>NC_134926.1:10287045-10922500 GCF_051014615.1 Bombus vancouverensis nearcticus
ATTTACGCGTAAATTGTTACTATCGAAGCAAAGCTTACCCTAAAACACAAGTAAATCGGTCGTTTTTCAATTTTTCGTACTTCTCCGTCGAGTCACCTTTTTGTAAACTATGAAAATGCAACACCAACTACTTAAAATATCCCGAGAAAGCCAAAATCCATTCGATGAAGCAACGTTCGCCTCAAGATCCAAGTAAATCCGTCGTTCTTCGATTCTTCATATTTTTCCATCGAGCGAGCCCTGTATAAATCGCGAGAACCAACCCCAATTAATACAAAATTCCATTTGATTTCATCAATGCTGACCGATGCAAAGTTTCCATACGACCAACCCTGGCCAACATAAATTTTCAATTTAACCAGCCCTAGTCAGGCAAAATTCTCAACAGACCAACCCTAATTTCTCTTTCGATCGCTATGGATCTCTCCGGTGAGAAATTGACGCAACAAATCTTATCCCATCCATTTCTTCTATCGCTGTTGATTTCTTCTGCCGATCTCTGTATCGGTTCGCTGTCGATCGATCGCACGACTCTCTTTTCCCGCGTTGCCAAACAGAAATGTCTCTCCCCACCCATTATTATGTGAAAATCAAGCGGAACGCGTGCGTGTGCGCGCGCGGATATTTCACGTACACCGGCGTGTCCGCTTGTTTAGCTGTTCTAAGTGGGCGCCCGTATTGTTCCACGACTATATAAGGTGTACCACGGACCGTTCGACCAGCAGAAAAGCATCAGGTCGTGGATCATGGCTAACATGAGGCTCCTCGTGAGTAACGACCATAACATTACACGTTTCGTAGAGTTTCGAGTAGCGGCAGACAGTTTGTAGATCACTATCGTATCGTCGTTGGTGGACTGCGGATGTTTAGGCATCTATGGGGAAATAAAAGTATTTCGTTCGTTGCAATACTTGGAGGATGAAGCTATTTCGGTTTCACTCCTTTGATCTTGCTGTAAAAGACGTGCATTTTTATTCACATCCGCAGTCTAGCTATGGCGTTCGGTTCGAATTCGAGAAATTCGCGAAGATATTAAGATCAAGTTTGGTTTCGATAGACGACGACCAGATTCAGTTGATTTTTCCGCGCAAAACTATCGTGTCCCTCGTCGCAATCTTAAAATTGATGCAATCGTATCCTATCGGCCAAGACTAACAACACTTGGAACAAACATAAATTTACAATTGCGAAGCGTATTTTCTTCTCAAATGATCGAATCGCTCTGATATTAACGTTTCTTCGCTTTCCTTCTTTCCATCTTCAAATATTTTCTCTCGTTTCAGCTTCCTTTCTCGTGTCTCGTCCTCTCGGCGTCCGCCACTCCAGGCTACACAGCCTACGGGGCAGCGTACCACGGTCCTCCAGCACCCCTGGCTCACGATGGAAGGGTGGTCGACACACCGGAAGTGGCTCACGCCAAGGCAGCTCACCTAGCAGCTCACGCAGCCGAAGCTGCCAAAGCTGCTCCACTCGGCTACGGCGATTATTCCGATGGAAAATACGAAGACTACAGCGGCAACTACGTAGCCGCGACTCAGAACATCTACCACGGTCCGCCCGCGCCCTTGGCTCACGACGGAAGAGTAATCGACACACCGGAAGTGGCGCACGCCAAGGCTGCGCATTTGGCAGCTCACGCTGAACAAATTTCGAAGATCGCTCACCTCGCTTACGCTGACCCTTATCCGCAATCGCATTGGTGATAATGGGAAATGAGTCGCTATACTTGGCGCCACTGATGACAGAATCGTTGAAATTTTTTGGAGAAACAGCAAGGGATGGGAGAAATTTGAAAAAGAGGGAAAATTGTCAAATATTTGTAATATGTCGTTTTTTTTGACAAAGTCGTGGATTAATTGGTATTTCTGGGTTTTAATTTACACTCTGTTGTCGGTGTGCATTTTTCGGAGTTCTGTTGATGGAATTGTTTATAATAGTCCAATTTTTCTAACCTCGTAAAGGGGTTGTGTATCATATAATGGAAGGGAGGGTTCTTTTGTAAGGTAGATGTAGATCGTGCATCGCAAGGAGGATGTTTTGTTATGTTGGTGAAATATTTTCATTAAAGATTGCAAGTATTTAACGGACATTTTATCGTTATTGTATTTTCTATCTAATCCTGTTTCCCTTTTATACCTTGATGTTCTATGAAATTTGCATTTTGCTCCTGGTTATTGCGTTCATATTAAAACAAAAAAATTGATATCTACTCGGATTCGATAAAGATTTGTTCCTTTACTTACAAATCATAAATCAATGCCAAAATAGATTATCTGTTTCGTAGATGGTATCTGTGCACCCTTGTCGTTTCAGTCAAGTGTCCACGAATTTACGAGTAATATATAGAAGATGAAAACAATCTGGTGTGTATTGTAAATGGATTCTTGAAGTAACTATACCTACTGTACTTAGGTAGAACTCAAATTCATTCAGCATATGATAACGTAAAGATATACTATTGTAGAGTGCAAAACAGGAATAGACAAATAAAAGTCAGTTTACAGCGAGCTACAGCCAGCTGGTATCTTTCATCCGACTTATCTTCAACCGACGAGTCTTCAAAGTGTCTTAAACTTAAAGACTTCGACCATTCGTAAATTTGCCAAATCTTTTGCCCCAGTGGACGCTGGATGATACGTTGTATACTTTGATATCCTGCTGAATTTTACGCTTTCGTTGCACTTCTTTCGCCAATCGTTTCATACAAATTTGGCACGAATAAAATTGTATAGAATACATAAATATATTTTACAAATAAGATGATATTGTAAATGAAAGTAACTTAGAAATAAGAGTAATTTGCAAATATAACGTATTTGCTAAATGTTACTTACAGGTTGCCAATAAGATAAAAAGTACGTATCAAAATATACGTGAATTACTACGTATTATTACTTGGTAAGCTTTGCTACGATTCAGAACAGAAGCGGATCTTATTGAAACATTTACCCACGTATAAAATACACATTTCATTCAAAATCTCAGTTTTATAGACGAACATAAATAATTTGTAAAAAGAACGCACGGATACGTAACATTATAATTTGCTTTCGTTTAGAATGTGAAGCAAATGTTATTAATTAGGGTAGACCGAGGCGAATCGGATTATAAAAATGTAAAAACAGATTTTAATCAAAATTTGTATATGGAAACATTTTTTGCAATGATCTAAGAAAACAGTATAATTTGTTTTCACTTGCAATAATAAGCAATTACCAGGTGTTGTCTATTGTCCTTTATGAAATAATTAAATTTATAACAAGCTCTCTCTCTCCCTCTCTCTCATTTTGATTTAATTATATACTGCGTAAGAAACTGGTGTTCGGCATGGCACGTCCCGACCACGTTTGTCTGTCGTTATCAAAGCGTTGGCGACAAGCTCGCGCAGTTCCGCTCAGGTCAGCACGCGAACAATGCGCGATGGTGGTCTTTGAACCGGCACCAACTGTCGCAACTCGGTTCGTTATTTCAAAAGAAAGAAAGAAGGGGAGAAAAAAGCTTGGAGTAAAGAACCCAATGCACCGGTTGTGACGCCGCGTGACAACACGCGGGATCGTAAGAGGTGGGTGAACACGGAATGGGCGACGATCGATGGAATTCGTTTCGTCCACTTGCTGTGGGCACACGATGAAATATCGCTCGGAGGATATAGAGAGTGAAATGCTTCTGAAACACGTTGTCGCCTCGTGTTACGTACCTATGCAAACTATACCTGTTTTTGTAATTACCCATTCTGTCATTCTTTGGAAATTAGGATAGAAATACCTTTCAGATTTTTCGATTTCCCGTGAAATATTAAGAAACTACGTGTGGATACAGAAGATACAGAAAGCACGAGGAAATCAAAATATTACAGAACATTGCAATGCTAAGATAATTGTACAAAATTAATTTTGCTTAGTAGAATCAGTTATACGATAAAAACAGTGTTCATTTCTTGACGAAATCCAATCGATGGGACACGCACTTTCTGACCAGCACTTCACTTCTTACGAAAATGTACGAAAATGGCTCGATGACTGGTTTGCCTCAAAAGAGCGACAGTTTTTTTTGGCGTGGCATCCGCCACGGTTCGTGATAATACGATTCGTGATAAAAGAAAAGTTTAATAACAGCAGAACAAATTTCTTGGAGACGGGAATTCGTTAGATATGTCTTCGCAAATTCAAAGTAAATGCTTGAAAATGATACTCTACGATTCTCGACGTGTATCTTCCTATGCGGGCGTTCGAGTCTCCAATTCATTTGTAGCCGTAACTTTCGTGCTTGTGCGGGCGTCAAAGTCTCCAGTCAGACTCAATAGAGTTTTCATCACCATTTTTTTCGTTGTTCCCCAAGCTCCCAAAGATATTGAAAAAATTCTACGATGCTTATCGATATCGTCGCTACGTTATACAGTCGTGTAATTTGTTCGATTATTACATCAAGCATTTTAAACTTTTTTTCCATAAAAATAAGGAAAAATATATATGTCGATCTAATAACAAGATTAATTCAACTACACAACAATCGTAAGCAACGAAATTAATCAATTTTTAAATGACATATTCCATGAATTTGGTGGCCACTTTATTGAAAATGTATCGAGAACGTTGTGACTGCATCCGCGATGACGTGCGTGTCCACGTCTCGCGCATAGCGTCGCGTCGAGGCAAGTTTTATTCCTGACGAGGTTACGGGACACACGGTGTCATTGTTAATGGCTGGTAAATGTTACAGAGCTGGGCAAGGCAACGTTTAAAGCAGAGCATTTTTCTGGGTGTGGTTGTATACCCCGTTGTCGCGCACGGGGTGGGGCACGCGACGACGCCCTGTACCCCTATAAATTCGACGATAGCAGATTGTGGAAGTCATAATGCGGATCACAAGCTCTGTCGATAGTCGCTGGATCGACCTGCGCTGAGCTTCGACAACATGTTCCGATATATTGTGAGTATTACGTAATTTTTTTATCTTTAATTTTAGTTGAATTTCTGGTACAAATGACTTTGGAAGGCTCGAATGTTTTTTGCATCGCTTTTCGATGGGTTTGAGCATTCACTTTTTGGTTTGTCTGTTTGATTGAAATTTTACACCTGCATTTCGTTTCTTACAGGGATTTTTCTTTCGAAAAATGCGTATGTGTGTTTTTGGTGGGAATCATCGTGGAAAGTGATTATTTTTTGTACGCTTTTTCAAGTAGACTCGGATATATTTTTGAGAATTTTGTTTCATTCTTTCTTTTCTAACGCAATTTGACGTTCCTTTCTTTTCCTTTTCTTTCGGAGATTTATTTTGAAGCGTACGTGCTTCAGTTTCTTGTTAGAGGGAATTTAGATAGCACATGTTTCTCAGGGTAAAAAGTCAAAATAAAAATATATGTATTCTATAAGTGAATTTCGCTTTCTTTCAGATTCTGATTTCTATTATTTTGAACGTGGCCTACTGTGCGCCACAGTGGTACGGAGGAGCCTATGGTGGTCACGCGGCTCCAGCCCCATTAGGAGCAGATGGACGAGTTGTAGATACTCCAGAAGTTGCTCAATTGAAAGCAGCTCATTTAGCTGCTTTGGCTGATGCAAATGCGAGGGCACCCAAGGGACCTGGTGTTGCCGGTCCTTACCCCGGCCCTGCTGGTTCCTACGCACCTGGAGGCTATGCTCCGCATTACAGGTTTTGCATATTGTCTCATAGAACAGGAATTTCTCTCTCTCTTTCTATATATATACATATATATAAAAAAATATATATATATTCTCTACTATTAGGAAGAGGAAGTAAGAAGACAGTGAAAAAATTCAGATATTCTTGTTTCTGGCCATTTGAAAATTGGAATTTTCTATAGAAATCAAACTTTAGTTAGAATATTATAGTATTGCTTTATTGTACGAACAAATACATATTCTACTTTGCACTAAGCGAGTATAAAATTCTAGCGTGACTATTATTTTAAATATGGAATTGGTTTGAAGTTTCATTCAACTCTTGTTCCTTGTTACATCGTCTTCTCCTACGTACTATTATTATTAAGAAAATTAATTTATTTTCCAGTGGACCACCAGCTCCTCTCGGACCAGACGGCCGCGTGGTAGACACACCGGAAGTGCAGCAAGCAAAGGCAGTCCACTTCTCCTTATACAATGCGGAGGCTCAAAAAGCTCCAGCCGGTCCAGCTGCTCCTAATCCGTCATGGAATCCTGCGGGTGCTCCCTGGAATCCCTCCTGGAACGCTGGCAACAATTGGAATCACTATTAAACTGGCGTTGATCGCCGCAGAAGAAGAATCAAGCTGACAGAAAATATTCACATTCGTCCATTGTTATCGATGATTCGAGAGAATTTGAAAAAAATCCCCTTGAGTCGTCGAATTTCAACTACCTCCAATGAGTTTTCACTTCGACAATCAACGAAATATTTCTCTCGGAATTTTTCTATAACGTCTTCCGTATCTTTAAGCTCTCTTCCTTCTAGCTCTCTCCCTTTTCTGTGATTCTGTGTTTCATCTACCTCTTGATCGTCTGTTTTTCGCCCGGACCTCAACGAATTTTAGTATCGTTACTGATTAGAAATTATCGACTCATCAGATCATATTACAGAGACGATAAGTTTGCTTAATAGAATTTCGTACAAGTTTCGTACACTTTTAATACAGTTAAATGCAAGTGAAAAATTGTTGTCGAACTTTGAGAAACGATGTATGCAAATGTGCACGGAAAGCGAAATCGACACGTGTGTTTATCGTCGAATGGAAATGAAATAACGGTGGTCTGTACCGTTACAGATATTATCGAGATAAAAATGTCCTCTTGTCACATTCCTCTTCAAGGTGATCTCTTCATCGCTTTCGCACTCGTTAGTCAAGGAAAGTTTGCGTTTGCGTGAGAATTAACCTTTGCACGTGAACTATTCATAGATATTATTCAATGCTATCGTGTTTTCCCTCTCTTTTTTTTTTTAAATAATTACAGCGATACATATACGTTTGTAAATTATCGTGCGTGTACATAACGGAGAAACGATTGTAACATGAATGAAACGAATAAAATGCAGCGAAATGTTTTGCTGAAACAAGCAAGATTAAAAAGTCGCTCTTCTTAATTGCAAGAAAATTTTTATTGCGTTTCAAAATGCTTATATTTTTTAATTGTGTTTCACTTTCTGGTATATTAATCGATTTCTCGAATATCTTGGAAAGTCAAATTAATTGAACTAGTTGTGACTATAAATTATAAAAACAATTATTAAGTTATAAGAGAGTTACCAATTTATGCAAACGGTCATTCAATAATAAAACAGTTATGAAATTATAAAACAGTGATCAAATTATTAAAACGGTGATTAAAGATTAAAATAAGAGTAATCTAAGAGGAATTGAAATTATTAACAAGGATCGAAATGTAATATTTCATTCTTTTGAAAGAAAAAGACATTTACAGAATGCAGTGGTATGTTATTGGGAAATAAGTAGCCATAAAATTATTCATAAAATAGTCAAACGGTGGTAGACGGTTAAGAACTGTTTAAAAGTTGTACGACACTGACATAATCGAATATATAATCAGAGAACAGGCACGTGTGGTCGACTAACATGCCCGTGACACGAATCAGATTGATTCGTGCTCGGCTCAGAACACACGGCAGTGAAAACGTGTTAGAGTTTGAGCGACTACACGCAAATCTGATTGCACGGTGAAGTCTAACTCGTGTACACGGGCGTGAAAAGGACGCAGTGTCGATTAGTTTATTCAGGGCACTAAAGGCAAACTTATGGGTGCTGCAACCAGGATGCAAAGCGATTTACTAGTTTTTAGTAACTAAGATATATGACTTAGATAGAAAATTAAAATATTTTATTGGTGTTCGCTATTTCTTTAATGTAAAACTCCATTTGGGTAATTTATTTTCTAGTTAATTAATTGAATCAATAAAGAAGTTCCAATCAAATTCAACCTAAATTCGTAAAAGTACCAAGGTACACTTCGATATCCCCAAACTTACACAAACCAAATTAGATTCTCCGCAATTGAAATCTGAAATCCAAGCAAGTACGAGCTCGAGTCCGAGAATTTTACAATCATTAAATTGCACCAAAACCACTCAAAGCTAACTCAAGATTTTCACGAAATAATTCAATTCTCCGTGACAAAGCCCCAGGTTTGAACTAAACTTAACAGAAAGTAGAAATCGGCGAGACCAAGCAAAATAGATTCGACATTTTCAAATCCAAGTAAATTTAGCTCAATTTTACTTTAAATCCACAAAATTGCATAAAAAGAACGCTCTCCCGTTACGATAACTTCAAATCGACTATTCGCATATAGCAAACCCAACCAATTTTCATTTCCATTTTCACAAACCAACCGTATTCCCTCCAACGTCTCCAAACTCGCGCCAACCTCGTAAATCCACCTCCAACTCTCACCTTAGCACCCTATTATCGTTTCATACGATCGCAGGTGCACCTCAACGACCCTATCGATATAAATCCCATTAAGGAACAACACGGTGGCAATTTTTCTGCCCCTAAAACCTAATGCATACCTCGTCAAGCTCGATCAAACACGTCCTTGCTGGTGCCAGCGTCTAGGATACACGTTAGCCGAGTCACGGACAGAACCGGTTCCATGGTGTCTGCCGGATAAGTGCAAGGCGAAGTGTACCGGTAGCAGACACCGTTCGTGGATTCGTTTTCTAGATCTGGATCGGCATCGTTATCGCAGTGATCGCGCGTAATTCACTGTTTAAACACGATGGATATTGAAATCGAGAGTTGGCTGCATAAGGAAGTGAACGTTTGGGGCGTGGAAGGTCGAGATTTCCTGTTCCCCCGACCAGGTAGCTGGCCAGGAGATTAGACGATTGTTCGGAAGGATGGATTTTTAATAGATTGTGTGCAAACATAGTGGTGAACTACGGGTCACTGGGCATCCAGTTAAGTTTAGGTGACAGTAAATAGTTTGGCGAGATTGTTAGAACGGTGCAATGTTTTTAATCGATCAAGCAGTGAAAAATTGTGCACATGTATTCGATATTACCGAGGGAATGCAATGGCTCACGAATGTATTTAAACGTTTTAAGAATCTTTCTTTCGTGAACATATTACGCGTACGTGTATTACATGGGACATCTTGAGATTTTTCACCGAGGCAACTCTCCGTGGCCTGATTATATCGCTAAAGTTTAAAAGGAATTTAAAGACATATTCGTATATTGTTCGAGGTTTCAAAGGTTCGGTGCGCATCTCTCGTACGTCTCTCTGTCTCTGTCTACTTTTTAAAATTCATAATAAGAAAAGAAATCTAATTTTTTTGAATATGTCGCGTGGGCACACCGTGCTCTTATTCTGTCATCCCACGCCATACTGTGCCGGATTACTCATGCTCGAATGTAGGTAAATAAGCGAGCAGGTAGGCGTCGTCCAATGAGAAATGGAAAGGAAGAGCGCTCCCAGCTTGACCTGTATGCATCTTGCGTAATGTAAATTCTAGACGATAAGAGTTCCCTGACATTAACCGGAATTCAGTTATATATTATTACGATATCGAGTTCCGTGAACTTTATGAAACCGGGTGGAGCCCATTGTTTAAATTCAGTTTTACGCGTGTTATTGCGCGAAAAAATTGGGTAAATTGCGAATTATATCTGATGTGCTTTAATTTTTTAATTCGCTCGTGGATTCCGTAGATTTCGGAGGAGAAAAGTTGTTGTCAGTTTGATATTAATTAATTATATTCCCTATTCTATGTTCTACGTTAATATATATTCTAATTTGAAGTAGGAAAGGAGAAAAAAAAACGGAGAATAGACAATATTAGAACCATATTCATATTTTATTTCACAGGAAAGATAATAAAAAATACAGAATACACTTTGGTGGTAAGAGAGAGATTTTCTAATCAACATAAAATTCATTTCACATAAGTATCTTAACCTTCTACGACTATCATAAGTTATTACTATTGGCTTAGAATCTAGACGTTGTTAAAATCACCTATTGTTAATCATTAGTAACAATCATATGGCAATAAAATTCGAATTGCAGCAATGGCAATGTGAGATAAAAAGAAATCGTTATTTCATATAAAATGATTCGTTTTAATTAATATTACGTATATGTAGGGTTGAGTGTGTGCATCGGTAACATTATTTACAAAAAGTGCGTAGGTTGTTTTCGTTGTCAAACTGCCGAACAAACGAAAATCAAAGTCCAAAACGATGTTAAATGTAAAAAATCAGGTACAATATAAACGGTGCTCTCATTGCTGCGAAAAGTTACATTGTGCGATTCTCGTAGAACGAATGCGTACAGTTTGACAGAAAGTCGAACGATTTGAGAAGAAAACTGGGTGACACGCGCAATTTTCTTCACTCAAGTACAGTAAATGTATATAACTTTATAATATATTCATCGTCCTTAGCTTGAAACAGAAATGTCAAAATTCGGTTTCAAAATATTACAACTGTTCAAAGAACGGAGTATTGCATTTTTTCATCGTTCTTAATTTTAAACAAAAATACCAAAGTTAATCGTTTAACGTATCGTACATGCCCGTTTACCCAAATCTCACGGAATAAACAAAGAGAGATCCTATTTTATTGGTCAGTAGTAAAGATCGTTTTGCGTTGAAAGCGCCACAGCGCGAGCATGCGCCTTCATATGAGCCTCGCGTGCCCTCGTTACTTCCGGTGTGTCTATCACGCGGCCATCCGGTCCCAGGGGCGCCAATGGTCCCCGATAACCTATCGTTGGCGTGTGTTTATACGTCAGTCCGATAGGAGCAAGGTAAACCAAATTTTTTCGTCCGTCAAAGACGTCGAATTCATAAAATTCGGATGCCTTTGAGGCTGCTCTCGCATGCGTTGCTACATGCGGGATTTTTGCTTCTGTCATCTTGAAAATCAGAGCAAGGTTTGTATGTAGAAATTAATAATTAGTAATCTAGGAGTTTTTGTGACTTTTTCATTTGAGAAAAGATTGAAATTTTAGGACTTTTTAAAGGCATATGTAATATATAAACGTAACAAAACGAATAATTCGAAATTCAGCATTAAATTAAAAATTCTTCTATTCGTAATTTTTCGGTGTTTAAAATTCTGAAATTGAAATTTCTCCAGCGATGCATGTTAGATGAAAATCTCTTCTGCTCGTTATTTCTAGTTTCTTTAAATTCTCAAACTTGATAACAAATAATTTTAATTTACCTGGGGTATACTGCAAGTCTTACAGGTTTCCATGGCGCGTCCGTCATTCTCCAAAGGCACGAACGTCCTCTGTCTTTGTCGTTTCTGCGTAATAACCTCCATGGGGTCCATCATCCGAGGCATGTACATTTCGTTGTTCTCGTACGTTTCGTAATCGTTCTGAGCTTTTCTTAATCTAGCTATCGTTTCAGCGTGTAACGCTAGATGGGCAGCTCTTGCATGGGCCACTTCCGGCGTGTCCATCACCATCCCATCGCTGGTTAATGGCGCCGGTGGACCTCTGTATTGATAGTACTCTCTCTGTTCGTAAGTCTTGGCGATCGTTGACGCCACTAATGCGGCCAGAATTATCTGAAAAAGTCGATCGGATTCTGTACAATTTTTCCCCGCAATTGGACCTCACAGTGCGTCAAAAGTATTGGAAATTAGATTCGAAGATTAGAATTGAGAACTAAAGAAGGATTGGCTTGGAAATAGATAGAAGGTAAAGAATATTGATTTAATTTAATTTATAAAAATACTTGATATCTTACAGTAATTTGGAATTTAATTTTTGAAAGTGAAACGAAGATAACTTCGATTGTTGATTGACGTTTTTCGATTAATTTAATAAATTCGAAATAGTTCCCTAGATTTCCTCCTTTTACTGAGATTACAATATCTTTCCGATTAAATTTTAAATCGGTTCCTCTCAAATTGAGATTACGATTCAAGCTCTAATATAGATTATTCCAGATTTATTACTGATATTAGTTTCGGTTGAATCTTGATAGAATTTCCAATAATGATTTATCTAAGCTCAATCGGAAGCGAAGTTCGACGAACACTTTGTAACTAAAACTTCATTTAAGATATTGATTTTCTAACGGATGAAATCTGATTTTGATTTTGTACAAAATTAAATGTAGCCGTAAAAGTTTAAATTTTACGACTTCTGTGACTAGTTCGATCTTTTTCCGATTTCTTTTTTCTCAATCAACGTTCAACGACGACAACGAAACAACTTTTTCCTGGACGAAATCACACTTACGAGCAAGCTCATGCTGCTGGACACCACCGGCCACGAAACGGACGTCTCGATTACGAGTGTGGCTAGTTCGATCGAACGATCTAGCTTTTATAGCATCGCGGCGTCGATCATGTGAGTAAACCACGTTACGATGATCAACACCTGACATGAAAAACGATACCTTAATTGTTTTCTTGCTAATGACATAAACGTGAACGGCGATTCCGCTAGACGCGTCTGTGTGGAAGTTAAAGCTGTCGAAAGCTGCGGTGAATTATCGAAGAAGTAAAGTGTCACTGACGAGGAAGAAGTTGGTGCGTATTATTCTTTTGCCTTGTACAATTCTGGAATTTTTAATTTCGGAATATTTGGTGTAGAAATCTGCTGGTTTCGGGATATTTTTATTCCAACATATTTAATCTTGGAACTATTTAATCACGAAAAATTTAATCTTGAAGTGTTTAATTACGCAATATTTAATTCTGGAATTTCTAGTTATGGTATTATTTAACGTTGGAATATTTAACTTTCTTTCTCTTCTTCCCTTGCCGTTTCTTCCCTCGTTTCAATATTTTAAATATTCCAAACTTCGAAATTGCCGTTCGTCGCATAACAAGTCCGCTGTATAGATAAACAAGGAAGTGAAAAATTGCATGTTCTATCGATGAAAAAAGATGATCAAGTTTTAAAGCCGTCCTCAAACGTCCCTGATGTTTCTTCTCAACTTTTCGAGGCCAGTTCTCACGAGTTGCAATCTCAACCCCTTCGCCGCAACTTAAGCAGAACTTTTCTGTGGTTTTCGACACATGCCCGATTCACGGACGACTGGACGGGATCATAGATCCTCCTAGTGATCCAGTGATCCTTTCAAGGCAGTCCTCTATCAACGATGAGCTCCTGTTCCCTTATAAACAGTGGCCAAGATTACACTTTGACCATCGATGTCCGTTTAAACCGTCGCACAGTAAACGAATTTCCGTAGTATCTGCTAAAATATTGAAATATTCATTTGCTGAATATTAAAATATATTATTTACTGAATATTAAATTTACATATAAAAACAAAGGTAACAATTAATTTAAATTTTTCTTATAATGTATTATATATATAACATTTATAGATATATTAATTATATTTTAATTACAATTAATTGTATACATAGACTATATATTAATCTTCAGGTGTATTTTCTAAAAATAAATGAATTGTTGAAACGAAGGCAAAAATGTTACGTATATTATGTTTTATATACAGTATATATAAATGTCACACATGTGTCAATAAAATAACAAATAGAATAAAAGAAAAAGTAACAAGTGGTAATAATTTTGCACTGATGATAAGATAGATCAGTGTTTACACAAAATTGTATGCCATGCAACGGTTCGTTCTTGTAATTACGCATTACACGAGCAGGTAAATTAGAATGCTGACCTCGTTTGGTTAATTAACGTCGATTCAGATTCCCTGTTTACACCGTAACGCGATATAGTTCGGTCGATAACTTCAAGAAACAGTTGCGCAAACTTTTACGCAAACAGGGTCCTCTAACAAGTAACGCGTGATTAGATCGTGCTTGATTAAAATTCACCGATAATATCAAATGTGTCTATCTTCCTACTGCAAAAATAATAAAGTTCCTTCTGCATTTCCAACTATAAATGATAATCACATCTCGCCAAGTTATTGCAACATTATTGAAATCTATTTTACGTACAATTATTTCAAATTACAATTAATGATTCAATTGCCAGTCAATGCGTTCACGTGCTCGATTCGAGCAAGTTACAATTCTTGACCTTTTCGAGAGCGACGTATCACGATGCTTGAGTTTGTTCAGGAGGAACGACTCCACGTTCCTCGGTAGGTTTCTTCTCGCGTGTTTCGTACACCGATGTGACCTATGTCGCAAGGATTACGGTCTGAAGGTAGTTCGTAACCAGCTGGTAACCGTATTTCGACGAAATTTCCCGTTATTTCTTCGTAAAGTTATCTGGTTCTCCGATTATTAGTCAGTTGGTCATGAATTTAGAGATTTATCTACTATCGTTCCCTTTTAGTGACGTTTCACTCGAGTATATCTTAAAGATAAATAAATAGATAAATTTATACAGTAATCGTAATCGACGAACGAATGAATTTTGACGAATTGCGATAAAACGCCAAAATGGATGAAAATAGGGTGCCAGATTTGTCGCTGAGAATTCAGCGAGCGATGTGAAAGTCTGGATCGGTTCTTTGAGAAGCCGCCAACGCCACAAAACACATTCTCGTCGATCAACCAACTACATCGTTCTTTTATTCTAATGGCGAAACTTTTTTCGGCGATCGCTTCTTTTCGCGTGAAATCGTGCGTGCAAAGAGATCGCAATCCTACGAGACAATCGTTACGATAATGTCTGACAGAAAATCTGAACATATCTCCGCGAATTTTAATCAAAATCGCGACATTTTGAAATGTTTGTCTTTTGTGTTTCTTCTTACTTTTGCCTGGCCAATAATAATCGATAACAGTAATAATAATAATATAAATAAAATAAACGTGAAATGGCCATGAGGACACGTTCTCGCTAACCCGGGATCGAAGTGAGGAGATCTTTCTGATTCTTGGATTACGTTAACCGCAATGCATAGCGAAATCGAATGTAGGTTAACTCGTGGTTTCTGACGACTAAATAATACTCCTTGGTCATTCGTTCGGCGCATTGGTTTAGCCGCTTCTTGGCCAAGAACTGCGCGTTAACCTATATGATACAAATTCATTAAATATCTGAAATGCAAGAGCCGATTTTTTTAATCGTATTACAGCAAAATCTGACTGTTTCTATTAAGCGATAAATGTGAATTAATAATATATAGTTTCTAGAATTGGATAGTTAATTAAATTGTTCAATTAACAATTACTATGATATATATTTACATAGTATTTATGTAAGTAATGGAATTTTAGATAACGAAAGAAAGAAACCGTTATCGTTTGCGGTAAAAATATTCGCAACTGAGCGAGTCGCTTCTATAGAAACATTATCTAAAGGTAAATCGTTTTACGATAAAACTTGAAACTAAACCGTCAGAGTAGAAGCATTGGAATTTTCTGATATTTTTAACTATATTCATTTTTCTAGAAAAGCAAGACACAGGTTTCTCGAAAAATAATTTTAAAAAGCTTCCCCAAAACTTTGGAAAATTTAAAAACTTCCAACTTCAATCTTTAAAAAAAAAAAAAAAAAAAAAAATAGGAAGAACAAGCAAATAATACAAATCCATTAAACAACCCCCTTAAACTTGGAAATGTTTAGGGATCTGTCAACATCTGTTATTAATATTCGTTAATTCCTTTTCTCTCCGAAAAAAAAAGTAAAAACCAAAGTCAATTAGAAGCAACTTAAGGAAATTTCTCCGATAAGATGCAAAAAGATGAAATAAATACAAACGAAGGAACGAAGGAAAGGGAATAAGAATGACAAGTTTAAAAAAAAAAAGGAGGGGAAGTAATTTATTTGCCTAAATTATATACAGATACGTCTTGATTATGAATTCAGTAAGCACCGAATTGTTACGATTGGTAGTTCTGGGGATGGAAAGCAGGCGTGCCGAACGCAGGTTGACCTTGAGCAGGATACGAAGGTGCTGCGCCAGGAAATACTTGTGCAGCAGGAGCACCATATTGAGCGTTGTATGGAGCTGGAGCTGCTGGACCAGCATAAACTGAAAGGAAGTAAGAAACGATGCAATTGTCTATTACCGATTCTTGATCTGGTGAAAAATTTGAAATAAACCTGTTTATTTCTCTTTTCTATGGACGGAGACAAGTTATTAGAAACTTGTAGATCCGATAATTTGTGATCGATTCTATCATTATTCTGATAAAATAAAAATGATTATTCGATAATGATAACAATTAATAGTCGGTAAGTCGCCCAAATAAATATTATAATGCTTTACCATATTCCTCGATGAGGTTGAGGAAGAGCAGAAAATATCGATTTTTACCGTTACACTGTATATCTGCAGTTGTCGATCTTCCAATTAAAAGGTGCAAATTATAGCAACCAAGGCTTAAAAAATCGATCAAGGTGACATGTCAAGGAAGCTTAAAATTCCTTTTCGTGATTTATTCACACGAGTCATTTAATCAGTTCCAATTTGCTTTAGGATCGGCAGTCGAACGAATCGGGACAAGAGGAACCGGTTCCTGTCTGACCTTTCCCCTTCGTTATTAATGATGCAAGCGTCCATTTAAAGAGATCGAGACAATAAAAATGGTTTATTTAAAAATAGCTGGTTGCTTTCTAATTCTCGTTAGTTCAATCTCTCGCACGGTTCTTTCTCTCCTTGGAAAAAGAAAAATATGGTACTCGATTAGTTCGTCATCTTCGACGTCAGTTATTTGTTACAAAGCACCAGTTTCGAATAACTAGAGTGAAACTCGTTCCTGACCTACGACGTCGTTGTTTGATATTCCAGAAGAGAAATGGCCGGGTCACGATTATATTCGTAACGATTAGTGGCCATACAGGCCATTCTCACAGGAACAATCGAACGATTAACTTGTTGGGCAATCAGTTGGTTCTTACGTTGCATCAGGGTGTTACGAACGTATTTATAACTGGTCAGAGTTCAGTCGTTCCTGACTGTAGAAATTCCTCGATTCGATTTGCAGAAAATATTACATCATCGAAATTGTATCGAAGCTACGATAGAAAAAAGTTCTTGTTGGAATTATTGGAAACAGACTTTTGTAAGTAAGACATTTTTTAATAACTATATTTTTGCTCTGTCCTGCTTTATAATTCTTAACGAATCAATGAATTATTCATTTGTGAATCAAATTATTCTAATTCTCTAGATTAAACGTTAGGAAATTAGATTAAAAATTATTCTGTTTCACAATACTCGTTATTTTATCCCATCACTGGCATACTTTTTTTAATGTATGTGTTACGCTTAACGTTGCGTTATTTCAATGTATCAGATACATTACATGAAATAAGAAACAAAACGATTTACATACATTTGTGTCATTCTTCCCGCTATCCGATCCTTGTACACGCTATTTCATACAAGAATCGTTATCATTTTTGTTCAAGCATATTTAACATTATGTGTATCCTAAATTCTCACGTTACATTCAAATATTTTACATAAAGGTCTGACTTAGATAATTGGCAAAATAATCTACCATTTATGTATATTAAACTAGTTATTTCTTATTTGAGCAGTGTGACTACTTCAATCACATTATATCAGATACCTTCGATATTATACTTCACTGAGTATCGTATAAGGATTAATGCTCTGTATTAAACGAACAGAAAATGAGAATGCTACAAATATCGAAAAGATTTACGATAAAAAGACTATAGAATATTATAATAAAGGAACTTCGGAGTTATTATGTGCGTGTTGAAGTGGCTTCAAATTTACTGAATTTTTTCGAATATTCTCCTCTAATATCTGTAATAAATTAGTAAATAGAAAACATTCAGATTTTAAGGAAGAATATTTTCAATAAAGAAGGGCACCTTAAAACGAAAGAAACTATTAAATCTGCAAAAACATAGACTAACAATCAAAAGTAGTTTCCAGTTATCTGTTTTTAGTTTCCATAACAATCTTGTCCAATTATATTCCAAATATATCGGATTCCTCCTCAAGCAGAATCCCTCAGAGCGAACGTACCTTGGCCTTGCACTTCCGGTTTGTATTCCTGCGCAAATTTATACGCCCTTGCTTCGGCCTCCGCCAGTTCCGCCAACCTGGCGGCCTTAAGAGCAGCCACTTCCGGCGTATCGATTACGGTTCCATCCTCGGCTAGAGGCGCTGGAACAAACCTAGCGGTATTCGTAGAGAAACTTTGTTGGCCAATGAAGTTCGTGTTTCCGGTATAATATGGCTGGTACGCCGGGTTAGGTTGACTATACGATGGTGCTGGAACTGGAATTTGTACGATTGGTTTTGTGAGTATACACGATTAGTAAAATTGAAAAATGAGAGAAACGTGGTTAAAACTTATTCGAAATATTAAAAATACTGGAACTGAAATTTTTGTCGTTGACTTTTTGAGTGCACAGTTTACAAATTTATTAGGAACATTAAGGATATCCATTTGTTATTTATGATCTATTAAAGGTGTTAAAAATACCAAAAATATAATCATGGTAGAACTAAAATTTTCGTGGTTGCTCTTCTCAGTACTTATTTGATAATGTTGGTAAAATGAAAAGTTTTACTTGTGATTTTTTACTTAACACCGTTGCCTTCTTCCGGTCCATATACCCAATAGATGTTACTACAATTTACTAGAATTTATTAGATATTTCATTTGGCTATTCAGTGTAATTTTTGTACCTTTTGTATATTCAACGCTTTTTATGAACAAATACTTGAAAAAGGGAAGATATCTGAAGAGATACAAAGTGAAGAAGAAGCGAGGAGGACAGCAGAATTAATATAAATATTATTTTACCTGGAGCTGGTTGATGATAGTTTGGTGCAGGTTGATGATACTTTGGCGCAGGAAGCTGACCTGCTTGGTTTGGCGAGGAAGCAGGAATGATATGCGGCTGGGTCGGTACTGGATTGTATTCAGACGACTGGGGTTGATTCTTGCTTTCTTCCGCCGCTCTAGCCGCTGCTCTGGCGAATTCCGCAAAGTGTGCAGCCTTCGCCTGAGCGACTTCTGGCGTGTCGATCACGTTCCCATCTTGGCCAACCGGTGCTGGAGGCGCGAACCTTTGAGGTCCTGGCTGAGGGTGGACCTGGGGCTCGACGAAAGAGGGCGGTGCGCCGAGGAAACCGGCTCTGCAGCTCGCTACCGTAACGATTAAGACGATCTAGAATGAAATAGGAACGTTAAGAAGGTACAAAAAGAAATTGCGAAATGATTAATAAAATAAAATACATTTTTGTGCTGATTTATATTTTTCTGGATACAACAAAGTGAGATTTTCTAATTAATTCGACAGATTAAGTTATATCGTATTAGGGATGTATACGAGTTGAGAATTTTTAATTAAGTACGATCTTCTGCTCTCGTTTTAGTACTTGGATAGAAAGCATGTTTAGGTATAATGATTCCCCTCTATACATTTCGCTATATACAGAACAAAATTGTCCTTCCATGGATCTAAATAAGCTTTGAAACGCAATCGTCTAGTCTCGTATGCTTCAACGTTGTTTATTCGTGAAATGAAAGTTACAAATTTTGAAATTCAACATTTGCGAATTTAGCGATTTTCAAATTTTCCAATGAACAATTTACAATTTGAGAATGTTGTAGTACAGATAGAACTCAACTCAGAGGGCATGATTTTGATCAACTTTTTCCTACCTATGTTACTGACGGTCGGCCTTAGTTTCCGGGACATTTGCAAAAAGCTGTCGCTACTATTACAGAGAATACTACGTAGATTTTAGCGTCTATGGCAGCGTCTGTGTTAGTTACCAATGGCTGGCTGAATATTTCGTTTTATTTTTTTTTTTTTTTTGTGAATATTTTGGTAACTAAAAAGCGTGTTCAACCCTTATGTGTATAAGAAAAAGTTGTTTAAAATATCCATTTCTACAACATCGGAAAATCATCGAGATCCGGAGGATAGTCGGTCCTGCTACAGTTTCCCCAAATTACAAACGAACTAAATTTCAAATACAATTATTTTAACAAAAACTTCAAGCGTGCCTAACGAAGTTTGCCGCTCCCTAAGAGAAATTGAAAAAAATTTTATCACAAAAGCCACTCCAAAAATCTTGGAAAACTCCTCTTTAACATATCTATAAACCCTAAACCCATTCTACCTCCTATCGTATCTCTAAGCTCCGCGTGGGCCTCTACCGACCTGATCTACCCTAACCTTTCACTTTCCTTTGTTCTTCACGTCGCCCTATCCACTCACGCGAGCAGGACACTCACCAATCCTCTCATAGTATCTTTCTCTCTTCCTCTCTTCCCTCTATAATCCCTCTCTCTAAAATCCTTCTGAGCTTGTTTCCTCTTTTTTTTGAAAGCGCTGCTGGTGACCAGTACTCGCTTGTTTCCGCTGCAGCCACGGTTAACCCGGCCCGGCCCGACGTTTTGTGTTCCTGGTGAACGGCTGTTGGTAGCATTTATAGCGGTGATCATCCGCCCCCTCCCACGTGGACCACGATTGGCCACGATCTGGAGGGAGCCAAGGAGGTGATCGGCGAACCCACGTAGCCTGGGAAGCGCGCCAGGAAAAAGGATACTCCCTCCCTTCGGTTACCCGGCTGGCAGGACCTTGGCATTTCAACGGGGTCCATGCACTCCTGTACCGGAAGGATGGGACCCGAGATACTGCGACGGGGCTCATGAAGAAGGTTTTGGCTAGGTCCGCGTCAGGATGTGTCAGGATAGCTTTGGATCGAATTGCGATAAAGGATCAGAGATTTGGAGATTGTAAATAAATCTCAAGTTTGTAGATCGTTTCTTATCATGGCAAGCTTTAGTTGCTTGGAACGAAGTGGACTGGACAGTGGCAGTCAATTTGAGATTTGGATTCAGACGCAGTTGAGAAGCAGGGATTTTGGAATTCGATATTAGGTGAAGGTTTCGATATAGATTCTTTAATCGCGGAAAGCTTTAGTTGGAATAAAGTGAAATTGAGAGAGGAGTAAATTGTGGATTTAGATCGGATTGCGATTAAAGTTGAAGGTTTTAGACCGTATAATTGCGGAAAGCTTTAGTTGGTTGGGATAAAGTGGAATTGAGGGTGGATTAAATTTGGGATTTGAAATGATGATTTGAAATTAGATTAGAATTGATATACGTACATAAAAGAATATTTATGGGCACTACTTCGATATTCGATAGAATTGGAAGGTTCAGTGGTTAAGTATGATCACTTAGAAGCGAGTTATAAGTGGCTTGCCGATGAGTATCGAATTAAATAAAATTAGATTGGTTGGAAGAGCTAAAGAATTTTGTGAGTGGGAAAAATATACACATAGTGTCTAGATACAGAATTATTAGGAGCGTGGGATTGGTAGAGGTATAGAATTATAGCTTCAAAGATCAGTAGGGTTACTGAGGTATGCAATTTGTAAGGAGGAGATCACCGAAGACATTAAAGCTGTAGGAGTAGAAAATTATTCTTTTAAGATTTTACAATCTCTTCTATAATTCTACGATATTTTGAGAGATCGTAGAATTTTTGGATTAAACAAATAGAATTAGCGAAATGTTTCAGGAGAAATACAGTTAAGAAAATTATTCACTTACGATATTATAAAATTGTCCCTAGCTACGTGCGTAAGTTACAGCTTAACAAATTTTCTAGCATCGTTGTAAAGTGCTAAACCAAAGTACCCGAGACATCGTCTAATTTGCGAGCAGAACGCAATGAGAAGGTAGACAACAACTACGTTTCTGGTAATCAGGGACCTGAGAAACCTCGTGAGATTCGTACATCACATGAGAAATAGGTTACATCGTGATAGAGGAAGTTACATCCGAGACACTTTTCTTTCTAATTACATATGGGAAATAGTTGTATGTTCGCACTTATGAGAAGATGCTTAATGTAATAATAGTACAATGTCTACATCTCCCTTTCGTATTTTATTTCCTTTTCTCTTTAAAATATAAAGTTCTTCCATATCTAAATTTATTAAAAATTCGAAACTAATTTATACTATCCTCTCTGTTTGAATATTTATCAAATATTCTTTTTCTCTTAATTATAAATTGTAGAAATTTTACTTAGAAAGTATGTTATCAAGGGTTTTGCGAATTCTAATAATTTCAGTCATTTTTTAAAGCAGTAATGGACAAGTTCATTAAGCCGTCGTTTATCATATATGAAATAAAACTTGTCGAGATCTCTCTCCATTTTGTTTTATTTCTCCTCTCGCCCAACATTTCGTTGTCCTTTAAAACAAAGCGGTGCATGGGAGTGTTAAACGACTTACCAACCCTGAACGAACGAAGGACTCGAGGCTGAAGGACACTCTGCAGCAAGAACGCATTCCTTCGATATTTTTGCATCGCTCTCGAAGTATGATTATAGTGTACGAAGTCAGATCGTTCGATCAAAGAAATCGATTCGTATGAAAAATTCGTGTCATGCCTGGCAGAGGTGTCATGATTAATTAACAGGTATTAACAAGAACATTAACGACTATATTATATGTCTGATTTATTATTAGTCGTGATTTTTTCATTTATTGATTTATCGCGACTTATTGTTCCGACACATGTTGAATTTTGTATTGTTCCAAGAGTAGAAGTATCGGATCCTTTTCAAAATTTAATTAATAACTGTGTAATAATAATTTATAAACATTACATATACACGTGTACAAATGAAATACCAAAAATATAAAATTATATTTCATTCGTTCCATTCTCGAGATTGTGAATAAATAACGAGCCAACCAGAATCTCAATGCAACCATAAATTATTGATACGGAAATTAAATCTACGATTTCTACATTGATCGTTTCAATAGCTACCTGTTTTAAGCGATATCGATACAATAAAGTAGATCGTTAACGAAATGTAGATACATAATTAAAATTTGTGCAATTCATCAATTACGGCTGTCCATAGTCAAATAACTTAAGAGACATTGAAAAAATTAATCTTTCGTGACATCAAGTGATTAAAACGTAACAGACAGAAACATTTTTTGTTCGAGCCAGAATTTATCGAACGACAACTATCTCGATTTAATAATGTTTATTTAAATCGTTGACTATTGTAAGATTTCTTAAGACATCTCTTGTAAGAATCAATGTATATTTTAATAATTACGAATAATCAAAATTTTTCTATTTGTTCAAATAAAAATAGTTTTTTCAATAATCAAAATATAAATTTAAAATTCATTTGAAACAAAATTTACTCATAACGAAATTTTAAACATCCAACGTTTATTCGAGAGCAAATCCAAAACATCCAAACTTAAGTTATAAAGAAATTCGAAGAAATTCGGAATGTCCAACATCTATGTAACAAAATATTCCAACTTATATTCAATCGATATTCCTCATAATGGTCTAATAACTTTAAGAAATCGATTAATGTAATTGATCGAAGCAAATGTCGAAAGAAACAATCAAATAAGCGTCAAAGGCAAGAAAATAACTACGAGGACTGTTTTGTCACCCTATTGCATGTGTAATTGGGAAATCGCGAATATTTGCTTGTCCAGGTGTCACAATCGCCGAAGACAATTTTCAATTGGCGAAATAACAATCGTAAAAACGATTTTGTAACTGCGTACGAGTAATATTAGAAAGCCGGCGTGTTCCCTTTTTTCTCAATCGATTGGGAGAAACCCTTTGATATTACATCACGGATCAATTTTTCAATTACTGTATTGCGGTCATCTCTTGAAAATATTTCGTTATCAATACGGGTCAGAGACTACGAGAAAGAAAATTTGTCAAAGTTTGTTTCGTATCTTTGCCTTATAAAATTATTTTTCAATTATCGAAATTAGTCAGCAAAAAAGTACATTAATATTTCCAGCAAAAGTTTTTCAAACGTTGATCAGGATTTTTTGTAGATGTAATAAAATTTTTAAATGGGCGTTCTAAATTTGTAAATGTCACACTTTTATACCAAATTATTTCTCAACAATCAAAATTAGTCATCGACTATGAAAAAGGGCATAAATTTTTTTCTATATTTTCAGAGAAATAGTTAAAATTTTATTACAATGATAAATGAATAATTTAGAAAGGTAAGAGAGTAAACTATAAAAATGATCAATTTTTATTTTAGTTTTGACGGAATATTTGCTTCGGGAATTTTTATGATACGAACAAAGTGAAATATTTTATCGCTATTTAATTAATCTAGAAACTCATTAAGATCATCTACTTAATTTATGTACATATTGTGTCCGACACATTTGTACTTAATTAGAAGTCATTAAGAACGCATTGTGTACCTAAAAAAAAAGCGAGATAGTCGCTTTAATCTTTTTCTCCCGAATTCCAAGATCGCTTTATCGCAAGACAACCAACATTTACGGAATTAAATATGAAATGTAATTTATTATATCAGAAATAAAAGATATTTCATTTACATAAAAAATTGTTTTTTAATTCCTAAGAGAAAGACGTAAAAAGTAGAAATTAAGTAACAAATTCCTAGAATTACTTTAGTAATTAGTTATTATTAAACAAATTTTACAGTCGAAACTCTTAGAAGTTTTATATGTAGAACACTAAAAAATTTAGAAAATTTGTAATCTTCTTTTATTTATAATCGTATGTTTTTGTCTGTGACAATGTTTTTAAAATGATCGGGGAAATTATTTGACCGATGGATTCAGTCAATAACCAGTCCTCTCGATCGAGATAAGCTATCGTAATAGTCTCTTTTTAGAGGCACGCCCCGTGATTGAGGAACAAACTCGTCGACCGTGAATATCGTAATTTTCGTGACTTTGAAACGAGTGTTACTCGAAGGACACTGAACTCTTTCCGAAGTCCTCTGGAGCCGGAAGTCCATTGTGTATTTATCTTAACCAACAAATATAACATTTTCTAACAACTTCATTACCCTATTTACTTACTTTCCAATTCGTTTAAGTACGATTATATAATACTTTAAAGTATCACAAAATTATTAGCATCGGTGTATTATACGTGTAATTACAATATTATTATACACTATTAACTAAATTTATCTAATTAAATAAAATGTATGATTAAGAAACTTGCCGAGTTATTCTACAATTTCTGAAGGTTTATATTTCTGAACAAATCGAGACACGATAGTGAGCTTCGTAGCTGCCATCGTAAGAACATGTCGTTGTTATAGTCTCTTGACAATAGTGATCGAATTTATTTCTACCTCTCGGAGCGTGTGCGTACGTGGACAATACTCTTCGTGGGCGCAGGAAAAGGCTCGAGTAGCGACCTTGACTGCCTCGTATTCCTCGATATCCTGACGAAGGAACGGCGTGAAACAGAGGTTCCCAAACGAAGGGTGAGAAATGCATGGAAAATTTATGTGCGATATTACTTAGCTTTCGACAAAGTTGCGGTTCGATATTGACTGAGTTTATGATCATTTTTGTCCGATGTATCATCCGAGAATTTTAGTTTGGAAATTTTTTGTAGCATAAAATTGCGTATGATAATGTTACTACATACAGGATGTTTCTAGGCTATAACTCTGTCCCAGGAGGAAAATTTTACACTGTTTAACGCGATTCATGTACTCTTCCTTTGAAAGGGTCTCTATAATCTTTTATAAAGCATTCGATGCGTTTTTCGAATTCTTCGCGAGAACCTATTAAGATAGGTAGGATACAGAGTGTCTGGTTTAAAAGATATTTCAATTTTAGTTTCACCAAATTTAGAATACGAAAGGCAAAGAAAACGTAGACACAAGCACACCGCTCTCCGCTTTTCCTTGTTTCTCATATTGAAATTGCTAATAATTTTGAGTGGTATCTGAATAAAATTGTGCATTGTAAATAGCTAAGGAAGAAACAGATTTAATTAGAATTTGATAAGAATAATGGAGATACCAAGACGCTATTCCATTCCTTACGTATCTTATTTCATTTTCTCGGTCTTTCGTTGTGTATCCCATTTCTAATACACACAAATCAAAATTTACGCTCCACGTCCACGCATTATACTGCGTAATGCATCCCATTACCAAATTAGACGATAGAGAAAACAATTAAAATACCCACAAAAGTATTTTTCCCACAGAATATAATTTCTAGCCCACAACTTTCCTACAAAGCCCACGAAACAACGCCTGCCACAAAATGAAATTCGATGGAAAACAAATTTCCCATTGTGGGCTTTGTGGGAAAATTGCGGGCGACAAATTTCATTTCGTGGGATTAATCGATATTTTATATGCAGTTTGTGGCCTCCATTTTACATTCAGTGGAAAAGGTAATCTGTCGACTTTAATAAAGGAATGTGGAAAATGTGCTATAGAATAAAGTACGCTAGGTACATATGGAATAGAGACGTGATGTCGGAATTAGGATGGTAGATGTGGGTTAGAGATACTGGATATGGGATATAGGTGAGAAGATAGGAAATATAAAATTACCTTACCTTGTTAGGTATGGGAATTGGAGTATTGGTAGTGGGATTTATGACATAAGATGTAGGATGTGAGGTACGGAACGTAAAAGATGGGGTAGAGTAAGGAAAAGAGGGAAAGATACAACACGACTATGCAAAAGACACATTTATTATATTATAAATGAATAAAGATTTATCATTTATTTAGGGCATTATTTTCAAAAAGTAATAAATTTCATACATGTACCCATTGCTTAAGTACTGTTCAGTTGAGCTTTTTTTCATTAACATTTTATTGATTGATTTTATAATTAATTACTTCTCGTATAAGTATAAATAAAAAATAACCAGTCCATCGAAGTACAATTTTTAAGAGACGATATTTTGTTTAAAACGTATTCTATACGTAATATACTAATCGTCATATGCCGAAGAAATAACGATCTCAAACAATTACAACACTAAATATATCTTTAAGAAAATCCATTAATAAAATATTCCTACCCCTTACGTATCATCGTACTTCATCCCTTAATGAAATATATAAAACAAATTTACTCAATGAATTACATAAGCATAACTTCTCAAAAGGTTTATAAATTTGACCAAAACCCATTGAACATTAAAGTAGAAAATTCTAGATCAATGTGAAGGAAAGAACAAGCGAAAGATACTAAAAACTCCATGTAATAATCATTATATTCTTAAATATCGCTTTATTTAGTCGGCTTACAATTATGTACAAAAAATGAGTGTTCCACGTAACCAACGTCGCCACAAAAGACAATCCAGCCAGTCGTGTCCTGTCCTTATATCAAAACCTTTTGAATAACTGGAGCAGAGTATGCGGACAGAACCACAGGAAGCTCCAAATTTCCTTTCGATGCTTGTTCAGCGGCATGTTCAAGTTTCTCGTTGATATGAGCAGCAGCGTGTTCTGCTTTGGCTAAAGCGACTTCCGGTGTGTCGACAACGCGACCATCGGGTCCTAGAGGAGCTGGAGGAACGATTTTGGCTGCAACAGCCACAGGTTGCAGGCTACCGGTGATTACAGGTCCTGTGTAAGCGATTAAATCGGCAGATTTGAATGCTTCGTTAGCCAATGTGATTCTTTCGTTGATGTGGGCTGCTGCGTGTTCTGCTTTGGCGAGAGTCACTTCCGGAGTGTCTACGACTCGGCCATCTAGACCGATGGGTGCACCAGGTACTAGTTTGGTGATGGTAACGGGCGACGCCAGAGCTGCTACCTGTGGCGCCAGCAGAAGGCCTGGACGCGCGTATACTGCTGCCAACACGGCAGAGAGAACAATCTGGAATTGAAAAAGTTGGGGATTCTTACTGCTTAAAATAGTATTATATCGCAGTGTGAAACACACGATTATTTTGACTATGAGCGTTTTAGGACTTCTAGGGTCGCAAGGATTTTATTCGACTTTCAATTTGATAATATCATATGCATGTATTCAAATTTAAAAATTTCCGAGTATAAACAACTTACGAATATATTCAAAAGTAGGCAATTCTAAGATTGTCACCATGGTGTCAAAAATAATAAATATTATATTTGTGGATTAGAAAATATAGTAATTCTCGATCGTTGCATTTTCTAAATCACTGGATGATACTATGACTGAAAGATTAAAGTTCGTTACAGTGAAAATAGCAAATATTACATTCACGAGATAGAAAACTTCTCAATTCCCGATTACTCTTAATTAAATTTACTGATTGCTAAAAATACAGGTTCCAATTTTTTCACGTGTGTTTATTATTGTATACTATTGTACTTAGTGTGGAATTTACACACTGATTAATTAAACCCAAGAATAATGAGAGTCGAAGGTGAGTATACACTTCGAAGACGTGAAATTTACTCGACAAGAGACGAAGAGAGCGAGTGTCAAACGTAAATTGAAAATTGATTGAGAAGATACAAAATACGTAGGAATACGAATTAATAGTAAAAACCACGCTATATATCACGGCATATATTTTAGTAAATCGTGTACTCATTTTTGACTCTAACAAATATATTAAATTTCGTATCATTTAACGATACTTTTATATGCGTACAAAAATTTGTCACTGCGAGAATAAGATGTAGAACCTGATAAAAGAATAAGGATACGTATCGGTATTGCCTTGGGCACGCGTATCTTTACAAAGCGTCTTCTCAAACAGCTCGAGGTAGAAGAAACAAAGAGAAGCAGAAAATTTACACGAGTAACCAAGAAAAACCAAGGCTGAACGTTCGCCGAGAAAACACTCACCAGGGTCTTCATCTCGTGAAACAAACGTGGCTCCTTGCGCGCTATCTGAGGTACAGTACTCGCCAAGGTGCCTTGGTCCGGTCTCATGGTGTCCACTTCGTCCCCTCGTCTTTATATAGCACCTGGGAGAAAAGGTTTCGCTCCATGGGGCACGTGTTCATCGATGGGAGAACGCGCGAATGGGAGACGCCCTGTCCAATAAAATCAACTACACCTGACATTGACATTCGTCCTGATCGACATCCGATTGGAATTCGTCTTTCTCTGTTCCATGACCCTCGAATCGTTGATCGAACCACTTCCAACGTTCCATTCTTCCTTTTCTCGATCTTTTTTGTACGTTTTTTTCTTCTTTTAATGGATTAGGTGAACTTCTTAAGGAGTTGTTGCGAGATTTCCTACTTCAGTGGCCTTCGAGTTTCTTTGACAATTTAAAATGAAATGCGTAGGGGAATTTTAATTAACTTTTTGTTGGTTTGAAAGGGAAATTTAGGTTTAAGGATCGTTGTTTGGTTTAATGGATTTGGAATTTTTACACTGTCGAGACAGATTGTTAAAACGGATAACACAGTGGACGTTTAATTATGGTTTTGTTTGTCACGTTTGAAAAGGTGATTGAATCGGTAGATTTTTATTTAAATTAACGACTTTGAGATATTTTAATTGTCCGTTTGTTTCTGTTTGAGATTTTTGGTTTGGTATCCCGTGAATTGCATTTATTTGTTTATTAGGAAGATAGGGAGAGTTTGAAATGCACAAGAATATCCAAAAATTATACGAAACATCCAAAGTAGAACTCGTCATAATATTTTGGAAATAAAATAAATTTCCGTTTGGTTTCTATCGTTTTACTTGTGTTAGTGAAAGTATCAAATAATTATAATATCACTGTATTAAATATTAAATAAATTTGTAATACTTTTAATAAAATAAAATTTGATCATTTTCCACGGTTACAAATTTTATGAATTTTTTATTACATTTTGCTGGTTGCATTTATCATTACCAGATATTGATGTGTCAGGCTGAAATGGAGTAGAATTTTTTTGTACGACAGGAGATTACTGGCGCTATGTGTAATAAGAAATAATATGTTGCAAGTGATTGTAAAAAACCATGTTTCAGTGTCACGTTTCAGGTAGAAGCTCGTAGATCATTATGTAACGTATTGTGTATACGGGTTGAGAAATTTCGTTTTCAGTATATTCGACACAGTGTGTTTCTTTATTAATTAATAACTTATTAATTATTAATTATAACGATAAAACATTAATCGTTACTAATTATTAATTATAAAACATGTTTATTCTACTCCATTATTTCGAACGATTGAATATCGATTGAATAATAATCGTAAAATTAAAAAATTGTATGTTATAAAAATTATAAGAAAGGTTTGATATAATCTTTCAATTAAAGTACATATCGGTTCCTAAAGTTAACATTTACGCGACGATAATATGGTAATATCATGCCAGTGCTATAGATAGTATTACAGCTCCATTTTATTATACGTTTCGATACCACACCGCTACGTTATACCCTCATTATTGTAACAATATTAATTTACTACAAAATGCAGTGGTTAAGTTTCATAAATTATTTTACCTTTAAAATTACGTGAAAGGAATAAACAATCTCGAGAACAATCTCAACAACGTTAAAAAATAAGGGAAAGTAAAAAGTAATTCGCTAACGAAGCACGTAAACCTTTTCACCACAGCTTGTTCCAATTACGGAAACAAAGAAATAATATTTTCAATACAGCTCTCCCCGAACTCACCTTAAAATTCCCGCGTAGCAAGAGTCCACTACATGGATAAAAAAATCCTGGTACGTGATGCAACCTGGCGACAGCTTATCGCCGATACATCGATAGTCGAGGGACGGTTACGCGATCGTCGGCCTTCGCCAACATCGCCCTTGGTGTCCATGGCCAGGCTAGGCGCGGAGAGATGACTACGGGATCGGGTGTCTTCCCGTGCTAGTGAGAGAGCCACGAAAATGGAGAGCCCATCATTTTTTCTCGGCTACGACGTCGGAGCAGTCCGCCCGCAGAGCCTGTTACTCGTTTTACAAACAAGCTTACCTTGCCCCGGAGGGGAACGGAAACAGTCTGCGCCCAGTGGTCCAGATCCATCGTCTCGAAAAATCCACCCTATTCGTTACGTGATCTATAATGCCAACTATACAACTATACCGATCTAACAGCTATAAAAGCCGATCTAGGACGACGCGTCTCATAGTCTCGAGCGCGTCCAACGATCTCCTAACGGTCCAGTCGAAACGATCGATCCCTTCTTGAAACTAGCCGGCACTCGGAAGCCTCTGAACCTCTGAAACACCATAAAGCGACGATCGTCATGGGACCAGTCTCCGGTTTGCTATTGGCAGGCCTGGTTTCTGCGGCCCTGGCCAAGCCGGGACTCCTGTCCGCGCCCCTGATCGCCACTTTAACCCCTGCAGCTCCTGTCGGACCGGATGGCCGGGTCCTAGACACGCCGGAAGTTGCTGTCGCCAAGGCGGAACACGCGGCTGCTCACCTCAACGAGAGATTGAAGCTTGCTGACGAGGCTGCCAGGTCAGGAGCAGGCCTGCAACAGGTCCAGGTTAAACAGTCTTCGCTGTTGATAGCTGCACCAAACGTTTTGGTACCTGGCGCTCCGCTTGGACCTGATGGCAGGGTGGTGGACACCCCAGAAGTCGCTGTCGCCAAGGCTGCGCACGCTGCCGCTCAGGTTAACGAGAGAATTAATTTGGCAAACGAGGCGGTCAGATCTGTCGCTGCGGATCTTAACAGGTGAATTTCGGGTAGGAGTTGACAGATGATTCTTTTCCAATTTTGACGGGCGATTTTATTTGGGATTGGGGATTAGAGAGGTTTTGACATTTTTGGAATTTTAAAAGATGATTTTTGTAAGAATTGCAAGTTAGAAAAATGTTTAGGGTTGTTTGACCAAGGAAGGCTTTTGATGGGAGTTCAAAGATTTGTTTTCGGTGTTTTAGAAATTACTTTGGAGTTTGAGTTATTACGTAAACTTCAGATCCTGTCTTAAAACAACTATTTCAAACGAAAAGTCCTTCTTTCAGACCATTGGTTCCTCTGGTAGCCAGCAGTATAGTGGCCCCAGTGGTGCAAGCAGCGACAGTAGGTCCCGACGGAAGGGTGCAAGACACTCTAGAGGTAGCAGCAGCAAAAGCAGCCCACGCAGCAGCTCAGATCAACGAGAGGATTAACCTGGCGAACGAGGCGGTGAGATCATCGGGGACGATAGTCGCTGCTGCTCCAGCAACAGTCACCGTACCATTAGTAGCCAGCAACGCAGTGGTGGTCCCTGGTGCACCCATTGGCCCAGACGGAAGGGTGCAGGACACGCCGGAAGTGGCTGTGGCGAAAGTCGCCCATGCAACCGCTCATCTTAACGAGAAATTGAACCTGGCCACAGAGGCTGCCAAGTCTGCCGATGTTCTCGCTGTTGCTGGCCCTGCCCTCGCCTATGGACGGCTCGTCTATTAAAAATCTGATCGTCATTTAACACGTTCACCGTGTCCACGCGTAGATCTGGTAAAAACAATCACGAGGAATCGCGAATTTCCGAAAAAAGCATCATAATTAGACTGCGGATTTTTATGCAAATTCATATTTGTGAGAATATAATTAAAAAAAAACGGAATATTTTTGCAATAAACTTAAAGAAGCGCTATACTTGGAAAAATATTATTTGAAAAAAATATATAATACGTTATAATGTGCATTCGCCAATTTTGTGAAGTTCTACGCTTTCTAATTCGCCGTAAATGCATAAAAATCCACGATCTATTCATAATAATTCATACAGAGCATATTGCGTAAACGTAAAGTTTAGCAGACACACACAGCTTTTCCTATGGAAATTATGTGTTTAGAGTATAATGTATCACACGTACTCGGCAGTGAACGTGTTAAATCAAAATAAAATGGAGGACCACTCGCGAATAATTAGCGAATAAGTATCATAGTTGACAGTAAAGAGGGAAACATAACGCATGGATCGAACGATTTACAATTACCGGTGTTCTCCGGGACATATTTTTCTTGTTTCGTTAATTCTAGATTCGTTATAATTAGTTGGCTTTACGTTTTGTTGTTCGGCTATGTCATTTTTTGGGCTATGGAAATTGACGTTCTGGTCATTTGTTGCTTTCTCGTTTAATGTGCTCTTTCGATGCTGATTGATTTTCGAGGCTGGTGAGATTGTTAAAACTGCCATAGGGGGATGAACGACGATTGTAGACTGGATTAATAAAGAGAATTTCGAAGAAGTTCAAATTCTTGTTTTAATCGAATCCAAATTCTGTCTTTAATGTTAATTTGCGTTCCAGAGTTCTGACTTTAAATTCACCAATTTTGATGCGAGAGTACAGAAAACACAGTAATTGATGGTAATGGTATAAACAATTAAAAATTGGCTCTGACGTTTCAACTGGCACTAAATTCGCCGTCTGTTCGACAAAAAAAAAAAAAAAAAAAGAAAAAATCTCGGCATCCAGTTTCATTCTGTCACGATAGACGAGGGGAATCGATACATATTAATGTCGCGGCGATTTTGAAGTAGAATGCGTTCGTCACGTCAGGATCGATTGCAACGAATTTGGGTCGAGGATAGTATGCAAATAGCTAGACTGAACGATTATAGAGGAAGAGACGAGTATATAGGTGTAATGGAGCCAACGACTTTCTACAAGGCGATAGCGCTTATAGCAAACAAATAAAATTTTTATAAAACAGTTTTGTAAAATGTCTTATGGTGGTATGTTGGAAATGTTTAAGTTCTATTTCTGTTTCGACAAGATTTGGCTTTCAGGTTTTTTCGAAAGTATAATTTTTGTAATGGCGATAAAATTATACATTTATATTGGTACCTGTGATTATAGTTTTAATATGGTAATTATATAGCGAATTTATTAAATAAAAAATTGTATTATATGCATAAATTATTTAGGAAATAGAAAACGTTGAAATTTTGTGGAATTGGCAAAATCCCGATTGTTCAAACAAACGTAATTCAACATTTATGGAACAGGTGTCCAATTATAGCATGGAAAATGGCTCTCATTACCGTAAAACACGTTTTCGATATGCGTATAAAATAAATTGTTCGCGAACCAGTTAACAGGAGCCTACACGGCTAAAGAACGTATCAGGTTTACTAATGAGATGCAATTACTGGCATTTTGCGATACTTCCACGCACAAAATTACTATTCTTTGGCAACAACACTATTATGCACTTTACGATTTCATTAACTTTTTTCTTCGTACATTAATGCCGGAGACTATTAACCGGATGTTTCCTTTTACGTATACACGAAATGAAATTTCCGATAGACTATCTCGCGAAACTTGATAAAAATCCTGTTTCTTTCATTTAGTCTCGTTGTTGCAAACGGAATTTATGAAAATATTTCTATTCTATTCCTTTTATCGATGTAATTCCTTTATTATTACAGACGTCCCACTCTTGTTAATTTGGAATTACAGATATTATTTCACTGCCTAACGATCTTTTCGCTATTAATAGTATGAGTAAAGTTTATATCAAATAAAGAATACGTCACACGTTCATTGCGTAAAAACAAAATATTATCGAGAAAACATCATAGAATTTTCAACTTGCGAATTGCGCTCTACACAATCCACGCACGTTACAACGCACCGTACCGTACCGTAGTTCGTACATTTTATATATTTTCCGTACCGTATTCTATTCATTTTTACGTCTTCAAATTTCCCATAAATGCGTGAAAAACCTACCCGCAACGCGCCTAACATATTCGCGAGAGTCATCTACAGGCGTTATCTACTTTCCTAAGCTTGTGTAACGTCATAAAAATTCCTTATCCACGTATTATTTTGTGAAACGGCGTGAATGGAAGATTCTTGGCAGATCTCCGCGGCGAGACGACCGTGAAGATCGTACATATTAGGGCATAGCTGGATGTTCAGGTTTCTAACCGAGAAAAAAATACTTGGTGAAAATGTTCAAGAGCCGGATTCCAGGCGGTAAAGTCCTTGAGGACAGGCGTGACCAGTTTCATGCACCTCCGATCCTCGCGTTTCCGCGACCCGAGCTGGTAACACCCTCGAGGCTCGCGTGTTTTCTATATAAAGTGGCGGATGCGTGAGCGAAATTTAAAAGAACTCGAATCCAATCGCCATGAACAGCGTATACGTAAGGAAGAACGTGTGATTGCGTGGGTGAATGGAATGGTGGTTGCTTTGCTCGCTTTACGGCCAAGTGGGCTGGTCTTACGGGGTTGCAGCAGTGTTTCTCAAGCTTTCGCTCGCTCGCAGATGTTATTTCGATCGGATTAGTTTCTTGTTACGTAATATGTTTATAAATTACGCTGACTTCACGTTATTCAGTGATTTTTCAGTTGGGTAACTCGCGTGCTGGATCTTTTGCAGTGGATTTAATAATCGGATTTAGTAATCGGATCGAGTAATAAGTTCGTTCTTTCACCAGTGTCTATTAGCTCGAACGATGTTATTTGATTGTTCCTGTATTAAATATATAAATTTATGAAGAAGCGGGAATAGAATTTTATTTGAAAGTAATTTGATTTGCTGTTTCAAAAAAATGTGAGTGAACGTATTGCTCGACTTGATAGGGAAGTTTAAATGCGATTAATAGAATTTTGTTCATGGTCTGGTAATAGTGCAATTGTTGTAATACGATGATACGAAACAAGAATTAATTGTCTAAGAATAATAATCTATGTTCAGGTCCTTCTTTTCTCTTGTTCTCTCGTTTCTTTCGGCTTGGCCAAGCCGACTGCACCTATCCTGGGATATCAGGACAGTTACGGCCAGTACAGTTTTGGCTATAGCGCTCCAGGCTCTGCAAGGTCGGAAATCAGAACGTTGAATGGCGAAACACGAGGTGTTTACAGTTACGTCGATGACGCAGGCTTTATTCAAACAACCCAGTATACCGCTGACAGTAAAAATGGCTTCCGAGTGGCGGCTACCAATCTACCCCAGGCGCCATATCCGGTAAGAATTAAGGGTATCGTAGGAACATGTAACAGTGGGTAATAACACGAATATGTTACAATTCTGTGCACTTAATAATTTTTTGACGTATTACTACTATATTACTTGGTACTATCAATTAATGTACTTATTAACTAATGTAACTTGCTAGAAATATTTGTTACTATTAAAGATATTCAGTGTGTTATTATTACTTGATATTATTATCGATATTTGATGCAATGAATTACTTTGATGTAATATTATTAATATGTTATACTATTAGCTGCTTGATACTACTTACACTTAAGGATACTATCAGATATCACTAGTATCTGAACATTAGTCAATAATTAGTTGGTATTACTAACATTTGATATGTTTTCGATGATTTTCGTTCAATTTTATTAATTACGATTCTCTCAGGCACAAAACACGCAAGGCGTGATCTTGGCTCGAACTGAAGCTCCTCGAATATCTGAAATAGCGCAGCAAGAATACAAAATAGGGGAAAAGAATGTATTTTTGCAAGGATTGCAACAATTAGAGAGGAAGACTGTCGAGTCGAATGAAAAAGAGCAGTCGCAAACGAACATAGTATGATTAACTTTTATTAATACTAACGACAATTTTTTAATATACCGAGATTGTTTTTAAAAGTAACTAATTTATATCACACACGTATTTTTAACGAGTCAGACGGAGTCCGAAGGGGAATCGTCGCAGAATAAAAGTGCCGAGATTTCAGTCAAATCAGCCACCAGTCCAATTGCGTCTAAAATAATCAAACAGACCGCGGTACCTGTCTTCCAAATTTCCCAAGGAAATCTCTTGATCGATCCATACTCTATACGAGTACCAACAAACGTCGAAGGTAAATATCTTACACACTTTTTGCAAAATTAAATTTTCCGTAATTAAGCATAGCAGAAATAATCCAATTTTTAATAACAGACCATAAACAAGCTCTTACACGAATAACTTGATCCATGTTTTTATAACTCAATCGATAAATTATGATTCTCGTTAAGATTGCACGTTTATAGGCACCAGAAACGAAAAGTAAGAGCGAACCGATTACTTTCTTTCCCGATTAAAGGATCTCGAAATCAGATCGAGGCGTAAGAATATACCGAGCAGATATTTTATTCCTCGCGAAGGTCATTCTGGTTCCGGTGCCAATGATCTTTCAAGATCACTCTGTCATCAGCCTTTAATTACACTTTCACATTTTTCCTTTTGTCGTTAAAGAAGATGCGTATCGAAGTAAATTCTAATCAAAACCAACTTCTTAGTATATTTACATAATAAAGATTTACGCATTTGAGAAGGATTGAGAAATTAAGTAATCGAAGATTTTTTCATTTGTCACAGGTTCTTCTAACACTTTTGCGAGCGCTACTTCAAAGATCGATGAACAGTCTGTTGAAAATAACGAACAGATTAAGACGAAAGAATTGCCTGCATCAATGAACGAGGAAGCAGAATCAGAAAAACAAGATAAATCGACTGATCTACCCAAAGACGTAATCGCACCTCTTAACATTCTACCTCTGAGCTCAAATTATCAACCCACTCCTATCAAATATTCTGCTATTCCCACTCTTCATTACGTTGTTTACAGCATATAATTCATGCGTATCGTAATACGAGATTTTATTTTTTCTATATTTTGATTGATATTTTCATGTTTGAAGTATTAATAAAGCATCTGAAATAGAGAAATAATCGCTTGCATCTTTTTTTATTTAAATTCCACAAATTTTCAGAATTTATTCCTTGTATCGAACAGACGTTAAGTCATTGAGTTATTCACGAGATATCTTTAGATTTATAAAGATAGTTTTATTCGTGGTATGCAGGAAAAGAATCAGTCGAGCGGTACTTGTACATTTGTCAATTTATTTTTATTCTTCTTTACAAAATAATGCCGGCTGCCATAGGACAATGAAACGTAGGAATACACGATGCATATATAATTCATGTCAATAATTAATATCGATCGAAAATTAACTCTAACATTCTCCATCGTCCTCTTCGTCATCCGCCATCGTCGGTTTCCCCATAGAAAATATGTATCACGCTTATAAAAAACAGCTGAATCGTTGAAATACAATTTAAATCATTATTATCATCCCTTCGTTCGTCATTGTGAAGAAACTTAATCTAACTTAGTAAAGGCCTTCGTTAATCAACAATACATCATCGTTATACTTTGTCTTCGTCGCGCGAAAAACTTACGATAAAGAAAACCTATGTATGTACATATATCGATTGAAAGTGGTGAACAAAAATGAAAATTATCTGATTGATCTATGAAAAGAAGGAAAAAGTATAATTCTTTCTTAGACAACTATAAATATTTTTGTTCGCTTAATTATCATATAATGTATACAGTCTACTTTGCAGCTTCTTGTTGGCTGTAAATTGTTTATCAATTATTTCGAAGAGAAGTGGCATACAAAATGATGGGAAAACGATGAGAATTTAATTAAGAAATAAAGTCTTTAACGGCCACCGTAAAGAACGTTGGAATGGAAAGATGCTGGAATTATTCGAGAAGTACAGAACAACCCTTTTCAATTTTCTTGTGCACGATAGTTTGAATTTTCAATCGATTAATCCTCCGCAACATCTCTTTGCAATTAGCCAATTCTAATTTCATTTTTATTTCGTTCATTGTACTCGCATCTGAGCTGGTGATTACTTTTGTGTCTTTTATTATCCCCTGAATACTAACTTCGATTAATACTGAAAAAAAACGCCGTCCAAACACGATCGATAGATCTCGTCCTCTTCTAATAACCTCGACTCTATGCAAAATCTTAATCACTATTAACCATTAAATATAATTGATGATTAACCCGACAATAATTAGAGGCGTAAGATCAGACGTCGACGTCGGTAATAACGAGGGCTAAATTTCCCATTGCTATAATCCATATACTATAATCTCGTTTAAAAATTGTAATAATTCATATATTCAACGGAAATATTTGCTTTATCGCTAATAATCGGTAATGGTAATGAATTATTAATAATAGTAATAAAATGACGCAAATGTCCCCTGTGTCACTCGTTTCTTTTTTTTTTTTTTTTTTTTCATACCCCGCCGTTGCCACAATCGCAATATACGTCAACACATCCCCCTATACATATAATATAAATCTAAATATTAATATATATATTTTTTATAATATTCATATTTATATATATAACATATTCGTCCTAAAACTGCGCGTTGTTCACGCGCGATTAAATCTGATTAGCAATGTTTTTAAACACCACCTCTCTCAACCCTTCACTTTCCATCCCTTTCTCTTTCGCTACTGTTTCTCCTTTATCATTTTCAATTCTATGGAACCTGAACTTCTCCTTTTGGTAAATAAAGGAATTTTATTTCCTCCTTATTCCGATTAGAAGATATAAATAATTTAACAAAGCCAGGAAAAATAATTTCAATCTTGATATGTAGTATTCAGTTAATGGGCTTTTGGTAGCTTTGTTAAATTATTGATCAAGTAGCTTGTATATCTTTATTTATATCGATAGTCTTATTAAATACTCTTCTTAAAAAATACCGACCAATTTTCTCAAACGAAGACAACAAGAATTTTCCTGTATGAATAATTACGTACGTTTTTGTTTATAGATGGATACAGATGAATTCCAAAATCTCTTCTACAAAAACCATTGCAGGAAATTCTACGTGAAATTTATAAGAAACTGTAATAACAAATGTTATTCTTAGAAAAACTTCTATTTTTTATTATCATAGAGAATTGTAAATTTTAATATCGAATAACTTTGTTGTATCAATTATATCTCTCTTTCTTATTATGTACCGAATAATTGTTGACGTTCCATAGAACTCAAATATCCGTACAATTTTTCCATCTTCCATTTTTGTAGAGGGTGGAAAGTGAACGAATTTGGAGAATGAAAGAAATACTGCTGGATCGAGGAGTATTTTACTCAATGTCCTCCCCTCTATTGCCGCACAGCTCTAGATTTTTCAACTAATTTCACAACGTACTCGACAGTTTGATATATCGATGCTTCGACAACTTCTCCCCATCTTTTCTTCTTCTTTCTTTTTTTTTTTTTTTTTATTCGAATTCGAACTTTTCACTGTGAGTTAACCCTATCGCTTTCTCCCTCCTACAACCTTCGACCTCTCTCTTTTCTGTTTTAGTAACGTGGGCGGTATTATCTCGAAACGTCAACGAAAGAATTCACACCGAGCTATTTTTCGTCCGATTCGTATAACAGCTTTCTTTTTTCCCATTTTTTCCTCTTTTTTATTTTCGATGATCGGAAGTTACAATGATTCGATCGATTTCGCTTGGGCCATGAATCTTTAGTTATTTTAGAAAAATTTTGTGGAATCACACAGCGCTTTAAGAGATGGAAGAAAAGATTCGAAAATTACGAAGATATTGTTGTTGACAGCCAATGTTACTGAAATTTTTTTTTTTTTTTTTTAAGATTTGAAGAATCCAATCTTTCATATCTTAGTTATTCAGCCCAGGACGAAAAATGGCTCGACGAATATTTTTTATACGGCTCCCCTCTTCGATCTTTAATTACAGGCTAATAATTCGCGAAACTACGTCGATTTACCTTAGCGGCGATAAAACATTATACAACGTTTCTTAATAATCTTTTTTCTTTTTTTCTTTTATCCTCGTATAATATCTGTTGCTGTGTATCGTGTATGTGTATGTGCGTGTGTCGGTGTGTGCACGAGTATATCGAATAAAAATTGCATAGTTTACGACAGCTTCCTTCTTCCTTTATCTTTGACCCTCGGAATTATTATTTAAACGATGTTACATAGCCAATAATTACCTATGCGCAAATTTAATACGACGATTTTCGAGCCATCGAAATAAAACTCAATGTCACTTAGAAGTAAGAAATAGAAAATAGAAAATGTGTTTAAATGCACTTATATTACAATGTTTGTCAACTGATTGTCGATATTGTAAAATTTCTAACGATATTAGTACGGTACGCTACAATTTTGTAAATTTATAATATTAGCAAATAATTGTTCATCTGAAATTTAGTAATTCTACCATATTATAATATCATGTAGTAATTACACTATAATAATAATACGGTAATTATGCTACATCAGTACATTATATTAGTATGCTATAACGTAGCATATAGTTAATAATAATTCCAAGTATCAAACAGTTTTGCTCGTCGAAGTACGATTATGTATTTTTTCGAAGGGATACATCGTTTTTCTTGGAGCACGTTCAGCATTGACTCTCGTAGCGTCGTTAATCGTATATCTATACAATACTGTTTACGAGTATCGAATAATCTTAAGATCGAGACTAATTACCATCAGCGACGAGTTGTCCAACGTTAAACGATAGAATTACGAACAATTGACTTTTTGTCGTCCCTATATTATATTATAGTGTTCAGACGCACGTCTCGAAGAGACGAATTCTCGATATTATAGAAATAGAAGGATGCATTCTTTCTTTCTTCGTCCATCATTCACGCTGCAGCTTCATTTTCTCGGAAAGATACGAGTCTTTATCGAGATTTCTTAAAAGTGTGCTTTTTCTCTTTTGTTGCTTCGTTCTCTGTATACTCGAGTTTTCGAAAATTTTCTACGAGAAAAATGGGACACCTTTTTTTAAAGAATTTTTCACGGTATATATAATTAGATTATAGATTGAGAAAGTTAAGCGTATTTGGGATTTTCGGTGCAACGATGCACAAACTCGTCCAATGTTATTTTCTCAACTGGATTTTGAGAAATATTACGATAAAAAAATATTATTATCGTTTCTAGAGAAAAATACTAATTCCCAAATATATTTTCGTGCAGATGAAATTAAATTAAATTGGAAATTTTATTTGGCGAAGATACCATAAAAACGTTGCGATTTTAGTAATTTCATGTTTCTATTAAAAGGAGTTTATACATCGTTATTTGAAAGAAAATCGATAGAACACCATACACAGAGAACAGGAATATTCGGAGAGAAAAACGTCGACATTATTCCAATTTCACGATTAACAAATTGTTTTTCATAATTGTACAACCACGTTTTACTGTCGATACTCCAACAATGCATTGTCAAATTTCGACCAGAATTCTTCAAGTTTATACTTGTCTAATTTCAGTAAGATTGGGGTAATGCAAGTTCTATAGTGCGATAATCAGTTAATTAATCCTAAATCATGATAATTTTCAAGTTAATAAACAAATAACAAATTATTATGAATTATCGCTAAAACTGTAATACCTCTTAATCGCACCTTTTAATAACAGGTAATCTAAGATAAAAAAAAAGACACATTATTCTAAGACAAATATTTGTATCTTTAGAAATAAGAAAATTCAAGGGAAATAAATTTTCCGAGATGCTAACTTGACAAAATTGAGTCAGATTAATTAATTATCGCACGCTATATCTACGAATACTTTACAATTAATTATCGTAACACTATCAATACGCTTTTACAAGGAATTATCGTCGAATATTAAACATTATCTATAATTAGTACTATCATTATTATCATAGTTATCGACTAAACGTTAACGATACTAATATTTTCTTAACGATATTTCTCGATTTTACTAGAATTTTCATTTTTACCTTTTCTATTCTACAGAATCGAGTTTCACTTTTGCAAACGCTCTCAAAATTTCGGAAATTTCTTTCGACAACACGCTCCTCTTATCACAGATAAGATTTATGATAGCTCACGTCGCGTTTGCAACCGATCGATCGAAATTTGCCAATGCACTATTCCCTCGATCGGATCGAAGCTTATCGGAGAAAAGAATCGATCAGGACCCCATTTTTTGATGCGGAAAATCAGAACGATTTCCTTCCCGTTTTTTTTTTCATCGAATTGTTTATAACAAAATTCGTGATATCAATAAATCGATCTACTTTCAAGTTTGATTTAATGCAGGACAATGTTGCGATTGAATCGTGTCGAGGAATTGTAAGAAAGACACTTTATAATTGATGTTCTTAGGCCTTGTTCAAATCCTCACATTTTTCCATATTTTACGAAATTATCTTAGAAAAATGAAAAGTTCCAATTTTGTCAGAAATTATAGTTTAATTTGATTTTTCGATTTGTTCTGTTTTTATTCTCCAATCAAACAGATTGTTGAAATTTTTGTATTGTCAATACAAGGCGAATAATAATGGACAAATAATTTCTTATACTTAATATTCCTTTCTTAGAGTAAATTTTTCAATAATTCTAACGAAATTGTTTGAAACAGAACAATTGGATTTCGTAAAATACAATTTGAACCTGTTTGTCCGTGTTTGTACATGTGTTTGACAGATTTGGCATAATGGTGTACGGAGGACAGCATCATGCAAAAGATTTCTTATTGAGAAATTATAGTCATCGTCGATTCGTAATTTCATCACGTAACATCGTTCACGTAATTTTTCAATACTCTTAAACTAATTACCGTCCCATTCTACCTAACACTAAATACTACCATACTTCACGTTCCATATTACAAACTTTAAAACAATAATATCCACCAAAAACCTCTGATTAACACACATTTTGTCCAAGTCTAGTTTCTTTCGTTTCGCTTTCTTTTACGTACTGAACAATATATGTTACATTGAAAAAATGATATTTGTTATTGACGAAATTTTCAATTCTGACGTTTCGATTGAATCTTTCGAACGTGCATAACATCGACCATATGCATTTTGATAATTCGTTTTTTATCGGAACGATGGAAAGTGCGATAACGAATCAGCAATGACACGGGCGATAAAAATGCTCCAGTGAACGTTCACGTGCTGAGAAGATCGAAGCTTCGAGTGAGAGTAGCAGCAAAGTAAAAATAGGGGAGTTTCTGCAAAATGGAACCTTCCTTCAAAAAACTGAATCTTCCAATTTCAAAATTACGCATATCGTGCAATTTTCCTAGAAAATAAGGTGAACAATTTCTTTTTCTTCTTTTTCGAAGGTCGAGCTTCCCTTTTGCTGTAATAATTGTGAAAAATGACAACAGTAGTAGCGATAGTAGGCCGTTCGTGAGTTGACGAAGAGGAGGAAGACGACGATAGGCAGTAGAGTAGTGAAATGGTCGATGATCGGTTTTCGAGCTGGAAGAAAAGTTAGTGGAAACAGAAAAGGCGCGAACAACACACCGTTCAGACAAGTGAAAAGAAAAGAGAAGAATCGTAACAGCAACTTTAATTTCGCGATTTGTCCATCTTTTCTAATCTTTCGATATCGATAATTAAACGTTTGAAAATTTGTCAAACTAATAAACATTATAATAAAGATTAACATTATAAAAATATCGAAAGAAAAAGTACTTGATATATTAAATTAATATAAAAATTATACTAATATGAAATTAATTATACGAATTTTATTAATTAAAATTAATATAAAATTTGATATTCGGCTTGAATTTTTCTTATAATATTTGATTTTCATATACTAAAAGAATATTTCGATAAAACGATGAAGTGGTCCATGACGTGGTTTCCCTTCTCTCTCTTCATTCAAATCTCTTCCTTTTTCTTTTCGTGACAGAGTTCATGCTGCAGATGAAAACTTTCAGAAGATAGAAAAAGGAAATGGTAGATGTATATACATCGAGTAATTACAGTGTACATACTACTACACATGTATATAGAACATATAGTATATAGATATAGAGCTACATATAGAATACCATATCGCGAAGCTTGAAATTATAAAGTGCTATTAAGTGGAAAATTTCTTGTATACTATATCTGTGTTTCCTTTTTCTTCTGATTTTTCATTTAAGAAAAAAGCTTCAGAGTCTCATAAGAATTCAAGACCAGCAAATTACGACTGATATTTTCGTTCGGAAAAACGAGTATGGCCCTCGTGCTGCTCGATTCTCAGAAAAAAGGATTTTATGGGATGGATTTTAGAGAAATTCTATTGAACAGAGAATCGAGCAACGCTTGATTGGATTTGGAAAACGACGAGTTTCGTCTGTTTGAAGGCAGAACTCGCAGAATCGTTATTGTTTCTTTTTTCTCTTTTTTCGTTTGTTGTTTGCGCTGCATTTTGGATTTGTTTAATTGAATTTCGGTGGAATTTAATATGTCTCGTGATGGATGGTCTGCGATTGTTAAATTGAAACTTTTCAACGGAATAGAAATGTTTCTTCTGTTTCATTTTCTGAAAAAGAATATGGGTATGTGTGTTTTTTGGATCCGACAAATTAAATTGAATTTTCATCTTTTGAAAATTAAATTTTCAGTCACATGGATGTAAAACTGGAGTTTAAGAAAGTTGACTTAATTTGTAGAATTCTTTAGGCTACTTTTTGAACCTTATATATTACGTAATTTAGATTTCCTATGATAATTTAGAATTCTACGAACTTGTTTATACCATTTATAACAAATATCTTACTTCGCTACGTAGCTGAATTATATTTTAGCTTCGAATAGACCATTAAAATTTTCTAGATTATTGTAAATATTCGAATCATCGAACGATCAAAATTTTTAAACAATTTACCCAACATTGATTTCAAAGGCAGACAGAAAAGATAGAGACAGAACAGCGTGTCAAGGTTTTAGAAGAAAGACTACTTTGTTAGAAAGAAACATCGAATAACAGGCAAAATAAAATATTGAAATTCGAAGAAAAAATGCTGACACGTCGTCTCGGTGCCATCTTTTCCTTTCGTTCCATTGGAATGTCACGAATGATCGACAATTGATTATCGATCATTTGTGATGTTCGATCTAAAAAAAAAAAAAGTGAAATAGAATTAGCGTGGATAATTAGTGAAGTGAAAAGTGATCGAACGCGTAAGAAGTTTCTCGTAAAATGGTCTCTATATCGAAAAGAATTTTTATCATCACACTTTGAGTAAGTAAATGATATTTCCTTCAAATTGTCAATAATTGCCAATAATTCTACTAATTATCGACACTAAATTTTGGAAACAATGTCATAGGAAAAGCATCCCCTCGTTTGTGATATAACCTTACTATTTAAATATCTTTTATATTTCTACCTTTTTGAAAGAAAAATCTGAGAGCCACTTCATAGAAGCTTCTTACGCCTCGACTTAAAGATTAAAATATAGTTTTAAATAGAAACAAAGGAGAAGGGGTAGGTAGTAGCTGGATACACAGAAAGAACACAAAAAACGGACAGGTTTATTTATCTTTTTCATTCATTGTTGCTTTTTTTTTCTCTTGACAAATCGGCTATATTTTGTATATGTAAATTACCCGCTCGCTAGCAATCATATTCCCTCATCTGTGCTTGCTTTATCTTTATCGCGTTTAAACCTCTATCCCTTTTCATTATAAACTTTCCTTCCCTTAAATTCGACTCACTCGATTGCTCGTTTCATTTCCTTTTCTTTTTCTTTTTCTTTATCTTTTTCCAAGACGAGAAAACCGTGATTGGATGGTGGGATGGGGCATGAAGATTAGAGAAAAAAGAACTGAAACTCGCGTGTTACAAACGAGAACGGCGTGGAGAATCAAAAGTACGAAATTATAATTCGTATAATATAAAAATTAAAATTTTCTTTAATATTTATATTATATCGATAGGGATAGCGAGAAAGGAGAAAAACTAAAAGTTGTGATTTCTCTTTAGATTACAATCGATCATCGCGAGTATAGTAAGAAAGAAAAGCAAAACGAACAAACAATGGAACACCGAAGTGGTCGTGAAAGAACCACCCCTTTGCCTTCTTCTCGTCGACTATTCACACCCTTTGCGCCCCTCCATTCGATTATCGCTTTTTATATTTCGATACAAAAGTTGCCAGGGGTTTACAGAGAAGTATTCTTCGGAGGAATACTAGATTGAGGCCGGTGCGGAGTGGAACTGAATTTAGGGGTTGCAAAGGGTGAAAGAATTGCATTATATTTTATGTGGAAATTATTTTTGCGGACTTCGAGGACAATGGTTTTCAAGTTTTGCAATTTTTATGGGACTTGCGTCCTTGAAGCGGCTTCTTAATTAGTATCGACTGAAAATTCATTTTAAAGAACATCGACAGTGTTGATTTCGAGGTTGTCGATAATTTGTCAAAAAATCTTGCGAAACTCGCATTCTCGAAGTGGCGGAAGTTTCGTTTTGCTTATTCTTTAATCGGATTCAACGGAAACTTAATTTTAATTTAATCAAGTTTCAATTGTTAAAAATTGATAGAAAAAATACTTCGGAGGCATTGGTTTGCAAATTTTTGAGTCCTCGAAGTATTGAAAATTTCGTCGACGGAAATTTAGGGGTGGTAACCATTAGGGGCGAAGATAATAGAGCGCTACTAGTAGTAAAATAGTAGATGGATAGATAAGTGGATAGCAAGATAAATAGTATAGTAGTAATAATAGTTGTAGTGATAGTTATAGTAATAGTGATAGTAATAGTAATAGTCGAAACGATAAATACAGTTGTAATAGTAGTAGTAGTAGTAGTAGTAGTAGTAGTAGCAGCAGTAGTAGTAGTAGATTGGTGTAGCAGTATAGTTAAAGTAGTAGTAATAATAGTAATAGTAATAGTCATAGACGATAGATGCAACGGTAGTACGCAGTAGTATTCGACGCGATAGTTATAGATATAGGAGTAACAGTAGTAGCAGCAATAGTGATAGTATAGTAATTATAGTGTTAGTAATAGTTATAGACGATAGATAGATACAGCGATGATATTGGTAGTAATAGTTATTAGTCACAGATAATTGCAGCAGCAGTAGTAGCGATAGCGATAGATATAATAGGTGTAGCGTTAGTAATAGTTATAAGTGATAGATGCAGTGACAGTAATAGTCGCGAACGATAGATACAGTGGTAGTAATAGATAGATATAGTATTAGTACTGATAGGTGTAGTAATAGTAATAGTCACAGACGATAGTTAATAGTAGTAACAGCAATAGTGATAGTAGTAGTAGTAGTTATAGTGTTAGTAATAGTAATAGTCGTGGATGACAGACATAGCAGTAGCAGTACCAGTACCAGTAATAGTCATAAGAGTAGTAGTACAGTACAGTACAGTACAGTATAGTATAGTAATAGTAATAGCAATAGTAATAGTAATAGTAATAGCAATAGTAATAGTAATAGTAATAGTAATAGTAATAGTAATAGTAATAGTAATAGTATAGACGATATAGTAAGAGTAATAATGATAAGAGTAAGAAGTATAGTATAAAGGTATACGATATACGTATTAAGATAGTGAGAGAGAGAGGAGGACACAAAAATGAGAAAGTCAGAAAAAGAGAGTATAGTGTGACTACTAGAAAAGTTACAAGCCAGACAGTAAGAAACAACGAACAAATAAATCAGAAGTAGAAGAAGAAGAAGGAGGAGGAGGAGGAGGAGGAGGAGGAGGAGGAGGAGGAGGAGGAGGAGCAGAAGAAGAAGAAGAAGAAGTAGAAGAAGAGAAGAAGTTGAAGAAGAGAAATAATTCGAAAGGGTGAGAGGCGGTGAGAGGTCACACAAAGAAAATAATAAAAAGATGGTATGAGGGGGGCGGGGGGAATCGTAGCGCCGAAAAGAGTTAAGAAAAACAGGAAAGATGAAGTGTGTGATTGGCGAGCCTGACAACTAAAAAATTGGAGACCTTTTCCCTTCCTTCTTAACTTCGCTTTTATATCATTATTCTTTCTTTTTTGTTTACGAAAAACTGAACCAATCGAAAAAACGCTCGATCTTACAAGAAAAAAAAATCGTTTCTTGCGTGTCCGTGTGTATACAGATTTCGTATGTGTTCGTACGTGTATATGTATACGTGTATCGCGTGTGTTCCTTAATGAACTCTTTATTTCCTTTCTCTTTCCTAATTCGCTTGCAGCTACGTTTCACATAAATTCTAGCATTTTTCGTTCGCTCGTTTAAAAAACTAAGCTCGTGCGTCGCAATAGTTGATGCAGCCTAAGAGTTACAGAATTAAAAATAATTAAGTAAAAAAAAAGAGAAAACAAAAAATAGTATGAATAGTAGCTAATAGTAGATAGCTAATAGTAGTAGTGATATAGTAAATAGTAGTAGAGGATACGAACTAGGGAATATCAATGACAATGTTAAGGAGTAATTAAATGGGTAATTAGCGCTAGGATTAATTATAATAATAGCGAATAGGTAATAATAATAGTAATCTTAATAAAAAACGAACGCGTGGCGATTAAAGAGAGATAGTTAATTAATTAATAGCGACGACGAAACTGTCGTATGCGTGTGTTGTCTCTGTTCGTATTCGTTTAGACGATTAAAAAAATAGGCTAAATAGGTTAATAAATCTTAAAAAAGAAACAAAAGAAGGTTGAACATCGGATGAATAAGAAAGAAAGAAAATTAACATATATATATATATATATCATATATATGTATATATATAATAAAATTAATATATGTATATAATAATAAAATTGATATATACATATATATATATTTATATATATATGTATAATGTATATGTTCAGAGGCGACGTGAACGCAACGCATCAGTAATAGCGGAAATCAACGAATCTACAATATGCTCCTTCGGGGGCAAGTTGTAGGGAATCGCGAAACACGTGACCCGGAAGTGACCTTATTAATTTTCAATTAAGCGACCATTTCCTATTTTTTAAAAAAAACTTTTCTGTCGAAGAACGATAGTCGTATTTTCGTTCGTCCCCCTCTCCGACGAAATTCCATTTTCTGCTCTTGAATATTTCCACGTACAATTTTTCCACTTTATTTTTCAATTTATTTTTCGTTTTATTCATTTATGTAGAAAATATTCGACGAGTCTCGAGGGAGAAATACGTAGTTTCATTGAAAAGAAAAATTCGTTCGCAACTTTCGGGTTGCGTGAATCGCGAGTATTTTTTCAGGATACTTTTGTACAGGGCGTAAATGTGCATGTGTGTGTGTGCGCGGGGATGGCTCCGTTCGGTAATCGAGGTATAAAAATCCGTAAATAGTAAATCGTGTATAATAATAAATCGTGTCGTGCCGAAAGAAGACACGTGGAAGAGCGATCGTAAACGTGTCCCATACTTACTATCGGTTTTCTTTTCGGAGTCAACTCGATTCGTATGGTTGTGTGCGTCTCTGATTGGCCTCTGTGTGTGTGTGTGTGTGTGAGAGTGTGTGCGTGCGCGCGCGCGCCTATGTACGTGTATTGTGTGTTCAAATACGAAGAAACGCGAACGTGAACGTGAACGTGAACGTGCGAACGCAATTCTGATAAATGCTTCGCGCAGATCGTCGATCGTCGTCGAGAAACGTTTGTTAAAAATTCAACCATTTTACGTGATTTATTTAATTCTACTTTTGTTAATTCGATTTTTTTTTTTTTGAGATTTTAATTTTTGGTATTTTCTTAGAATTTCTAGGTATCTTAATTCTTATTGTGTTGAATTTTTGGAAGTTTCTAAGTCTCGACAGTCTAAGTCTTGAATAGAAAATGATTGTCGTCAATTGTTTAACCTTGCCCGAGTTCATTTTCGTAGCGTTTGTGAGCTTCGGAATTTGCAATTTGAGGCGGAAAGAGCATTGTGGAATTTCAAAATACTTTACAATTTTTGTTGAAATGTCTATATAGAGAAAATACTAAACAGCACTAGATATCGAATATCAGTACCAGTTGTCAATATTTAAAGTACCTATGCAACATCATTAAAATCAACAGTCTTGAATATCAGAAAATCATATTTGTCCAGAACACTAAGTGTAATAACAAACACTCGTAACTTAAGTGAAACTTAATTTCCTTACTTGGAATAATTATTTAAAATTTGTATTTCCTTGACAAAGTAGCGTAAAAAGATCCACATTTCCAATTCCACTCACAAAATTGTCAATCCTTCGAATCTCGATCAAACAAACAGTCTACGATCCGCTGTGTTACTTCCAAAACAGACGTCTAAAAAAATAGATATCACGATCCATAAAAAATCTACCTCTATCGTGCAAGTCACACATGACACATTTGGAAGTTCGTTTCTCGAATAAAAACAAATAAAAACCCCATCTTACTATTTTTTCTTGATTACAGTTTCACCGATAGGATTCGACGACGATCGATCGACGAGAAAACGAGTTTTCTTGGCTGCCTCTGCTTTCGTCCCTGAACTGGGTATCGATCGCTAAATCTCCTGATCCAATTCTCCTTAATAAGAAAACTTACTACGAAACAGCTTAACCTTTAAAACACCCGCTCGGACAAATCCACGGAATAATCCACCGCGGCATCTTACTATGTGTATATTCCCGTGTACAAAAAAGCAAAAATTGATTTGTCTTGCGAGCTGATTGTGACTTGCAACGCAATTCCTGGCCCACGATTCCGATTCCCTTGATCGTCTCTCTCGTGTACTTTTCCATCTCATCTAAAACAAATCTTTTCTTACCAATCTAAGTTTTAATAAAATTATCGATCTTCCATTGTTTCTATCTATAACGTATTCACATTTTCCGCTTCGATTCTCAGTTAACGATTCGGAAAAGAGCAGAAGAATTTCTAACAACACCAATATAAAAAAAGAAACTGAACACGCAACCAACCAAAAGAAAACGCGAAAAAGTGGCGCGACGAAAGAGAACTCCCACGGTCGTAACAGAAAGGCTAGAAGAGTGCTCGAGGAAAAAGAAGTAGAAGAGAATACTGGAAGAAATCCAGCGGACACTAGAAACAACAGTTGCTGAAAAACAGTAACAGCTTTTACCGTTTCAGAAATTCCCTTATAATCATCCATGTATTTCCTTTCCATTCTTTTTCTTCTTTCCATCCTTTTTTTTCCATTTTCTTTTTTCTTTTTTCTTTAAATATTTGTTTCCTCCCCTCGAGAATTATCGATACAGAGAGTCGAGTGATTGTCGAGTTCAACTATACATTATAGTACTCGTTAAGATCTGGAGGCTTAATTAGAAAGGGGGAAGGGGTGGGGGGCTACTACACAAGTCTAACACGCTACATCGTGTGTACATTGTGTACGTATGTGTATGTTTATGCATGTATGCGTTTGCCTGTGTTTTTTTCATCATTATACGTGTCTCACGATTTTTTGTTTCTTTTTAAATCATTTTTTTTTTATTATTTCTGTGTTTTCGTCCACTTAACAACTACCCTTAGATAATCCTAATGTTCTGTCTCGCGACTGAAGGCTCTCCTCCTAGTCGGTAAAGAAGATCGTCAATATTATTTTTCCCTATATATATTCTTTCTTCTCTTTTGTTTCTGTTTGTTGCTGTTCGAAATTCGATTCGATGGGGTCGTCGAGAAACTCTTTCGTGTTAATTAATTAGGCTTAGTTTTCCAGCTTTCTCTTCCCAGCTCTCCTTTCGCATTTTTTTTTTTCGTTTTTCTGTTTTTTTTTTATATATCGCTTTTTTGGCAATCATATCGACGTCACAACGACTATAACGACCAGCTAACGACCGATAGAAGTCCGGCTTAATCGAGGCCCGTATGAGAGAAGCGACATTTCACATCGTCTCGTCACGGAGCCTCCTAATGTCTATTACAGCGGCCGTAGAAGAGAAAAGCGGACAAAAAGATCGCAGAATCACTCAACAGGCACACCAGAACGTCTATCATCCTGATCGATTTCTCATCGAGGCGCCGCTATGCCATGAATAACAAAAAAGAGAAACGACAACAACTTTGGAGCGATCCCAAAGTACAACGTTATTTTTCTACGAAAAAGCGCGAATTTTTTATTATAGATTTAACATTGATATGTCAGCGACTTTAGAAGAAATTGAAAATTTACAAAGAATAAGGAGTACGAGAAAATTCAGATACTTTTGAATCGATCGTCGACCACGTGTGTCTCTTTTCAGCTGATAGCGTTCCTCTTTGATTGAATTCGTGTAACAGCCATCGCGTATGGAGAAAAGCTTGCTCGAACATCGTGAGAAGCGTCCCTTCGCTATCTGTGTCTGTTCGTTGGAGATCCGAGCGAACAGCTGGCCCTGGTTCCCTTTTAGCTCTATCGTGAACGACGCCTAAGGCCCTGATTAGGCAAGCAAACTATCCTGAACTTTCAACGAGGATACGCACGTAAATTCCTTCGTACGCGTATTTCGGATATTCCCTGGATTCGTTCATTCGTTCCATTACATTCGCTCTGTCCCTTTCTCATATTTACTTTCGTTCGTTCTTTCTTTCGGTTTGTCGTGCTCAGATCTCATCGTGTCTCTAATATATATATATATTATATATATGTATATGTACCGCGTGTGTTACGACAGATTCGTAATAGATTAACTCTTCTCTGCTCAATTTATCCATTAAACCGTTAACGTCGATAATCCTAGTTCCTTATCAGTTATTAATAAAATATAGATTATTGGGATGCAGCTGCTGCGCACTTTTGGACACACTTGTTACATTGCGATATATCAAATATATATATATGTATCGTATAGGTTTCCATGTGTATTTGAACGTGTGGTTTGAGTACCGTTTGAACGTGTTTCAGAATACTTGAGTACCGTTTCAATGTTTTTGATCCGTATTTCAGGGTGTAAACCGTGTTTCAGGATGTTTGAACGTGCATGCACGGCGTGTATGCGTGCGATCGTTTGTCCGTGTTTCGTGTGACGGTGTTCGCGATCGGTGTGGGTATACATGCGTGCCTCTTCTTTAATTATTTATACTCCTAATAACCTCTGTAGGCTAAGCTTCGTCTACTGCGTGGCTCGAACCAGACCCCGAATTTCCTTGGTCCGAACAGGTTTTTCGTTTCAATGGATTTTTTCTTTGTGTGCTTAACGTTGGAAGTTTCGCTTCAAATTTTGAGCACCCTGCATCTCCTTCTTAATGACTAACTTGGCATTTCACATCCTCATTGCTGTTAACCTACTGGGTCTTTGGCGATGGATGTTCGACCATCGCTTTTGTTAAAGTTTGAAAATGTTTATGTTTAGACTTGTAAATAGCACCTAACATTTTCAATAATCACGTTGAGTTCGAAACATTTCAATTTGATTATAGGAACAAATTAATCGAACGGGCAGTTAGATTTTAGATTTGTATTATCAGACTTCTGTCTATCTGTAAATTTCGTGAAACATACAATTTACAATTCGACTGCAACTTATTTGAACCTAAAAGGAGGTATGTCTTTTATTAAAATTTCATACAACCTGTGCGATTCTATAATGATTGGATAAAGATATTCGATTTGTCAATGATGCTATGATAGATTAATCTGAAATAGTACACTAACATCATAATGTTATGTATTAATGGCACAGTAACAGTATACCGTAATAACAAAATATTATATTGATAATAGTATGCTATCTTAACAAATCCCACCGTATGATCAAATTTGTAATTTGTAACAGTACAAACAAAAACACTTGCATCTTTACCCTCTGAATAACTTTCCACGGAGATTATCAGATTCCACGATTAAAACAGTAGAAGAAGGAGAGCGCAGGGTGTACAGTTAGCCGGGATCTCTTCAACCATTACGCAACCGTATCTAAACTTTCGTCCCGATCGAGATCTTCGTCGAGATCTTCGTCTTATTTGGTCTCTTTCGTTTCTATCTCTCTGTTTCTCATTTTCTATTCATATAAAAATACGTCGTCTATATGAGGAAGTCGCGGGCGAACGCGCGTCGAATAATCTGTATACATAATATATTTGAACGACTCGCGTAGAAATTTCGCAAACGAGCTTTGTCAATTTCTTTCTTATCAATTCTCCACGATATTTTGTTTGAACTTGGTCTGAAGAAATTTCGGAGCCTGAATGTTTGCGACACCATGTAGCGAGTGCTGGCTATCCCAACCCTCACCTCGGCCCCCCTCAACCCAGCTAGTGATAATACTCCATGTCTGAACCCTCTACAGGGTGTGTGTGTTCCTCAAGGAAATCAATTAACCCTTTCAAACCCCCGCAAACTATGTCAAACACAGAAGTATTCAAAATTGAACAAATGAAATATATTTTAAAACAAAATGTTCGGTCAATTTTGCAGGCTATTAAAAAGAAGAAAGACGAAATTGAGGAAAAGAGCTACACGACGTTGTGCTATACGATACGAACACCCTGTAGACACCCATAGAATTCATAACAACCTTTTAAAACTTTTACTACTGTCCTCTAAAACGGAAATCGAGCTTTCTTCCCCTCTGATTCCGGAGAAACCAGGCAAAAAAACGAGGAAATCATTGTCATTGCGTGCCTTCAACGTCCGAAAGAATCAATGAACGAGTTTTAACGATGATGGAGGAGTAGCATGTTTGGGTTTCACGCCGAAAGAGCTCGAACGTCGCCAGAGCGTGCTTCAAACGTTGTCAAACGGGATCAAAATCCTTTAAACGAAGCAAGAAAACAGCAAAAATCCGAGAAAAAATAATTCGAACTCGTTCAGCGTGGACCAACATGTATGAATGCATAGGTTTCTGTAAATGTGTACGTGTGTGAGCGTGTTTGAACGGGAATGTGTTCAGAAATTCCTCGAGAACGCTAGTAAAATGAACGGAGAATGCAGCGCCTGCGACGGAGCGTGTTTTTATTTGCTTTTTCCTTTTTTTTTTTTTTTTTTTTTTTTGGAAAATTGCTCCGTCGCTGTAGCGACTCGTTTACACAGGCTTTTCAGGTACGCTTGCAGACATTGTGCTGGGAATACTATTGTGCGCCAGGCCCTCGATCGATCATTTCGCGCGGGAACATCCGGAGGACCGACAGTTTTGTGCGCTTGCGACTGGACCAGCCGCGAATCGATTGAAAGAGCCTGTTTTTCTTTGTTTATAGATTTTTAATACTTGAATGAAACGATAAACACATGCTAAAACTGCGAGGCAACTCAAGAGCGAAGCTGACGCTCAGATATTGCAAATTGCCAAGGAAGAACATACATGAAAAATTTTGTTAACCGAAAATTTGATTTTATTGAAATAAAAGATCGGTATATTGTAGAGAATTAATGTGGATTATTTCTCTGTAACTTTAAATAATAAAATATTTCATTCTAAATTAATGAATATCGAATTTACATTTGTGAATGAATAGTAGTAATTGGAATGATTGACTTTTCCATAATATTCTGTCAATTAATTAAAAATATTTACAAAATTGTATTCTTTTCGTATACTATACTGAATGCCGCCCAATTTTCTCTTATGTTACAAAAACTGAAGTTTCGTTATTAAAAGTTTAACACTATTACATACCACAAACAAAAATTTTTTTTGCAGTTCCCAGTAGTTTGTAGTAAAAATTCCGAACCAATAATCTATATCTACACTAAAACATAAGAAGACTATTACTAATTAATCCAATTATTATTATGTAGGATTTATTTAATTCTAAAGAAAGAAAATATGGAATTCCTAAATTTTAGACCCCTCCACAATAGTTTCCGTACCCTACTAAGTATTTCAAAAATATATCAATATATTTAAAATTACTTAAACCAACCCAAATAAAAATTTCAGACACTGCCCAAACTATATCATCGACGGTTTCCATATCTTACCAACCATTTCAAAAATATATTGATTCACCCCGAAGCAGCAGATCCTTGAAATCAACCTAAATACAGCAAGCCACTTAAAACAATTAACAAACATCCTCCTGAACGTCAGCATCGAGTCGAATACCAGAAACAAGCCCGTTCTGAGGAAGCCAAGAATTAGAAAAAAGAAAAGAAGAAGATATGCCAACCAAACTGTCATAAAAACCTAAACTCTAGCATGTATTCGTGTACAGCCAGTGTGTCATCGACGCGAAACGAGTTCAGATGCGTCCAGGATAGGATCTATAAATGCAGTCGTCGGATTAAACAATGTAAATACATCAGAGATTCGAAAGACAGATCATAATAGATGCAAAGACTGGCCCCTTCGCTCATGCCGGCTACTCGCTACGTCTCTAACATGATTGGTCGAATTCTTCCCTTTCCACGAACCTCATCCAACGCCTTCCGATCACAATCGTTACATCTTTCAAGAAAGTTCATTATCAATTAGCTAGAGATTCTCTTCAAAGGCGTAGGATCGACGTTCGATCGTGAGAAACATCAGCTGGCTCGTCGAGAGACCCATCCCCTAGAGTCAACAGCTAGCCTACTTTGGCACAAACAACACTGCCCGGGCCGGCACTCGCTTTGTAATATATATTTTTTTTGTAGTTTTCTCGTTTTTTCATTATGCTTCGTCCGCCACACTCACTCCAGCCGCTTTTTGGATCAGTCACACTCGCGGAACAGGCTCTCTCACTCGCTCTCGTCAGCTAGTAACGTCACGTTCATCTCTCTTCTTGCACACACACATACATACATACACAAGCACGCACGCACGCATGCACGCACGCACGGACATACACACACAATCTCTTTCTTTCTCTCTCTCTCTCTCGCTCTCTCTCTCTCGCTACCTTTCTACGGTTGATATATGTATATTAATAAGATTTAATTGACTCCAACAGAACCTCGGTTAGACAAAAATCGATAAGGCCCAGGAACGAGTTGCGACGTCCCTGGATCAAAGCCAAGATGGCGCTGTTCGTTTCAAACAGCCAGTGGCGTCGCAACCATTTTTCTCGTCCTGGCCCAACCTTTTATCACGACTCTACGACACTACTGATAATCTTCGCTTCTTGACACGAGGATTCGATCTCGCTAATATCGCGCGCCACTCTCTGATCTTCTCTTTTTTGTGTAGTGTATATTTGTGTATAATTTGTGTATATAAGTCGTGGCAAATTTCATCGTCAGGACTCATCGTTCTCTCTCCCCTTTCGAACCTCCCTCCTCGTGATACCTCTACGATATTAATTTGTTACGCTCTGCGGACTATAGGCTACTTAGGTGTGTACCATTATAGCGTTTCTATGTTTCTGTCTGTTCGTGTGTGTGTGTGTGTGTGTGTGTGTGTGTGTGTGTGTGTGTGTGTGTGTGTGTGTGTGTGTGTGTGTAAGTAGAAGTGTTTCTCTTATAATCTTATTATCTTACACGACACTAGCGCATCTTAACAACACAACAGACCAGCCCTACGAAAAAAGATACCCCTCTCTCTGAGTGCTCTCTGGTCAGATCGGTTCGTTCTACGTCGCCTGCGGGCGCGTTTCTTGAAGAAAAAAAAAGGAATGCTCGGTGATCAGGAACTAATCGTCGACCGGACCTAAACACGAGCCTGAACCACGCGACGAGCTCGCTCTACTTATCGCTCTGTGATCTGTTTTCTTTTTTTTTTTTTTTTGTTCTTTTTCTTTATATATTTTTATCCCTTAAACGGAGTCAAAGAATCGCGATTCGTCGCGCGATGGAACCGCTCTCTGCCGGAGCAATCCCGAACCAGCGAAAATATACCAGCTCGCGAAACACATGCGTGCCTTTCTAATTAGCGATATGTTCAACGGTCCTTCATCCACCCTCGTCAATGATACTTAACGACGGCGCGTTTTGTCTCCTCCTCAGCCTTACTTATACGATTAAGAATCTACGCAATCCTAAGCACCTATCAGCTAAGAAAACCTGCATCTGAATGTCTCTGCGTTTTTCTGTGTTATCTATTTGTGTATTGTTCCTGTACGTGTATGTATGCGTATGTTTACGTGTCTTTATGTGTTTATACGTGTGATTAATACTTATTATATATAATATATATCGTGTGTTGAACATACAAATTATAAAAATACCACCTGCAACGACAGTGCGCCGCTCCGCCACGTGTGGGCAGTCGCGTCGCGAACCAGCCGTCATATTGTACATGCCCGAATCCAGCTCTCTCTGGATACTTTGAATACTGAAAGGGATTTTCTTTCTATTTTTTTTTAGAAAAGTCAGAACGAAACAAAAGGAGGATGGTGTGTCGTGTCTGGACCACGAGGACGGCGACACGTGGCGGAGGAGACATCGAGAAATAATCGTCCCCTGTCCCTAAATCGATCCGACAATAATCGGCTCGCGTGTTTGGATCGGCCCCGGGGCAGAGGGCGCGAGTGTAGCACCTCGCGAAAGCTGCAAAGGGTCCCGTGACAATTAGCCTTAAACGACTAATCTGGCTTGGTACGCGCGCTACTTTCAAAGTCGACCTCCCTCGTTCTCGCTTCGATCGTGTACTCCATTTCCTTTATTTTTTTCTTTTTTTTTTTTTTTAGTTTTTAAATTTTCATTTGATCGGATCCTTCATCGACGAAGCTTTTTAGTTATTTTGTTTCAGCGCGTTCGAGACAGATTCTCGCGACGGTTAAAAGGTAGATGTGATATAATATTTATATATATATCTATATATATATATATAGAACGTAATTTTTTCTCTTCTGTCAGCACACATACACGCGAATTCAGCGTGCATGCGTGTGGTTATTTGCGGGTCATATAACGCGCGAGGCTCGCGGCCAGAGTGCGTCACCCTTGTAAAATATATCATATATATATAGATTTATGTGTATATAGAATATACCTTAATGCTCGAAAAATTGTTCTTAACTCTGTACAAGAACCCAATCGGCCCTTTTTCTTACTTCTCACCGAGCCCCTACGTTTCCTTTTTTTCTTTTTCGTTAAAAACCTAGTCTCTCCCTCCTCCCTTCTTGAATAACATACACCTATCACGCAAAACACACGCTTCCTGTGTCTCTCCTCTCTCCTTTTCTCTCAATATAAGATCGATCCTGGCTTTCTCCTTATCTCTGGCCTCGTGAAAGCCAGCAGTGTATGATTACTTTCTTAATATTTTCTCTTTCAAACATAACCCTCCTTTTCGCTGTTTCGCAGCCCTAATCCTTTTTTATCTTCGTGTATTTAGTTTTTTATTTTGTATCTTTTGTATCTTTTTTTTAATCTGTGTGTCTGTGTGTCTGTGTGTGTCTGTGTGTGTGTGTGTGTGTGTGTGTATGCATGTATGGAGATAACAAATCGTGTCGATCTGTACGCTGTTCGGAAATAGTCTTAGAGACGGTCTGTCAAGAAAAATAGAAGTGCACCCCACACAATTGTTAGGTCGTGTTTTGTATATCTGCTTCGCAGAGGAAGCTTCATTCCTTCGTTTCCCAGGTAAGATCCAGAGGTTGGCCAGTCAATGGCGTCGCGGTAATGGGACCAGCGACTGACCACACACTCAGCGAGGATCATCATCATCATCGCTTGTTATCATCATCAGTCGTACACTGAGCCGGGTATCCAAAAGGGGACTAGGGCGTAGGGCTGGTACCACTGCCGGTTGCATATTTGTGACTCTTGTTAGATGTTGCTCTTGGAAAATGACACTCTCAGGTGGTTGGATTCGCTCAGCTGGTAGTTGTGCATTTTCTGGAAAAAAAAACGGAACAGTTTGGATTAGCATGATTTTTAAATAAAATAGGTTAACACATTTAATACCGCATGGACTATCGGTGGTCCACGGTGGACTTTTCATTTAGACTATTGTAGTTTGTGTAAAAGAAAAATCGATCGTAAAATGCTTCAGAATATAATCAGTCGATGTATAACGGTCATATATTATGCAATTATAATACTACTCACGGTCCATACGATTTGAATGAAGAGTCAAAACGAAAATGGTTCGTTCACCATTTAACGTGTTAAGTAGGCCATTTGAAAAGACTCGTAAAGGCAATATCGAAGCTTCAGGTGATAATATTCTTAATATTCAACGTAATAATATTATCGACAAAGCTGAAGGTACTAGTAACGTCACATTTAACAATAAATAACTGGTTGGCTTCGATGAAGAAACACGTATGAAACACGTGGAAAATGACGAACAATTATTATTTTATAACGAGTTTTGAAACATTGTAATTTCGCACAAACTTAACATAGATTTGTTATGTATAATTTCGCGCAATTGTATCAGAGGCGAACATCAGGCACCAGTGACTAAACTAATTACGCCACTGATGAATTTTCATCGAATAAACAATAATAAATGAGCTATACATTCACAAGCAACATCGTCAACATGAAACAAAACGAAAACTGCAAGTATATTCGAGCGAACTATTAAATTAATCAACTTTCGAGTTCTAGATTTTACATTTTAGAGTCCAGTGGAAACGTTAGAGTAGAACGAAATTAAAAATTTCAAATATTAAATTCTCGACAACAATCTAAGCTTGTAGCGAATTTTAGAAAAAGGCAATTAAAACTTACGATCAAAGCAGCTACGGCGTCGTCCATGCTGGGCATCTGTATGAGCGCCATTTTTCTGTCTTTTGGGAAGAACTTGAACGCCTTCACGGTGAAGCCATTTTTGGTGAACGCATCCCTGATCTCGTCTTCAGTCACAGTTGTACTAAACACATGCCAAAAATATTTCACTGTCTTAGATAATATTACAATTATATTTATTAACATACGATACTATATATTGAATTATTTAATAGCGCATATTTATACGTAATATTCTAATATTTTATTATCAATTCTAGGTACATAATATTCTAACTATCAAATATCGGAAGATTGAATTATCCAATATAGAAATATTAAAGAATCTGATTAAAAAAAATAATTATGTAGTGTTATATTTCGTATCATACGTTATCTTTCAATTACAGAAAAACAAGGATGAATTTGGAAACAATTTACTTACGGAATATTCGATAAATGCAGAGTGGAGCTCGGTGGATAGATATTCTGATAGTTCTTAGAGCCCGGTTTCTTGAACCGATGAAGAGGACTATTGGTATAATCTTTCGTCAATCCAGCGTCTGGTTGGCCCTCCTTTGGTAACTGTACCGTCTGATGTTTGCTCAGCATTACCTTGATCTGCTTGCCAAATACTCGCAATTTGTCCATGTGTGTCAATGCTGTGATTTTAAACAAATTATCAATACATTTCTCACCGCTTCCATTTTAGTATAATCTCAAATTTTGTAAATTTTCGTTTTTAAGAAATTATACCAATCATTAAAGTATTCTCCATTTATAAATATTGACATAAAAAAGATATCTTCGTTACAACAGTACGCGTACGTTTGATTTTTAATTTATAAACATCGTAATTCTTTATTTTCAACAGTTTAATAATTTTCGATACTACGTAAATTATTAAAGAAAAATTACCTAAGTGCGCCTGATGCGGTTCGGCCATTTGAATCAGTGCCGAGTCCTTCTTGTTGTAGAGAATCTTCACACGCTGAACATCCCCGTAAACGCCTACATGCACAACACGCAACACATCATTTTAATCAGTCCGATCTCGTTATCAAATTACGAGCGTCTAATCATTATCGAGTCGAAGACGAAACGGGACAATAATATAATAATAATCGGTAATAATAATCGATCGAGAACGGGGTACGATCGGACAAGATCTGGGACATGCAAATAGGCAACCGATTCAGCCACCGATTTTATTCAAAGCTTGTGCTAAATGTTTCTCATAAAATTTTATCTGTATGCAAGTTTGTCTTATCTTTTTACACAGAAGTTTTATAAAAATTCGAGTTCTACGGTAGTCTCGTATCAATCATAGTTCTATAGAAGTTTTATAAAAATTCTATAAAAATAAAATGTATAAATTTTTACTTTGAAGAACGAAACTCTTTCAGGCTGGGCTGTATTAAAAATTATATAAAATGGCTGAACCGTTTGGCCCGCGAGAAGTGAGCTCCTATGGAGATATTACGATAAAATAAGCGAAAGCTTATGTAATATTAAAAAAGGTGTCTGGAACTGATATTAATAAAATATTAATGAAACAATTTAGAAGAGATGCTTGGAAATAGAGAACGTGAAAAAAACGGTGTTGCTGATGAGAATCGAACAATGATCATGGGGGTCGTGGTGGGTGGGCGGGGGTGAAAATATCGATGAATGAGATTGCGAATAAGAACAGTTATAGCGAATAAATAAAATAATAAAATAATAAATCAATAGAATTAAAGATCGGTAAGAGACGAATAAAAATAAATAAAATAATACCAAGAAAATTCACAGAGGTGAGTAAAATAATAAAAATAAAATTAAAATTAAAAAAAACAATAAAAGGAAAGAATAAAATAAAAATCATAAGTACACGTGACGAGGAGAGTGATATAATGATTTAAATTTTCCACAAAAATACTTTTTCTCAAAAGACCAGCAAAAAGATAAAAATGTCAGAAATTAACAAAATAATCATGACGTACGATCGATGATTATAGACTATATACATATATATTCTCTGTTCGTGTTCCCATGTATCACATATGTAAGAAAATTTTGTAAAAAAAAAAAAACAAATAAATAAATGAACAAAGGAAAATATTGCTATTAATATTTAATTTTATTTGTTCACTCTCCAAAAATGCTCACAGTTACTACTGATCCATGTAAAAACACGTCTAAGGAATGTCACTGTGTAAAGTGTGTTTGTGTGTTGCGTATGTGTCAATGTGTTCCGCGAGTGTAAATACAATAATTAATAATGTAATATAATTAATAATATAAATGTGGAGACGTACCAAACAGGGTAAAGAGAGCGTCAGGCGTGACCATCTACACAGAGAACAGACAGAGTCCAGTCAGTAGTCAGCGAGTATAATAGGATTCAAATGTATAGTGTTGGCACGCGCACAAGTTTCGCTGGCCTCACGTGTATACGGGCCACTTTTGGACCTTACAGATCTTCCAGATCATTTACTGACTTTGAAGAATATACCTGACCAAATCGTGTCACTATGACGAATCTTTATAAAAACATAAAATCTCAAATGTAAATACAATTTGGAAAAATTGTAGAAATTTTACTTCAGAATTTTTGGAAAATTTTCTGAATTCTAATTTGAATTTTCATTGAAGTGGATTCTTATCGAATTCAAGTTTTGTCTAATTTGGATTTTTAGCGAATTTAATTACTACCGAAATCAATCTCCATTTCATTCAATTCTTATATACTTCGATTTTTATAAAATCCAGTTTTCAATTTACAATGGCATACATTTTTTCCAATTCAAACATATAATATTATTCTACAACTTTTATGTAATTATTTTCGGTACTTTCAGAAATGCAAACTTTTTATCAAAATAATTTTTAACTCCGTAGATCATCTTCTGGCAATTTAGAGAATAAAAAGTAAAAAATATGAAATTCTTTCTATCTTCTGACTGAATTTCAAGGAGCATCCAAAAATTTCACGAATTAGAAGGAAAAGAAATTTTCTAAAAGAATCTCGGAATCACAGTGACCACAATTTGTATATATATAAAAAAAAAAAGCAGATACAGAATGAAAGTCAGCGAAAGGGCTGGAATTTCTTTTTACAGTCGATTTTCCTGCGGTCGCAATCGAAAGAGGAGAGAACAGGAGAGAACAGAGAGAGACACAGAAAGACTTAGAGAAGCAGAGAAACAGCGGGACCTTCTCGTCAATATGAATCCCTCGCGGTTCTTATCGTTTCTCGATATAGTGATATCACGTGGGGTTAAAGAGAAAAAAAAAACATTTAAAGGAAGAATATCGTAAAAATATGTATATGGATAGACCACACTATTGTCACAGAGGTCACACAGTTAAAAAAGCATGTCTTTCGAACTAATTCACGGAATAACGTGTTACATTATGTTACATATAGTTTTTTGTATTTTTTGAAAAAGTAATGTTTTTCACCTGTGTCACTTTTGAAACAAAAGGGCGATATGTATTCAATCATCCACAAAAGTTTTCGTGCACCCTGTAGGAAAGCTATTTTTATTCCAACAAAATACTAAAAAAAATTGCATTACAAATATCGTTGTAATATGTTATATTCTATCATTAATAAATGTTAAGAAATGCGAATAACAAGGAAAAATATTGGACGACGTTGTACTATGTTTTGTATAAATAAAAATTGCCTTTTTCAAGGTACAAAAAAGTTTGCGTGGTAGACTGTATTTATATATAAAAGAGAGAGGATGATAGACATAGTAAAAAAAACACTTGATCGTTTGCTCGCCAGAGGGAAAAGACACTCGGTTTGGAAGCTTGTGCGCGCGGCGCAACGATAGTAGTACACATAGTTATAGTACAGTAGTGACAATAGTTGCAGCTGCGAAGTGTGACGTTGACATACAGTTTCTTTGTAAGGCGCCTTTCATTTCCGCGAAATGAATTTAGATGTTGAGGGAACCATGATAAAATAGAAATTCGAAACTTTGCAAAGTTAAAATTTCTAGATTAGTATTTTCAATGTAAAACTGTACTAAAACCTTCATTTCTCGTATTTATCTTAACATTTACGATTTCCGCATAATTTTCAGAAACAAAAGACGCCTCGCCGGAAATAACGTTGCGATTAACAACGCCACGAATTACTCAGGACAGAGGATGATAACGTTCGGAACGATATCTATATATGTATTTCGAAAATATGAGGGGTAGTGGGGGGTAAAAAGGTAAGATAAGAAGGGACGTGACGTAAAGAGGGCACATACGCATCGAGAACTCGATTTATTTTACTTGTCGAACCCAATACTCTGTTCGAAGATTAACAAAAATTTATTTAGAAATAAAAACGATCGCTTATAAATGCAAAAATATATTCGATTATATTTGAAGATACATTCAGAAACGATCGACAAGGAAAATTCGAGTACAGGGATGGAGAAACTGCTAAAGTTGCCTACGTAGCACTACATTATAATTATATCGTTGTATTTAGGTAAATTTTTAGTAGATAAGTACATACCTAAGCCATTTTCGTGTACATAGGCAGACGCTGAGAGAAACGAAGAATGTAAAAAGAAAGTGTCTTCTCTTTTAATCTCGATGTAATTAAAAATTGAATTTGAAAATCAATTTGAATTGAATTTTAAAAATCAAAAAATAAAATTTATTTTCACCATATCATTATATCTATTTAGCGTATTACTTGTATTAAAAGAATGAAATTGAGCAAAGGAAATATATTTCGAGCTTATTGAGAAAAGTTATAAAAAATAATTTACCAATGACTACAAATTGGTGTATCGTGGAATCACGTTATCAATTGCAATTCGTTTGTAGAGAAATCTAATGGTCCATTTCTCTCAGCGTTAAGTGAAAATCATCCTAATTGAAAGCGTACAGCACGTCGATCACAATTTGCGTATTTTATTAATGTTTATTTTGCTCAATGTGTGACAACGTTCTATACGCTTCAGCGGCGTTCCCTTGACAAGGCGCGAAGAAAAATTCTATCCCGTTAATTCAATGAAACTTCGTGAAAATATAAGAAAAAAAGCAAAAGCAATAATAAAGATTCAGCAAAATCTTTTTTATTTATATTGGACGTGCCAATAATCGCTATTTAATTCTACACTTTAATCAAAATGATCATTAATTTATGTATATAACAAATTATGAATAATTTTCCCGATAAAATTAAAAGAATAAATATTCACACATTACAGTATGAATAATAATATTAAATTATAAATCATGATTTTCTGCAATAGTATGAAAAGAAGGAATATTCACATACTTTAACGAGCTTCGCAATATTTTACGAGCAATACGAAATTAATCACCAATTAAAAGAAAAAAAAAAGGAAACAAATTTTCGTTCCTTACGCTCCTTGATATCTTAATTCTTCCTATTGTAATTTTTCTTCGTGCCTCTTCTTGGATCTCCATGTCCTCGACCACGTCACAGAACAATTTCATCGAGTACCATGAAAAACCACTCACCTCTTCGTTGAGATTGCTGACGAGCAGGACCGCGGAAGTTTGCGCGTTTGTAGGAACGCGTACTCCAAGACCAGCTGCACCCAGAGGGAACCCACCTAAGCCAGCCAATCCGCCGGTAGGTGGGACCCCGTTGTATGGGCCCGCTAAGGGCGAGGGTAGACCGTGCATGGCCGCAAAGGGCGTGGGCAGCACACCCGGTGCCCCTGCAATGGACTCTACTTCAGGAAATTTACAAGCTATAGTTAGCATCGTTTCTCTAATTGGAATTTGTGGCGGTGGACCAATGGTGGGTGTACTAGCGGAAGAATCGACTTGGTGGTGAGGGAACTCGAGGTCACGCGAGACAGAATCGAATGGACCTATACCTGAGCTGACGAAATTACTCCAATACTTATGGATACTTTTTATGAATAAATTTGACTCGCCATGTTATAAGACTCGACTATCGAGGCTTGGAACAAATATAGAAATAGACGTAGATACAACAATTTTTTAAATCATTATTGTGGAATTTATCTGAAGTTTATTTCGCGTACAAACATGTGCCTTTCGAGAAATTTGTCTGTTTGGTAAATTCGGGAAATTTGAGTACGAATAATGGAGTATTGTATTGAAAGAACACAAAACATCTTGCTTTCGTTTGATACCAAGCCACAAATGACAATTTAGGGAAAATTTGAATAATTTTAATTTGTATTCAGTGTGTTATTACGCAAGATATAGGATGCACAGAGCAAAATTAAAATATCCCGAATGTAAATGAAAAATAGTAAACGCTGGAGTCTGTCAATTTTTTGAAATTTCACGTGCCAAGTCGATTCTTTCGTCAAACGAAAATTTTTTTTTATATATTTGTGGGACTCTGTGGGATGCGATATAGGGAATCCTTCGATTTCGCAAGTTTTCAACGTTGAAGATTGTTTAAATTTTAAAATAATTCGAAATTGTTCAAATCGAAGGATTACCTGTACTTCTCTCATAATAAAATAGAATTTCAACAAGAAGCAAATTCAGGAGGTAAAACTACGTTAGTTGATACAACATTAGCAAAATTCTTTAGGCATCTCAACGCGATCTGACAAAGAAGCTCTTAAATCTGAAACCTTCCTAGGTACTTTCATATAACTTACATCAGACTGCACAATTTAGAAACTTAGCGAACAATCCCTTTAAACTTCAACAATTTCGCACCTTCACTGTCTTTTAACGCTCAAAATCTTTTAACTCAACTATTTAAATCCTCATAGTATCATCTGCATAGTATTTCTAATAAAAATCTTCCAACACACTCCAAATTCCAATCGCCTCTATAGTGCAAAAAGAAACAAATTATTGCAAGTTTCAAAACGAACCCTCATTTATACTACTATGATGAAAAAATGAATCCAATAAAATCCAAGAAGAAATACAATGAAACAACAAAACAATTGAGAATGTAGGAACAGGAGGAAAGATCGATGATAGGTAATCGTCAGGCTGTATCGATCAGCAGTGGCGTTGCAGCGTAATTAATTAATTTACCCCAGGAAATAATACTGTCTAACCGCGTGCAATTCGATCCCCCACGGAAATGAAACTGAAAACGAGCGGCAAATTGGAAACGGACCGATCGACTCGATATAACAATTTATCATAAACCGCGGGCGAGACACGCTATTAATATAATTAATTCTAATGGACTGGACCGTTCTGGGTACACGGAACTAATTGATCGATCGATTTTTATGGGTTCCCTTGACGATCGATGTCGTGTGACAACTTTATTAGAGCACTGGGTGTACATAGGGATGCATAACATGTAATGCGTTATTGGTTTTTTTATGGTTATCGATTGTTTTCGATTTTCGAATTTTGATAACGTCGTTTCAAGGTATTTAATTTCTATATTCTCTAACGTTCGAACTTCTCAAAGTTTAAGATTCCAAATTTCATGACCCCGGACATTCAAAAAAGTAACAGTAAAAATAATCTAATGTACTAATACTTTACATAACTAGTTTTATCTCCTGAATATTAAATTAATTATAATAGAAATCAAACATAAAAAATACTTAATAATTAATTTCATTTCAAAGAAATAAAGAAAACAAAAATAATAGAAAAGCTGTATCAAAAGATGTCATGAATTAAAAGCAAACTGTTAAAAATAACAATATCAAAAAAAAAATAAAATAAAACAAATTGAAATTTAAATAAAGCAACTTATTTTACCACTTTGTTTTTATTTTTCTACGAAATTCCGAATTATTCCAAGCAGCGTATCCATGAACTATCTTTCTTACTATTTTCATAAAAATTCTATAAAAATTCACGGTTCTCACCGGGTATTCTTGCACGGGGCTGCGATCCAGCGCCCATTAACAACTGTGGAAGAAGCTCGCCGCCCAAAGCAAGAGAAGCCGCGTCCAAATTCGCGTCACCAGTTGGCAGAGAAGGATTGGTATAATCTCTCGACTTGTCATTGTTATACTTCACGTTCAAATTCTGCATCTTGCTATAGTCGATGCGCAACGTGCAACAGGAATTATAGATGTTCTGACCCTCCAGCGACTGAAACAGAAATGAATAATAAAAATGTTAGCTGGAATATTAGATCTTATGAAAAGTGTAGGGAATCGAATAATGAGACTACCAATATATGCAATCGTCAGTGTATTTAAAACAGATCTTGTCGCGAAACGGCATCTATACAGTCGTTTAGTCACAGTTTATACTGACTCGTTTGCGATCACGTTCGCTTATTTATAATCGCCAGGAGAAGGTCGAAAGACACAAATTCGTCTTGTTTTACGATTACGTGTAGCGGCAGCATTGTTTTGCCCGTAGTATATAACTCCTTACAATACCTGTGACCTAACGGCCTTGATACTCCGAAGCAAAACAACAACATGATTTGAAGCAAATTCTAACTCTTGTGCCGCTACATCACCCCCCTACCAGTGATAACGTTTTATTGCCTTTGCAGAGAAAGTCCCCGTGTGTAATTTTTTGTGATGCCTACCCGAAACCTGCCTGTTATATACAGCTATGGTCAGCATTTAGCCCCCTGAGTATCTCATATTGAATTTAATTTTTTACAATTTCTCATTTATAGTATTGATTAAGTTGAGAATTACACGAGATTATATTAAAGAATTACACGATGAAACAGAAGCAATGGCCTGATATTAAGCGAGACACGTAGAATTAGCACGCGTAGTTAAATAAACTTCGAGAACAGATTTCCAACCATAATCGCAGCCCATACTTCGTGTAATTGTAGAGCTAACTCCCAGTGCTGTTGGACTCTACCAGCATCCACCAATTACACTAATTAGACCCTCCTACCCTTATTCGAATTACCACAAAACACAAAATCCAGTCAAGCCTTGCCTCCAGTGGAAACCGATATTCCGCCGAAATGATTCGAGGGAAACCACGTTTGCCCCGTTCGCGTTCATTCTTCACTTTTCACCGCAAACAAATCGTCTAGCCAAAATCTACGCTAAAAAAATACTTCCGAGTATATATGGCGGCTCGCTAGAACTCGTTTCGAATCGATCGCTCACCCAAGGTCGTTCACTGCTAACTCCTAATCCTCCCCCCACTATTAATTAATCAGCTGGCGTGCTTGCAGTATACCGGTTTTAATCGTCGCTCGCTCGATGCTACTATACCAATCGAAGAAAGGACAATCATAGGGAGCGCGTTCATACATTTATATCAACGGACGTTACAACAAAAAGTCAGCCTTCTTGTGTAATTCTAGTTGAAGATTACAAGAAACAGCAATAACAACCTTATTCTTTTGCTTCTAGATCTTGTAACTCAAAACACCGTTAGTGTTCCAACACATAATATCATGGATCTCTCCCAGTTTTGAATTTTCCGTTTCAACTTGAAACTTTTTCTACGGACATGAACTTTTATCAGAAATTCAGTAGCTTTTTCTATCAATAATTAACAAATTTAGTAATTTTTAATACTAGAAAAATGAAATTTATTATAACTTTTTAACGAAAGTTTGACGAATTTTAAGAAAAAAAAAGAAAACTCCGATCACAATGCAAGGCTACCCGATCTCGACTACGCAGTCAACGCGTTAAATATCGCAAGAGAAATTCTTCTAATTTCACCTCAAATACCCCAACAGAACAGATTCTCATAGTTGTCGCCTCAAATACCAGATTAAATACCGCCCCACAATTCTTAATCTCTCGCTCTAAATAAAACAAATTTTAGCCAATCTCATCCAAATAATATCGAACCACAAGCCTGATATCAATATGATTATTACCTAATCGTTGGAAACAGATGGACAAAAGACTGTCTCCTTAAATACCAACCTAAGCAACTCATATATCTAACAATTTTTATATCTTTCGCTCTTTCTACTCGCTCTATTCCCTCTGAATACCCTAGGAACAATTAAACCAACCTAAATAATACTTGGCAAGTGTATCACGAGTACGGTCATCGCCTAATGCTTCGAAATAAAGGTATAAGTTGGCGAAAAGGATGGTCAGAGGAGTAGATCCACGCCACGGAGAATAGCTGGACGTAGGCTAACCGGTAATTATGTATGAAATTCATTAGCCCGTGTAAATATGGCCGGCGGAGAGATACAGCGAAGCGTATACACGCGTGCATGCTGCAACAATGCACACGCAGGTCAAACACCATGGCCTCCGTCGAGCAGGGTTTGCTCTAGTCTACGCCTACGCGGAGAGTCGAACGCGTGCATACGTAATTAGACTGCGTCTTTCCAGCCCTGCAACTGCATTAGACCAGCTAGCTAACATTGTTATTAATAGGGCTGAAACGCGTTGAAAGGGCTAGCTTGCTGTTATCGTTATCCCTGCCTTGGCTCTATCCTAACTTGCCCGAATCATTATGGAAACAATGATTTCGGGATCTAATGAGTCGTTGGCTTGATGAGCGCGGACTTTGGAATTTTGGAATTTTAACGTCACGCGTTGTTTAATATTTTTTCCTTGCCACGGTTGATTGGCGTCAGTTTGGCGTTAATATTCTAGTACTTATGGGAGTTACTTCTTCCTATCGATTTGAGATAGGTTTGTATCAGTTTGATGTTGATTGCGAGCTTGATGCGTTGAAACCTTGGTATGCAATATTCTTCGTTGTACTAATCCATTAATGCCTGTTGTACTCACAGAAATACACCATCTGATATATACCATCGTAGTAATTCCACAATGGGCAAACATCGAATGAACCTTAATAGGACAATATCTTGTCACGCAAGGAATAACGAGAGACAAAAAGTTCCGTTTAACCCTATTATTACTCGTTTTTGTAAATATATGAATTTGTATAAATGTCGCAGTCTACTCATCACCAATCCGTCCGCTTCCAAATACACTCACCGATGTTTGTTCTATAAACACAATTACGTTAATTTGCATTAATTCGACAGCAGAAGAATTAGTTTCGATTATTGGCATGGCCGGGCTATCAAAAGCGCGTCGCGTTTAATTAATTGGCTGCGCGACAGGATAAATTTCAAACTGATTAGTCGGTCGGAAGGAAAATCGGGCAGAAAAATTCAATTGAAAAATATTCCGAGACTCTTGAACGCGAACGCGGAACTGCGCATAATACCAGACGCAATATTCCACGTCCTTCCCCCTTTTTTTATCGTTTCTTTTTCTCTTTCTGTATGCCATCACACGGCGTAGCGAAATGGCAGGCTTCTATGACGTACAAAGAATACGTAATCTGGGTTAACAAAGTTGGTCGGATATCTGCAATGAAATTATTTTAATATCGTGCCCTGTCGCTCGAACGAATGGTATTAAGCTTTGAAAATAGTTTGGAAACTGAAAGGAGGGGGGAAACTTTCCGAAAGAGGCTCGATGTGCTGTTTTTTATTTCGTCGTTCCTCTTTCTCTCGGGCAGGGTGGATTTCGAGATGCGATTGTGGAGAATAACGACCCTATATATAATGGTGTAACGTATAATACTAAAATTAATACACTAAATTATACGTTATAACAAAATAATAATTTATATATCGTATAGCAATATAATATTCATCGTTTATTGGAATAAATTTGTGTACAAGAGTAAGAATAAAAACACTAATACCAGCGCTAATTTTGTAACAAAATCTTCATTTCTGATAAAGAAGATTATACGGATGATAGCAGATGATCTTCTAATTTCTGTAGGGAAATACTGGAAGGTGAAACACTTTTTTTAATTACAATTGTATAGGAGTCGGAAACAAAAATGAAATAATTCACAGGCAATATAAAGGGTTAAAAAAATAAAGGAGAGATTCGCAAAAAGACCAAAATATTGTAGATTCACGTTTCAGTGACCAATGTTTCATGGAACTCCATTAAACGAAGGGAGGGAGAAAGAAGTGGCGAGTGGAGCACGAAGAGAGTACAGATGTCTCCGTTTCTGCCAGCCAGATTTTCTATCCAGGAGAAATTCAACGCGATTATTTGCATTTGCCCCGGACGGTGATGTAATTGCCTGCCGCGAAACGTATTTCGCCGCGTTCAATTAATATTTACGGTCCGCGAGCGAGTTCAAACAACCGGGATTATAATATCATCGCTGGATTAAGTGCACGCCGATGTTTCCGAGTTATGAGACTATAGACGTGGAAGATTGCCGAGGGCTCGTGTGTGTTTAACGTGGACTGTTTGCAAATGCGCGCTACGCACTTTGTATTTTATCGTTGAAATCGTGATCGAAGAATAATAGAATGGTTGACTTTAAGTTGCAATAAAAAATTCAGTATCTACATTTACAATACAGTACCGCATTTTACAGCAAGAAATCAATAATTTTTGAAAAGTTGTCAAAAATCATTTCGTTCCTGTTTAAATTTGAGTATTTTACAATAAATCGTTGGACTATTTTTATATTGTTGTCCGCACGAAGAAGATGTTAAGTTCCATTAAATTATTATTATCATTAAAGATATATTATTTAGGTCGTTTTAGTTTCTTTTCGAGGGAAATTGGAAGGAAGAGAGAATGATAAACACGATCGAAAGAGCAGCTCAGAGGGCCGACATAGAATTCCATTTAGTTTGAAAGCAAAGCCAGCTCCCTATAAAATGGAAAATTATACAGAATAACATTTTTCTTCGATTGACTTTAGAATCCCATAAACTCCGATCGATCGGAACTTGTTGATAGAAACCGGGGACTTATATCTAAGAGGATTGCGGTGAAAAAACAAACTCGAAAAAACGGGGAAACAGAGAATAAGGGTTCGTGAAAACAGTAAAAGTCCTTCGGCTTCGACTGGAACTCTTAAAATATCCCCGAGTACCAAGATTTTTTTAATTTAATTCACCAGCAACTTTCTCAATGAAATTTCTCGATATATTTCTATCCTCTTTTATCGTAAAATTGCGAGGATTTTCTCGAGAGAATAGACTATGAATCTCTGACAAATGTGTTAAAATATTTTCTTAATTACTATGAAATACTAGAACGTATAGAAATATGACTGCAGATTTATGAATTTCGAACAGATATATCATAAAATTCAAACAAGAACCTATATAGTATAGTGAATATAAGTAAAATAAAGCAAAGTATAAAGCATGGATGGTATATCGGAATAGTTATGAATACCACTGTATATCCAAAAGAATTTATTCGTTTATTTAGATAAATATTTCAATCCGCTCCAAATCACTCGAAAGCCCCTCGAAACTACCAAACGGAAGAAAAGGTCCAGACGTTAATTAACCTAAAAATCGGGATTCGAAAATCAACGTGGAATCGAACAGAGCCAGGTGAAAAAAAAGACAAGGACTGGAAAAATATCGAAAAATTCGGTTGCTTTGATATCGAAACCGGTGGATAATTCTGGAAATAACGCGACAACCGCGTCGAGCAAGCGTGTTGCAGCTTAATTTTGGCCGCGAAAAGGGAACATTTATTACAGGAAACGTCGACTGGTAACCGGCTTTCGCGGATTTCCACTCGTCGAGTGGTCGAATTAGCGTTCGTTAACGAGCAGATTCGCGACGAAAATTCCAAACCAGAAATCGCGGCGAGGACTCAGCGGATTCCTTGCTAAGAAGCGTTGCTGGCTTTCGGAATGTTGTTGAGGTTAGATGGAGTGTCCGAGGGAGAAGAGGTTTCCTCCGGGTGAATATTTCTTTGACTAAAATACAGTGGGATTTAAAAGTGAACATATATGTACATCTTAGACGAATTCAAAAACTCTCGAGCATATGTTGCACAAAGTGGCACGAGTGTTGCATAAAATTCATCGAAAAAATATAGAACAAGAACACCAACCGAGGAGCTTACGTCGCGTTAAGAGAGAAGATGTATGAATTAAAATATTTTGAAATATATTATCTTGTTGTTTGTTTCTTCTTACTATGCAGTAACAATTTATCATCAGTCATATAGGATTCAAGTGAAAAACTTGTAATAAAATAACGTACATACGAATACAGAAATAAATTAAAAATATTAAACTAAATATTAAAACGTATGGTTTAAAGCTCCGAAATAGGAACTGAAAAAAACAGAACCATATTTAACCACATATATTTAAAAATATATAAAACTAAGAGGACACTTTAAAATACAAAAAAAAAAATAAAAAAATAAAAAACAGTACTCCAACGCAACGCGTTTTCTTTCTGATAAAAACAAGGCTGGGGAGGAGATTAAAATTTACATTATTTGCCTCATGGCACCTGGACCTTCTAATGGATGACACTTCCGTTGGTATTCCACGAAAAATGTCGATCTGTCCCACGAGAGGACAAGGATAAACTGTGGCTGCAGGAGAAACACTGGTCTCCAGACTCGAGAAACGAAGAAGAAAAACGGAGAGAGAGAGAGGAAAAAGAGGGAACACAGAGAGAGGGTTGGATTTTTGCGTGCGTTTCGGCGGAAAAGTTTAAGTGGATACTCACCAGTTTGGCGGTTTGCGCCGACAGCATGTCCGCGTACTGTATTAGTGCCTGGAAAGTGTCTGAAACAAAGAGAGAAGTATTTTGTTAGATTGGGTTACGAAAACTGTTAACTGATTCGTTCGGAAATTACGGAAAATAAAATATTAAAGCGCTACTTTGTGTACAGTGGCTGGTGAATTTCAATATTTAGAGAATATATTACGTATGTGTACTTACGAAGTATTTTAATAGAATTATTACATTATGAATCGATTATGAATAATTATGATTTATATATTATCTGGTGAATATATTACGTACGTAACATGAAACACTTTGAAACATCAGTGGTGTAACGAGTAGTAAGCATAAAAAGTGTTAAAGATACTAAAAATTTGGTAAATAGAAAAATATATGTTCTACGATATGAAACTCCCAACAATCCTCTTAAAATGAAAATGGTAGGAAAAATACGTAGCAAAACAGGGATTATCGTTCGATTTTCGAAACCAAATGCCGTTCTCACGGTGGTTTGCGCCGGTGAAAATTAAATAAAGCCGAAATTAAATGGAAATAAAGGGAGATCTCACTGGATTCGCGGTAATATGTTGTGACACCGGTCACTTTTTCCCCTCTATGGAACAGAATTTTTATTATCTTCCCGATCTCACCCCTGTCGCACGATCAAATAACGATGGAAATTGAATAACGTTGCTACCGGCGAAAAACTCGATCCCGTTATTGCATTATATCGCTAATAAAACGTTTTCCCATGTATTTTTCGCGCTTTTTCCAACTTTTGTCGGCGAACGAAAGGTGATATTAAGGGTATAAATATTCGTATGTAATGCGCGAAGATCTGAAATAAAATGGAAATCGACTACTATTATTGTTCCATAGAGTTTTCTGCTATTTTCATTGCTTTCTCATTTCCATCGACTTTTTTTTTATCTAATTATTACGAATACGACAAGCGATGTTTTATTTACAAAGGCTGCGACTTTTAATAAGATTAAGTTTCACACCAAAAGCCATTAATTTCGTTTAAGCGTCCCTCAACATTCTCTTCAAACACTCTGCAACATCTCCACCGTATCTTTCCACCGAGGGAACAGCTAGAAATATCTGTTCCAGCGTTAAAAAACAATATCGACGCCGAATTGTCTTGGCGACAATTGGTCAGGGATAGCCAAAAGACGTTCAATCAATGGACGCTCGATCGAACAAAAGGTGGCTGTTGTTCGCGATTGAAAGGGATGCGACAGTTTCAAAGAGCCTGGCTTTGAGACAAATAGCGGTTGATTGGCGAAATCACGGAGCCACGGGCCCTAAATTAAAGCGAAGACGCACTCAGTGTCCAATTAAAGTTCGATTCGGTCAAGTGGCTATTCGTTCGTTCCATTTCCATACTCTCTATTCGACTCTCTCTATTTTATTTTATTTCATTATTTTTCTTTATTTTATTATTCCACTTTTCTATTCACATTTTTCTCTTTCTCTTTAGTTTCTTTCTCCTTATTTTGTACCTCGTTCCGATGATAATTAGTTGTTTGACTTTTTGGGTTATTAGTAGATCGTGGGCGGTGGTTATGTAAATTATTCGTACAGAAAATTACTAATTTGACATTCAGAAATTTGTCTTACTGCCAAATTTTACTTGAAATATAAAATAAAAGATGCTTAAAATTCATAGCTCAACGTTATTTTTATCTCGCGCACGCTTCGCGTGTTTGGTCGTTAAAAAATCTACGTGGAATAATATTCGCAAGAAACAGAAACCTGGAGATTAAAAATTTCGAAGATCGAAGCACAGAGATTGATAGTTCGACTCTCGAAAAATGTCTCGATATGAAATTTCTCCAATCGAAACTTCGTTCATAGAGCGTCGAATATATCTATTGAAAATTTACGAATCGGAAGTTTTCCAATCGGAACTTCGTATAAATCGGACATTCGAAAATTCCATTTTTCCAGCCACGTAAGTACGAATAACGAACAGAAGAAAACAAACGGCATAGTCCAACGAATTCCCGCCATTCTGTTCGCCAAACAAAACTTTTAAAGAAACGGAAAAGACAAGGAAACGAGGTAGAATCTCAGAAGCGAGGCACTTGGTGCTCGGTGTTCCTCGACGTTGCGAGCTGACTGCCTCGAATTAAAAACATACGCGCGGTTCTTTTCTTTCTCGCCGCTCCTTTCCACGGAGAACACCTCGGGCTGATTGGGAGATTCCCACTTTTTATTTCATTTCGTTTGAAACGCTTTTCTGGGACGGATTCCCCCTATAACAACTCGTTTCATTTGTTTGCCTTCTTTATGTCTTCGACTCGAAAATTGAATAATCCAGTCCACGGCCGACTTTTCCGTTCTGTTTATCCCCTATCGTATGTTTCGATAAAGTGATTTATAATAGAATGCGTCGTCGTGGTTGCAATACAAGTATACCAATATACTTGTAAGATTACTTGGCAGTACCATAATGAGTAAATAGACGTATTCGATAACGTTCAAACAAACAAAAAGAAACTTGTTCTGCTCCTCTCGTCAAGTTCTCTTTCCTTCCTTCTTTTCTTACTTTTTCTAATATCGAAGGGACTCTGCAGAAATACAACAGAAGGAAGCAAAGTTGATTGGTCGTGAATCGATGTTACAAAAGTGTAGGAATATCTATTTGCCTTTCTATAATTGCCAGCCGCGGAAATATATCAGGAGCAAAAAAGGAAGGTTGCCACGTCGCAAAATAAAATACTCGAGACTTTTGCTGTCTGAACCGACATGAATTTGTAACGCATTTTTACCGTGGGTGAAGTGAACTCTTTCTATGTATATAACGGGCGTGCGATACGAATGCTCCGTGTTGAATCAAACGTAAGATGTATATTTCGCTGCCTCGTACAATTTTAGTAATTAATTTATCAGCTGTGACGTAACAAGATGGAAAAGATTGTATTTGCTTCTAGTTTCTTATTTCGAAAATACATTTATAGAGAGATCAGCAGCAGGGTAGACGCATTTGAAACACCCGTTAGATTCGAGTACAACACTGAAAGTACTAACAGCGTCGACGTCGTCGGGCCAGGATACACTTCAAGTGTACACTGAAGTACTAAAGTGCCATGGCGTGTCTGCCAGCAAGAGTGGCGTCTATACAGGGTGGTCCAGTAGCTATTGCACTGGAGGAGGAAAACAAGAGCCACTTCGAAACGTTCGAAACGCTACGGTCTTTCCCCACTGCAGTCTATCTCCTTCGAGATAAACGCGAAAAGTTTCGGTGGATATTTGTGAAAGTCTTTCTGTGTAACAGTCCCGTGAAAATTTGGCAAGAAAATTCATCGGTGTTGAATAGAAGATCGGGTAAAAATTGGTTAAAGATTAAGGTAACTTTAATGAAGCGTATATACGTTCTTTTGGATTTTAATCGATAAGATAAACCGTGGCGAAGTTTTTCAAGATCTCGTAAAAATTCTTCAAATATTCAAACACTAGGGTGGATTTTTTTAGACCATTTAGGAATTCCGTTGTTTTACCGAAAAGAAAATTTTTAACGTCGAATGATATAATCCTATTCAAATTACGCGATTTCGGCCAAATTCTCGTGATACTTGAAATTCAAGCTTCTCTACGAGGTACTAATTGCGTAACTGTAAAGTATAAATTTCGTAAAATGCCACTTACTGTTTTTCGTGAAGGTGACGATCTTGAGGACCTTGCCGAAACGCGTGAATATCTGCAACAAAAATGAAAATACGAAATTAGTGAAATTTTTAGTTAATTCAACGCGAAATAGAGAACTTACCGTGTACAAGATAAATTCGGAAACGATCGATATGTAATCCAATTATGATTTCCAGCATGATCGTTCTACCAGGGGTAGTTAAGCTAATAATTCCGATACTCAAACGCGAACTCGTTAGTTTCGCAAATTAAACCAGGATTTTATTTATTATACGAAACATTCTCGATATGATGGAGAATTCACGATTCTTCACACATAGATGCACATTCCATGCATTTTATTTTTTAATTGGAAAACTTCGATAACACAGATATTTCGCGACACATTTGAGAAATTTTGTAAATTCGCGCTATTGTAAATAAATCAACTACATATCTCGATATTAAATATTGAACAGGTGCGTTTAATTAATTAACGTCATTTTTGCTAGCGTCCCGATGATCGACAAACTCTTCTCAAAGCAAATAAACTAATAATACCAAATACGCTATAAGAATATCACAATTTTTGTAATTTACGCGTGAAATTAATTTGGCTATCCAGGATGTGACAAAATTCTTTGACACAGGCTAAATCATTAGACGAACAGAGTCTTATTTAATTTGTAATATCTCAATTGAAACAAAGGAGGAGGAAACATGAGATAATTACGTAGTAAAGTATGAAGAGATTAATGTAAATGTTGAGGGTTCCTACCCCATCATCAAGGTAATTAAAAGCTTCGGATTCGCGGAAATTTTACGCTTTGGCTGGGCCTCGAATTTTATCCGACTCGAAAAAACGAAATTCATTAATTAATCCCTTGATTCTATTCTTCATTCTCACGCCCAGCGTAATTAGAATATCGTACGGTTTAAAATTATCTTCATTTTCATATTCCGAAGTGCTTGCCGAAGCACATTTGTTTTTAAATAATTTATTTACCTTTAGTTGGTTTCTAACTAAATTCGGACAAATAAATTTCAATATCGTTATCGTGCTAATTTCTCGAACAATTTTTTCTCAATTTGGAAGACAATTTCTCATTATCGAAAGCTGTGGAGAGACTCAAATCAATAACCAAACTAATTTTCAACCACACAGATCATCGCGTGTAACAAAGCACCTATCTTCTCGTTTCGTTATTAAACCTCCGATTCTCATATAGTTGGCCAAAATCGTTAAAAGCGTAATCGAGTAGATTCAAAAATGGTTATCGCAGCTTGGAGCAACGAAACAAAGCGTGTGCAGGCGAAAATTGTGCTTCCAGCCGCGGACTGATAATCGCGATAAACGTGAAATCGTCGTCATTGTCATACATTTCGTCGGTCGAGTAGACCAGGCGATCGTATTAATAATACCAGGACCAATATTTGTCTTGGTCCATGGACTTGCGATCACCTGCGCCAATTCCCACTGAATCATCGTACAGAGTTGCCACTGGTTGCTCCGTTCTCTTGTTATTGCGGAACTTGTGACAAGAAAATTACCGGAGATGGGATAATTATGTCTTATTGATGTTATTCCAGCGATAGTTAATATCGTTACCTGATATTGATATTTTAATAGATTGTTCACGTTGAACGATAATTTAGTCTTCTTAGCTTATCGGGCGTACGTTTCAATTCGTAATTTCTCTGATATTATTTGATCCTTTAATTTCTAAATTTTCACGAGATAATTTTTTATACAGCTGGATATTATAGCTTTAAGTGACATTTAAATTAAAGATATAATATGATAGTACGACGAACCTAAAATTACAAGAACATCAAACATTGACTTTCGTGGACCGTAAAAAATAATTAATGTTCGTATCTCGGGAATTTTAAACGAAAAGAATTTTTTACACACCGGGATTTAAATATTCCACGGGTTTAAAATTGCAAGAAATATACGAGGTTCGCATTGGTAAAATTCGTAACACGAAAATTATAGTAACCATGACTTTGTACGAATATTAAATTGCGACGAAAAATTTAAAAATGCATAATAAATAATACTTAACATATATAAAAATCGTATATGTGTGTCAAATTTTGCGAATAAACGTTTCCCCATTTAATATAAAGTTCTAGCTCGTACATTCCCGAAGTTATCATCTGATATAACTGGTGGTTTTTATGAAATTTAAATTTTAATGACGTAAACGTAACAGTACGTTTCAATGAGAATTTTTTAACGAGCCACTCGTTTCTCCTAATATCGGATAAATCATGACCAATTAGCGTATGTACAAAAAAAGAGAAGAAAAAAAGACGAAAAAGATGCATCCATATATTCTTCGTATTAAAACAGTCGGTATAACGGTGAAGTCGTCGTCCTTGTACGATATTCGATAAAAATAATTAGACGATCGATCATCCGATCAAATTACCATTAGTCCACAAGTAAAAAAATTACTCGGTATTTTAAAAGATCCGATAACAAATACGACATGTTTACAGACACATACTGGAATATTATATATCACATACATGTTTCGGTAATTAATCGGATATGCTTAATCCCGAAGATTGTGTCAAAATTTTTCTAGATGAAAAGAACGGTATTGATTTGTAATCGAAATTCTGAATAAAAGTATCGTACAAGATAATTTTTCTCACAAATACATAATTTTGATCCTATAATTTTTCTTAATATTTTTGTAATTAGACTGCGTTTATCGGAAACTGAAAGTCGCGAAAAAGGACAAAATACGTATAACAAAGATAAAAATTATAGTATAACTCGCTATGATATCTAGAGGGTGAAACAAATCTCTGTGTAGATTCCATTTCTTTAATTACGTGTATAAATACCAAGTTACATAAAAGTTTACAGTCTATTCATAGCCAACTCCATCGTCGATCTTCATCAAAGAGCCATAAGCTGTAAAAATAAACTACGTATGAAACCACCCTCGTGTCCACCGTAAAATCCACTGTAAAAGCACTAATACACTTGCAAAAAAATGTCTCTCTCGAATGAATCCCCACAGTGAAATATTTTTAGCGACGGATTATACTCGTCAAACTATTATACTAAATACTGTGGTGCGCGGTTGATATACCGTGCATACGTCACGCAAGAAACGCCCTGAGAAACGTCCCTGATTTAGCTCTGTTTTAAAGAGTTCGTCCTCGTTTTAACCGCGGCACGCTCTAAAGCTCGGATAATTAGATTTTTCGCGTAAACAACAAAAGGATCGTCGAGCGTATTTTTATCCATCCGGCCGCGAAACAGCCGTGAAAACGGAAACGGAAAAGAGGAGAATGTAACGGACGATACGAGGGACCCGGCTTCGTGGCCGCAATTAAAATTTTAATCTCTGTCTCAGGGATAATAACTGCACCGTTATCGTGCTCGATTAAGCATACAGTCTCTCACGAGATGCAATCTCTGTCGGTTGTATCGTGAAAAATCCGCGTGACACGTACGTGCAACTAAGGAAATATTAGCGTGTTTAAATAATTTTCCTAAGGATTTTTTCATTATTTAATTTTCTCATTCGCAATTTCCAAAATAACTCTACTGCTCTCAAAGGTCCCTATTGCTCAAATTTCCAATTCTAAATTTTTCCTCCAACTTTACTTGATGCTACCGATGGTATGATCATCCACAAGAATAAGGATAATCTCCTTATTCAGATTATCACATTCTTGGGGGAAAAAAAATGAAAAAAAAAAAGGGAGAAAAGAATCACATAGTCCTGATACCGAGTAATACCAGAAACATTAGTAGTACTCGTTCCAGAAAATAATCTTCTCACCACTATAATAAAAAGTAGTAATATTTCATTGTACAAGTGTGTAATTCCATCAGTAAATAACTGAATCTCATAAAAATGCATGGCACCGAGTTGACGCCAGAAATATCTGCAAATGTGAATGGGAATCGCGCGACGGAGGGGCTGGATTCGTATAACGGGGGTGAGAGGTCGCTAATGCAAGCAGTGTCACGCGTTTTAGTTCTCATCGAATATTCAACATCAGCGTTGTGACGGCTGAATGAAGAATTTATATTTTTCGTCGTCGCTACGATAAACCCGCCGCGTTCGAAAATAAAGAGGATGGTGAATGAGAATGGGAGGGAACGGGAAGAAGGGTTGTGACAGCGACGTACTTAAAAGGATCGCATCGGTGCGCTGATCGGCCCTTTTCGATTCGGTATAATATCCTCATTTCGTCTTTTAGACTCGTCAACCGCAGTTGCCGTTTTCATTAACTTACTAACCCACTGATTTACTAACTCGTTTACACACCGGTTTACTACCTTGCTAACATACTAATTTTAGCATCAGAGACTGATCAACATCTTTCATCCGTTACACATAACGCAATAAACGAAATCGACTGTTTTTTCTGTTGCGAATTCGTGAAAAACTGGAAATGTAGCAAACCAAGAGATGAATAAACAAAGGAGGCTAAAAGCACGGGGGAAAAGCAAAAAGTGATCCGAAATCAATGGAAATTCTCTGCGCCCTTTCTGAACCATTCGGCCGCTAATTATTTAAGCTCAACCCTTATTTTCTGCAAACGAGCCGTCGGAAAAGCAATCCCCTTCCATTGCCTCGCTGGCGGATTCCGCGAAATTAACCAGAAAATGAAGAGAAACCGTACGCAGAGGCGTGTAAAGCGTCGCTAATAACAATAAAAATTGCTACTTTCCACAGACAGATGCTCATTATCGTTAACACTCGCGCTGCTCACGGAAATGGCTCGTTTTTAGGGTAATTGCGTCCAGATTCGAACTTACTCCCCCGAGAGTGAAACGAATGTTTAACATTTATTCGATTTTAATCAGTGCCGGTTTTATCGAACGATATTATCCGACTTTACCACCACTAATTTAATCAAATTACGAGGAAAACGTGTTTTCCTTTGTTGCGGTTATTACGAATTATCATTTGCACGGGATTATAAATAATGATATTAAGTGTGATCTTTGATATATTTAAAGCTGAAGTTGTTTAAACCTTGTACCGTGAAGTTTTCATTAAACAATTTTGATAATAACGTAGAACATGGAAGAAGGACTTACGATACGTGTATATGAAGGTATAAGTATGTAAATGTGTGATACGCATGTATATTAATCGATATATACGAACTTTATTTCTTTACGAATATTAAATATCCAAATAATATCGGTGACATATATTGTGGTGATGTTATTCCACCGTTTAAAAATTCTAACAATTTCATTCTTCAGAAAATACCAATTTCAATGGAAAATTTTAACCTGATTATACTTGCCAGAAACCATTAATAACGATATTAACAACTCATTAATATCAATATCATGTATATCACCTTTAATCTCTTTAAGCCAACTAAAGCAAATTCTAGTATCAATTACGTAGACAACAAAACACTACCATCGTTTCTCCATTACAAATTTTAAAACGATTATACCCACCAAAGATTCCCCATTGACGATAATATCAACTAAAACCTCCATGAAATCCGATTAAAAAGATAACAAACTTAAGGCCCGATAACTTTGCAAGGGATGATCAGAGATCGATCGAACGATCAAGCCCATACTTGAAGATGCCATTTGGTTCAGCCCGATCGGACTTTCGCTTTCTAAAATATCGTCGTTGCAAGCGAAATCTAATTTTTCTGGTTTCGCTATCGCTGTCCCGCTCGCACCAGCGCATTAACCAACGACACCCGTTGAATCAGCGAGTTTTTACTACTACTAGTAGTAAGTACTCACTTCCGGGAAAGAATGTGGGGCACGCCGTTGACTGGTATCACTGTGTCCCAGAGCTAAACTTTGCAAGTCCATATCTTAGGAACGCGTGCATATCGACTTGAAACAAGATGGTTTTCTTTTGAGAAGATTTTCGGAATTTTAAAATACTCTGTAGTATTCGTATTTCGTGATTAAACTTTGAACTGGATAGGTTTAGATTAGATTAGGACATAGAAATCTGAATACAAGAGAAATCTTTATCGATTATGTAAGTATGGAAATTAAGAAAGTATTATTATGCAAATATGTCTAAAATATTCAAAGCAGTGAGCTTATTATAGTATCTCATAGGTGAGGTATAATATCCAAATCTAAAAGAGTAACGAATCAAATCCTCGGCGGATCAAATTTGCCACTCGACGAACCTTCGTTCGAATCATTAAAAAATACCCAATTAAATACTTCGCCGTGCGATCACCGAGACAAAGAAATCTATTAATCTAACGACCTAACGATTTGACGTAATAATTAAAAAGAAACGGTGTCTTTTCCAAAGTTCGTATCAAACGAACGATAATTCCTCGCAGCATAAACGCCCCGGGATAAAGCAAGCAACGTAATTAACGAAAATCGAGCCAGTTGCAATCCCCGTGTACACTCCGATTCCGATTGCATTTTCGAATTCCGTAGAATCGATGACGTTTCTTTCGCCAGCGGCCACGATTCGCGCGCGGTTTTGTTTAATTATTGCCGACGGTTATTTCGTCTGCTCGCCGCGGTTATTTCGGCTATCAGTGACGGGCAATTTGCCCGTTTGCGTTTTTCAACCGGCTCCTGGCTTCCTCTTTCTCTGTCCAGCCCCATAGTTCCATTCGTTCGGTTTTGATCGCGGCGACGAAACTATGATCACGAATTAATGGAAGGAAAATTCGTATCGTTTTGGCGGACGAGATTTCTATTAACAGTCTCGGTACGACGCGGCGCAAATTGCATTTGCCAACGCTGTTTTCGAAGAAGGGAACGACGAATCCCAGTGAATATTGCTCGCAATTGTTTCTCAGTGCCTCGGAAAAATAGTTTCATTGTTCTAATGTAAAGAAACGAAGGAACGATCATTTTATTGGTAATAATTTACGACGAATATAAAACTGTTAACCTTTTGCCGTGAACGTTCAACTATCGATCAGTATTGAAAACGACGTGGACGATAACTTTCAATTAGCATTGATAGCGATACAGAAAGAGCAATGAAACTTTCGTAGTAGTTCTATCTGACTACGATTACTCGCAGAAGTTTCTATATGTCCAATGAAAAAAGTAGTTTTTATTATTTTTTATACTCTTTATTAGCCGGTTGCTCAAGTAGTATATTGACCACTTCTTTCTTCTTAACTACTTACTTACAGGTAATCTGTTAATTAAATACAATACTTATAAAGAATCTGCTACTTACTACCTTAACGTATTATTGATGTAATTTAAAAAAAAAAATCATTTAAAAACAGTAGAAATTTTTGAGTCTCCTGCTACGACATGTTTATGAAAGAAACGTATAAAAAGATAGATGACAATTAAAAGACTTTCGACGAGAGAAAGAATTCTTCAGAAATCATTTAAATATCGATTCCCGACGCAATTATTCCCAACTCGAATCGCGAGAATATCGGCAAAATCGCGCTCGAAACGCGCTCTCTTTTTACCCTGCCTTTCGATGGTAAAAATTACGCTGTGTCGTTCGAACGGCTGTACTCTTTCTCGAACGCGCCAGCCTTTGAACAGCTTGATTTCCCGCGGGATTTTTCGTTGAAAACTTGCTCGAGTACGGCCGCAGGATCGAAAGTATCGACGCGAGCGATACGGCGATTGAATCCCAGCCGTGGGCATAATTCATTCCCCCGAAAATGGGAAATTTATACGCGTTAGTATCCCTAATATTTTATTTGCGATAATTTTTCGAATATTTTTCATCCTTTCCGTAATTCGGTTTGATAAAATTACGTTTTTACAACTCGGTATTTAATTACATATGCCGCGATTTGATTATACATTTATATATTTTTAATGGAAGCTAATAAAATTACGTCTTCTGCTATAAAGGATACTTTTCGAATCGATACAAATTATATTTTATTGGCGAAATTAATGTCGCGAGAAGAATATTTGTAAGAGGAAATTGGAAGAGCTTAATGTTAGAAAGTTTTGACATAGTTTCAAAGAAAAAGTTATAGAAGTTTCTCAATAATTTTATACAATTTTATGGCAGAAACCGGCATGGCTATGATTAAAACGAGTGACATAATTTATTTAAAACGAAATGAAGCGGGATGAGGGATTAATTAACGCGGAGAAAAGTTTGGCTTCCCCCTATCGTACTTTGAAAGCAGAATTAGTTAATAAATTAGTACTATTATAAATTCTGAATATAAAAGAGTACAGTCAATATGAAAAGTATCATTATACGTTATATAATACTTAAAAGTATGATATTACAATATTTAACGCAACTAGAACAAAATATGAACAGCGTAACAAATTCTGCGAAATAAAAATGAAAGAAAGTTTCAGGCTCGATAATATTATTCGTCTAACAAATTTATACACGCGGCGTCGTAAAAAAATTTGAATCCTTGATATAGCCACGATCGAAGGGGGCGGCGTAATTTTTTAAATCATACCTCGTCTTTTGATTTGTCAATATTTGCGAAAGGAACTGTAGGTTGATTAAACATTTATTCGCATCACGACGTTGAACGTATCGTTTTTCAGCAACAAAACGTATTACATATCGTTTGTTTGATAGCGGGGCATAAAAACGGAGCGAAACAGAGGGGTGGAAATGGAAATGAGAGGATAAAAAATTCAACGGCAATCCGCGGTTTCGTTTAATTAAAATACAGGCAACCGGGCATGATTTTTTTTCAATAAATATCCACCGCCGTGGACCGCGCTTCTATCGCGTTTGACGTCACTTGGAAACTACGCTTAACACGTAATGTATTTGTTATTGCCGCGTTTTAATACTTAACGCGATATCGTCCGCCTTCTCTCGTTTCCTGCCATCTCCAATTTCTCCTCTTTTCATACTTTTCGCTTAAAATACTTCCTTCTTTCCCTTTTTTAGTGTATCCATATGAAATTTCTGAATCCCGAATAGCAATTGCTTTCTGAATACGAAGATTATTGTTATTCGTATTATACGCGACGTTGCTTCAGCGCAATGATTTTATTGACTTTCCCAAATAATTTCATCCACTTCGTTGCGAAAGTATAGAAAGCTATTATTGACTCTGAAATTACAAAATAAAATAACACCACAGATGATATATCACGGAATCATCAACTGCAAAAAATTGCCGAAACTCGAATGCTTTCTTCTTTCCTCCATTCACGTACCACATCAATTTCCAAAACTCGGTATATCCCCAACCAACCCGCGGAGAATTCAATTCTGACAAAATTAATGGTATTACCGAAAAACGAAAGGCGTTCGAATCACGTCTACCAATTTACACAGTAAGTTTAAGGTCGATACCTAGAAAGTTTTCTCATCGCGGTGGCAGGTCTCGATTCAACTGCAAACTCCAGCGAAAAATTCTTAAACGACCTCCCCCCCCCCCCCCCCATTACCTCGGCGACAGAAGTCCATTTCGGTGGCTGCAAGAGGCCGGTCTAGTGGAAATGACGACACAGTGAAGGGGCTGATAATAAACCATCCCCGGCTGTATTCTCGGCGAATTATATTCCGTCGGTTCTATCGAAAAATTCAATGGACGCTGGACAATGGACGAAAGCTATGGACGATACGAAAAAATGTTTGAAACAAATGTTGTGCAATTCCTAGGGGGACGTATCATACCGATATTTATTTTCTCTTACGACGATCTGGGAAAGCACCGGGGGACCTAGGAAATCAGGATTATATTTTCGAATGGAAACTACATTTTTGTATTCCATATTCGTGTAACCGACAGCAAAACATTTTCAAAACGCTACTTGTATTTTTCGCACAAACCACCATCGAGATATTAAATGACAAAATTGACATGCCAGCGGCATTGGCGTTATCCAACGAACACGTCAGCCGTTCTACGTCACGATGGTTCTAAAAAGAGCCGATTCCACGTGTACTAAATGCGCGAGTGTACTAAATAGTATTCCGAAAATAGCTAGTCGCTTGTCCTTCTACATGTTCGTCATTTAAAAGGACGCAATTTTCCATTCTACTCAAGAATTAATACGTCGACAGCAGTTTATACAAAGAATGCAAGTAAATAGTGTTTTGAGAATTTTTTCGTATCAGCTACGATAATAAGGAATAAAAAAGATGTAATTACCATTTCAAAATATAACCATGATCGTCACAGCACTTTTCAAGATCATCGCAAGATACAGTAAATATCGGTACGATGTGCGATCCTCGAAATGATACAATATTTGTTTCGAACATTTTTTCGTATCTTCTACAGTTTGCGAGTTATTTACGCGTCTCCAGGTAAAACGAATACACTGTATAACAGCGATGGTTCATTATGAACATCTAGGCGTCTTCGACTGAATACTAATTGAGAACATCAACGATTGCATCCCATCGCCGATATTAAATACAACGAACAATGAATTTATTTAAATTCCTCTGAAATATTCCTATTTTCCGGTTTCGTAAATACATGAATTATTATCCGCAAATAAACTAAATGACAACGACGACAATTATGGGGCGAAACGATGTAAAAAGGCCGGGCGAACGTTGCAAAATGGCCAGCAATAAAAAGAGCACGACACGTGCTCGTAATTAAACACAATCACGTGTACCCCTGTGACAAAACATTTTCCAATAAACTCTCACTTTCGATGCTTTTCAATTAACCGACCTTTTCACTGTGCAAAAATTCCTCTCCGTTACGCGTCTCGTTATTTAAAAAAAAAAAAAACCATTCCGTCTAGCTATATTTCCCTCCAAGTTCGAATTTCTGCTCAACGAGGCTATCAACGGTTGATTGGCATAACTTTCGATCATTTAAAAAAATGTTGCGAATTTTTTATGATTTATGCGAGCGTTTTGGATCCAAGCTGTCGAATTTTTTAGGAAAAGTTAAGAGAAGAGGAAAAATTAAAAGATCAGATATTGGAGATTATTATTCGATCGTAGTATTTCGCTGTATAATAGAGGGAAATTGGAAATGTATTAAATGTATTAAAATACAAAATAATTAAACGGTTGTACTAGTAGTAATATTTCGCCAAACAGAATGTTATAAAGAAGCATTCAGTTATTATACGATTGTAGGAGTTGTTATGACTCGCAAATGAAAAAATATGATCAACGAAAAAATAACACTAACAATTCACAGGCATTCAGCCTCCGAATGAAATATTATATTTCACAATTTTCCATTCATTTATTTTCCACCTTTACCGTGTTATTTGTATCCATTACAGAACACGCGGGAAAAATTCAGTCTTCTATTGTAACCAATCAACATTCAATTTCTCCGATTTTCCGAACAAATTTTAGGCTGCATTTGAACGTTTAATAAACATTTCCTGCATCCACATACGAAGAGAGCGACTATTTTCAATATTTCTCCAGTGAAATTAATATCGAATTTCGTGTCAAATATTCTTTGAAAAAAAATATCCAGACTCTGAAACTAATATTCGCTATGGAAAAATGAGAAGATATTTAGAAAACTAGAAAATGTAGGAAATAGAAAAAATTAAAAATTGCATAAAAGAGGGACGTTAAAAAAAAGAAGAAAAATGTATATAAAAATCGCTCTTCATTTGGATGATTGTTCCATGCTGGCAACAGTATGTTTGCCCGTTGATTGTCAAATCACGTCACTGTCAACGTGGTCAAAATAGAGAACAGCAATCGCTTCTGTCGAATATCGATGAGAATCGATTCGTGGTATATGCAGTGTGAAAGCGGCATTAAAGCCGCTGATGTAATTCGAGCACGTTTCACGTAACACACAGATGTTTAAACGTCTAAATAATCTCCTTAAAACGTAATCTCTATTCTATGACGTTATTTAATCCAGAAATTATTTATTGCACTTTAAATGCAGATATTTTATATTACAAAACGTTTTAAAGATACTGTATACATTACACATTGATTTATCCTATATGAAATAATACTAATATAAAATAAACTTTCAAATATACCAATGCACCTTCATCGAACGTAAAACCAACCCTTTCTATTAATTTCCTCTACATAAAATAAAGTGTCCTGCCCCAACTTTTGAATACACCTGTACGATCAATCTCGCAAAACACAAAATCCACAATTTCTACTATATGTTCCTATATAAGGTAAAATTCTGAACTTTTGGAAAAAAAAAGACGAAATCCTCCCTTGTCATTATATTTTTTGCTATATAAAATAAAACTCCAAACCTTTAAATGGGTGTGTGTATATATATATATATATATATATATATATATATATATATATATATATATCAAATAGGGAACGAACACTTCGTACTCACTAATTTCCCCCTAACACCGCGACAACAACCATAACACGAAGGAAGAGAGAGTTCATTCGTTTATTCCGTGGAAATGATGGTCGTTCATCGGTCTCCAGGGAACCACCTACGTCCGTTGCCAACCATAGCAAACATCGACCCTTTCATGGTCACCGTGGCACGCATCGTCGACAGAGGGGTCGCATTGTACATATTGATTGATGTAACAGTTATTAATTCGCGTTCTCGATTATCGACGCGTCTGTGACCGTCTCTCTCTCTCTCTCTCTCCCTCCCTCCGTCGTCGCTAATGCAATAACGAACAATAATAGTAACGTAATTTCGGCCATATCCGCGTCGACGATCCGACATTATTCGTGCTTGATGTACACGTGATCGAAACTACGCGAGTAAATTTGGATCCCGGTCGAATTTTACATTTATGGTTGTATATCAGTTGTATATTGACAATGTGAAAATATAAACCGCTTTTCTGGTTCTAATATAGCAACTATATTTTATTATACTGTAAAATTTCAAAACGTACCACCTTTTTTACTTTTTCATAATTTCATGAAGTTTTACGGGACTTGTTTGTCATAACAACATAGAAATAAACAACGATCCAAAAAGCCTTGGGTATAAAAATAATTTTTAACTTACTTCTAATCTAACTTAAACAAACTTAAGGTACATTTGATATGATCTATTGTGGATCTACATACGTGGATACGTCAGATACTAACCATTTTAGTTATGTACAATGGCATTTTAAAAATTCGGGTTTTCTTTTTCGAATGTTTCATATTTTCATAAATCTTTCTCGTGCAAAATAATCTAAAAATTAATTAACAAGATTTTTTTTATCTGGGAGATTAAGAAACCTGTCGACAGTTTTCTACAAATATATTTATTCATATACATTACTGCTTCGTGAAATATTTCTATAATGAACCAGTATATAATTTCCATAACTCCCGCGGCTATAATTAAAACAACAAATCCTCGAAATGAATACTGAATCTGTAATAAACACTCCTATATAACAAAATAGCATATTACACGAGGCAGACGGTTGAATGAAATAATTCATAATCCCATCGCAATAACCATCCACGTGTGTTAAACAAATTTTTAATCCACGGTAGTTATTAAAAATCATACGTCATAACAAAATATGAATTTAACACAGCGTATCAAAAAATAATCTCGATGATCGATCGATACACGTGTACCTGCATGCATACCTGGTGCAAAAGGTGCATAAATCACAAATTCTCATTGCTTCGTGAAATTTATCTGAATAATAGAATCTTGAATCACAAAGAATTCGTATTGAAAGTTAAATGTTGCAATGGCAACATATAACGCAAAATTTTGATTTTTGTTTCGTAATTGGTATATAAGCATCGCTATAAAAGCGTACTATAGAAGATTAGATCTGTCACTAAATATAAATATATAGATATTAACCTATCAACAACCCCTAAAACTCAACCCACCCTCCATTTCGATATTAACCAAAATATAACAAAAAACACTCGACAACCCTAATTTCCATTCCAAAAAGACACCGAACCGTTCCATCCAACGCTGCTTTAATAAGACGAGATTTAAAGTGTCCCAGGTGTCCAAGCTACCCCGTATACCCCATCCACTTTCGCTTCTCAAAATTTCCTCCTCCTTTCTTCCACGGAATAAGTCACGAAAAAGACAAAGAACAAAAAAAAAAAAATAAAAACGGTGGAAAAGGAGAAATCGCTCGCCATTTGAAGCAACTACGCGCGTAAACGTCAAAAGACCGGCATTTACGTTTCCTGAAGGAGCGTTTTTCAACACAGGACGTTGAGGAACGTGTTCAGAGAGAAATTACAGGGAGGAAACGACCGGTTTCGAGGATGCCATGCCGCTTTTACGAGCCTCCATCCAACGACCGTATGTATAATCCGATTTACGAACTCGCGGCCTGCCTCTATTTCTGCTTACTTTCCCTTCGTTCCTCTCTCTCACCCCCCCCCCCTCCTTTCCTTTCCGCCCTACCTTCTTACGTGCCTTGTAACCCCCATGTAGCACCGAGGGTGGTTTTTCACGGTTAGCTGCGGTGTAACCGATCGTCTCTTCGTGGCTGATGGCTTTTTTACTTCCCCTGTTTCCCTTTTCCACCGACGAATGAACGAACGATTAAGGGCTGGTTTTACTTCGTCGTTCTTTGAGAGATCTAGTTTGTCTTCTTTATTTTTATTTATTATTTCATTTGTAGAGATCCAGTTTCTCCGTTTAATTTTTATTTCTTCTTACTATTTTTACAGAAATCTATTTCCTTCTCTTGATTTTTGTTTATCATTACCTTATACAGATTCATCCTCTCTCTTTAATCTTGTACGTTGATTACTACCCTTAAAGTATTTAAATTATACAGCGTGTTCGTAATAAAGTTTAGATACATTTTTGAAAAAAACGCGCGAATGCATCGAAATTTTATAGTCAGCCTGTGTTTCAAATGTTATTTTATTACTAAATGTTTTTTATTTAGACGAAAATGGTCACTGATGTGATTTCAAAGATGACGAAATCGGTTACGCGTGCCTACCTACCCTTGTAAACCTTCGGTGCATAATCAAGGAATAAAGACGAAGAAAGAGTGGCCTGTCGAAGTGACGCGATGAAAACTTGATAATGCAGTGAGACGCTATTACTCAGCGTCTTAAAATTTCTAATGATCCGTGAAGTTAACGAAACGTATCCTATCGAGGGACCATTGATCGCAGAACTTTTAACGACCCTCCTGTTTTTATCGTCGATTACTCTGCTTCGCCCTGAAGACCGTGAATTCTACGATTACGGGCGTTGTTCACTTTTTCATTCTTCGGAGTGATGAGGATTGTAGTTAATAAAATTTTTTGCGAGATAATTTGCTGCATGTCAAATATCTGTACCAAGAATTTTCTCCGATTATCAAAGCGATACATATAATCGACTTCATTCTTACTTTGCAAATTGGAATTGGTTAATAAAGTAAGAAAAATATAGGCAGACCATTAAGATACAAATATTAATATTAATTTGAATCGATTATTCGAATATAAATATTACGACCAAGCATATTTCTCAGACTTCCTGACCGTTATTAAATTTCTCGCGTTTCAACTCCACGGATAACCATCTCCTCTCTTGAATTCTCCATGTTTCAATATTTGCAGATTTCTTTGCAGTTGTTCTGCATCGATTTCATTTAAATCGCGAGGATTACGTGCTGCGGGCAAGGAATTGCAGTCGAAGCAGCTACACGACCCGCGCAAAATTCTCACAGCTTTGCCACTGCTCGCATTTGCTACTTTATAATTTCATATAACTTACCTAGTCGTTACTTGCGATTTAAAATTTCTCGAATTTTCCGTGATTTTTGAAAGTCATAATACAATTTATTACACGCAATTTATACATTTTTCTGCATCAAGCATACAAATCTCCATCGATAATCTCCTCCATTCGTATTTGATTACTACTAATCAGGAATTACATTATGAATAATGCACCAGAATGATCCATTAAATTACGAGTAATATTAAGCTAATGTGAAAGCAACACCGTCGTATTAACTAATCTCGATTACCTACCACTATCAAGCCGCTATGAAACGATATGGGTAAAACATAAAATCTAATAAAATTCATAAATCACGGACCACCTATAAACACGTATATTAATTAACACGTATATTAATTAACACGTATATTAAAATATGGAAAATACGCCAAGTAGAGTACTGGTTGTAATATTTAATAAGTATATGAAACAAATTTCTGCTTAGGCTCTGTTTCTTTACTTGCTTTTATATCAATACGAATTTCCATAAATATTCAGAATCTAATTGCAAAGGGTGGAAATCTATTTTACGCTTTTCAACTCTTAAAGGTCATCATCGTACGTGGAATTCGAGCACGTGGAAATTTTGTTACAATAACCGTAGTACTATAAAATCAGCTCGATTCTCTATTCAATTTTCGTCCAAACAGAGATTCACAAATTAGATAGCGCGAAACACCGCGAAACTTCGAAATAGCTGTTACAGGCCTTGGTTACTATATAATGCACATTGTAGCGAACAAAGGCAGCGGAATAGCACTTCCGGTCAGCAGGCAGAATCGACTTAGCGTGATGGCCGGGAGCTAATCTTTCGAAGCGATCGCGATGCGTGTAAATTCGGCGTTGAAATCGCCGCGTAAGCCTACTTACGCGGCCAAACAACGGCCAATGCCAGGGTCTGTAATCCAGCCGTGTTTTCTAGTCAGTCCATTATCGGCTTACCACCTTTCTACTACTCTGTACTTCTACCAAAATCCCGTGCATCGAGTCACCGCGCGAAATCTTCTCGAATCTCTCGGCTCTTCCTTCGATTCCAGAATGCATCTGATCTTTCAGAATTCTCGACTTTCCTATAAATTATTTAATAATACAGCAAACGTCAAACCTTCGTAATTATAGACTGTGAATTTTTATGGAAATTCATGGTTTTATAAACACAAGCTGGCCGCTAATCTTTGAGAACTTTCGGGTTTCACATAGAATTATTTAATGGTACAATAAATTTCAAATCTTTGTAATTAGATTGCGAGTGTTTACGGAAATTCATGCTTCTATAAACACGATCTAGCTAATCTTTGAGAATTTTCGGCTTTGGTAGAAACGTGAAAATTTCAAACTTTTGCAATTGGGAAACCTTAAAAATGTCAAACCTGCGTAATACGAATGTTCATGAAAATTCATAGCTTTCTAACTACAAACTATCTCGCCTTAGAGAATTGCAAGATATCTGGCAAATGCTTAAGAAAACACGAAATAAATCTCTATTACCCTAAGCCCTATATTATTCGCAAAAAAGCGTGGAAAGCAAGGAAGAAACGCTTTTTACACTTTCCATTTTTCGTCGCCTCGTGATCTCGCGAACCTTCGTTCAAACTAACCCTACAAGCCACCCCGCGCGCGTTCTTCTTCTTTTTATTCTTCTTTTTCCTTTTTTTTCTTAACCTGAATCCAACAGAAAGAATGGTCCAAGCCATGTTTAGCATACCGTAACCACGGTTGGCATTACGTATGAAAACACGTGACATTCAGCCGGAAAGAAGCCCTCAATTTCCGGATTCGTGGGCCATGACGCAACGAACCTCCGAAAAATCCACGGAACTCTCTCCAAAACGGAAATAGCCGCGATTATCGCATTCAACGGCTTCTAAAGGGGTCTCGTTAAAGGGGAATTACTAAACATATCCAAATGCACGAATTACACGCAACTAATAAACAAGTAAAATAATCCAACGATAAAAATATCTCTGTTACCTTCAATACGTACATTTGCGAAATCATATACAAATTCTTTCGCTTGTACTTATTAACAGGTTTTCAATGTCACGTTCGAATAATTGGAGATTCTATTCCCCGGCCTTTATTTCTCGCTCAAAATCATTTTAGTACATATATTTTTTATAAGAATAAAATAGAACCGTCTGTACTATTTCACTTTCCTATCGATTCTTTGTTTCCATTTTGCCTTATTTTAACAAAAAGCCCGCTGTTACAATAGGTATTGTCTTACGTTTCCTTTTTTTTTCTTTTTTTTTCTAAACTTTGATTGCGATCAGCACATTCCCCCCACAGTGAATCACTCTTTTGTTATCTCTTACTTTTTATCGTTCCTTTCCCTTTTTTACTCTTTTTGCCACGTCGCGAATTTTCTATTTTTTCGTGTCGAAATATTGATAAAAGAAAAAAAAAAAGCGGAGGAAAAGTTTAGATGGACGCAGTTGTGCTCGATACTGATGAAGATTGGTTGCATTCCTTTCGAGATCGATCCCACATGTCAACGCGGTGAAAAAGTGTTATAGGGAAACGGCAGTTTCTCGTAAGCAAAAATTGGTGAAATATCGCGTCGATTTTTTTCAATTTCGATATTCCCTATCGTACTTCGCTCCTCGAGTATTTCGGTAATAAATTACAACGTATTTATCAAGGAATTTGTCATATTTTTGGTTAACCTTTCACTGAAGCGTTACATTTATCATAAATTTATTACAAGAAGTAGGTGCGTATATATTCGGTGCACGATTTGTCAAATATTTGTTGGAAAAAACTTTGTGACTGATTGTTAACCAGCGTAGAGAATCTGACGATTGCGTTACGTTACGATTTACGATACGTTGTAGTATTTTTTAAGAGATTGACAACATTTCGGTAAACGACCTATGTATATTTTATAGTGATCTATATAGGATATAAGTATATTCTGTACATCTGTTATAAGCAGCTACTATACTTGACACCAACACTTTCCATTTTCGCAATTTCTACGACGTGTAAAATCTCAACTGAAACAACTGCGCGATGATCTAATGGCTTCGATGATGTGAAATCTTTTTATTTCAGCAACGGCAGTCGCAACAATAGTGGCGATAATGTCGCGATAATTTTAATCGACTCGTTAATCGAGCGTCGCGGAACGCCAATTAATCGTTCACGAGAATCGGTTTCTATGTACCCGAAACAAGCAAATTAATTCAATAACAACGCGGCTGCATAATTCCCGCGTATCGTTAATTGCTATTCGTAATTCTGTAAATATGTAATCAGGCGGGGGAAGCCGTTTCCTTATTACGAATTGGTAATCCAAAATTGGTGCGACGGACCATGTGACGCGATAGCTTCACACAATTGCCTGTTTCAATGACTTTGCATTATGCCAATCAATCGCTCGTTTTCGTCCTGCTTAGTCCAGAGAATTATATGTTAAATTAGAATTACATTTGAAACGCTGATGGAACCTGTGTCACACATAACACTGTGACATACAACACGTGCACCTGTGTAGCGACAGCTTCTGAAACACTTGGTGTCACCTGAAATCTGTATACACAGGATGATCCGTAATTCGCGGTACGAATAAGATCAAGGATGATTGTATGGCTCAAAACGACGCGAAAACGAAAAATAATAAAATTGCATCGAACATTTCAGTTTTTTGACAAAATTGAGCCCGAAAATTTGGCAGAATGAAAAAATAACGGAGGATAAGTAATTAATCGGAAAACTGTAATTAGTATTCCTTGGATAATGAAAATTATTATTAAAATTCTAGTTCTAGAAGTATCACGGCTCAAGTATAATTCAGAATTTTTATAATTATTTCTGGCATTTAATAGAATTTAAAGGGCCAAAAATTCAGGAACAGTACGGAGAAAATAAATTAACCGCCTTTATGCGAAATGAATCAGAACTATTATAAAACGTAGCATAAATTTGCGAAAATAGTGGATTAAGCGGATGAAAAGGGACGAACTAACAGGGAATATTTGCTAGGAAGTTGTTCACGTTCGGCTGCAGCGAAAATCCGGATATTTTGAACGGAACGCTTGCCTGGTAACATGCTTCCATAAATTCACGTTTCAGATCTCGAACTCATATTATACTCTTCAAAAATACGTATTGTGATATAGGAATATATTTCTGTCTTTTCTTCTTTTTTTTTTTTTTTTTTACAGTCATATAAAAGTACGTATTTTAGTTCGTCAAAATCTTGCAGATTTACTACACCATTAAGTAAAATAATTCTCTTTGGTTTAACAATCCCTATGGAAAATAATGCGTGCAATTTCCGCATCTACTACGTTTTTATAAATGTGTCCAGAAACTTCTGTCTACTGTTTATACCTATTCCATTAATCCTCTAAATTATAATTGAATTCGAGCCAAAATCTAAAAAATCACGATAATCAATTTTATTGTCAAAAAGTAAGCAATTAACTTATTATTATTATTAAATTATTAAGTCGAATATCATAACAAGCTGTAATTTTAAAAGAGGAATTTTAAAGAAGAGATACTTGCGAAGGAAACTGACAAAAATCTTAAAAAATTTGCCAAAACACTGCTTACTGAACCAATAACAACTAGTTTATAATACAAACATTTCCTACATTACCGACCGTCCTAATTTCGTCGTCCATCTTGTCCTACTACTCAATAAAATGGCGACAAACCCGGTGGAAAATCAAATTATGGATCATAAGCGTGACAAAGAAGACTCGAAGTAGTGGAAGATCGGAGGTTGGTCGAATTCTAGCGAAACGGTAAATGTTTCGCCACCTAACGCGGATTGTTTAATATTCCATTAACGAAAACGAGGCTAAAAATCTAGCGAGCTCGCGGCGGACGAAATATGCCGCGGTCCTCTTCCATTGTAATCCACGCGCTCGTCGGCGAAAGAAGAAAATATCCGATTAATCGGGAATCGAATTCGCCGGATACGCCGCGAAATCCGATTAATTTCCCATCTCCTGCATTATTCCCAACGATTTCGACCGTTTTTACCACGCGTGCCTGATCCCTAGTATGGCTGTTGTTTTCAAATAAATTTCGCGTTCGCGCACTCGGTCGTTCGTCGACCCTCTCGCCAATGCTTTGAAGATGAATAGCTTGTAATCTGTGGTGTAACTCGGAATTTGATAATTATTCCGTAGATTTTTGGCGAATTTTTTTGAGAATGATGTACAAAAGGAATTTTTTTTTAAATATACTTGGATCTTCTTATAAAATATTAGGAGATCTTTTAAGTTGTTCACAGGTAAAATAAATACGTACGATGGTCGAGTTGATCGAAATTTAGCAATTTTTTGCTTTTAACAATTATTTGGCTTTTTTCAGGCTTTTTTAGATTGTTCTTTTGCTTTTTTTTTAATCGCTGTAAAACGCTGTAAAACTGTCTGGTAAAACTCTATGAAATATAGACTTTTGGATTTACATCGCCGGTGTTCACGCTGCAAATAATCTATTATGTACTTTGTGACTCGAGAATTGGGACGCGTTGTTTAAATCTGTTACCTTCCTTTGGGAAGATTCAGCCAATCCTTTACAACGTTTTAAAAGTTTCAATTCTTTTTAATGCTACCGGACACAGATTCTTAAATATTTAGATCTGTCAAATTCTAGAAAAGTCACTGGTAGCCTGTATTTATACGATATAAATTGTAAGTTTCGCGATTTCTTCCAAAATTATTTACTGAACTTTTACAGAGCTGGGAAAATATATTAGCGAAATGTCCATAACCTATAAAACTTACAAATTATCGAATCTTGGCAACGATAAGAAATACAACACGATTAATCATTGCTAAGCGTTAAAGTTACCGAGAAATTAATCGATAGTCGGCGAAACAGAAGTCGTAACTTACCTGATAGAGGACGTCCAAGGAAATTGGGTAGACCATCTGCTCGACGATGACTCTGAGAACGGTATTGGGCCCCCCTTGGGTTTCTGCTTGCGTCTGGGCCACCTGGTTCTGTCCAGGAAGCGCAACTTGGTTGTTCGAGTTCTGTAACAAACGAGAAAAACAACGACAGTTAGTTATCTATTCACTTGACAACGTGGAAGAAACTTTTTTCAAGGAGTCCTTCATTTTTCTTTTCCAACAGTTGACTGGGAGTTTAGATTTGAGACTGCAGTAATTTTGACGAGACTTTTCTTTAAAAAGTAGGAAACTTGAGTGGTGGGTAGAAGCGTTTTAGAAGAACAAAAGCGGGGAGATTTAATTTGTATCAAATAACTTTTGTTTACAACAATGTTTGATGTAAATTACGAAATTGTGAAACATTATTTTGTAAGAACTACTTTTGCACGAGAGATGTGGCGTATACGTAAAACACTATTGGGATAAAATTTCATTGATGTTATTTGGAGTATTTTGAAATACTCCAAACAAATGTGAACGATATTTGTAAAAATTTCATTAGCGATTATTTAATTCGTTTCGTTTAAAAAAAGAAGTATTAAGTATATATTGAGATCATCGAACGCACGTGTTTTCAGTAAAGCGAGATACGTATCCATTCGTGAAAATGAAAATGTATATAAAAATTCCGATCAACATTTCCAACTCGATTCAAATTGCAACTTGATTATTAATTGAAATGCAAAACACAAATACACAGGAGATCTCGCTGATTTTCAATTTCTCGCATAAATATATAATAAACACAGCTTTTACGAATTTTAACTTCCAGTGATACGTTTCAAAAATAAATATAAATTATTAAATATGCGACGAAATGTAATATAATTCTCTAAAAGATTTAAGCGGAGGACGCTAATTAATATTGCTTCATGTTCCAACAATCTAAAAATTGTTTCTTTATTTTCTGAGACATCAAAGAGGATCAAAACCCCATGGCCGTCATCAGGTGTTGCCATGGAACCAACTTCGCCAACGATTAGCATAAAATGCAAAAGAAATGCGGCACATTAAATTCACGATGGAGATTAAAACGCGGCATGGAAGCCCGACGGCACCGGAAGTGTCGAGAAAGAGGAACTTGTTACCGAGTTAGTCGCTGGACTGACGTGGAATCGATCCAGTCATTCGAGATAAGCTTTCAAAATGGTTTTTAACAATCTACAGGACTGCGAAGAATCGAAAGAGAATGCGGAATATATAAAACTCTTCCACGTTTCGTGTAATTACAATTTTTTGGCTACGCGTAAAGTCTTTTCCATTTCCGTTTAACTAGAATTTTTCAACTTCTTAATTTCATAACGTTAATTCGTTGGTTCTTCAATTCCACTGAACTACTTTAAAGAGCCTTTTCGCTTTAACCAGAATAAGATGAGGACACGCTCGACTGACACACGCGTACATACTGGAAAATAGTCCTGTTAAATGTGACGTCTGCGATATGAGACCATCGATCACTCGCATAATCGCAGTGTCCTATATACGATACAACGAAGAACGGGAAAAATATAACGTTCACAATAATCTTAAGTAATAACAGCCTCACATCGATCCGGTTCCAGCAAAAGATTATCAACTTCTCTAAAGAAACGAAGATATGCAACAAAATTTAACAAGCCATCGAATATGAGAAATCGCTAATGACCATGGCAATCCGCGCGACTTTAAACGAAATAAATAATAATAGTAACCTTTTCGATGAAAAAAATCGGTGAAAGATCTTCTCGAAACGAATTGGTACGTAAACTTTTCGGAGAGACGAGCGCCAGACGCACGTAGATAATTCGACGCGACAAAGTTGAACAGAAACTTCCTTCCGGGACAGCGAATTTCCGGTAGTTTTGAAGTCTGTGCCATTTATGGGCGTCGTTGGTCACGTAGACCGTTGGTGTAAAATTAGAATGACCACGGGGTATAAGGACGACCGACGTGTCGAAGTATTTTTATGAAGCAACACGGGTATGAAATTACGGGAAATTCAGCGGCGTGCAGGTCGTAAAACGGATAAAATAAAATTAACTAATAAAAACGGGAATCTCTGTCGATGTCTTCGTAACTAGATCTTCCAAGTTCATGATATTTTACTTCGTATAACGATGCCAATTTTTCCTCCGTGGATTTACCGTTATTGGATATTAAAAGGCTGATTTTTATTTCGGCTTGATGTCACGCGTACCCTTCAGCGGATTTTTTCTTTAAATTGCCCTCGAATCGCGTACAAACGCACGCAAATAACACGGATGTTTGTTCGTCAGTTCGATTACGGTAAATTTTGAATTCCTATTTTAATCGAATTCTTTTTCGATAATTAAAATACTTTTACTACAGAAAGATACTGTTTACCGCAACGAAACGTAGCACGGTCACCATAAAATTGTTTCTTTATCAAACAATAGAATCGATGGATTCACGTGCTCGATGCTACTGAATTTTTCAACTGTACCATGTTGGCAAACACATTTTTCGAGATTATCCGCGGATACAGAAAAAAAATAAAGTTCACGCGTCACAGGAGCGTATTTTCATCCATTTGCGTCATCCACGTTCAAATGAAAGTAAACAGGTTGTGTACATCGACAAAATAAAATACGTGGACCAATTACTTCGATCCCCGCAGCACGTTTCAGCGGAGGCACGAGAGTTTGAAAAATGAAGATCAATATGCGACAGGAAATTAACGCAGTTTGTCGCGAATCTAGACGCGAATCAAAGAACTTTGGTTATTTAATCTAACGAATGTTTTCAAGAAGATTCGTAGCTTAACTAACGAACCCTCCGAAAAATGAAGAAACGCGGAGAAAGGATTTCTCCCTCGAGTATTGCCACTTATCAGCATCCGCAGAGCGAATAAAAAATAATTACAAAGCGCGTGTCCAACGATGTCCGAGTTTAACAAAAGTTAAAAAGTTTAACAAAAGCTCGCAAAGTTTCATCAAACAGATATAACAACAGTAGTTGCAAAGTTTAACAATCGCGCGGCGATCTAAATAAAAGATTCACTGGGCGGAATTCCAGAGTCGTTACATGGTAATCAAGATGAACGGATGAAGAAACAGGATCATCCAGATTCACGACGGACCACGTTACCGGGACGCGGAGATAAAACGCGAGTCGACGGGATACAATTGCGACGACAACAGTTTACGAAGCTGCAACGAAACGCGGTAACGCGAGCTTTTCATTCCCAAACATACGTACTACGTTCCACGAGTAATTTCCGGTTATCTTTCTTTACGATTCCGCGGTGACGCTTATACCCGGGCTCTGTTCTTCTCTCTGACCAAGATCTGACCCGACTGATCGAGAAATGTCCGAATACAATGTTCGCGCTTTATACACCAGTGCTTAATTTCGCCCTTTGAATCCTAACTGTGCAAGTTTTCCTCCTACGAAAGATCCAAAAACATCGATGTACAATTTTTTGTGTGCCATACAAAATATTCCCGAGTTGTGGTTGTTAAGGAAATTCGAGGATTTGGGAATACAAATTATTGACTATATTTCACACACTACAGTTATACATCTATATTACACTCTGAAGAACGTCTTGCACGCACGCTTGTCGCCAACCGACTATCCTAGATTCTTCTAACATCTGGCAACAGTCTTTTGTCTCCACTAAGACCTTGACGCCCTCTAACCCTTACACACACACTCTCATGTACAGTGTAAATGTATCACTTCCCTAACAGTGGTGTATCACAAAAAGGATCTCTGTCTCTAAACCTGCATATATCGCACAAAGAACTTTCAATTCTCGATAAATACTTCCACGTAAACTGAAACTTGACATTCGAATCGCCAATCGAAATTCAAAGAATTCAGGATTACCAACTAAAATTCGAGGAACCCATCGCTATCGAGTAAAGTTCGAAGAGTCGTTCAAAGGATCGTCAACTATTGTACAATACGCATAAACAGCATCAACCCCATTAAAATATAAAGCTCGCTTGTCTGAAAGCACACAAGAGGAACCATGAAATATTTACACAACCAACGAACACGCTTTGCTTTCGCAACGTTTCCAAGTTTGCATCGAATAATCCTCCTTACGGCGTCTAAAACAAAATTCCCAACTTTTTCACTGCGCCATCAACTATTCAAGGACTAAAATAACTTCTTAAACAGCGAACGACGCGTCGTTAACAGTCTTTGGATCGAACTGCCATGGCAATAATAATTTCAGTCGTTTCATCCGTGCAAAGTGTTTTCTGATGAAAAGTACACGTTGTGTTGCAGGATATTCAGTTTCACGTCATAAACTCGCGTTTCCCGAATAATGGCGAGTCCGACGAGTTTTGTTAGGGTGGATTAAAACTTTCATCGACCAAGTAAATGTGTTTTGTATGATGGTTTTTCGGGGACTGTAGAGAGAATCGGTTTAATGGTTCGACCGATGGAAGTGAATTTTGATTTTCATGGTACGTTAAAGGAAGATTAGAGTACTTTTTATCCGGTTTTCAGTCGGCTCTATACGTATTTATGTAGAATTTTGCGAATTTTTTAAAACCTAAAACATTTTTCGTTGCGAACTTCTACTCCATTGTGAAAGAATAATATTGTGCTTGTGCATGAGAAATTGTAATTGACCTACCTATTTTCCTCCGTTTCTTTTAGTGTCATATCGTGATATGAAATATCCCGTTCTTTAAAACAATTAATCGAAATAGAAGAAACTCTGACTTTTCAGAAACTCATCGATATTAGAAAAAATTATTTTCCATTTTAGTTTATCTTATAAAATATCCTTTTTTGTTGACAATAAAATCGATATTTCCATTTCAATTCGAGTTGAATCTGATCGAAAATCGATTTCATTAGAAACTCTCAAGCTTACTGGTCGAAATACGGTGATAAAACCCGGAGGAAATTAAATCTGATGTAAGAGGGTGAATTTTCGCAGGCGCACAATGCTTTTCCATTTCTTTGCCTGGAAATTCCTTCGATTTCACGTGCCTCCTTGGAAGATCTACGAGTCTGATGGGATTCTTTTGAAAAAAAAAAAGAGGAAACGTGGAGAAGGGAACCCTGGGATCAAATTTACGGTGAACACGCACGAGAATTTATCGGTTGCTAATTGCAGAAACGAAAGCGAAAGCCGAATGAGCGAAAATTACCGTGGAACCTTAAATTTTGGAATCCTCTGCAATTTTCTGATCGCCGTGAATAGAAAAATTCGTATAATTTCTCGTGCGTATTTAATTAGCAAATAAAAATCCATACCGACATATTGTTCAAAAGGAAGAGGAAAAATTAATCATAACACGAAGCAATGAATTTTTCAGACAGACGATAAAATACGATAATTAATTCTTTTCTAAAAGAAGGGGAGATCGATAAACGGATAATGAATTGAAATCACGTATTTTCTCCACAGAAAGAAGGTCAATTAATAAATAAGTAGAGCGCTCAAGCTACAAATTTTCTTCGAAAAAGAAAGAAAAAGAAAGGTCTCAGTCGACGAACGATACATTGAAATTACCGAATCAACCGCAGCGACAAACTAAACGCACCTGGAAAAAAATTTATTCAACTCTGAATAAAATTGCACGAACTTAGCCCTGAATTAAATTTCAATACAACGAAATTCTATAACGTTGCTTACACCCAAAGAATAAGAAGGACGAAGCATTTACCCTATCATTTCGACCCAAATTTCTGCAAAAGAAAATCACGTGAATTCACGCGTTCTCGAACGAGAAAATATTCTTAGAACGTTACTTCGTATCGTTTTCTCATCCGGCGAACAAACTTTCGAAAGAAAATGGGGGGGGGGGGGAAAGAAGCGACGGTTTGCTTCTGCCGAGGAAGCTTCAAAGAAACGCGCACTTCTCGCCGCTTAAAAAGATGCAGATGGTTTAATTATACTGAATGTCGATAATAAAGTCGCCAGCTGCGAGCTGGAAAGGCTCAATTAAACTTGTACCTTAATTTCTGGACGGAGGTCGATGGAGGGTGGAGATAAGAAGAAAATCGTGGCCACTGAAAGAAATGTAAAACAGCTGGAGGAAGAGAGAGAGGGAGAGAGAGGGAAAGAGAAAAAAAGAGGAACGGAGGAAAATTGAAGAAGCGGGGAAAAGGGAGACGAGTTAGCGAAACGCGCGGCGAAGGTGCTAAATAAACAAAAGGGAAGGGTGGAATTTTAAATGAGGCAGAATTAGAGAGATGCAGTTGATTGATAGAGAAAAAAGGGAAAGAAGTGTTTCGATTTGAAGGACGAAATTGCGAAAGGCATATTGAATAGAATTCGGATGAGATTTTAATCGAGCGAATTAAAAAATTACAAACGTTTAAAGGTGGAGTGGGCGCAAATTTAAATTTCTAAATTTCGTTCCATGTTCGTCTAAATTTAATTTTGATAATATTCATTAGACGAAGATGTTAGCGGTCAGAGGATGTTTATGCACAATTCTGATTGCCACGAATTTCATTGGAAACGTCCAAATCTTAGCAAAAAGAATTTTTCAAATAAGCGAAACCAATTGTCCAACAAAATTTACGATTTTATTCGACGCACAAAGGTATTCGCGAACCGTTGCATCGAAATACGAATCGCGATATTCATGGGTGAATCGAGCGATTCTGCGAGGTTGGCGATCGTTTTCAGAGATTGCAGCCACCAAAACAACCGTTCTGAATGCAAGTTTAACGTATTATTGTTGCCCGACACAATAGACGCGTCCGTTGTTTCCGAGTCGCTCTTGTAAATCGTGCTTAATGATAGATGAACGCGGATGCGCTGGTGCCTGAAGGAATTGCCCCGGAGTTTCGGCCAATTTATAATTCCGAAACTTTTAACCCAGTTTTTGCTTGCAACTTCCTGAAAATTTCCCATTTGTACATTGTGTTTTTACAACGGACGTGTCCTCGTGTTTTCCGAACCGTGACAGCCTTTTTAAACGAGAATGCAATTTATTTGAATTCGATTTCGCTTGGTAAATCGTTATTAAAGAATGTAATTAGTGGAAGAATAATTTATGCACGTATGTATAGTAAGTGAAAGAACTGCGAGAGCTTAACGAAGGTATAACGATCCAGATTCGATCTTGCAACTTCAAGGAAAAAATTAGAAACTTCCATTTCTACGAAATTCAATTAAAACTAGTTATCGTCAAAAGGAAAATTTAAACGATACACGCTACTTCGAAGAAACGTGAAAAATTCCAAGGAATTCTCGGAAGCGAGGGTATAAAAGAATAGTTTTCAATCTTAGAGTAAAATACATTTCACGGAAAAATTAATCAAATTTCCATTTTCACAAAATTCAATTAAAACTACCTGTCACGAAAACGTAAATGGAAAGCAAAAGAAAAATTCATACAATATAACCTAGTCTACCTTACAATGAAAAGTTTAAATGGAAGATCGACGGAATCATGGAATGATAGAAACACATCATTTTTTGATATTCTAATACGCCAGACTCAGGAAGGAAGAGAGAAACGAGCGCGTGAGTTATAAGTCGAAATAATCCAAGAACTTTCGACGAGCAATCTTGCCTCGGCGGAGACCGTTACTTTGACTATGCACTCGAATGGAGCAGCTTTCAACAGGCGAAATAACTACTCTAAAGGGTAGTTTCCAACCCCTTCTGATGGCTCGTCCCTCAACTAACCGTAAGTGCTCGGACTGAGAACATTACCATAACATACCACGCTACTTGTTGCAACTGATATAGTCCGAGCCTTTTACTTCTGCACTCGGATCCAAAGAGTATAGCGCGATTGAAAGCTTTTATATCCTCGTTCGACCGCGGATAACGAGGGTCGAGGGTTCCTTATATATGCATCAAGCTTTCTTATAGGTTCGAGTAAAGTAAATATACCGAAATAGCATCTTTTCCAATTTCTCTGTTATTTCAGAAGAAATTATTTACATTCCGTGTTACCAATATTATTGATATCCCAAAATGCCAACACACAAAGTAATAAACTTTTTCCTCTTTACATTTTATTTTTTGGAAAACCGTTCTGTTTATTTTTGAACGAAAAATTAGTCGAAAAAATTTCGACTATTTTTCAGGAAAAATGAAATCCATATTGCTTTGTGCGCTGTAAATAAAAATGTATCTCTCTATCCAAATAAAAATTTCCTTTTCTAAACAAAAATTAAATGTCTAAAAATATTACTGATTGGATAAAAGAGGATCGACATAAATCAAGTCAACGGTAAATAGCAGTCATAGTATGCGATGCAAGAATGCACGTAAGACTTTATAAACCTGGAACAAGTCTCCAGAATATTAATCAGAATCCGAAGATTCGAAATAGATCTCTTTCGATTCTTTCTGTTTCCTCGCAATCTTTCCGGAATTGTCAGAGTAGATAACATACGATTGCACAGCATCTCCGCATTTCTCAAATTTGATGTTTATTCGCGTCCGGAACCGGCCAATTCTCGTATTTCCTCACGGTGCAGCCCGGTTTCTTACGCTTTTCCATATCTCAACGTTTCCAGGGTATCCACTATTTCCAGTTGTGTTCCTATATTTCACAAATCCTCGATTTCTCTTCGTTTCCTATCCAACATGCCGCTGCACTGTCTTATACACGCTGTAAATCCCTTGGATCTTTATTACAGTTGTGCTCCCGTATTTTTGTCATTTTCGTTGAAGCATTCTCGGATTTTTATTTGATCCTTTGGTTGGTTTACAGCGAAGGATGTTGCATCGACGGTCTTTCTTCAACTGCTTTAGGAATCGTGGAGATTACGATGTACAATGACTCGCCAAACTATTCACTTCCCATATTTGCTGCCCATAGGAAATTTATCTTCACATCGTACGTGTCACATACAACGTTCTACAATTTCGTTAACACTGCAACGAGTCATGATCGTATTGGTCAACTTCCGACACAATGTGTAAGTGTATCGTACATGCGAAAAGAAAAATAACTACGAAGAACAAAAGTCGAATCTAATTAATAATTCCACTCGTCGCACCAGTCCCTTTCACAGCGAAAAGCCCGAACGCGTTCCAACATCGACCCTTCGAAGCACGAAAAGAAACAAAGAGCACGGAAAGAAATTCGCAAATTCACCCGGTGATACATTATTCCCCGAGTTAACAAAGATAAACGACGAAGAAAGGCGAACGTGAAAGACGAAGTGATAGGGAGAAGCGGCTCGTCGAGTGACCTCATGATCCACATTCGCGGAAAACGTTTCGACGTAGCGAAGAGCAACCCCACAGCTCGTCGTCCGGTTAAATATGCATCGATGGAGAGCACGCCGCGGGATGTGGTTCTTTCGAGAACGGTAACGGACCAAATAATAGAAGCCGCGACGATAAATAACAATGCTGGTGGCGTTCTATCAGTTGCTCGACTTTTCAACCCTCCAAGGCTATTGCAGTTTTTTGAAAACAAAACAGAGGTTAATTCCATAACTGGACGATCGCCGGAGTTTCGCAATTTTTTGAAAAGATCGGTTCGTTTGAAACATTTTCGCTGCATCGATGTTTGATTGCTAAAATTAATAGCACATACCGATGTAAAACATCGCGCGCCACAGTATTGGCGTGATTTCCTTTCGTGAGAATATTTAAGGGTTAACGGGGGTTGAAAGAACGTAATAAATATAAAGCCTCATAACTAACCATTGACCACTAAGACAACGAAGAACGTTTATGTATAAAATTCTTCAAGTCTTAAGCCATTTAGTTTTACGCTGGAAATAGCGTTAATGGTGTGTTGCATAATTGGTGCTTCGTAATCGTTAATTTCGTGTATCGGAGGTAATTCTGGACGCTGAAGTTGTGAAGTTGAAATTGAAGTTTGTTGGAAATTTTGGATAGCGTGTCTCGTGTTTCGAGTAGAATTTGTGGAATATTGGGGATGAGTTGGTATTATAAGTTAAAGGATTAATCCTACTATGGAGTTAATTCTACAACGAGGTTAATTCCGCAACCTTTTACTTTCAAGGGAATGGAATTTTCTAAAAATGTAGAATTCCGCTAGAACCTACTTTCCAAGACTCAAGACCAAGGCTCGATCCCACTCTATAGACCAACAATTTCTGATTAAAAGGAGAAACAAATTCGCTTCGATCGATCTGGAAAAACAAAAACGAACCGAGAAATGCCAAGCGTCGGAACAGTTTCAAATATCCTCCGTTCAATTTCCCGGTGTACGATTTCGTGCGAGGCTTTCCCGTTTATTCGTCGAATCCGAAATATTTAAACGGTTGTTTCCGCCGGCGGAGAAATGGCGAACGGCGTACGCGCCGCGAAAAGAAAATGAAGGAATTAAGAATTAACACGATGGAAAGACGGTACAGCGGAGAAAGTCTGTAGGAAATTGCCAGTCTGTTCTACCCGCCTCGAGGAACCTGCGATTTGTTTGCGAAACGAGCGAGCATCCTGAGCCCGCCAACCCTCTCTCTGTTATCCTGAACGAAGCACAGGGTGCTCTCCGAGTCGGTGCCACCGAATCGACGAAGGATGGTTGTTGGAAGTTTCGATGAGGGTGGGAGGGGAGGGGGGCGCCCTGATGAAAAATTCGTACGCTACCTCAGGAATTTGTTTTGGCAAGCCTGTCTTAGGATCCTAATATCCGATTCAGGATCATTTGTCTAGGAATGAACGTAGAGGCAGGGGCCAGTAAAAGTGAATTGATCCGAGAAGTGAATTTTTACTTGTATCGTATAACATGTTTTAGAGACGAAGATTTGATTAAGAAAGGCTGTGAAGGCTTCGAGGGGCGAAGAGTGGATTTTTCTTGGATCGTGTAGGGTGAGTTATATTCCAGAGAATGAGGATGTGAAACGTGAATCGAGAGATTCCGAAGATTTGTGATTTTGATCACAACGCTATCGTTCTCTTAAAATCCAGATTCACCCCGTAAAACCAACAGAAGAATCGGAAGAATCGCGAATTGAGAATTTCTAGAATTCTAATACAGGCAAAAGGTGAAAAAGCCCGTAAAGTAATTTCCGAGCACCCTTCAAGCTAAAACCGAGCCCCGCCAACTAGAGTTTAGTGGAAATACTCACCATACAACTTCATCTCCATAAATCTGGCAAAAATATCACGGAGGAAACAGGAAGAACAAGGAAGGTGGCGGTATTTCGTCAGAAAAAGAAGCCTGCCTGTCCAACTTTGCATTTCGCTTAGCACTCTGATCGCGGAAATAGCATCGGGGACGTAAAAGAGAGCGAGAGGCCCCGTGCAGTTAGGCAGAAAGAGAAAAACGAGCTGGGCGGAAACAGGCCGAGAAGACTGATTATTCTGGCTGCAGAAGAGTTCGTCTGGCTGCCTAGCCACTCCATCATTTTGACGGCCGCGGATCCCTCCCGTAATATTGTCCAATGAACGCGCTCCTTTATCCTCAACGAATGAGGTAGCAGCATTAAAAGCGAAAACCAGGGAAAGGGACGGTTGACTGCCGAAAAACAAGCTAGCGATGGAATCCAGGAATCCTTTGGTGGCCTCACGCAGACAGAAAAAAGCCGCAAGTCGATGGAATTGCACGTGATCGAAGTCGATGATCTGACGATCCACCTCTTAAGGATACGGATCTTCGGCTTCGAACGTTCGCTATGAAGCCTCGATGATGCTTTCTTCCCTGCGAGCTTAAGGTGTCTTTCCTGACATCTTTATTTTTCCTTTCTTAGTTAGTTTAGTTGATAGTAACGTAGTTAGCTTCTTTTGCCTTTATTTTAAATGCAAACGAACGTTCGTGTTTCTCCGAAGTCAAAGTTATATCGTAGGTACAGTCAACGTTACTTAAATGTAGCAATAAGTATAGATATACTTCCAAGTGGCAATTATACGAAGAATATTTGCCAATTTCATTCTAACGCCATATTAGATGTGATCGCTATCGCTAATCCAACACCAGCGTAAAGAGTCCATCTCGCGTCCACTTCCATCCATGTAGATATAGGAACTTGATAAATATAAAATCCATAACCTTAACTCCCGATACAAAAATCGATCAAATAGACGTGTGACGGCTGAATCGAATATGGCCGTCGGAATTCTTTAATTGGGCACGCAATCACGATTCCATTTAGGCGAGCGGCGTTTAGCTTCTCGTTTCAGGATTTTAATCGCACGAGCAGCAAGCGATGTGCATCATCATTCCTCGCGTTTCAGGTTGACTACGTGAGAAATCCAAACACCAGTCCCCGTTCTTTCAGCCAGTCGGGTTCCATTTTCCGGCCGCAACTCGTTCGCGTTATCCATTTTACTCATATTTCATCCCCCGGCAACGTCGAAATGGGGCGAAAAAAAAAAATATCAAACGAGTATCTCGCCTCGTGTTGCCAGTCCTTTCACCCCGGCGACAGCTCTCGTCTTTTCACGAGATCGCAAGAATCACTTTCTTTTTATCACCTTTTACTCTGTATAATACTTTATACGCTATACTAGTACCGATTATAAATTGTTATTTAGCAGATACTTTATATCGGTACATTGATTATATTATAGTTCTCGGGAAGTTGCTACTGAAGAAATTTGTCGCGGGGAATTAAGATGGAGAGATATGTAAATTGTTTTTTTAAACTTCGACGATGATTCAGTAACGATAGTGATACGGTAATATGTATAGCGATGATATTTCCAATATATTCGTGTAATACAAATTTTTGATGTATTTTAAAAACCCTATGCTATTTGATTGTTTGAGCTAATTACTGATATTTTGTTAAATATTTGGATCAGTTACGGCTATACATTTGCTTCATACATTACTATTTGCTTGGTTGGGCTGTTTATTATTATACAAATATCAAGCATCATCTACTGTACATTATTTAATTACCTTTTCCCAACCCACATAAAACAGTCGGTCTTCCAACTGGCAGAACAGCCATGGTGAACAGCCGTCATTTTCCATAAACACGATATCTGCACGCGTATTTCACCGATCGATACGTCGGATACAAGTTTGCCACATTGTTACTGCGAATTCCGTCTGAAATGCCAAGGAGCCACGTGGAAACGGCGAGGAAGGGGTTGGAGGGTGGTTATGCTGCCAAGATGGCGTAATATTTTTAATGGAGGGTGTCTTGGGTGATCTACGACGCGCTGCATTGTCTCTGCGAGACACCTCGCGCATTCTTCTCACCCTCTACCTTTTCTCCCGCCCTTTTCCACCGCCAGCCGCTCCTTTTCCTATTTCTGGATGTATTTTCTGGAAATCTTTCGGGATCTTGGAATTTTTGGACGTTCCTAGTAGTAGTTGCAATATTTGACAATGTTTTGTGAAAGTTGCGACTTTCGACATTCCTCGAATGGTCGATGAAAATTGTGACTGCTTGGAATTTTTAGTCGCGTTCAATTTCAAAGAGTTTGCAGTTTTTGATATTTCACGGAGGTTGAAGGATACCTTTAAAACGTCGTAAAAGTAAGCTGGCGTAGAAAATGTAATTTAACTAGTATGCTCAACTAGTATCATTAGGCCACAGTTGACTACAATGAAGCGAGTTTCTGTTGGGTTGCTCAACTCTTTCGTATTCTATATTTCACGAGATTTTATTTGCCACTATTGTCATATTTTTTATTGATAGGAATAAAAATGTTTTTATAAACCTAAGCCAGCAGCGAGAATATTTATCGCTATTTTGTGACGTGGTACTATACGGTTTAAGACGTCCGTTGCAAGTTTTCCTCGCAAACCGGCAAGTGTTAAAGGCTAACGTTGTCGTCAACGCGTACACAGGCATGGCACTGACGTAAGTTGGGCATTGTTTTCAACGTCAACAAGGAAACGGCTTGCTCGCGTGTTCATGCACTGAATAATTGATACCAGACTATAAACTGTCCTGTCATTCTGTACGGTATCTTAGAACGTGCTGAATTTTGCCTTCGACTAAATTTTTATCCTCTATGCTCGCACTACGAAGCCGAAAATACCGTTGCTTATCTTCTTCGAACTTTCATCGGTTGATCAATTCCAGTCGTCAGTTTCAGGTTTCTCCTTTACGCATCGAATTTCCTTCTCGACGCCGTCAGTTCGGAAACTTTCGCGTCCATTTTCGCTTGTGGTTAAAAGGAATAAGAGGGGGAGAGAGAGAGAGAGAGAGAGAGAGAGAGAGAGAGAGAGAAGAGGTCAGAGGAACCGCGGCCGGTGTAAGGTAGAATTATGTCACGGCTTTACGCGGGACACTTTTTATGGGGCTTCGTAAAGGCCGGCGAAACTTTCCTTCTCGCTAAAACCATTAGCCAGACCCGTATATTCTCGTCACAAAGGCGAGCCGGTCCTCCGCCTCTCTCAGGCTATTGGAAACAGGTGTCTAAGCCGTGTCGCGAGGAAAGAATCGCCCGTGTCGTGTGGCGATGCGTCAACCGAGTGTCATTCTTTGTGCACAGCCTCGCTAGGATCTTGATTAAAACGAGGAAACGCGAGCAGTCTGTGGTGTCAGTTTAATTATGGCAGAGGCGAGGTGGAAATATTTATAAATAGCGCGTACTTATGCTTATTTAATGGTTATAAATAAGGGCCGAGGGGAGACTAGTATTCAGTAGTTACTGTTTACTTCACTATTTAATACTTAGCATCTACTACCTGCTAGGCATTTAGTGCTTAGTAGTTAGAACATGGTACTAATATTACGTTAACGAACTTACGCGAAATAAGCAAACTGTTACGACATGGCAGTATCTTCCCATAAAAGAGACCAGCTAAATCTGTCGCTACTATATAGCGAAACAAACTAAAAAAGATGCGCGTAAAATCTCACGAAATTTTCTGTATACCCACTCTGAATTTCGCTTCCGAATCTTTCAAACTATAATTCCATTTATGAACATTTATATCAAGGCGATACAACAATACAACATATGTAATAACGTCGGAGGATCGGATCGATGCAACTTGAAGATATCCTGATCGTTGATAACTTATTAATTCATTTTCTACCTGAAGAAAGTGAGACGGAGACAAACATCCACTGGGACGAGAGCCTGTAAATTAATTACTATAGAATACAAGGATGTTTTGTCGCACGATGTCTTTATTAAACGAGTTCAGAGGCGAGCTTCACTCGCGCCTCTTTTACTTAACCGACATATTAGCCCCAGGGGCGGTCGATGTATTAACCGTGCCCCACGTAATTCTTTCCTCTAGCACCAACCAACGAAATCCCCTCGTTTCGCGCTTTTGTTTATGCAATAAGGGGCCACGAGACTCGATATTGTAGAGATTACACGTTTCACTCGTCCGTGGAGACTTAACAGGAAATTTGTGGTGTTGCTCGCTGAAATATGCACAGGATGTACTAAAACTATGTGCTTTTTTAAAGCCACTCTTAAGTCTTGTATGTACTTGTAATTATATGACGAAGCCTGTAATAGTTACATTCCAACTGTTTCACTATACTCGAATATGTATAGTAAGCAAATTTTAAGGAAAAAATTTTTTTTTAAGAAGACAATGGTATAAAAATGGTAGAAATGTAGAAACTAAATTGCATTCCGTTAAAAATAAGCAATAGAGTGTCCACATACTTTCGAACGCGCCAGTGTAGGGAAGCCAATCGCAGTTTCCTATTTACAATACATGTACGAAACAAATACCTGCTTTCTAAAAATCACGGGCCACCGGAAATTCAGAATGAAATACTGCCGATGGTCCGGCATTCCGGCGAGTTCCTTGCACACGCCTTGGACAAGTCCGTTGCTTTATTCTTCCGATGCACTTTATGTGGCTAAAATACTTCGCATTCGTGGAAATTTCCGCTCGAACGACACCGGGAAAAGTGGTTTCCAGAAATTCTCCGGCGTCTGTCCACGCGTGACTGCGTTTAATTTCGAGCTTCGTTCGGGGGAAAAAACGACCACCTGATCGAGCCTCCGACTGCATCATAGAGAATCGAACGTAGAGAAACCGTGGGAATTTCCTTCAATTGTTTTCGACCAACGAATTCCACGATTCTACGAAAAAGTGTATTATATTTCACGCATGGAGTAATTTTCGAAATGATTTATTCTAAAATCGAACGTCGACTTCGTTCTTGAAGATTCCCGAGAACGTAGTATAGAATATCGTATAAATTACGCTGTTTCGCACGATCTCAAAATTGTTATTAATTTACTAATATCGTTCACTATACGAAAGGAGCGTGGCCCTTGAATCAGGACTACACGTAGAAGAGCATCATCTTGACTACTGACAGCTTAAAGCGAATATCAAACTTCGACAAAGTGAAATTTCATGTACACCAACCCAATAACGAACAACCCTCCAAAATACATCCTAATTTTCACCTGAATCTGACGAAATTCGCAAAAATCGCTACCTGTGATCTTCCTGTAGCTTCAAGAATTTTCTGTTTCGACGAAGACAGATGCAAATCGAGTTCCGTAAAGGGTCGGATGAAGAGGGTCTGATTTTCTTCTCGCGCAGCCGCCCCCGTAAAGGGTCGAATGATTTCTCGCTGAGCATCCTCGTGACAAACGACGTCGAGGAAAGCAATCGCCGTGAAAGCCTCGCTTGCATGCACGTGCGGTTCTTGATGTTGGCCAGCTTGTACAACATCGCTTGACCAGCGTGTTTCATGGCCCTCGTGAAAGGAAACGTTCCAGAAGCTCTGACGCTCTGCCGATCGTTGTGGGTTTGTAAGAATTTTATAAAGACACGTAGACAGGACGTAATTGGGGTTACAAGGATGTATAATCCACCAATTGGATTATGCAGGATATTCTGTTTCGTGATCATTATCAGACTCTGAGAAGATGAAATGCGTAGTTTGATTTGCGAGCTGTAATAGCAAAAATTACAAAAGACTTGTTTTTTCGTCTGGTTTTTTTGTCGAAGAATTAACAATTTCTAACATTTTACGTAATTTGTGTTCATCGATGATCGTTCACTTCGTAGAAAACAAAATTAAATTCTCACGCAAAAACACCTTGTCAGGAAAGCAGGAAAAACATGTAACAAGTCGATAGAATCGGAAAATATTCCAATACTAGTTTTCGATGTCCACAAAAAGAAACAAAAAAAAAAAAAGAGGGAAAAGCAACGCATAAGTTGTTCGCCCTAGAAACTTCGCCCATAACCTACTTCCACGCGATTTATGATTCAACGATGCCTGAAACTTATCATCTCCTCAACAAGACTATAAATCTATAGGAGAATGTAGGTGGGTACTTTTGAAAAATCGAAAAGTTGTCATTCGATGGGAAATTTCAGGGTTGATCTATCTGGTCGATCGATCGAGCCACGATCGAAAACAGTTATTATTAATAAGCAGCCAGGATAAATTGTGGCATAGGGGATGTCCCGAGTTTCTCGATGACACGCAGTCCCCAGGTGAAGTTGCCGGGAGTTGTCAAACTGTTCTTTCCTCCCCAATGATCCGGCAACTTGCTGGAAACGGACACCGATTCCAAGGGGAATGGCAGGTTTAGCGATCAGCTGAGTAGACAAGTGACAAATAAGGATAATGGCTCTTGTTTATGCAGGTACAGGTACACTGACTCACCCAAGTGTCTGGGCACTTGCCAGTACTTTCCACATACATATATTAAATGAATAAGAAATGATACCAGCTACAAATCTTAAATATTCCTTTCTTACGCCTTCTTTCCTCAATAGTTAGGTGTATCGTAGTTTCCAATACTAAATACCGATATTTAGTATTACATGCTAAATATACAGTAATTTCATATTGGGTAATCAATTTCCACGTTAAAAAAAAAGTTACTTAATCCAAGAAATTATTTCATAGCGATAATTATACAATAATATTCCTGAAGTTTTTTTTATGCAGAAAGCTCTCGACTAACTCACTAACATGATAAAAAAAAGTTTGTAATGTTCTCCAACTATTTTATTAAATTTGCCAGATATTCATCATGAGATTTATTTTCAAATTTCCCAAATTTCGAATTCTCTCTCAGTTATAAATATTTATATCAGGGTTTATTCAATGTATCTTCGTAAACCAGCATATTCTTTTTCCGTCCTAAGATGTATTAAAACTATTCTTGATTAAAAAAGAAAAACGGAGGACAGAGAAGGGAGAAAAGAGGAAAGCTCGTATTTCCGCGCCCGTACGGCGGCGAAGAAAACTTTCGTAATTAATAAGTAATTTCCTCGCTTTATGGCGGAGAGAAAACTGTCATAAAAAGTTGGCCCGCTCGTTTCTTTCTCCCCGTGGCAAAAACAATAGAAATAAATATCGAGGATATCGGCGCCGTATTTCATCGCCAACTAATTCCCCGCGATCCTCCCTGCCAGATACGCTTTTCCAAACGTGTGAATGCTATCGATTACCGGGCACGTAATTAATTTCGTTTCCTAGATTGCGATTTTTCTGTTTGAAAGTTAAGGCATTGAAAAACAGTTGAAAGTCACGTTTGCGGTATATACAGAGTGTCGTATAATTGCTGATATAGCCAATCAAAATTTTAGGTGAAAAAGCGAATAAAAGATTTAGACGAATATTTGCCCATTTTGAAAGTTCGTTTCTGAGAAAAAATCAGTGAAAAATTTAATCAGTGTATTTAACTGCTTTTTCGGAACAAATTTCAATAATCATTTATATGTATTTATTACATTCGATAATTACTGGGCAAAATTAATACAATCAAAACGAAATGTAAAACATTTATAATTGTTTAATTAGTAATTCTATTAATCCCGAGTCAAAGAAAAACAAAAATGGCAATTAAAATACGAGAATACAAATTCTTTCTGGTACAAGCAATTTAGTCCACTTTAAACATTATAAAAATAACATCGATTAAAAATAAATACTGTTTTATTGATCGAAGAAATATTTGTGAGTTAACGTTCAACAAACAAACGCAACAAACGCAAACGAGACTTCATCGATATCCACCGAAAACCAGCTAATTTATTCGAATTTTGAACCTTCGTCCTATTTAAGCCCGCGTTTGACAAATGATACGCTTATACCACTTGATTAATGCTTCCTTCGTTCAAACCAATTGAAAGGCTTGTAACAAAATCAATTCGTATAAAATTCTTCGATTTCCTTTCGCGTAACGGTGCATTTTAATAGGTTCGAGTGAAATTCACAAAATGATGGAGCACGAAATGACAGAAAGTGAACGATTTATACTACTGAAAAATTGCAAGTTCCACGTTCTATGCTTATTATATTTTTCTGCTAAAAGATAAAAATCGGCAAGAGTTATTTTCATCACGAACCGAACCCTTTAAATATTTATCAATCTCCAAATATGAAACCACAGGTGACTGATTTTCAAAAATGACACGATACGATTGTCCACTGTCGGAAAAATCGTTGGAAAATCGGAAAGTTTCGGTACGAACGAAACAAACCGATGCGAAACAATGGAGGAGGCGAGGCTTTCGCATGTTGCAAGTGGATTTGTTTTCCATGGCACACGTGTGTACAGGAAAATCGAGCTCGTAGAGAAGTACAATTGACGCGGCTGACTGTTTGAACCGGCAAATTCAAGAGTAGCTGAAGTGGGGAATTTTATTACCGGTAACAAATCGAAAGAAAGAAACGAAAGGACAAAAGAACCGGAGAAAAACACCGGAGTTTGGTTTACATTCGACGAATAGCTCGCACAGCAGCTGACATATCGAGCATTTCCTTTTTTTTCCGCGTCTTTTATATCTCGTTTCCGTTCTTTTAACGTAAAAGAGAGAACCGAAAGGTACTTTCAAAATTGATTCCGTTGGAAGGTTTCGATGGAAGTAATTATTTCGGAATTTCAGAGTTTCGTCGAAGATCGTTGTCAAGTCGAACGTCTGACAATTTATTCTGTTAAAAATTAATTTCTGTTAATTATCAAATTATTTCCCGAGTATCCAGGAATATCATCAAACCAACGAAATCTTTGAAAAAATCAGCAAAAATTTCTTCGCGTTTGATAGAAACCTTCCTAGTTGGAGTACAATACTAAATTATACCGAATAGCCAGGGATCCACGACCACAATGTGTCCAGCAAAAGGATGACAACGGCAGAGAGAAAGAGGGATACGTGCAAGAGACACGTAACACTTGCAAAGACAATGTCCGTTGGACTGAGAATAGAGCGGAAACAGAATCAACAAGATGGAGTCCGTTGCCCTAGGGATTGTTCATAAATTATGGACGCGTTAATTGTAATGGAGTTCCCAAACCGGACTGTTTATTGACTTCGCGCCGTTGATGAACCTTTGTACCATGTATTTTGCCGGGAATTTCGAATATCTTGCGACGATGTTTCACAAGTTTAATTTACGTCATATTTTGCGAATTAAAGAGAATTATTTCTAAGAATTAAAACACTGTCCTTCAGATTGAATTCGTTCGCCCAATATTCTTATGCGTCTTGTCGAGAATGTTGCGCATCTTGTACTGTTATTTTAGCAGTTTCATTTATATCATATTTTGCGGATCAAAGAACAAGTTAATATTTCAAGATCGCAAGTTTCTTCGGGGTTTCTTTGAAGATACTTCGCAGAAAGATACGCGTGTAGATACTTTCTTCGTCCATTACACACAACATGCAACCCCAATCACAGAGAACCGAAAGTCTATCTTTGGATCGAAATAGACGCTCATTGCGCCAAAGATTTGTAACATAGCTGAAAACCTGATCAAATAATGTTGCTACGTAGGAAAGGAAACTTTTCGAAAAAGGATTCAACGATTCTCGAGTCACGAGGTAATAGATAAGAAAGAAACGCGCACAGATGTTGCGTCTTATAGCATACGCGACATGCTCGCGCCTCAATTCTAGCCGCGATCTCTACTTGCTGATACCTAATGATAAAACTAAAAACACCGGAGCACCTCGGATAAAAAGGCTCTCGTATTCTTTGATACAGGTATGGCGACAACAGCTGGCGCGAACACGGTTCTCGCGCATAAGCATTTTTAATGCGCCGCTGTTCTGTACTTTAGACGCATTAAAAGTTTAAAAAACGGTCAATACCGATTATTTTAAACGCTGTCCTCTGCTAAAAACGTATGTAACGCAAATGGTGTAGACGGCGCGGGCGGAACCGCGAACGCAGCTAGTATTATATACAACGAAAGGACATGTTTCAGAATTACTATTATTACCACGATCGTTATTAAATTCGAAATGAATTTATTTGCGCGGAAAATGTGAGAACAGTGTACCTGCTTCGATTTTGATAATATTGAAATTGTTTGTGGGTGGAGTTCATGCTTCGATTATCGGTATCTTCGCTGCTGTATCTCCCCGGAAGCGCATAATCGAAGCTTTATGCGACAATGTCGGACCAGGATCTCCTCTCAAAGGCTGCGAACGCGTTTTCGAGATTCAAATTGCCCCTCCGTCTACCCCTACATCCCTCGAACGATATTACTCGACGAACGTGATTAATTAACGTGTCTCATTCGTACGGTGTAAAAGGTAAATTTTACGTGGTCGTGAGAACTACGACAGCAGTAAAAAAGAATTTATGGCGACTGGGAAATTGCTAGAATTTTATACGATAAATTTTGATCTCGATCGATTTTCCGATACTTCGCTTTGTTTTTCTCTCGTGTGTCGCTCTTTCAAGGAATATCATTTTTCTAATAAATGATAGAAATCTTTATTCTTATAGCAACACAGAGACAGTTTAGTTTGAGATTAGGTTTTAAATAAACATTAATTTGGGGATGTAATTGGTTGATTTTTTAAATTATTTGCTAGTTAATTATTTACTAGCTTATTTCGCTTACATTAGAAATTGCTTATCTTGTACGTTAATGCAGTTCTATATAGTGTAAAATTCGTAAAAGAAAATTCTATAGCGAAGAGTCCAAGTACTCACCGCATTGTTGGTGTGCGTTTGATCGGTTTTGAGTTCTCTATGGTTGCTGAATTGAACGTAAACTGCCCTGCCACGGAGCTGAGCCATACACGAGGCATAGTAATTTACCATCGTCGCGGCAGCATTTTCATCCGCCATTTCCAGGAACGCCTGCAACAGAAAATCATCAGAATATGGTTAGAAAAATCTATTAAATCAGAAAATTTAACTAGGACGACCGCTTTTTTATAAATAAGTGATTTATTGTAATGATCTTTTGCCATCTCAAAACATCATTTTCCAAACATTCTATAACACATTCCAAAGAAGAATTGCAGTTTGCAAATCTGAGAAATCTTGAGAATGCCAGAACAGAAATAAGAAAAGGAATTCCACTTTCGTGGACGATTTCAATATGGTCGAAGGTAAAATCGGGAAACGACGCGTTTTGAAATCCAAAAGAGAGGTTAGCTCGTCGCGCAATGCAAATATTAATGCAGAATTATCTCTGTAATTGAATTTCCGCGTATTCTCCGTCAATGTTACTTAATTTCCACTCGAAATTCCCTCCTGGTCGCGGAATACAACTTAAATATTTGCCAGAAACAATAAAAACTACTTTGCAAGGCAATGAAACGTCAACATTTCGATTGCATCGTCTTTCGAATGTGTTTTTAATACGATAATGGGGCAGGAACGACTTTGAGCCAACGACCATACTGTCCCGATGAAAATCTTAACAAAATTGAGAAACAATAGCAAATTACCTTAGAATATTTTAATATCATATTATTTCTTCAATTTTACTAAAATTTCGGGAATTTAACGATTGTATGTTGAACTCTACCGACTTCGATGTAGATTATGTAAAAAATGCAAAAAATTATACCATAATTTTAATCTAGCTTGAAATAGAAATTCTAAAAGTAAAATTTAATTGAAATGAAATGAAATGAATTTAGTTTTTAAGGCAAAATTTGTGATAATTTTGATGGTAAATGAATGTTGAAATTATAACGATGGATCAAAGGAAGAAATTCTGATATTGCACTGATAATTATGATACAATTAATAGAAGTGTAATGATTAATTGTAGAATGGATAGACTAATAATGGGAAATTTAATTGCAAGAGATGTTTATGCTAGGTAAATTGTTATTCATTCGAAATTCTACACCGCCTGTCCTGTGTATCATTTTGAATAGAATAATTAGATTCATTTATTTAGAGAAGGTTGAAATTTATTTAAACGTATAATTTTTCTATCTCTCGTCATATACGTCGGATACCAAAAATATTCATGTTGTATAAATAAGAATTTATTTATAATGCATATCTTAAATAGCTCTTAATTGTAGAAATGGGACAGAGTTTCTTTTCCATCGTAAAAACGAAAGGAGTGGCAAAGTCAGTAATATTTCAAGATCTGTATGGAATGCAAGTTGCAATATACCGCTTAAATAACGTGAACGGAAAAAAGTAGGCAGGTTGTAAATTCCCTTCATGGGGCAACTACCGAAGAAAGTATGTTTCTGAAAATGATAAATAATTAATTGCACTTCGTTGGCAGAAGTGCCTTAAGAGATATCGATTTCTCGTTAAAACGTCTCAAAGGACACTTTTTCATTCTTCTCTTCCCTCCACCTTTAAGCGTTCTATATTTTTTCCCTCGAAACGAGGCATTCTCCTTTGAGCTCGCTGGAAAATGGAGAACAAGGGATACTTTTTAGAAAGAAAGAAGAATAACAAAAAATTCGTGAAAAATTAATTTTTCCGTAGAACCTACCCAGAGAAGCTTCCAAGAAGATATAAATTCGTCCTACTTGCCACGGAATGTAAAAATTAATATGAGAATATTTATAAACAGAGAAAATAAATATAATAAAAATAATTCACGATTAAATCGACAGATTTATATATCGAAAGATTATTGGAATCATCTTTAAAGAATTCCGTATAAATATCATATAGAAATTACGTTAAATAGTAGACAAAAATTTTAAGATCGACAATTTGAAATTTCAACCAAATGAAATTTCAACAGACAATTAATTTGAATGGCAAATAAAATTTAAATTAAATACTGGTTAAAATTAAGATCGAAATTTAAATAGAAAATTAGCCGAGTTTAAAAACAAAATTGAAAATTAAATTAAAATAAGATTACATAGAAACTGGTCCAAATTAACATTACGATAATCTTACTTAAATATTGGTAGACTTTTAAAGAATTTTCATAATACTCCTCAAAATATTCAGAAAACTCCTATTTTGCTCCTTTACTTATCTATATAAAAATATCTATATCCGAATATTCGAGTCATCTTTCCAAAAATGTTCTCACAAATCAACCTCCTCTATTAAAAAGCAAAAAGAAAATCATTCTACCTCTCCATGCAATAATAATTTCTTTCGCCGCCCTTAAAAGAAAAGAAATGGAAAAGGGAGGAAGAAGAGGAGAAAAATCTGTCGAACGATCCAGAGAGCAAATTCGAGATTCCAGGTCGATTCGCGGAGGGAAAAGGGAGAAACAGCTATGTGCTTGGAAGGCATTTTTACATTTGCCTCGGAGCACAGCCGCCGCCATAATGGAATATCTGAAGTTCAGCTCGGGTAAACACACTTGGGACACGAGGAAATTCAGCGGAAAAGAAGCAGGATGAAAAGGAAAACAGCCCGTTTTCTTTCCTTTTCTTTTTTTTTCTTTTTTAGAAAAACGGCGCACACAACGAAAGCTTTCATTTCAATTACGCCATCCCATTAAAAACTATGTACAGCTTCGATTGTTAAGAGAGTATTTCTCTTCTTTCTCATTTTCTATTAATTCTTGCATTTCACTTGCTCCTTTTTGTTCGTTTGTGAATATTTAGAATTATTTTATTTATTTAATATGTTACTTTGTTTAACTAGAATCCAAAATATCTTTTTAACATAGTCCTGACATTCTGTTTTTTAGCACATAATAATACGAGATCGATTCGTAAATGTTATTCAGTTATCAAACTTTAAATTACTAATTACAGGCTGTACATCTAATTTCGCACGCGAAGCAATTCCCTTTTTCCCTTCTTTCGTAATTCTTTGAAACTTTGAAATTTTATTTCGCTCTCGTTTTCCCTGTTTTCCTTTTTATTCCGTCCGTTCTCGGTTTCTCGACGTCTTTTTCTCCACATCCCTTATATTTTTCTTTCGTCGGGCTTTTGCTTCTCCTTGCTTCTCCTGTCAGTCTACTTTTAATGAATTTCTAGTCTGAAAACTATATTATAAAGACAAGAGTGAAACGCTCCCCGTTCCTGACGATTCTCTGAATTTTCATGTAATTCCTCGAAATAAATTCTCGTATCACTGACGTGACTATCTAAAAATGTACGTATTTAATACAAGAAAAGAAACGATACAAAACAAATAGTTACTTATGAATTGTAAACGTAGTTCCGTCCGGCTTGAGTCGCGGAAAAAATTAAGAAATAAGATTTTCGAATGATCGAAAGAATGGCAGTCGCGTTTCACCGCGTTTACAAAGGGTGAACAGCTCCAAGAGGTTGAATACTTAAAGCGTACCAACCGGAATTTAATAAAGAGAATCCGCTGTTGAAGATCGACAACAGGAATGCGGGAATTATTTTATTATTACATTCTGTTGCGTTCTTGAAAAATATTCGTCGATTCGAAATGCGGTTCGTGAAAGAAATCTCAAACATATGTATCGTTTATACTACCAAGTAGGAATAAGAAAGAAAAACAAAATCTCTCAAGATCCGAAAGGGTAAATCAGATCAATAAATGAAAATTGAGTCTCAAACATTTCTATCACAAGAAACATAATTTACGAGCGTTTGAATCGTTGAATCTGTTGAGAATTGTGGATCTTTGAAGCCGAAATAATGTTATAGGAACACTAAATTTATACTGAGGATTAATATTAAAATAATGATATATTTATTTCATGGACGAATCGATACACACTTGCACGCGTCTCAGCGCTTTCTTCTATACCCGACTGTTAACCGACTCTTAACTGAGTTTTAACCGACCGTAAACGGACTCTTAACGGATTGAACTGTTTGCATTCCTTTGTTTTCGAGACGCTTCGGGCACGCATACTTCCACACACTGATATTCACATACAAGTATCTCCATTACGCATTTAACCTAGTCCAGCACAGAAAATTATACATATCTCAACAGCATCAATCTTGAAAAAATTTTCCGATCCTATTCTGCTTTAAGAAAAAAATGTTCGATTGATACGAATATTTTTTGCCATTAACATTAATTGTACAACCCAATTTACCCAATTATTCGTCCCATATGCGGAGGAATTATTTTATACAAAAGAATTCACGCAACAAAAGCAGCTCGACCGAGCTATAGTAACGTGGAACAGCTTCGCTCGTTCGCTTTAATTCTAACGCGCGATTCCCATTAAACGAGTCGCAAAATCCGATCAAAGAAAGTCCCGGAAACTTCCAACAACTGAAATTAACGACATCGAACTATTAAATTTCTGCAAACTGTCGCTGCGACTACGTAAACAGGGAAATGAGGCGCGGCGGAGGAGCGAAGGTGTTTTAGAGAAACACGGAATTGCAACGGGACGACGATCACGCACAGGCCTCGGAAGGAAAACGAGACACTGGCATGATTGCTCTCTCTTCCGTTGCAACTCGGATTTTCTCGAGAACCCGACGAAACGGCTCCGATTGTCTCGGTTAGGGTAATGCAAAATCTCGATCCTCATTTTGCATCAGAATTTTCTCATTTTGAATCGGAAATGTAAAAAATAAAGGAAAGAATTTTCCAGCCCCTGTTTACAAAAGCTCCATTGGAAATAAAAGATTACCACCCTCGTTGAATCATTTTCTTATTTAAAAATAAAAACATTGCACTTTGTCATTCTCAAGACAAATGTGAAAATCCAACGCCCTTTCAAACGTATCCGCATAATACCCCTGTCAACTAAAGACAAAAAAAAAAAAGACAGAAATAGGAAAAAAAAAGAAGGAGAATTGTGAAAAGTCATAGAAGGGGCTTCGTTAGAGAGATTTCCGGATGCGGGAAAAACGAGGGTAAATCGAGTTTTGCGGGACGAACGATCATTCATTCGCATTTCCATGGGGTTAGTCATCGCCCTGCGAGAAGTACGACGGGGGAATAATATCGTCGGCAGTACGAGAACACCGCCAGTCCTGAATTTAACCCCGTTAACTCCGTTTCGAGGCGCTAATGACGCATAGAGCCGCGCAATTGGGTTTTCGTTTGGAACGCGGGCCGAGCGCGCGGATTTCTCGCGAGGACTGGACACACGCTCGCGTGTCCTAATGTCGAACCGTGCTCGGCAATTGTTACACCCTTGATTGCCGTGAAAATGATCTATTCACCTGGAAATGAACGCGCAGTCGGCCTCGAAAGTTCCGGCGATTTGGTTGACACTTAACCTTGCTACGAATTTTTATGTTTCGATCTTGCTTGCCTTTTAGCGTGTAAAAAGAATTTCTAACGTTCTTGATTGTGGTCAAGTTTCACAACGGGTCAATGTTTAAATGGCGAAACCCGTTTTTGGGTAAAATTAAAGCTTAATTAAGCAAAAAGGCAAAAAATAGATAAGACACCAACCTAGCGAATAAATACCCAACGATAGACAGCTTGCAATCGTCCCGAAATAACGACGTACTCGATTCAGAACAAAATTAACCCTTGATAAGATTCTTAATTTTCTATCCTTCGTATATTTAAAAAAAGCTCGCTAATAGCCCAAAAATAAAACGAGAGAATAAAATATATCTCATGAAGGTAACGTAAATAGACAATCAGAAGGGAAAGAATAAAAGAAATAAGAATTACCTAATTACCTAAAAGAATGGAAGCCTGTTGACGATGCAATGATAATGCAAAATACGAGAGAAATTAAAAGAAACACACGGTAGAGCCCATTGAAGAAGACAGAGGAAGAAAAGAAAAAAATAAATATCGAATGGATGGAATCATCGTACACCGAAGGATACAAGAGATTAGAGGGAAGAAATCTAGGAAGGAAAGAAGAGTACTTAAATGTTAAAATTCCACTGAACGCAATAAAAACAATAGCTCAACTGAGGCTAGCTGAGAAAAAAACACTCTACCACAAAGAAAAGCATACGAGAAAACAACGTAGAAAGAGAATTATGCGCATTGCGCAACAGGTACAAAGAGGGGAATGTAAAGCACACGTTATTAGAATATCCCCTATACGAACAGTTATAGGCGGTGCATCCGAAGGGAAAAGTAACGACGAACGAATTGCTGATAGTGAAATTCGAGAACGGAGCACGAGAACTATTCTACGATGTTTAAAAGCAATAAAGTTAAGGGCATTTTTCAGTAATTACGATAAAGAATTACATACATACGTACATACATACATATTTAAAAAAAAAGGCTCGATTAAAAATAAGAAAGAAACCAAAAGATTCTTGATACGTCGTCCGAATCTCGCAAATAAATAAATATAAATAAATATCCAACGTTAACAAACCTGCAATTGCCCCAGCAGGGTGAACAACAGTTTCCCCGAAAATATATAGAATGCAGCGAATTTCAAGGAAACCACCGTGAAAGGGTAATACGGAGACGAGGTTACGACAGTGGTCGCGTGTAAAGAGCCGTTTTCCCGATCTTAAGATCCCGTCCAGCCCAGACGAATCGTGATCCCTGGATTACCACGCGTAACCCATCCCCAATGGCGGCGGGGCAATCTTCTCTCGCCGCCTGTGTTCGCCCTATGTCGACCATAAAGACGTTATTGGATCGAATTCCCGTGCCACGCCGTAAACAATCGCCTTGCTGGTGTGTTCTACACAGAATACAGCCTGTATGTCGTTCCGATGGACACGCGACACCGTCAATGGGGCGACTCGGCCATTCTTGGCGCTTGGATAGTGCACGCTGCGAGATTTCAGAATTCTTCCGGATTTCTAATAAAAATAATTACGGGAACTACCGTAATTGGGTTTTAGAATTTTGTATAATGCTTAGCAAGTTTATTTGGAGCTTATTTGAAACGTTACTGCGATAGATTTAAGGGCTGTTTTAATACCGAAACTATTAGGATTGGCTTTCGCTATTTCGTATAACGTTTAGTTCATTTGCAACTTCTTTGAAACGTTACCGTACCAAATTGAAGGGTTCTTTTAATATTACAATCAGATTTAAGGATTCTTTTTAAAATTTCGAAAACTCGTTGGCCCTCGTGTCTCATAACAGTGCCAATGAAATTTCGAAACGTTTTATGTAACACATACGACATGGACGCGAAAGTTTCCTACGATAAATATCCAAATACTTTCGTGAGCCAATGTACGCTTCGATACAAGAAAGTTCGATATAATTTTCGCCTGGAGGCGAAAGAAAATTCGCGAGAAAAATAGAAAAGTATAGTCTTGGGAATGTACAATCATCGGAAGAATGGGTGGCATGACGATAATCGTAGAGGCGTGGATATCCCTCGCGGTAACCAAGCCCATTACAAGGGTAGAGACCGCGTTTATGGCCTCGTAAATCAACTAGAGGGGGTGGCCATCGAGCGATTATTATTTTGTGGATACACCCGCCTCTCTGTCTCCCTCTCTTTCTTTGTACATACGCTACCCGTGAGAAGTTAGGAATCATCTGGTTTAAGAGCTACTGTGAACCGTTAATCATTGTGGTTTATGAATTTTCGAACCAACCCCTTAGTACAAAATGGAAATTGTCCAAGGGTTTCTTTTAACAGAAAATTATCAAATTGTCTCGTAGCGCCTATCCAGTACCATTATCTCTGAACAACTTTAAATAATTCAGCAGAAACATTTCGGTCTTTAGCCATTAATAAAAATTCTTACAACTAGTTTTTAGCTTTGTCAGATACCCACTTTTCTTGCTAAGCTCTGCGAAATCATAGATTCGTGCTACTTCGATATCCATAATTTCAATTGGGAAATAAGTCTCCGAAAGAAACCGTTACACTTGCATTCAGAAATTTCTGTCCCTATTCTTAATACTAACTTCGACAAAATGGCAAAATGTTTCATTCACAATTACCAATTTAATAATCGAAGTAAACAACGCAAGAAACACTTCGCTCAGATTATCAATAATTTTCCATATCCGCGTCGTTTTACCAATTCTAAAAACGTTGAAAAATTCACACGCACTATAACGCTACGGAAAAATCGTACACGTAAAAATCATTTCAAACGAGACTCGACGTTTCCAGCAGATCTCTGATCCCTCCGAGTTCGTAGAATGGAAAAATGGAAGAATGGCAAATATAAGGACACGTGTAACACACCTACACGGTCTTATACACGTATACAAATGCGATGGAAGTTTCGCAGGACAGGTCGTCCCAAAGGATCAAGGAGAAAAGCCGCTTCTGTCCTCGAACGGAAACCAGCGGAAGAAGAAAGAGGGTCAAAAGAACAGGATCATCCTTCTCTTTTCCTCTCGTATTTCTCTGTTTTTCTTCCTGCCCATGGAGGAGGGAGTCTTCTTTTCTGGACGCTCGATCAAAATTTATTCACGCGCGGCAAAATTCTCCGCGGACTTCCGGCTCTCCCTCGGAAGCAGCGATATTTCTCGACACTGTCTCCCACCGTTCCTCCCGTGAAATATATTTTCTGATTCTTATATGGCGGGGCTGACGGTTTTATTACGATTGATCTTCTGCTTGGAGATTTTCTTTTACCTGTTTAGATGGATTTCTTTTAAACAATTTTTTCGTCATTTACGAAGTTCTAATCCTTAATCGTTCAATGATATAGAGACACTCGTTTTACGTTTCTTTCTCCGTGCATTTTCCATCTTCGCAGAAAATTTACAATAACAAAATAAAGATATCTAATTGTCTACAGCTTTAAACGATACCCTAATCTATCAACACGTACACAAATTTTAAATTCGAATCGCGTTAACAAGCACTGAATTCGTAATAATAATTGGCATATGTTAGCTAATCCGAAATAACTACTTTTTCAACAATCTTAATAAACAACCTAAACTAACGCTCCACTTTATAAATTCCATCGAAACCTATCAAAACAGCCCCTCTTTTATTTCAAATAAAAAGTCTTCGTCGCTTATCAAAAAAGCACCAAATGTACCGTAAGGGTAATTACGAAACACCAAATTTCCAACGATCTTAAGCAACCACACCATAATTAGTCAACCCACTTCGCAAGCTCGGTCCAACCCAAGCCGAAGCTCTTCCAAATAAAAAGTATCGTCATCTTCAAACCCAAACCTGACCCCCTCCGCCCCGTTCGTATTTCCGCGATTGATGAAAACCGTAAGCGTCCGGGTGGCAAACTACCCCCACCATCTTCTCCACGAAGAGTAAGAAGCCGAGTTATTTCTGATTTAAATAAACTCGGAGGATCTCGTCTCGACGATTCGAACGAGGAGAGCCAAGGCTTGTTTGCTCGTCGACGGAGTCACAGGGGCTGATAGTGGGGGAGCCGGAGCATGAATGTAATTTATCCGGGCTATAAGGGATGCGAAACGACTACGTTTGAACTCCTCCATCCCCTTTACTGCCTCTTTCTTCCTCCATCTTTCCACCGTGCATCCCTCCAACTCCTTTTTTCTCCGTTTAAACGAGAAACGCTGCACACAGAGGGAAATATCAAGGGTTGGGCGGCCGTGGGGGTTGTTAAGGTAGAAGCTCCGGTGAATCAAAGAAATATTATATCATTAATACAGACCCCAGGGTGCAATGGCGCCGAGTGTCTGCGCCGAGTTTCTCTTACCCTCTCACCCTTCTCGGACCAACCCCCTTTCAACTCCCCACCAGAGGGTCAAAAGAGGAAAAAGAGGTTTGGAATATATATCTTCGTAATTTGACGCGGCTTATGTACCGAGCGTAACCATTGTTTACGGCTTATAGGCGCGCTAGATGGGGCTCGTGCTTTATGGCGTGTGCGAGGAATCGAAACAAACTCGTGGATCGAGAAATAGTTTTTTTATAAGCTGTTGAAGAGCGTTCTTAACGCTTGCATTGCAGTTTTGCATTTTTGATGCTGTGGTTTGAAGCGTTGTCCGGTGCTTCTCGTCGCGACGATGACAATATTTTTCTCTATAAAATTGTTCGATAAATCTATTCGACATTATTTGTCACAAATGAAACATAGGATCACCTAATATTTAAAATATCGTAATCCACTAGCATCCGTACCGCCGTTCCAAGCATCTAGCAACCAAAATTCGAACGTGTTTAGACGACAATCTTCAATTTTCATGCGAATGTATGATTTTGAATTTTTGACAGCTGTCCTGTGCCAAATTTTCACCAGAACCACTCATATTCAACCACTCTAAATTCTCAAAATCCTGATAAAATCAATAATAGGCAGAACATGTCAAAAGTAATATAAAAGAATGACAAAACAGAAAAAGAAATTCCGAAAAATTATAATAATAGACAAAGTTCGATCGATTGAGACATTAATACATACACTTTTATTTCCCTTTGGGATAAATTCGTTCGGTTTTCCTCGGTTTTCTCGATCGGAACGGGAGATCGGATTTTCACCCGAAAAATTAATAAACACCCGAAAGGCTAAGAGGATTACCTCGGTTTCGGTTAAAGCTCGTGTTTCCACGAGTCTACAATGACGCGTGCACACGGCCGGTTCTCACGGCCGCAACAAAACTTGATATAAACCCCCCACCCTGTCCCTTCTGGTGCATTATGGTTTTCGCCGGACGAAGCTGCTTATAATAAATCATTCGGACCTCCTGAATGTTACTTCCCTCCCGGAGTATGCCTCAAATGAACAAAAGGGATCTCGCGGTCGCGTGATTCAGCTCCGAATGATGAATCTACGCGTCTCGTCTCGTTTCCTTGAATAATAATTAGTCACATGGTATTTAAAGACTCTCTTAATTTTCCAACGATTAATTTAATCGAATTTTTCTTCCTCTCATATTTATCTTTGCGGATGCAATTAGATTGTTCGTTATTTAGATAGGTGAATCTTAATCTTCGAATTTTTATTGCCACTTACGTCTTTACTATTATTCGACAGAGTTTTGTAAAAGAGTGAGAAAGTTACAAACGCAAAGGCGTACCTTTCGAATGCACTCAATGCGCAAAAACATCGAAAATATCCAAATTAGGGCTACTAGCTGTTTAAAAAAGTCCAATTCGAGACAAAAGCTGCAGTCACCAAATACCACATTATAATAACCCTGGAACACACACATTCAGTCGCTCGCCAACTATCCCGTATTTTCCAGCCAATGGCTATATACATATATATGTATATAGAGAATACGCAACGAAGCAAACTATAGTCTGCTATACATTGCACGTTGGAGAGTTTTTCGCCCGAGCGGTTCGCGTAATAATTTTCCACGGTTCCGGAAGCGAGGTTCCTGCAGGTTAAGCTCTGATATCCATGCATTCTCGAGGGACACGTGGCTGGCTCCATTGGTTCGATTAATTAATTAGCACCCATTATCGAGTTTCAAGAGCGAGTCGAGAGTCCGCGCCGCGGCTCTGTGTGTTTTCCGTACCCTCGAGGAAGCAGACGGCTGAGCTGGTCCGGAAACGAGCCAGAACCTCAGGGAACATCCGCGTTACGAACACATACCGTAGTATAGGGTGAAATGATCGGCCCGGTTAACATTTTTATTTATTTCTGAGCCTACAAGTTGTTTCAGAAATGAATGGCCAAATTCTACTCTCCCTAACGGACAGAGATTCAAAGAATAGTATTTTATTCTCTGTAGCAGCGGCTCCTAAGCTTTTCCGACCCGCGTACCACTTGGCAACCAATTTTCCTAAACTGTGCCCACCAGTATCGGAGAAACAGCGCAAACGCCAAGCAGTCGAAGCGCCGTCAACTCAGTATGCTTGGTGTATTTTGCATTTTTCAATCTCTTTACCACGCCCGTGAAACAATAATCACGAGAGATTCTAAAAACTATGGAAAAATGTGGGTTGCGTGAGCAACATCCTTCGGGACAAAAGTTATGAGAATATCGATTGGAAAATTGCAATAAAAATCGCGAGTGAAATTATTTGCATCGAAAAGTTGAATAATATACGGCAAAGGGCTGATCAATCGAGAATCGATGAATGCATTGTCCGTAACAAGTATTTCGATCATCGTTTTGTAATTATCGCGAAACTTCCTCAATTCACGGTTTGGTAGATTCGGAATATTGAATCACCTAATGGTTGTTTCTGTTTCTCTGAACTCGGTGAATGGACTAATAGCGTTGCATCGTCTACCCAACTTTCAGCTAACAATTCCCTTCGATAACTTCTCGTTTTAGTCGCAAATTCATACCTCGTGTATTTCAAAAAATCATTTAACGGGTATCAATACAATCTTCTATTTATTTTAGTATATAGGAATTTTAGATTTCAATCAAGTAAAACAGGAAATTTATTAAAAATAATGAAAACATAAATCATAAACGTAAGTGTACACATTCCTTAATTAGTTTACTCCGATAGGAACGATATCGCACATGTTGATTCTACGCCATAGATGAAGAAATTAATTAAACATCGAACAAAAGAAATGACAAGCCAATAAACAATTTCAATCACGGAATAATACAATCTTTCGCTCTTTGCAATCATCATTAAATTGCTTCTCCAGAGCCAATATGCAATAATAAAATTGATGTTCCATCTGTCAAACTTTACGCAACACCAAAAACAAACGTGCTAATAATGGAGTGCAACTTGCTACTATTAACTTGTCATGAATTTATGCACCTCTAAAATTCACATTTTATCTATATATTTGTTCACGAAAACAAATCCCTTGGTATATAATGTAGAGAAAGGGGATAAATAGACGAAGCATACGTTATGAAGTATATATACGTGGATATAAATTACAAGAAAAATAAACATAAAATTTAGACGCGTGTACCTATAGCAAGCGTATTAAAGAGTAATATTAAAGAGTGAATCATGGGCCTGACCGGATACATCAATTCCCGAATGTACAGCGCTAGTATGGATAGCTACGCGATTTACGCGATTAAAGTAGCCATATACCGTACACCGTTGCCCAGAATGGAGCAAATTGAAATTCCTCAGACTTTCAGAAGGATATTATAGTTATATAAGACATACATACCTACCTAACATAAAAAATCCGAGGTATTAGGTATCTACTTAATATAAAAAAAGAAACAGGTGTACACGACGAGGAATTTGTCGAGGAGGGTTCGAAAATCCAAGTAGCAACCCCAAACGGCTGCAAGTCGGGATGGAAAAGTTTGGCGGGTGAACTTTTCGCGAATGGATCGCGAGAGAAGTGAAAAACGTAACTAGCAACGGGGACAACGGGCGACACACACACACATATACAATTCATCCCTTTGGGAGTAGTGAAAGAGGGAAAATACCGGCCCGCGGTTGGCCAATGGGAATCGAAGCCGCAGAAAAGCCCCTGTGAAAACTCTTGGCCGACCTCTCCGCCCGGTTACTTCCACCCTCGGAGCAACAACCCCCGACTTTCTGTAATTTCCTCTTTCTTTTCGTCTTCATCGCGGCTTCCCTCGTGGGGAAAAAAAGTCGCCTGCAAGCCGAAAAGCCGATCGCGTGCCTCTTTCGTCCCAGACTTTTCGGACTTTCCATGGGATGCTCGCTGCTGTGGAGTGGGTCTGTGGTTTGTTTGGGTATACTTTGGTTTGTAGGTATGTAGCATGGTTTTTTTGCGTGTATTATTAAGTTAGTTGTAGAATTAGTGGATAATGTAATGGATATTGCCAAATATTTGATAGAAATTATCAAGTAATATGATGGAATATATACGAATGGTTAAGGCTCGAAAATTCAGTGTGCGATTAATCTTAAATTAAAGTCAAATTTAGTAATTCTTCAGCTTCTGTACGTACACTTATTATACGCATAGGTTATCACTCGTAGCAGTAGGATACATTACGGAAATATTTCTTTCGCTTTTTATTTGTATGGTGAAGCCCGTAAGATAGCCATTATTTTAATATATTTTTACATCTTGATAAAACGATACTTTTAAGTTACTGTATGTATATCTTTTTAATAATATAATGATTGTGCAATTTTTATGCATTATTTCACTGCATAGTTCTTAATGGGTTTACGACGAGACGTGCGGAGGGAATTGAAACGGGTAATCAAAAAATTTCCTCGAATACGAAGGCACTCCACGATTTTCCATGAAGCTAGTTAAAAGGAATTCGAGTCCCTCGAGTATCTTCCGGCAAATCGGAACGTGGATAAAGTTCACCTGCATTAGAAAAATTTGTTTTCGTTCGTTTTAATCAGACAGTGTTAGAAACCAGCAGATCAATTTTCAAAATGGATTTTCAACTCTCCAAAGTTGAGTAAAGTATATCGAAAAAGTTCAAAGTCCCAAATGATTCCACCACGGTTTTATTTTATAATAGATTGACGGCATGTGGTTAAAATAAGCTAAAAGCCCGTACATTTTTACAAAGGTAATAGGACGCTACGTTGATAAATGCTAATAACTAAATATAATAATTATCATAGCAAAGCCAAGTATCACGACAAACAATCTTTTCCGTCTGCTTATTCGTTGAAAGAATATGGCGCAGAAATTCAATGGCAAATTTAAAGATCTGTACTTGAAATTTATTAAAAAATTTCAAATTACATCAAAATATCTTAAATTCAGATTCGCAGTCGAGAGATTCATACCCTTTGCCTACGCTGTCTTTGACTTCACAGTCTCCCTACGTTTCTACATCGGCTATACGTGTTTAGCGGGGCAATCTCGACCAGGGGCCAACTTTTCAATTTTCCGTCGGTCGATTTCGTTGCACAGAGTAGCTGGAAACACGTGTGCCGTGTGATTCGTGTGTGAGCCTCGCTCAATTTCCTCGGTGACGAGCCGGTCGACTACCTGTAGACGAGCCGATTTATCACGGCCTATAATTGAACGGAAGCAATTTATTAATCGGCCTCGCGCGGCTATACGATCGATCCTACGCCACTGCGCGATTCTTTCATTCAAAGGCTCTATTCCAAGGCCCTGAATGCAGATCCTGACCCAGTTTTCACGTTTTTATGCAAGCTTCAGCCAAGAGTTATAAGTTAAGGGACTGATGACCTGGACCTTTCTACTTCTTTTTAATTAGTTTAGAGTTCTCCACTTTTCTTTGTCTTCCGGAAATATTGGAATTGTTGTTTTATTTCCTCGTGTTATTTCGAGCAACATAATTTACGAGAAGAAAATAACATCCTGGGGATTTCTAAATTAAAAATGGATAAAAAAAAAAAGAATACAGGGGAGAAATGTTTCACCGTTAATGGAAGTTTGCACAGTGAACAGAGATAAAGAACTGACGCGAGCAAAAATGTTGGAAAATCTTGAATGAAACTGTCAATCAATTTTGAGCACATCGAGCAGACAGAGAGTAAACACATTGTACGATATACGAATAAAGCGCGATTGTTTTCCCGGGCAAACATTTTTAATTAAAGCAAAATTTGGGAATTTTACTTCTGGATACTTAACTGTACTTTTATATTTGTATTATAATAATAGTAATTATTCAAACGTTCGAACAATTCGACAGGTGCTCTTTTTTTATCGTAACCCCCTGAAAATTCATTCAAACGGCATAATATTTCTGGCGGAAAATTTCAAATTAACGAAATTGAAGCTAATTCGCGATCGACTCAATTCTCGAAACTACTCCACGTGAGTTTATTTTTGGCGATCGTATCGGCTCCAAAGATCGACTTGTACGGCTTGACAAAATTATTTCCGGTTGACCGGACGAAAATTCAGCACGACGCGACGAGTTAAACGACAGGATCAATGCCGAGGTTAGACCGAGCCAGGTCTTAAGCGAGTTACTTTAATCCAATAGCAAACAGGATGAGATCCGATTAAGCCGCGTTAGCCGGCTATTTCCAGCGATACCGACGCACCGGCGCGTCTTCATTTTCCAACAGCTTCCTCCACCTCCGCGTTAACGTCAACGTTATAGCTTCTAATTCGCACAATATCTGGCGAATGTTTCTAAAAATTAGAAGCTACCTCGGAAGTTAAATTGGTTGGACGAAAGTTTGTTGGTGTTTGTTGAGATTCCATTTATTGCAATCAATAGAACATTCTGACGAGTCTGTGGTTGAAAACCTTTTATCTACGTATACGAACAATAAGTTCATTTGCCTTTGCTATACTAGCTATTTACCAGAACTAATAAAATTTCACTAAGATATAATTCTTATCGTATAATCTTCTTCGCTAATTTATTAAAAATTAATTAATATTTCCTCTTCGGAACCATTCTCGTAATATAAATAATAGGACACGCTGAAACGATCCGTCTAATTAAGATCGAACGCGAGGAATTACGTCCACTTTTGCAGCGTCACAGACATCTGTCATTTCATAACCGACGCTCGACGAGTTCATTCAACTCGACAGTGAAGAAGTTCATTCACGTCTGGCTACTATTGCGATATTAGACGTCTCTGAAGGGACTTCTACCAACTTTACATCTAATTTACGTAGAATTATAGCCACAGAGTTAATCACCAATCTCTCTCCCTCTTTCTCTTTTTCTCTATATCTCTTAACGTAGGAAATAATTTTGGTGTAAAAGTAATTAACGGTCGAGGATGGATCGTTTTCGTTCGTAATGAATAAATTCACTAATTATTCTAATAATCCTAATTTCCTAAATTGAAAAAGAAATACTTGCAAAAATTCTTATTTTTCAACTAAACTGTAAACTGATAAATTCTTAAAAAAAGGAAACGTACTTCGAATATATTTTATTTGTAAATGTTATTATATATGTATTTGTAAATGTACTTCAATATAGAATTACCTCAAAAGAAAATAATTATACGATTATATAAATAGGTAGCTAACAAAATTACAGATAGTGGATCTGTTAAATATCGTAGAAAAGTATAAATAACATGATAGCGAGAGTAAGGAGGTCGCAAGAACGACGATGCCGCGTAAAAAGCCATTAACCCGGCCGATTAACCGCATTAATCACAAATTAAACGTGACTCTTCCGGGTTAATGATCAACGATCGTGAGCAACTTCTTGCACAATGAGTTTTCAGATAAATTCGCCACGCAGCAGTGATAAAAGTGCTAAACAGCTGTACAATCCCGCAAAATCTCGATTCACTAGTTAGAGAGAAATAACCTTTTTTGATCGATTAGTGTATTAAATAATACATGGTTCTACCTTTTTCCATAAGAAAATAGTTCCATATTTTCAACTTTCAAATGAGATTTCTAATTATATTTCCCGTCCATATTGACACATCATCTAACATTCATAAAATTCACGGAATTAAGCGCATGAAATTCTCAACCAACTCGTAATTTCAAAGTTACTTTCAAAATACGTTTTAACTTAAAACAGTTTGATCGAAATCAAAATTTTTTTAGCAAGCGAGGGCATTAATTTAATTATCAGAATGTTCTTCTCAATACTGATAGAAATATTTTCGTGAGATCGTTATTAAATTTTATAATAATGGGAGAAATAGAAATCGTCGAGTTACAAAGATAACAAAATTCTGAAATAAAATTTCCTTAAAAACAACAGCTAAATTATTTTCATAACTGCAAAACCAATCTTAGAATCTCAAAGATCTTCTTAATTAAAACTTTCTCGTGTCATCATAAAGAATCAACCAAACTTTTATGTCTCTTCTTGCATAAAACGCGAACTAGTTCAGGAACGGAAAGAAAGAAAAGAAGAAAAAAAAGGAAAGAGGAAAATGGAAGAATCTGTCTACTTCGACGCGAGATCGGTAAAAATGTTCATTTCCGCGGGAATTTCGTATGGCGGCCGGAAGTGACCCTGATAAACGGTATTAAACGTTCCAACGCGTGCTTTGAGAGGTCTGAAAACGGTTTTCAGTGCTTCCGCAGAGTGATTCCACGCTTTTATTTGAATTTTCAAGCCCCGGTTCTCTGATAACGACATTCTAAATTCTCCAAATCTCTTCGTACCGGAAGTAGTGGTCATCAAGCTCGACTACACGTCGCATAAATTATCTTTCTGCGTCTGTATATCTTTGAAACCTTAAGTATGATTCTCGATGTAAAAATTGATATATCCTAATTTCTTTCCTTTATTATAGTCGCGTTTTCTGATTCAGAAACATTATCACGCAATGCCCATTTTACGTTTTCTGGAAGATACACCGCCAAGGGAGCGCTATATTAAGCCATTGCAATTCGTTCTAGTTTCTGACGGACGGAAATTAAGAAAAGAAAAACGCCCTGCTCCGATTGATTTCGTAGAGGATCTTTCCATAAGCTGGATTCTGAATTTCAACTGAACGTACCGATGTTACTGGTCTGAGCGGAAGAGAGAAATCTTTGATCTTAATTCGAGTATAAAACGGAACTTCTCATTCTGCAGTAAGAAACAATTATTTAGAAAGAGAGAAAATGATCGGGCAAAGAATTCTATTTTTAGAAAGGTAATTTGATCTTTCCATTTGACAAGGGAACGAATGATCGGAAAAGCTACATCGAAGGGATCGTAAAATTAATAGCGTTCCGTGGAAACGCTAAATAACAACGTCGAACGAATCCTCGCCTACACCCGCTGCTTTCAATTGCAACAAATCTCGTTATTCAGTTTTTCCTTTTGTCAAGGAAAATAATTAACAATTAGACACAGACCGTTGCTTAAGGCAATTACAGAATTAATAGCGTTCATGGTGGAATAATAAGTTCGGGGTAGGGAACAATGTAGTTACAAAACAAAACCATCACAGCCCATAAACCTCCACTTTCATCTCTTAAAACGAGCCTTAATCCTTCTCTCTGGCATACGAAAATCGCCTTAAGAACCGCACAAAGACGGATATAACAGTTGTAAAATACGACGGCACGATCTAATTCACGCCTCATAAAATTAAAAAAAAGAGAGAGAAAGAGAGAGAGAAGGAAAGAAAACGGGGGAGAAATAAAAAGAGAAGAGAATAGAGAAACAAAGAGAAGGAAACGGTCGCGCCTCATAAACCGTAATTCCCAGCAATACGAGAAGGAAAACGTGGACAAAACAGGAATTTCCTCGATTATACCGCCGGGACGTTGATTTCAAAACGAGTCTGTTGCGCGCGAAATTTAAAAAGATACACGCCGACATGTTTTTTTTTTTAATTCCCATGATTTCACAGAATTCGTGACTTTTGTTACACAATATATAATACGATATCAGACACGCAATAACATTTTCATCGGCGAAATAACACTTTGAGCATGAACATGTGTGACAACATTTTAAACTCGAGAAAGATGCCATACATGCCGACGAAATAAAATTTTCTTCCGTATTACACACGAAACGTAACAAAGGGGAACCATGTAATAACACGATACAAGCCTGGCACGAAAATCCGGGCTCGAAACCGAGCGTAAACAGCAAAATTCAGCAACTTCTTGAAAAATAAACGAGCGATTAATTAGCAAAATTAAAAGCATCCAGGAACACGGCACGCCGTGTCGTTCCAGCCTAAGTATTCTTCTCACGCTGTGTCTTAAACAAACGTAAATCTAAAGCGTCGAGTGTACGGCAAAGCTGTACCAGCCTACTATTGAATTTATTAATCTCATTACGAAGTACAACGATGAGATTTAAAAAATGAAATTTTCGACAAAAGCTGTGACGCAGCGAGTCGACCGCGTCGAGAAAGTGGAATTTTCAATTCTTTGATATCCGCTCCACTTCTGCCATGTGTTGTTACTTCGTTGCTAAAAGAATAATAAATAAAGAAAGAAATAATAAGAGAGGAAAGAAGATCGAAGAAATATTTTTGTTGGACGGAAAGGAAGAACTTATGGGGGTTGGAGAATGTCAGGGTAAGTAGGTCGTGAATCACAGAGGTATGGGGTTGATATTCAGATGAACGAGCTTGTTACACGCGATACACCGTGGAAATCGATAGGTGCACGCAGCCAGCCCACCCTTCGATGCAATTTTTCCTCACCCCCTTTTGCGTAATGGGAATTTAATATTAACTCGATACGTCTGTTTGATAATCTAGCGATACAATTCTAAGGAATTTTCTCGTATTTTTATTCCTCCTGTTCTTTTAAAAATATCAATTCCATATACCTTCTGGTATTTTTACGCATGATTATTATTAAATTTTATAAAGATTGACATAAAAAATTCAAGATTCCTTCAAAATATCTACGAAATTTTCTCTATTAATATTAACACGTTGCACGTAATAACTCGAATAATAAAAATATATTTTACAGAAACCAGCGAAAAATTCTATTACCAAAAAATAGCATTACAAGCATATAATTACTCGTAAGAGAAAAATATATTGCCATAAAAACCGGTGAAAAGAATTGCTCAAAAATTTCACGATTTTGTCAAACAGTTTCTCAACGTTCTCTGTCTTCGACAATCCCTAAGCTTCATCGATGATTCAATCCGATAATCGACGAAGAATACGCAAGAAGATTCGCTATAGAAACTATAGACTGTAAATAAAGAGAGTGGAAGAAAATGGAGATATAATAATTAGGGAAGAAATCGAGGTCTCGCAGAAAGTTGTGCTGTCGTTTTGCCAACAAAACCCTCTGCTTCGTCTGTTTTCATTCCTGTTCACTTCGAGGCATCCAACCCTCCACCCTTACGAACGTTTGACCGATCGTTTAAGCAGTTTAAGCGGTCTGTGCCAAGTTTAATCGAATTTAAATTGAATTTAAAATGCTAATATAGAGAAGCACGGTGTTTCGATGCTCACGTTTTATCATATACTTCGCGTTCTCTCGCATAGAAGTATCCCTCCGTCGCGAAACGTTTCCATATTTACCGTTCCCTCTACCTTTTTATCCTCGTTTTGCTGCACTCTCCTTCTGGCTTGTTCTTTTCATTCGCTTTCTTTCAAATACAATTTACATTTCTCATGCGATGTATAATTTTTCCGTAATTTATTCTCTTTATTGTGTCTATTTATTTTATCACGTGACTTTTTACGTTTTATAATTTGTATGCTCACATTTTCATTATATTATACCTTTTGTATCGCTCATATCGTACAACGTGTGTATGCTATGATCGTACTTTGATGCGTTTCACAATAGAAATACATCGATGATTTCTACAAAAATAAATAAAATTACTCATTTAGTCGGGAATAAATCGCGTTCGTTTTACAAACTTTATTCGACGAAACTTCGTCGTGTCGCGTTATAAACGAATTTCTCTTTGCGGATTTTCATTCGGAAGAAGCGATAAGTGGTTTCCGAGTTGGAGAAAATTTTGTTTTCACCAAGTTAAATTTATTGCGCCAGAAGAATTAGATTTTGCAGGAATACAGTGAAATTTCGTTAGGCAGAATGTTCCAAAATGTGTAACGCAAACTGGTAGAAACTAATTTATCTCGGCGAAATATAGAGCTGGAAATTAATGTCACTTATTTGGAAGAGTTACATTCGTGATTGTTCACTTCCATTATGAATTTTTTCCTCGCGTACGAACGTGTTCCTTTCGCTTCCGTGTGGCGAAATCATCGTTTCGAAGTTGATGTTAGCGAAAAAAAGAAATTCGATATTTCACCAACGTGTTTCGTCATAAAATCGTAAAGAAATTTGAAGGGAAAAAGAGTATGAAAACTTTGATGCGACCGGGAAACAGGTAGATCGAAGTGAGAACAAAATTCATGCGGAAACTTTACATGTTATCGATGATCGGAACCATAGTAACCGCGATACTCATCGGGAAAACAAGTACAATTATGTTGAAAATAGAAAACAATGCGCATCGAGCTTTTTTCTTCTTTCGCCGCTTGCTCTGTCACAATTACTCAACAAGAACAAAATTAAAATCTGACAAGAAAATAAGTAAAATTACGAACCAAGCTCTTTCAACGGAATAATTCAGAAATTGTGGTATATTTCAACACCACGAGCAAGTTGTTAATCGCACGTGAAACAGTTACAACTTATACATTTAATAACAAAAACGAGGCAACGAAATGGAAGATTACTTCGTTTCAGTTAGCCGCGTTAAACTTAGTAACGCGAGTTAATATTAAACCACGTAAATAGAGCGGGAGATTCTTCGGCCTGATACAGAGCACGAAACAAGCGGAATAATGCGAGAGGTTCGGCTTTGTGCCGCAACACGTCGCAGAACTGCGATTAAATATGTTTGAACTTGAACCAGGAACTTCTCTTCGTTAGATTCTGTCTTCGAATAAAAGGAGAACAAAGATAAGAAGAAAAAGAAATGTCCAAAAGATGGCGCGAAAAAATTCCACAATCTAAAATAAATTTATTAAGCGTGTAAATATTCCTCCATCCTCTTCACAGCTCAAAAGATATTGTCACAACGCTAAAACGTCGTTTGCCGTAACGATCGTGCGTTTTCCTGAACCTGTCAGATTTTCCATAAGAATCAACGAAGATGCGTTTACTGTATCTACATCGACGATCTTCACCGGCATTAACACACCACCCCAAACATACGTTAGCTCATGAAATACATTATAATGTAATAGATTCTTGAAATCGTTGATAACATAAAGCAATCTCTAAGTATTTACACATAACGTACTTCACGAGTATTCAAAAACGTAACATATTCTATAAGCGTTCACGGATACTTTCGCAACTTGCTAACCCTAAAACCAACTAAACCCAAAAATGCACCTGCCATTCATCCTACGCAAATTCATCCCAATCAAAGATCAAGTCAAACAGCAGTCGTACACACTGAAGCATCGCTTCTCCGCGTATCCAAAATTTCATGGAAAATCCCCCTCAGCCAAATTAGTCTTTCTCTACCGAAAGGACCGCGGACTGAAGATATAGCAAACGCGAGAACGATATCGAGAATTCAGGAGGCCTGGCGGGTCCGCGGAATCAGACAAAGAGGCCGACCGGCCGTTCCGCTAACCAACTTAACCGGAAACTTCGAATCAAAGCAAATACAGGGAAAGTGCCCGCGGGGGCCAGTTCGTCGGTTCATCGTGAAACTCGATTTACTATCCGGCACACCACCGCCAGCGTTTTCGCCCCTTCTCTATCACAAGCGTAGAGAGGGGCATCGGATCCAAGAGGGGTGCGCTTTGATGCAACACAGCCCAAGCACCACCCTCATTGTCGTGTTGCAACAATGCGAGCTTACAGTCAGTTTGCGTGTAATTGGGAAGCCTGTTAGCCCCATGAGCCAGCGAGTGCACGATAATGATGAGAGTTTCCTGGCTGATCGAGTTACTTGAATTGTCTTAGACGAGGCTTTGGAGGACAAGCTTGTACCTTGGAGAGATCGAGAGCCTGGTGAAAACGGGGGTAATTTGTTTTTCGAGGTTTCGCGAAGGTTTAGGCGTGATTCTGGCAGGATTCTGCAGAAATACGATTACCGACAGTGGAGAAACGCGAAAGAAGGAATGACCTATTAGGATTATCTAACGATTATTGAAAAAATCGTTAGACGTTGGTCGTAAAAATACCAAGAATCGGCCTATCTTTTGAAATCTTTATCAAAATCCCGATACAAATAGAAATGTAAAAGAAAAAGAAAAAATGCTCTTTAATTTGTCCTCGCTTATACTATTTTATTCGAGAGTATCGGAACTTACAACTTTGTAATGAATCTTATCGAATGCTGACGCCCTCAAATCGAATAAATAAACGAAATACCATATTAATAGTCGCAAAATACAGGAAAAGATAAAAGTGGGGAGAAATTCGGGTTATCCAAGTTTGCTAGAATCCTGATTACGGATATTTAATGCATGTTAACGGAAACGTGAACGTTGTACGCAGGCGAAACGCGTGTAGAGCGGTCAGTACAACAGGTACGATAATGCGTGCTCTCGGTTTGTTTATACCGGGGGGGATTAAAATAATGCATCGATGCGTCGGTCCGCCGCATTGAGCCAGATGAAGAGATTTAGCCGGAGCGCAAATTACATACGCATTAACGTGGGAAATATACCGTGGCCGAGGGTATGCATAAGCCACGATAAACGCATGTGCGTATATGCGTGCTCTTTGTTCAAAGGAGCGGGTAACGGGATTCGATGATTTCCTGTGATCGAGTGTGTCCACCAGTACGCGTCAACTGTCTCCAAGAATTTATGGATAACACGGAACAAGCTGATTTATGTATCGTGATGCGATATTATAACTTTTTCGGTGATATGGCGAGCTATGAAGGTTTTTGGTTAGAGTGGAATTTCGCTATAGCGATGAGAGTAAGGAATCGATGAAAAACAGCGTCTTTCACGGCGATGCGTCGCGTTGAGGTTAAAAATCTTTCTTTTTTTTTTTTGGTTTTTACTTATAGTTTATATATTATGTACAGTAGTATCTATGTATAATCGAAACTTATATAATAGAATAAATAGTTTTTTTAAATTTTACACCACTTTCCTGTATAAAAAAGATAATCCAAAAATCTCTGGAAACACGCGCTATCTTTTATTTCAGTAACTGAGACAAAGAGCATTCCGATTTTCTTTACAGTATTAATAAATCAGTTTGCATAAAACAACCTGCACGATATAACCCAAAAATAATTCAAAAAAATATTTAAATTCAATAACGCTGTAAAACCCAAACAAAAATTAATTTCATTCGGTAAAATAAATTAAAAGATTCTATTTACTGTGTAAATGTTATATCCTATCGAATACTAGATCGTCGATTAAACCACGCCACAGTAACTCCAAGCAACTACAAAATGCGACCTCTACAACAAAATCGAGATGTTCGCCATCTTTCAGTAACGTTACATCGTTGCAATTGAAACACGTTGATTTAGCGATGCGTTTTCATTTAGGCAAACCTTCCGCCGGAAAATTACGCGTGTCCAGAATGAATGCAATCCTCTGCTAGGTCGAATATTTCGGTTTGGAACGATACGTTCCGCGGGATTATTTGTCGCTTCCTACGCGCGTTACACGCAATTCGGGATAAATTAATATTAATCGCCGTTAAACATACCGTTTATAGTTCCCTACGATTACTGACTCGTTGAATATGATTTTCGAATGACTTCTCGAATGACTAAAGAGTAGAATATGTTTGTACGCTACTGGCGAAATTATGCGATTACAAAGTAGAAAATATATTTGTAGAATTTTCAGGAATACCGAGTTATTCGTTGAGTAAAGCATACGAGGAGATAGCGAAAACAACGAACGGATACTCGTACGATTTTATATCTTTCATTTAACCGAAGAAATAAAATCTAAATAAATTTTGGTACTATCACGCAGGATTCGTTAATATTTTGAACCAGATTCGTGGAAATTTAGGTTTCTCGTGTCTGTACATATGTATGAGCGATGTCTGTAGTTAGATGGAAGACTGTTTTTACTTGCGGTTCTTTTGTTAAATCTGTAGTTGCGGAGAAGCGTTTTAAGTGGAAGGAAAATTTTTCTGAATGGCAGCTTGCACAAAATTTCCTTTTTCTCTCTGACAAACTAGGTTGCGAAGTTGGTATTCCGTGAAAAGGAGAGTAACTGTATGAGCTGTCGGCGTTGAAATGCGAAATTTTGAAGCAGGTTTACGTTAATTTTAATTATCCTAATTCGCTGGAAAAAAGTTTGGAAAACGTGGCAAGTACCATCTCCCCTTTTTCTACTAAATAATTAATATTAATAATAGCGAAACCAATTCCATTTCTGGAAATGCAACATTGCTATTGTAGAGATAATTAAACAAATGATAAATATTAAATAAATATACAGATGATCTCACGCTACTGAGTCAAGACATAGATTCAACATAGCAAAGGGAGAAGAAAAATGTTATTACAGAAAGTGAAATACTTTCGAATGATGCATACGTTTCGTTTAAATTTATTCTATATTTCATATACTATATTACATTGCATTTAACTATTTAAACTGCGTTTTAGTAATTACACTCCTAAGGAACAGTGAAACAATCAAGAGCATTTGAATTAATTAAGGTTCATCAAGATTTCTCAATATCTTTTCCATGACAATTCGCAAACTTTTTACCAATCTCCCAATCGGTCGACAATTTCCACAGAGAATACTAGCTTTGTGAAATCGTCACGCAAACGGATAATAATAGATAATGATGGTCAAACGGACGGCCATCGGGCCGAATCGATGATTCGATTGTTTCTGTTATTACTCTGTTTGGCCATCCGCGTCCTGCTCACCAAGTGACTCGCTGGCGCGGCACAAACTGCACTTCCTCGTACGGATCAAATGCGTTTTTACTTGGATTTGGCCAAGGCCGCGACTAAATCGAACCTAAGTTCCAGTTTCGTATTCTGTTCATTTTCCGATCATTTCAATTATCTCTATTAGAATGACTTCGATCTTAGAGCCATCGTAATATTTATAAAAATAAGAACTTCAAAATTTGTAGCAGTCACATTGTTTGCCGCTCCGTTTTTTCAACTACAGTTCCATTAATTTTAAACTACATTCGGAGCGATTTACCAGGAATTCTGATAATTCGACCGAAGCATTATCTAACTTTTGATTTAAACGAATTGAATAATGACCATCCACTTGGTAAGTTTGGGAATTTGATTAATATCTCGCCTCATTACCATGTTAACAAGCCCTACTTAATTCACAATTATTATTAAATAGTTCATTCACCCGGCATTTTGTGCATTTGACCGACATTTCAAGCCGCACAGTCTGTACAAGTGGTTTTCACCGAGAAATGAATAATTAAATTCAAATAATTACCTATCTTCTCTATTTAGCTCGTAATCACTACCATTAATTGACAATTCTTTCAATCGAATAATCTTCTCGTTTAATAATTATTCATTCAGTCGCGATTCATTTTCCGCGATCTCGTAAATTTGAAAAATTCTAGAATCGGAAAATCTACAACTGAGAATTCAGGAAATAAGAATCCCAGAAATGAAAATTTACAATAATTTACACAAGAATTCGAAGAATCAGCATTGAACAAATACAATGAAAGTTATAAAATTCAAACTACTTAAGTTAAATTCCGAAAGTCCGGAAATTAACAATAATGTTGGAAAGGAATGTGAATTCTGAATGCGCGGTAACCTCGGCGAAAGAACATTGGTATTAAAAAGCTGCGTCTATTTTTATTCAATTTCTAAAATTTACTTGGATTCTTATAGGACTACGTAAAATGAGATTTTAGTAGGTTGTCACTTACCTGATTTTTGCCTTTGAGGACGAGAACGTTTGTAACACGGCCGAAGGGGACGCCAAGATGGATGATTTCACCCTCTGATACTTCGTTGGGGATGTTTCTGATGTGGATAACCCTCGAAAGTTTGCCGTTGTGGCTCTTGTCGAGTTTAACCTGCGCATACACAAAATTCTCATAGTTAGTCAGAAGTTATATACTATACAGTATGTGTGTATAATAAAATTGCAAATAATCCACGACAGTGTCGAATCATCGAACCCTGTATTTCAAAATAAACTTTTCGTTTTTTCAATTATAGTGAGCTATTAGAATATTTGGTACGTGGACGAAACAAATCCTTCTCTCGAATCTCATCTCTCTATAGTCACGTGCGTAAAAATACAAAAACGCATAAAAATCCGCGGTCGACTTACAAACGATATAAATAAAAAAGCATGCACGCAAAATATCTCCAAACACTGTATCGAATAAAATTGCATTCGTTCCTCAAGGGTGCCGGCTTTTAAAATTCCATCAACCCTCGTTAAAACGGGGGTGGCATGCGTGCAGACCTACACCACTTCCGGCCTAGGAACGAGGCCCCGGTGTACAAGTAACGAAACTTTTCGCCCGCTTTCGTATAAATTTAAATCGAAATCCCGCCGCCGGCGGAATTTTCAATCACGGCTCAATCTAGTCGAGACTCTCGGCAGTCACTGCGTCCCTTTTCGCCCCTCTTTGCCTGTTCTTCCGGTTCTTCCGCTTCTGCCGCGCGTCTTTTCCTGTTCCCTTCCAGCCTTGGTTCCCTTTATTCGAGGCCCGGAGCTTTCCGTCGGGTTTAACCGATCGGAAAATGCGCTTCTTACCGAGTTACGGAAGACAGATACTTCTGCAGCCTCTGTAAACCCTTCCCAGATATTTTTCTTCTTCAGGGGACGGGGGTGAAATGTTGGTTAAGGTTTCGCGACTGTCTGCTCGACGTGTAGGAATCTTTTCTTCTTGTTTCGCAAGTAGTTACTCGTGAAACGGATGAGATCTTGCTGTTTTTATTGTTTAAGTGAGTTTATGAAATTCATAAGCTCCGAAACTGCGAGAAGCGTACGAAGTTGAAACGGTATCGAATATGCAAGAATAATTTCTGTTCTTTGTGCTATCGACGAAAGAGCTGTCGGAATTATAGCGTACTTTTTGGTGAAAGGATGGTTGGAATGAGAAAAGCTTTTGACAATACTCAGCAGAATGATGGGACTACTAACCCTTTGCGGACGCGTCGGCATACAGCCACCAGTGCTTATCTATCGTTTTTAGCGATAAAACAGCTAGGGTCATAGCATAATAAACAATTGGAGTCAGAATACAGCCCGTAGAAAGATACCCTGACCAAATCTTATCTCTGTTTCAGATAAACTTTTGTAACTGTTTCGGATAAACTTGTGATTGGGTTGTTTCACAGCGTATTTCTATCTCCGACGTCGGTCTTTTGTGGAAGCTAACAGTCATCCAATCCGTTCAAAAATTTATCTATCTATATACATATGTGCCTACATTGAATGAAGACACACTTTTCATTTCTACTACTCGAACGTGAAACGCCATTAAACAAAGATAATCCGTAGAGCTATAAATAAAGAATACACTTTATATTATTATTATACTTATTATAACTCGAGATATAAATAGAGAAAGAAGTAAGGGAACGCATTATGCGGTAATTGAAGAGTAACGATTCGGAATCTTGTGTGTATCTAGTGCATTGGAATTATACGAAACGATGCCCTCATTATGGATTGCACGCGCGCGCTCCACTATCGAATAATACACGAATATAATACGTCATTATACAAGCACCGAGAGAACCGATTACTTCGCATTCAAATCGTACAATATCGTCGTCAAAATCTCTCGAAGGTAAGGCAAGATTTAATCCGTGCCGACATTATTCCTTAGAACCACGATAATTCGTATACTATCACTGTTATTATCCACCTTATTTACATTCGATACTTGTCTTTAAAATACCTCGAATATTAATGCCAGATATTGTTCCTTTGAGGCTTGTACTTTCCGTGTTTCATTGGATTTATCTCATTTTCAATTTGACGCTTTGAGAGCTGATGCTGATGAAATACTACGATTAGTAGTAGTAGTAAGTTAGAAAAATATTTTTTCTTTGATAAATCGTTATTTTGCGAAAGGAAATCAGGTAGGTCAAGAGAAATTACGTATCTAGGTATTTATTAAAAAATTGGTCTCCTCCAAGTGACAGTTAATAAATCACGAGGAATATATTTTTGAACGATACATGATCAAAATTTGTAGGTGTACCGCTATTGTAGACGTCGATTTGCCTGTCATCCTCGTGCTTCCCGGAAAAATACATGTGGCAGATCGAATATCGTTTCTCTATCATTTATCTTGTCGCCGATAGAATGACGATTTTGTAAAAATTTGCCGACAAAAATTCCAGCCAGCTTTTCTCAGAGTTATTCTCATAAAGAACAAATAAAACGTGAAAATGAACCAAGGAATAAAATATAGTCAGTACAATACGCTCTATTGTGTGATTCGATAAAAACTTTGTATACAATTGTCGACAAAGGTTCTACTCATTCTTCCAAAGCATCGCTTCCTAATTAAACAAGGAGGAAAACTTCTCAAAAATGCTGATTCCACGAGTTCTCAAAAATGTCCATCTAAAAATTTCCATGTCAAAAATTTTTAAGAATTTCTTTGAAGAAGAAACTTTTAAGAAAAAACTCCAACTTATTTCAGAATACGTATCTAAAAAAAGTATTGAAGATATTAAAATCGCCGAGATTCTTCCGCATCTCTAAATTCCACCCCAGTTACATCACCCTTCTCAATGTCAAAGCACTAAAAACGTTCAACAATGCAACATAGAAATCGAAATAGCCAGGAAGGAATAAAGAGGAAAAAAAAGAAGGGTCACTTTTCGACGTGTAACCACTGAATACTCTTTCCGGTGCCGTGGACAGGGGCTTAAGGGGTGGAAGAATCGCCGCGGGAAAGAAGTCGAGGGTTTAATTTCAAAGGTTGGCCGAATCCGTCAGAAGCCACTCGAGGAGATTCGAAACTCGGAAAGAAGCGTGGAAAACTCGTCGAGTGGATACTTATATTATGTACCTAAAGCTTTTCGAATGAGAAACAGACAATAAACGAGGGTGCGTTATATAAATTTTATTACAGTGACGCGAATAAAAAAAGAAGTGACAATAACGTAAGATTTAATTGTCTTTAGAATCATACATTTAATTGATAAATTTGAAATTGAAAGATGCGATTGTAACATGATTCTATAGTATCAATTAGAGCTTCTTTAGAATCTATACTACTATCTATAAATCGCATAATATCGATTAATTTCAATTTTTATATTATTCCTTGCTTCCGTAAACGTAATTTCGTTTTGCAACGTTGCAACATTCTTTCTACTTGTTACATTTTCTTTCGTTCGCTGCTATAAATTCAAAAAGAAAAGGGAAACAAAAATTACTTTAAATTCGCCTAACATTACAATCATAAAAAATCAGCGTTAACGCAAAACCGAAAACGAAAATAGAAATATAGGGACGAAATTGGATAAAGGGCCGAATAATATAGAAAACAATCGCAGTGAAAAGAAGCATGATTGAGAAAAAAGATGTGAGCTGGAAAGTTGAGCGCGAGCAATTCCGAAGAAGAGGCTATCAAATGAGACACTCGAGATGTCGAGGACGAAACGATGCGGTACGCGAGTGCCTGTCGATCGCAGAGAAGAAGAGGCTTAATTGGCCGGCGTTTTCCTCGTTTTTGCAAAGGTAGCTTAGGCCACCGAGAAACGCTGCAAACAAGATTCGCTTCGAGGACCGTTCAATCGTTCTCAACGACGACCTCGAGGACCTACTCGTGTGCCTGGACAACGTGTTCTCGGTGTCTTCCTCTCATTCCACTTAGCTGTCCAAAACTTCGATTTGACCAGTGCCTTTCTTCCAGTTTTTCTTCTTTCTTCCATGAAATTTTGAGACAATTGCTATACGTTCATATGTTATAGCATTAGTACTTTTTTAATATTACTAGATTGGAAGGATAACGCGAAAGTTTGCCTACTTTTGTACACGATACTAATTTATTTTCACAATTTCGCTGCAATTATTTTTATGAACCCTTTTATTCTACGTTCTTTCTTATACACAGTTCATCTTTATACGCGATACCAGCACATTTTTAGATATAATTATACGATTATAATAGATAATAATTTTTTTCTCCTCCTTATGTAAGAGAGAATAAAAATGCGAGTTATAAAGGGTTAACCCTAAGGGACGATAAAAATCCTACTTTCACCCCCTTTCCTGTTTCCAACCAGCCTCTCGTCGAGAATACGTCTTCCTTCATCCGAGCCGATAATTGGACATAATGGAGGCAATTCGCGGAAAATCGCTTGTAGGAAATGGGCACCGTGACCTCCTCCCACCGGTTGATAACGAGGGAGGATGCGCTCCGCCAACCGGAAGTCAACATTCCAATTCCGTTAGAAAATGCCTCGACACGGAATACCCTCTCTACATCGCAGGGAACAAGGGATACCATTTTGCTCTCTGTTTTCTCTTTGTTTTACTACACTCTGCTGTTCTCTCATTCAATTTTTAAAATAATTACAATTAGATTGTGAATTTTTGTGCAAATCCATATTTTTATGAATACTATTTAGATTCCAAGTCTTAATTCCGAGTCTTTTAAGACTCTCTAAACTGTTGCAACCATGTGTCAATACTATTGTTTCAATACTATTAATAAAAAGAATACCATAACTGATTCGTGATGTTAAATAAATACAAAAACTCTAAATTAAAAGGACGGAAACAAAAAGTGGGATTCGCAATTATCGCATCGCTGAAAATGGAAGGCAAAACTATAACGTGGCTCGAACACAAGTCAAATACCAAGAGATCTCGTATTTCAAGACGGGACGTGCGGCAATATGCAGCGGCAAACAAGTTCAAACACGCGAGGAGCAACCGATCCTGTCCCAATAATAAAAATCAGCTGTCGTATTATTCGAGGAGAGCCAAGCATGGTCCACGTAAAAGAGATTCCCATCGATATCGCCCTGCTTATCCTGTTTCATCTCGCTTGCTATACTAGAAGTTCCCCATCTTTTCGTCCTCCCTTGGCTCGATAGGATCTTTGGGATCTCGATAGGACCAGCACGATAGAAAATTCGCTTCGCTTAATAAATAAATAATATACACAAAATATTAAACGTTAAGTATTAAAATTTCCTTGTATTTAAGATTCTAATTCTTATAAGCTGTTTACTAAATGTTTTACGCTTAGGATCGCGTAGACGGAAACGTCGTACAATACATATAAATCTTTTAGTAATGTGACAACTATTTCTTACACTTTATCTCGAAATTATATAATCTATCTCAAGGCAATGTATTTTTAGGAATAAGAGTAGAGGTAAATATTACAGAGAAATTTCTTGGAAACGTATTGTGATCACGCAAAGACCTACTGACCACGTTTTGTTTACATACTTTTCGTTTCTTCTTGAATGGCCATGAGCTACATCAGAATGAATCGACTGCGTTCGTACAGGAAGAAAAGAAAATAATGCGTAGCATGTAATATTTCATCTCAGACTGTGCAAAAATCTGTCGATTTTAATCGAAGAATAATTTGACCGCTAGAGCAGAAAATACTAAATTTATGTACAGTTCCTAAAAAATTAAACAACTCGAAAATTAAAAAACGAGGAAAGTATTCAACTGAATGTTTACATGTTTGTATAATAATCTTGTACACGAAATACCAGGAAATAACTATAACCAAGAGATATAGGAATAAAATAACAAATTTCAGTAATACATTTTGCATGAAGCACTCTCAGAGAAATTTTTAAATATATTTATATATTAGTATAATAATATCCTCTGTAATTGTACTCTAGTTTCCTATATGCAATGCATTAATACGCTTGTCAAATACCATATAAAACACTAAATAGTTATAACCTGCATATATCAAGAAACAAGAGTACTGAAAGATAATTATTATTCTTTGAGAGCTTCCTACTTTGCTACTGTAAAAGAAACACATCTTACGAAACACAACAGATATATAAACAATGCCGCCATATTGCGATATGCAGTTTGATTCTCGATATGCAAGCAATCGATATAAATCTTCAACTATCGAAACACGTATCATATCTTTATACCTAACCATTAAATAAAATGCGGCCAATAATCAGAAATTAAAAACTTACGCGTACAGGCAATACATCCAGCAAGGAATATGGACCGTTTGTTGTCATAGAGTTCGCGTTTTAGATCGTTGCGCATGTCCATGGATCGTTCGAACGTCGACACACGAAACTATCACTGATGCGGCACAGAAATACAAAAAAGCACATGTCACGCAAAAAAATATACAACACTAAACGCTCGCGAGTATGTTAAACGATGACGCAACAGTTTCCGAATCAACACATCCAAAATACGACGGAAAGCAAGACTGAACGCGGGAAAGTGATGCGAAACGACGACCGGTCAATGTCACGTTGATGCTCGCGCGTCCCCGTCACTACTCGGTTTCCTTCGGTTGCGCGCGCTGTCGGTATAGGAGTGGGGAAGACTATCGCCCGCATTAAATATAAGTGCGCGAAAGATGAATATAAATACGCTGTTTGCGAGAAGTATTTGTATTTATGATTAATTAAGCATGTCGAAGTATATTAAATTTAGTATTATTTAATCCACTGAATATTTTGATATTTTGTATATTTTTGTATACTATGTGTACTTTTTGCATTTTTGCAGACTTAAAATTTCCTACAAGTGAATAAAATTCTGCAGTCCAGTTATTAGTATTCTACTATTTTCAGTTTAGTCAGATTTACACTTTATCCTGTCTGTATTTTAATTAAGAACCAATAATACGCCATAAATACAATCTAATTTTATGACAATAATATTCGATAAGATTAATGATTATCTTATTTGTTCGATATTTTCTATTTTATAAAAGTTTATTGCTTTGAACCATCACAATGCTTCCCTAATTAAAAAGGACAAAAATTATCTGTATCACCTTGTAAAAGTTATAGTATAAAAATATATGTGAAAAAGGAAGTAGAAGGGAAAACGCACGTGCCGGGACGCAACAGGCGACGCTACGCTTGCATCCCCATTAGAATTCCAAGTAGGTTTCCCTTTTTCTCTTTCCTCCCGTTTCGCTAGCCATAACTTCCGTCCTTCAGGCATGTTTCCACCCTCGACCACCGACAGGAAACCCAGATTCTTTTCTTCGAAGACGAACCAGAGTGCAGATAAGCCAGCGCCATGTCGCCCTTTCGCGACAAATGCATTTCAGCGACTCCTTAGAGTGCACTGAGGAAACCTCTGATTGTGAGAGTATTATTATGGAGAGATACGCTTTTATAAATCTTGCTTTATTAGAAAATGCTTCTTCTATCTTTTACCAAGATTATTGAAATTTTTCAGAATTATTACGAATCCTTAATTCATTACCATCTTATCGTGTATTTTTACGTCGTTGTGAATTTATCGTCAATTTTAGGATTTTTCTAATATATTGCGAATTTTTAAGTACTAAAAAATACGCCATTAATTATTAATTAACATGCAAAGTACTATAGCGTTAGTCATAATTTCTCACACATTTTAATTACTCCTCATTAATCTCTGCGTGAAAATAAATACTCGCGATCTCGAACCGGGACAATAAACTAGCATACATATCATCGTTTTTAAAAGCATCGACGCACGATAAATCAACTCCTTGTTCTAGTAGCGAGAAGGAAAAGCCCCGAGGAGCATCAATTATCCGGACAAGTCAGAAACATACTAGTCGAAGCGACGAACAGAAAAAGAGAAAAGAAAAAGGGAAAAACAGGAGAAAACGCTGTTCGAAAAGAATCGAATGCAAAAGAGCACTTTGGCGTTCAGCCATCGCTCTCGATCTTTCATCGAATCGAATTAATTGCGTCTGGAAGAGGGAGAAAGATGCAACGATCCGTGGCGAGAGGAAACTTGCGTGAAGCAGGCGAAGAAAAATCGAACGTGACTCGTCTTTCGTTTTTCAATTATACGTGGTAAAGGATATCGACGATTCTATAAATGAAGACCGAGCGTGGCGGAGACTGATGGATGAATACAGAGGCAGGAAAAAAGCAAAGGAGCCTGCTGTTCGTTTAATTGGTCGCCACCCCTTTCCAAGTGGAATCGCCCGAAGACGAATGAGAAACGCGAAAAAAGGCGAATCAGAGCAAACGGATGGAAACGACAAAAAATTATGTGAAAATTATGTGAAGACATTTCAATATTATTGTCGGTTGGCGTGTAAAAGTTTCGATAAAAAGGAAAATTACAAGATGAGATAATGCGAAAGTTTTTCTTGAAATGATTCCCTGAATGGGTTGTTTTGATGAAAAAAAACTTGCTGACTTGGTAATATCTGATTAGATTTTTTAGACGTTTCGAGTAATATAAAAAATTGTGAGTCCCGTTTAATTTTCTTCTGGTTCAAGAAAATTCAAGATCAAATCGAGAATTAGAGTGTTTCATCTAGAAAATTGTCGATATAAATAGCTCACATTTTTTGCGTTTATAAAATTAATTTTACGTTAGGTTTAGACTTAGTTTTAATATAGAATTAAGAATTAAGAATTGAAATTGTTCGCGATGCTTTTGATGTTTTAGACCTTTTAGACAGCCCTTTTCGATATATTGTAATTTGAAAAAAATCAGACATACAGAACAAATTGTAAATTACTACCCATAGCGCAAAAACTTTCAGCATATAGTATTTAATACCTCGCATATAGCAACCCTAGTACATTAAATAGTTACATGAACATAAAATAAAGCAAGGAAAAGGAAATATTCTGGTGTTACAAAAACACGGTCCCCGAGAGCTACTCGATCTCCATCCCTGGCGTTCATCCCCTGGAAAGACTCGCACCGGTATTATTACAAAGCGACGCATTAAACTACACGATATTTTACTTTTATCTCGATTTGCCCTAATAAAATAGCCAGCCTTCCCTTCGGTAGAACGTTGGTGTGCGTTCATGTAAAAGCCAGTTGCCACCATTTTTCATCCCTCCGACACGTCCCCTTTAGACTCATGCTCGCGTTTCGATCACGATGAATACACGCCACCCGATATCGATTTCGATAGGTCACTTGTCCTTTTTATACGTATACATTGCGAGTTTCTTTATGATTTCTCTGCACCCGGCTACATTTTCAATACCACCCCCTAGCAACGATTCATCATTCCATCGACGAATTTACACGATCGGTGGTGGTGTAATATGAAAAAAAGGAAAAGAGGAAACAGGTAGAACGAAGCGTGCTACCTGATTTTATTTATTTGGTTTTCGATTCGTTTGATAATTGGGCGTGTCAATTTTCTGTAATTCGTATAAAATAATAACTTTGACGACTATTTGTTCTAGTTCGATATCTCAGAACGAATATTTGTCAAGGTGTCGATTCGAACATTGAACTTTAAGGTCGGAGTAGGTGAACGTTTCTAACATTAGGGTAATCGCGAGAGAAAGTAGAGAGAGAATAACCATATCGTGTTACATAATTGAATTCACGTTCATGAAAAAGAATATTAAACGAAAAAAAGAATAGTACAACTACCTGACTAGAACGAAATTCAGGCAATAGAAGCTCCGGAAAACAGCACGGTAATTAGATACAAAAAATTCAAGTGAAATTCAGCGAAACAATTGTCATTCGCTAGTACCAACAATCAGGAAAACGCTTCAAAGATGAAGAAATTATAAAACAAAAGAAAGTACATCCTCCGATAGCAGAGGTAGCTACGCAAATGACACTAAATTTGCTTGTATTCAACGAAACAAAGGCGCTAACAATTCTCTCTCTGCATCACGCAAGATAAAAGTTACGGAAAACTGAACGAACGAACCATCCTCTGTCTCCCAAATCTATCAGTATCGTATCGAAAAATAAAAAAATGAGTTGGGAAAAGATATCCTTTGGCAGGAGAGGACCAATTGCAACCAGTGTCACAGTGTAGTCAGTAGGTAAACAAGAATGAAATTCAATCTACGTAGAAACAAGGAAGCCTAACAATTTCTATTTTCGTTGGATCAACCCTTTGTCTTGCAATATTCAGATACAATCGAGTACGACACTTCCTAACGCAATAAATCTGATATTAGATCATCCTGAAAATTTCCACACGAATATTTGGTTTATCGAACAATTTCTAAAGAATCGATAAGTTTATAATTCACATTGTAGATCGTTTAATGTATCTAGATAAATATTATCGATTCCTTCTAAATCTTTCATAGTTAGAATTTTGGTTACTTATTTTAATTATAAAAGATTATAATCGATTACAGACGAGACAGAGCAATCCATCAAGCGCAAGAAACTCGAGCTACGTTCGTTGGAGATTGGCTTTCGTGAAACGTAGAGCTTCGGGGATAGTGCTTGCAAGCCGTGCAATCGAAAGGGGTTGCCTAAACGCTCGTATGGTCGACGAGGTAATACATATTGACGTTTCGCCAATAATTTCGCAACGTCCCGACGCTAGGCGTCGATGAGATTCCGAATGATGTACTACACCCCTCATAACGGCTGCAGAAATCGGAGACACGAAATTTTATCGAACGCGTGACTTTCAGAAAATGATTTCTCAAATTTTATCCGAGTCACGGTGTTTTAACAATTTTTCATAGCCGAATTTGGCGAACAGCGAGGCAAATCGCTTAGCTTGATCCGAATATCTTTCCGACTCGTTATAAAAATCGTTCTACCTCATCCTACCGACAAAGTTTCACTGTTCACTCCTGGGACACCCTGTATATGCGATAAATTCCGGACGAATAACAAGAATAAACGGATGCACGAAACGCACGGTTCCGTTCGACGTATATTTCTCGGTTTTAGCTTTCGCCCCATGCTTTTCGCAAAACAGAGGGAAAACGTCAAAATGCGAAAACAATTCGCCCGCTAATAGGAACAATTCCGAACAATACAGGCGTCGTTAAACTTTATTTATCACGATGAACAGAGATAAAAGGCGGAATGGAAAACGCTTGACGATTTTTTTTTCAGGCTAAAGGGCGGAAAAAAGAAACGGAAGGGATGAAAGTAGAGTTTTCACGATTCTATATATTCGTTCGTAGAAGACGAGGAGTCGTGATTAATGCACCGTAGAGGATGATAACGGCGACATCAAAGAACGTCGATGTTCCCACGTAAAAGGGGATCTTTCTGTGAAAAAATTTGGTCAGACGAATTCGAGTATGATCGCTAATTAATTAGGAGTGTTAGTGGTGAGTCGAATAGAGCTTTGAAATTTTATATTTTCGTGCGAGTGGAATTTTGTACATTGGCTGCTGGGTATTCAGGCATATTTTCGAAAGTAGTAGAAATCGTAGAAATAATCGGTAGAAATGAAATATAGGAGAAGAATTATATAAAAGATCATAGAAAGAAATTATATCAAAGAAAGAGAAATTTACTATTGCGACAACCCAGAGATTCGACAGAGATCGAAGGCAGATCATTTCCCATCGGTCATAAACAGCGACAATAACTCGGCCGATATAATCGTCCCTAATTTTCTGTCACTATTTTCCCTTGGAACACGCATTGTCACGCTATCCCAATAAGCAGTAATTGAACGACGAAAGGCACATGGGAGAATTGCGAAACGACCCCGTTCCACTCGTCGCCATTTTGCTCGAGGAACCATGTCCGTCTGTTTACGAGACTCTGTCTGCTACATCAACGAGAGAACACTGCGATAATCGTAAAACCGTATCCGACGGGTAATCGCTAAATCGAAAGAACAGACAGCTGCGAGCTCTCGAATTTGACTGCCTTCGTCGAATTATAGAAGGTCGTATATTCACGATGACAAGACGAGTAGCTGTTTAATTGGGAAATAATAGCCATCAGATGTTTTATCCTCGAGTGGTCTGCTTATAATTTAAGGATTTTGGATTTAAGGTTCAAAATGTTGAAAGGCTTTGTATTCGATGTCAACAAATCTTGACAAGTGAAAGAATTTTTTGAATTTGTAGAATTATGAATTTCACTTGAGAACTTCATATACTCTCTCAATACATACTACTGAACTAAAAGCGAAGTAAGAAAAGTTATATTAAAATAAGTATAATTACATGTACAGAGATAGTGTATGCCGGTTTTAATCGTCGCTCGCACAACGCTACTATACCAATCGAAGAAAGGATAACAATACTCTTCTAGGGAGCACGTGCATACATTTATATCGACGGATGTTACCACAAAAAGTTAACCTTCCTATGTAACTCCGGCTGAGGATTACATGAAACGGCAATAACAATCTGCCCCGATTTCATTTGCCTCTAGACCTTGCGAGCCAAAACAATCGTTAGCATTCAGAGGCGCAATAATATGAAACTCTGCCAGATTCGAATTTTCCGTTGACATTTTCTACGCTCATGTGCCGCCGCTACACTAGATAATAGCGAAAGGCTGGCAAAGAAATTTCTGTTTCACCCCTCAGGAATCCTACGTTTCCGTGCGGCTGTCGTACCGTAGAAGATAACACGGGACGCTATTAATCATGTCAGGTGATGCACCGCGTCGAAACGCGTTATAAACGCGGCGTACGCCATTGTATCGCGGCGTGCAGACGCCACTGGACATAGGAAGGGGTGTCGCACGGGTGGTAACGGTTCATCAATAACCGGCATTTCCAAGCTGACTGTCCGTTCTACGGTTCTACATCCTTTCCATAAAACTGGCAAGACCGTCTATCGGGCCATCGGCCAATTTATTAACCCCTCGCCGTGTCACCCTTCGCCTATTGGCACCCTTTCGTCGTCAGAGAAATTTATCGCAGGCGCAGTCTACGATCGCACACATCCTCGTTCTACATAGATTATGTTATAGATTATGTCTTTTCTAGATAAAATTCCGTAGCTCGGCTGCAAAAGGTACTTGTGTCATATTTTTGCAAAAACGAATTGAAACCGTTATTGAATTTTTAAATAAAAGTATATTCTATGTGAAAAAAGAAAACGACAATTTCAGATTCTACCTTAGAAATAAACTTGATGAAATAAACTTTCTAGAAAAAATAGCAAAGTCAAAATAAAAAGATACGAATAGCATAAGCTTTAATTTTCTCTTCTGGTGTCAAAAAATAAATTAGAAAAGGAACAGTAGAATGTTCTGTGTCAGAAATTATTTGAACATGAACTTTTTAACGTATCTTCGAGCGCTAGTATCTCAAATTTATAGATATCGACGTTGGTATTTCTTGCGCCAGGTGGCAGAATTATTTCGAGAGAAATCGTTTAGTTGAAATTTCGGTAATTATTTAGAAAAGGGGACAAGGTAATACCATTATTCCTGACGTAGGGCGATCATGGTTCAAAACATAATTAATGGTTGAAAAGTTATAACCGAAAGAAAATGCTACTTGTTGCATTACTTCTTATTAGGATTGTGATACTAATGGTGATAAAGTATGGCAGATTAGATTACGTTAGATCGCGTGGGTGGTCCAAAATCCAATTTTTTACATACTATCACTGACATTTTAATTTAATTTTTAATTATCTTCTTTAATTAAGATATCTTGTTAGGTATGCACATTGTATTAATTATAGGTTAATTGAAATGGCTATTAAGAAGGCTGAATGGCGATTGTTGTTGAATAGATAATGTGGTCAAGGTTGCGTCGTAGTAATGGAATTCGTAGGCGGGTGAATTGAGTTTCTGGAACTGGGGTGGTTAATGGGAATATATAGTGGATACAAAGGCTAATTCTGTGCTTCTGTTTGGCTTGTGTTCTTGCTTGTTAATACCGCAAGTAGGAGGGCATTTGACGAATGCATTCCTGATTAAGTGGCAAAGAAGGGGTTGAGAATTAAGAATCGAAATATTATTCAATAAACTACAATCGATATGTTCAAACGATACATCTTAACAATTCCTCGCTGTATTAAAGAGATACTCCTATGCCGACAAATAAATGAACAAAGCAAGAGACAAAATAAAATTCGAGCGAAAGCTTCCGCTTTAAAATACATTCGCAGTGTGAAAATCATTTATCAAAATATAAAGCTCCTCGCAGTAAAAGATCGCGATCTCAAGAATTCCCGTGGCACTTCTCTTCTAATGGCAACAAAGAGGGGCAGAATCTCGATAACGCCACGATCGAGCAGTGCATTCGAGCTTTTCAAAGCTGTTAACGAACGAAAACGCGAATAATCGAGTCGATGACGCCGGCAATGCCTCGAAGTAACGTCCATAAATCACTGATGGCGTTTTCCGCTGGATAAAAAAAAAAAATGTAGCCCGGAAACGAGACGAAACGAATTGAAAACCAGCCCCGATAGTGATCAATCAAATTGATATTTATTCTGGCTGTTTAATACGTTTAATATGACTTCCATCGACCGCGGCAAATGCACGGATGGTCGCAATGATTTCCAACCCCTCTGACGGTGCGTGAGGACTGAAATATGAACGTTGTGTTTCGCTCGATCGCTTCGAGATTTGTTTTCCAGCGAGAATGCCCCGAATCGATTGATTTTTTTTCACAGGCTCGAGAGAAGTTTTACTGTTGGGGTTAATTTTGAAAATTATTTCTCTTTTCGTTTTATTATCTTTAATAAGGAAGTTTCGAAACAGTTTTGAACTCTTCTTTGAAGAATTTCTTCTTTTATCAACTTCTCGATATGCCTGTTTTTCAAAGTAATGCCATTTTCTTTTTCTATATCGATCACTTAAATTAAATTTGCACGCTGATATTAGGCACTTTCTTAAGAACCTTCAAAAGTTATTGGATAGTTTAAAGACAGTTTTCAAGAATTGCAAAATATGATAAGACGACAGCCACATGTACAGTGAGAAAGAAGTTGATAACAAGAAAGAAACAGGTCTTCGTATCTTCGAAAATCATTCTCTGATTCTTTGCATGGAACATCATTTAATCTTCGTTTCCACCCATTTCTTAACGTCGATCGGTTCTCGAGAGAGCTTAAATGTTTGCGCGAGCCAGGAGGTTGCGTTTGCTCGAATTTCACATCGAATTTCTCGTCGCTCCCGAAACGGTGGGTCGGGATATTTCGAATCGACCGAAAGTTTCTCTTACGTATGTTTGGATTCGCCGGCAAATATAACCCTATATTAACCGTGCGATCGGAGAGTGCACGGTGCCCCGGGGGTGCTTTTGACGCTTTCGAGCTTCTCTGTCTCCCTGCCTGTCGCACGCGTTCGGCTCACGCTTTCTAATTTGCTCCACCACCTTCTCCGACTGATGAATATCGGCCTGAATTGTCGCCAACTGGACCGACGATCGATCGATTCGTAGAATCGTGGATGGAGAAACGCTTTTTCAGAAAATTATGTCGGGAAGATTGAGAATCTGAGAAGCGTAGCGAACGCCTCTCATTTGTTCGGCGAAGTTTAGCAAAGTTTGGTAATGTTTGATAAAGTTCGAATATCGATTATCGGAGTTCTTGGCGCAGGGTTACTTTCGTGAATTATTTTAAGAAGAGTGGAAATTCAGGTAATGTGTGTGTACGTGTACAGCGAGTGTTCGGTGAAGTTTAGTTTCGTTTGAATAGTCGTCAATGTGACAAATAATTGGTTAGTAAAATGATAGATGAAGAATTGCTTCTTCCATCATATACAATAAAATGAAGCGCAGCGATTATGCGAATACTTGGATCATAATTTGAATATTAAATGACTAGTTAGGCACTCACTATTTGTAAAAAGTACTTAAATCGCTCAATTATGTTTCGCTCGCTAGAAAACGTTAAATATTTCAACAGGATTTCGTAGCACCCTAAAAGCGTTCGAAACGACGCAACATCTGACGCTGGAGGCGAATCTACCTGCAGCCATCGTTGTAGAAGGTTGGTTATCTTAATCCCCAACATTATCACCAACGAAATATTTCAGAAGAAAACGCTTACCATAAACTTACAGTCAACGTGTTAAATTCGAGTGAAAGACCAAATATTAATCACGTGTTTCGGTATTAAAACGAAACAATTTTTTAAAAACGATTCAATTATCGATTAGAACCTCTAACATATTTAACATCATCGAGAATAACAAGAGTAACAAAATGTGAATCTTTGGTACAAAAATTGTCTGAAATTCGACTAAATACTGAACTTGTTGTCTCGTCACTGCTACACACCCTCCTTGAACCTTCGCATTTATTTTAGCCTCGATGAACCCGCACTTTTTCAACATTGTTACGTCCAGCGACGCTCTACCTAGACCAGACCACACAACCAGGCTTACTGCGTACCCTCAATAGTCTTAAGAATCTACCATAAATCTCAGGAATTTTCTAGCTAAACTCCTTCAGACCCAACAAACATCTCTTTACTAAATCGTTTTCTACAGGTTTATTGTTTACTACGGGAAAGTTAGTTATCTCACGCATGATGCTTCCCACTAGCAACTGTCTGTCTCGGGGGCGGATAGCACCCTTCCTCGCCCACCGACCTAGAAAACAAGTCAATTGACAGCGAAGTCTTTCCCTCACTCGGCCAACGAAAACTTGTCCTTAACAAATCGGCTCTTTTCGTGTCGTTAGACCCACCCACAGCAAGCATCCTCCGCAGCATCATCTTCACAGAAAGTCAGTGATCGTCTAAGCGTGCTACACATCTCTCTAGTGAAGAAGTTGTTTGAATAAACATTGTAAACTCATTTGAATCATCCCTATTGTCGTAACAAAAATAAGGGGATCGATCAGTTCGTGGCGTCGATTATTTAATCGTAACGGGAATTTACGACTCTGGTTGACGTGCTATCTCGCGACCGCGTCTCTCCGCGAACGGTCGAAACAAACATCAAACTCCGACGAAGGCTTTCAACAAACTGTCTCCAAAATCTAACCTAACAAACGTCAACGATCCCATAGGAACGAAAGAAAAACAACAGAAAAAATAAACAAAATAATGAAGCTAGATCGATGATTCTTCGAGGTCGAAGAGGAGACGACTTTTTATCTACAACGCGAGAACAAATCGTCGTCGAAAACGGAATATTAAAAGCGTAAAGAGGTAGCGAACTTTCGACCGTTGCTAGGCTTATTTATACTGGACGAGGCTGTTTAACGCGGAACCGTTTTCCTTATTTTTACGCCCGGCCCCATTAAGAACTTCCACGCTTTTATACCGTGACGTCCAATTTTTTTACGACCACGCTTTCGCGTCTTTACGACCGCCAATATCTTTTTATCGTCGTGGTTCACGGTAGCGCCCTCCACGTTTCGGTTTCGAAGCACCGACCGTTTAAATCTTAATCACTGGCTTCAATTCCACAGCGGTTTACCCCATTCACCGGTTTCTTGTTAGACGCCACCCTAAGATACTTCCGATGCACGTGGCTTGCTGATTTTGGCGAAATTTTATTTTTTTTTCTTTTATGTTATTTTATGAAATATGCTGCAATTGTAAAATATTTATCTCGGAGAGTTTGCCATTCTCTTCCATAATCTTGATCCGATTATTTATATGTATATCGTTTTATAAAACGTCAAACATTTTTATCGGGTTGCAAACATTTTTACAATAAAAATTCTCATTTCTGTTATAAAAGTACGTTTCGATTCGATTAGTACAGGATTTTAATAAAAATAAAGGCAAAACAGAAACATTCTCTTACTACTCAATCGTATTATAAGTAAAGAAAGATTTACAATTATCTGTGGGAAAGTGAATAGCAGTGTAGCTTGAGAATCTTAGTTAAGTTTTACATGGAACAACTTTCAGAATAATGCGCGTATCAAAAGTCACTGCAAACTATGATTGATCTGTACTACCAGCCGCTGGGATGGACTGCAAGTGAAAACAGATCGTGCACTGTCAGACACGTTTCGCAATTGATATCACGTAGGAATTACGTCTCTAATTTTTCACATTGATCCAATTCTCTTGCACAATTGAACTAACATTATCAGTGAATTTTTGAACCAATGATCAGACTAAATTTAAGCGCGAGTTTTGTTTTAGATACGTAGTATTAATAAAATTTGAAGGGAAAGAATTTTCTCTTGGGAAATATAAAGAATCAAAAACTTAGAAAATATCGACAATGTAAAGAGCGCAGAATTGTATGAAACTAGAAATGAAAAAAATCGAAAATTTCATACTTGAGAAATTCAGTCGATGATTTAGTAGATTCGGCAAATTTGTAATTTCCAAATTATAGTCGAATATATTTATAAAGACGGAAAAGCGAAGCAAGGGAGGGTGAGTTACGGTAAGATTACAAGGAGAAACGGGCGAAAATAGCAAGAGCAGAGAAAGTAACGGGGTGGAAAGGGAAGTCTGGCACGCAGCCAGACCCGGATCTCAATGGGAATCGTGTTACCTGTCTCATGCTACTTTGTAGCGCTACCCTAATCTCGCATCCGGTGTGATTTATCGGGCTGTGGCCTTACGGCGCGTGCCTTACGATCCCGCTGGATTTGTTCCTGCGGGTAATCGAGAATCGACCTAGAAGAACGTTCTAGGAATTGACGTTTCCAGGAGAACGATGTGTCAGAGCACAAAAATATTCGCAAATGCTGAATCGAGTGAGACAGGGTTGTTCGAAACGAACGAATTTCTCCACTTCGAGATTCGAATCTTTGTCTCGTTACTTTCTTCGTTTGAACAAAAGGTTTATCTGATCCAAGTGTCTATGATAATCGATTCTCATGGTGGCAAAATATTCGTAAACGAATCGAAGTGAACTGAACGAATTCGTGGTAAGTAGACGCAGAATTTGAGAGAATAACCTTCAACGTATCTTGCACTACTCAGCCAAAGCTTTTAATTATCAAAAAGTTGCTCTCAATTCACTTAACTTCCATCCAGTTCGCGAAAACACTTCCCAAACCAGCCATCAGAATCGGATCAAATGAAGTTCGATGAAAGAAAACAGCAAAAACAGCGAAGGAATAAGGAAGAGAGGTTTGAAGAATCGAGATTAAGAACGCGTTTAAAATTCAAAAGAGAATCGTTTCTACTTTCTAGGCGTTTTCGTCGATTAGCAAGCGAAATTAACAGAATACTACAAGATACTTGGCTGTACGGTACCGTATGCTGGTAACGAAGCAAAATTAGCAAGGAAAGAAATATTTCAGCCAGGCGAAAGAACCAAAATTAGATAAATGCGAGGACGGTTTTTCTTATGGAGAGCAGAATGGACATGCAGGCAAATCCCCTGGAATATTAATGAACGAATGCGTCCTTTTACTGCATGTAATTTTTGTCATTTTTAACGTTTCGCGAGCTTCGCGTTTCTTATGATACAGAATATGTGTTTGAATATTTTATAAAGGAAAGCAGAGAAAGGCGAAGCATTCGAGTCGATTCGACGGCGTGAAATAAAATTTTTAAGAGATTTCGATCTTTTAAATATTCCGCTAATGAAAATTTGTAAAAATAAACATATAAATCACAAAGAGTCGAGAACATTGCCAACGAAAAGAATTCCTTTAATCAGACTCGACGGGAATTCGAAATTTCGTAGTCAAACTGAAAAAATATCTGCAGTACGTCGGTCGAAAATTCCACGTTAAAATGCAGAATAAAAAATAGAAGGGAAAAAGATGTAATATGGAATCTTTTTGCAGGCTTTTACAGCGGACGGGAATAATTATTCCCCCCGTAGGCGAAACGGTCGTATCGAAGCTTATTAACGACCGTTTAATTACCGGCTGCGATAATTATATCTGGCCGCGTCGATTAAATTCGCTTAAGGGTACCTACATGGCCTGGGAATATCGCAAGGGTCCGATTGAAATTTCGCGAAAATGTTTACGCGAACGTAAAAAAGAGCCAGTCGAGTAATTACGTTTGTTATCAGTTTACAGGGTGAAAGTGCAGTATTGTTTGGTAAATTACATGTAGCTACTAATGAACGTACTGTTTCTCCGCTCTGGATATTTCCAAGGTTTGCTTCCTGCTTTATCCACGTTGATTTCATTCGATACAATCGATTGGTCGTGATTTGCCTATACAAACTATTCATGTCTGACGATAAGATTCTTTCATCAAATCGGTTGAGATATCGTGCAGAAATTGTCTACGGGTTTTTGGACTTTTAAATTTAGAATCCTGACAAGTGCGTAAATGGCTAATTTTAAATTTGGAAAAAAGCAGCGTAAAGGTTGCCGAAAATAAATTTAGCATCCAGAGAACGTTGAAAACATTCGACATTTCCACACGGAAAGAATTTTATTTTTGAAAGAAGATATTGCGAAAGCTCGGCTGTGAGAATTTTTCAATTTCGGCGCTAATAATTCTCATAGACCTAAAATAATAGAGGAAAGTACGTTGAAATGTACATTTCAGCAATCTCGGTGCAGTTTTATTTGAATAAACGACATTCCATATGCATAAACTTAATAAGTATTTCACGGGTAAACAGCGAACGAAGATAAAGGAAGGGGAAAGATTGGAAATTTGAACAAAAGAGACTTTTAGTGGGATAGCGAAGTTTTGAAATGAGATTTTTTAAATATTTTTTTAACTAAAACGAGCAAACGAAATTATGACAAAAAATTGCAAATTTCTGCTGGATGAGCTTTTAGTAGAATATTGTATATTTTTAGAACGGTTGGAAATTATTTTCGACGTAAAATGAGAATTTTTAATATCCTTTGCGATAAAGTGGCAAACGAGATGAAAATCGAAAATTTTTAGTAAAAGAAAATTCGTAATGGAATATTATGTTACGTTTCACGTTCTGTACGTATAAGGCAAATGAAAATCGAAGAAGATGAAAATACGATATTTCTAATAAAAGAATTTTCGCGAAAATATTTCGTAGCTGTGGAAAATTGAAAATTTAAAAATACGAAAGATTAATAATCTTTGCCTCCAGGGAAATGAAACGTTATTTCTCAAAATTTCCAATTCCAAACATTACCATATACATATGTACATTTTCCACATAAATTACAAATATCACACTTTTCTGTAATAAAATAATACAAACTAATATAGAATAAGAAACGAGTGTATGCTTCCTCGTTGGTTTATCGTCCCTAGTTATTTCACCTATGGATATTATCCGATCGTTACATCGATATTACATCGTCTATTTTATGCTATAAAAAGAAAAAGAAGGAAAAAAGAAAAAATAAAAAGACGAACAGCATAATAAGCCTCAAAAAGAGAAAAGTAGAAGGAGAAAAATATGCTACAGGCTGATAATAAAAGGAACAAGGACTAACGAAAGGCACCGCCTGGTGCTGGAAGCAATTTATCTAAACGGTCGCGAGGTCATTCGAAACGAAAGGCAAAGAGTCCATCCGGAATATTACTGGGCATTGGGCGCCATTGCGCTTTGATTCTTTTGTGCGTGGCTCGTGGGACCTCCGTCTTGAGTTATCGAGGCCACTGAGGGCAAAACGAAGCGAAGAAAAAAGAAGAACGCCCGAAGAATGGACGTACTTGGCGATCTACGGAATACACAGAGGCCAAGAGGAAAAGGAGGATGAGTTCCAGTTTTTTTTTCTTTTCGAGAGTCGCCATTTTCTGCACGGGAAATTTTCAATCGATGAGAACGGAGTCCGTACGACGCGAAAAATGTTAATGAATATAAGCTTGCTCGAGATTCTTAAATTCGGTCTGCTGGATTCGATCGTTTGAATTACACTTCGAGCAATCAATTTCGACGAAAACTTTGTGAAATTTTGTAAAGTATGTATCTTTGATAATCTTAATGACAATCAATCCTGACGCGGATATATTGAAATTAATAAGTATCGTTTATTTGTCAACGCGTCAATTATTATAATAAGCAATTAGAAAATATAAATAGGTAATTATGGATTGTATCGATAATCGAATTAACATAAGTATCGATAATTATCGATTTTGAAAGGTAAAATGTGCATAATATAGGAAAATAGACTCCAAATTGTAGTTTTATCAGTAACGACGATAATAAATAATTTCGAACGCAAAAATACAGAACGTCATTGATTTCGATAGTAATTAACCTGAATGGCAAATTATACGAGATAATATATTAGAAGAACGCAGAAAATAATTAAACGTAAAGCGTATTTTAAGCGTATCTCCGAAGAAATAATTGGAATGATAAAGCGTAGAATCTAGGATAGTTAAAAATACGTGATAGTAAAAAATACGTAAGATCTGCTTTCATCAGTGTCGTAATTTAAATAATTTAAATAATAAACAAGTTTATTATCAACAAAGATAACAATCGCAGATAATAAATTTATTGAAATAAAATTTCATATCCGAATCTGTATCCAGAATCCATAACTATCTTTTTATCTTCGCTAAATCTCTTACTAAAAGGTAAAGTTCTCCCTACGTTCGAATTTTCCTCATTTTCTATGTCTTCCCGATCCTTCGAAATTATTTATTACGACATCTATTCCGGCATCGAAAAGACACTTCTATTTTTAAGAATATTTTAACAAATTACAGAAAGACTTAAATTAACATTTGACAACCGAAAAGAAATATAATACTCTGCATTTATCTTTCTCGAAAATGTTGATAACCTGACATTCTGATCCGATTGCGGTGGCCACTGGTGAAAATACCAGGTGTCACGAGATTATTGGTGAACGAAGAAAGAAAAGCAGGTCGAAATAGAAGCGGCGGAAAGGCCAGTGAAATCAGGTTGCCACCGAATTAAGCGACGTCCCGGGGTTCGGAAAATAGACGACCCGATACGTGTTCCTTTAATAAAACTTATCAGAGATCGATTTATCATCGTTCGAAAGCACCGGTTAGATACGTTTGCGGCTTTAACTAGCACTTTCCTTGGATTTTTCATGGGTTTCGCTTCTCCACTCTTCTCCTTCCATATCTTTTTCAACTAACATTAATCAGTAACTTGTAATTATTTCTACACTAATTTACGCTATATACGCGATGTATTATTTCATCAATACATAATTACATCAGAAACTAAGCAACCTTCCTGTATTCTTTACATTTATACTTATATCCATCGAGCTTATATCTATCTATATTTACCTGTATCTTTACATTAAGTTCATATTTATTAATTCTCAAATATCTGCTTGCACGAACGACCATGAACTTTTGATCACACAATTAAAAAATTCAGTGTGTCGTCAAACTTCAGAATATACCGAAAACCAGAATAGTAAAAGCCAGATTTCATGGATCAATCGTTAGCCGCGATTCGCAATCTCCTCTCTCCGACGGTACAATTGTTTTCGAATTTTCGCCATCCAACAGCGGAATGTCATATCAGAAAATCCGGAATGAAAATGGGAAAGGGACGGACCAATCGACCATGGGGACTTCTGAAACCTGGCCGAAACTTCTGCTTGGCATGTCTGACATATTTCATGCTGGAATGTTTCTCTGCGAATGCACCGGAACGCACACCGCGATTTCCGGGATGCCATCATCAACCCCCGACCGCTATTCTCGTGCGAATAATCACCATCTCTCGATTTTACGGTTCGAACCACTTTTCCATTCGCTTTACCCTCGTCGTGCATGGAAAACACTGTTAATTAACTATCGAGGTTGGTCGGAACGATAGATTTTTCAATAGCACTAGATCGTGGATGAAACGTGAAAAGCGAATGCTTCTGTAGAATCGTGGAGATGTTGGCTTATCGCTGTAAGCAGATTGTATTGAATTCTCTTGAATTTATTGCGGTAGGAACGAATAAAAAATTGCAAGAGTTTTGAAGAAAATATGATGTCAGAAGACAATAGCGAAAATAGGATATTTTATATACAAAATAGATATTTTTAGCAGATATAACCTAATATTCGTATAAAATATTGTTTTTAGTATAAACTAACGTCAATATTCAAGTACCGATCAGCTTTCTATGTACAAAATCTGTTTCGGTATAACGCAGTACCAACGCGGTTTCGAGTACCAACTTTTTTTAATTAAAAAATCCTCTTCGGTATAAGCAAAGTCAATTTTCGAATACCAACCGACATTTCACTGGAAAAATCCACTGAAATGAAAAGAATGAGAAAAGAATGGACGCCAACCAATTTTGCACGAACTCGCGCCAGAAGCCTCGTTCACGAGAATATCTACGAACATGCCTCGATTCATCAAGTAAATAAGAAACTGGCGAGACTCCTCGAGAGCGGAGAACGAGGAAACTTCTCTTTCGAAAGGTTTGCGTCATCTTTCCGAGATTCGATCGAGAAGAAAAGCTACGAACAATCGACTGTCGACGAGGCAAAGGTGATCGAAGCACGGGGATAACAACGCGGCGGAAGATAAGGTTGCACTTTTGAAATTAGCTCGCCAGGCCGGAAACGACTTTTCTTCGACGAGGCAAGAAAGAAACAGGGTCTCTGGCCGTCGTTGCCGGGGCTTCCGTCGAGCTTAATCGAGAAAATGGCTGAACCGTGGCGCAGTGAAAAGAGGGATAGGCGCGTGATCTCGCGAGATCGGAAGCCATTTATGGTCCCTGATCGACTTAGAATCGTCGACTGCGTGTAATCTGCTTAGACGATGCTATTCTCCGACGTAATTACCGATAGATCGCCTTCTTCATCCCTTACCCGTTGAGGAAATTGCGATTTTCACGGAGCTCCTTCATCGTACATATTCCAAGATCATTTTTAGCTCTTAACGGTCCACCAACTCGCTCATTCTCCAACAAATTACACCTTTCTAATATCAAAATTCTCTTTACTCGCCAAAACGAGGAAAAAGCGTGTACGTTTAAATACGACAGAACAGAAATCTAAATAAAACTCGCCAAATATCCCCAATCATCGATACTTAATCCGAAACCGTATCACAAAGGAAGCCGATTTCACAGTCATTCGCCTGTTAACAACCTTCACGCCCTTAGACTAACGAAACATCAAAAACTTGGAGAGAAAAAAACTTCAACGCCCTCGAGCGAGCACCGTCTCGGGGGTCGTCAGCCGAGTTTTTCATCAAAGGAAGAAAGGCCATGACAAAAGAGAGAAGAAAATGACGAAGGTGGAGAAGGAGAAGAAGAAGCAAGCCTGAGGGAGTACTAGAAAAAAAATAATGTACGGTAATTGACTCCGGTCTAACACCTTTAACGAGACTTACGCGTGAACCCTTTCATTCGATGGGGTGAAATCCACGCGAATGAGTGACGCAGCATCGTGACCATTTGTGGATAATGGGACGGAACGAGGCGGAAAATGGCACATCAAAAAGAAACTGGGACAAAGGAGACCAGCCGGTTGTCCACCTAATAAAGCAAAGTGGCTAACGATACCCAAGATGTTAGGGCTGATTTTCATCAGGTGTCCCTTCAGACGCCATTTATCTTTTATTATATTTTGCGAAGAAGCTGCTTTTTCACAATTCTGCTATTTTTAGCTAAATTAATCCTTTCACCGAAGATTTCAGACTCTTGCAGACTAACGTTCATATTCAGCAAATAACACACAGTAACAGTCTGGCAAGTATATCGTAGAGTGATACGATATCGGTGTTTGGCATCGATAGTGGCACGAATCTAAAAAGTTTCTGCTTTTATCGAATGGAACATTATCGCGCTATTCTTATTACGCAAAACAGTATATTTGTAATTCGATCGGTTTCGCGTCGCAAAATTATTATTTATACCGCTATCAACCTGGTCTTAGTTTTACGACACTGACTTCGGTTGTTTCGTGACGCTACAAGTGGAAGGTTCTACCGCTGTCGCGAATATCGGCGTATCTTTCGTTAAATCAACGTTACAATGTCGTTGAAACGATTCGCGAAGATGTCTTTGTAAATTTTAAAAAATCTCTCGCGTAAAATTTACATATTTTTGGATGAAACGAATCCTTAGATAAAGATGAAAGGTTAGATAAAAAAAGAATTTAGTCCAACTACGTGCCACGTAGGAAAGAAGTTCGTATACAGTTGACATGTATCTGGATGATTTTCGCGAGAACGATGACGAAGCGGATCGTTAACTGCAAAGGAGAGACAGACGAGAACAACGGGGGATTCGGTGACAAAGCCGGCCGCGTTCTTCGCTTTTACTTTGAAAACATACACGTTCTACTTTCCGACGCTCTATACGTTCGCCGCCGTTTCATAGCATCGCCGAAAAAGAGCGCGAAATTGTTAGCGGCCCACGAATATTCACAAAATTGCCAACGACAGCTAAATAATTAGTACTTTAATTAACACTTTTAGGTCTTCTGGCGAAGCTGCTATCCTAATCAAATATTCTTCCTATGTATAAAATGCCGTTAAATCGTAATTTTATCTATCGTAATTTTATCGAGATTATCGTTAAAAATGTGATACAAATTAATCCCACAGTCTCTAAAAATTTCTAGAAGATAAGACGGTCAATTTTTACAAAATTTCTACATTCTACGTACTATTATTATAAAAAGATTTATAATAAATTAATTTATTCTTGGGAAATAAATCGCGTCGTAGAAACAAACTTGGATTTCTAACATTATTATAAGCAATAGGTATAAAATGCACGTCGACTAATCGCAACCAAGTAAAATATTGCGAATTGTCGTAACACCTAATTGTCGTCATACCTAGGGAAGGCCTTGTGCAATCCATTTCAACTTAACGTAGCAAATATCAGTAACAAAAGACAAGAATCGAAATCTTTGAACCATTCCGTGGCTGACAAACTCTTGCCCCTTTTTTTCCTCCACTTTTTCCAGTCATGCAGCCGAATGATTAACGAGGGTTGCAAGTTTTGATGCACCCGGTGCACGTGCATCATCCACAGAGCTTACGAGCGGCTCACACAGCTGCCTCTATTCGCCTAAACTTCCGACATTTTTTCGCTCCTCTCACGTCACGCCTGACTGACAATAATAAATATTTCCCTCTGCCACCCTTTACCCTCGTCGACATCGCCAAGTTTTCCTTTTTTCACTCTCGGTCACCAGGGAAAACGTATTTTTTTTTCAACAAGGTTGATACGAACGATACACTAAATCAGACAAAACGGCGATTTTTTACAGGGATTTTACGATATTTAACCGCATCGTGATACGAAGAACATCTATTTTTATTAAATTTACACAGTTTGTTTAAGAAATTGTATGGTTTGATAAAAAAAAAAAAAAACTGTGTTTTCTTTCGACTCGTTGCCATTTCTACGATCGTTCGAATTTTTGCAAAATCCTATGCTATACTTTACCTCGTAGATTTCAGTTTATGAACCGAAAAGAATTTTCTACTTTAAACTTTTCAATTTTCGCAGGGAGATGTGTTCTACCAGAAGAAACATAATATCGACATTTTGGAATATTTTTTCTAGAAACATTGGAGGCAAAGCTGGAAACTGAACTAATACTAAATCGAAAAAATCTGGACATTTTGTCTTATAATCGTTTACGAAAGAAATTCTCAAACTACATACACCTATTTTCAGGATCTGAAAATCGTTTTATCGTAACCTTCGATGCATCGTGTCATCTTTACACATAACATTTTATTCTTCTATTAACGGAACAGTTTATTATTTCATCATCGTCACATTTCCAATTTTATTTTACTTTTCCTTAACTTCGTCAAAGATGGCCGCATAATTAATGTTGCTTTGCGACCAACAGGTGTGTTCGATTAATTTCCCTCGACCCGAGGCACAATTTATTATCACCTTTTTGCGGCTAACGTGACATAGGATGAATATTTCACCGTGCATTCCCATACCCCGTTAAGTATTTCATTTCAATTTCTGATCATTTTTTCCAGCTACGATTCTGAAAGTGTAAAAGTGGAAATTGGTTATCGTCGAAGCTGGAATATGACTGACGGAGTGATATTTTTGCAAAGCTGTCATAGTTCGAAATTTCCACAGCAGGACAGTGAAAAATAGATACGATTTTTTGACAGAGACATGGAACGATTGGTTAATCCTGTCAGGTGTATTTTCAGCGCAGAAGGGTACAATTTTTGAACGTGTTTTCGTTTGAACGAATGAACCTCGTTTAATGATTGGAGCTTAACTATCCTCTTCGAGAACAAATTTTTCCATTCGGAGTTAAAAATCAAATTTTTATTCAAATTCTTTATTCTACTCCACCCTTACCTTCTAATTAAATTATTTTATTTCTTCGTAACAGTATCGCGAGTTTATTTTAATTCCGGACGAACTAGGTCATTCGTGCTGACGATTACGAAGATGGTGCAGGTCTAAAACTTGTTTGAAAGTTGGATTTTTCATTTACTTTATGTTCCATCGATCTATATCGCAGCGAAGATAATATACAAAAAATTTTGCATAAAAAATATTTGGCTTAAGTCACTTTCATAGTTGCTGGCACGTTTCAATTTTATATTTTGATCGATTTATCTGTTTCCCAAAGAATTTTTTGTTCCCCAACTTCGACAATATTACTTTTTCGCGAAGCTACACGTTTCCCTCTTCCTCCCATTCGGAGAACAGAAAACCAGCCTACATCTAACGGAAATTCGGACGCACAGGTGTATTTGAAACCGGAGCAGAGAGATGCCAGGTCCTCTGACCTACTCGATCTTTCGCTTCCCAACAGAAATTTTTCGCCGAAAGGACGAAAAATTCATCAAAGCTATAGGATCGCTTTTCTCTCGAAATACGTTATTTTTCAACTTGTTTTTATCCTGACCTGGCTCAATTATTCCAACAACATGGTATGCCTTTGCCCTTGTCCAACATCCATCCGCGATTTGTAATGTTCGAAGATGGAACAAGCGATTTCTGAATAGAGATCGTATCTCTCCTGTGCTCCATCTTGTGAATATATTTCTACTTTTTACGCTTTTGGAAAAAGACCTGGCGATTTATCGAATAAAAAAGAGATATCATTGTACAAACGAGTTTTAACGTCGCTACATCGTATTCCCTAATTGTTTTCTCTCTTCGAGTTACTTTCACCTACGAACGCAATTTCTTGAGGTTTTAAAAATATCCACGTATTTTTTTAACGATTGAAAAAACAAATTTAGGACAGTAAACTCAAAAGAATAAGAATGATCGAACTGTTCGACGAATTCGAGATGCTTGAGATATTTCGCTCGAAAAATTTAAGTTTAATAATTAATTTCTGTTGCCACTTACCTTCTTGGCGTCATTGTTGTTGTCGGCCGCGTGATGTGGTTGTGGACTCATTGCAGCACCATTGCTAACTGCTCCGCTTTGCGACAGAAGCTCGTCGCTACCCCTCTGCAACAATAAGAGAGACCAACAAACGTCAATATACGAACGAAAACCGTTTCAACGTAAATTCAAACTATTTTCACGACATAGTTCAATAAATATTCGTTTCCTAACACTACCCTAATACACTAAGTTCAAAATTCTTCCGCTTTTAAAAAATGAACCTTTCCATCCCAAATTCAAATTCAGACCACTTCCAAATACAGTCAAACAAGACTTGCTCCTAAATGATCTACGTCCGAATAAAACTCTCTATTGAAAATCCATGACGGAAAACCTTTCATCTTTAATCCCAATTCAGATCGCTTTAACGACACGGTCGAACTAAAAATTTTGGTGTCCACCGTGACGGACAACGCGTTGAGTCTAACTCGGTGCGCTTCTCGTACCGCAATCGGCAAAAAATTCGCTTGCCAATCGCATGAACACCGAGAATCAAGACCCCAGCAAAGCCCTCTCTCTTCAAATCCAAAACCACTCCAATCCCCTTCTCTATTCCCAACCTAACCTTAAACCTCTCTGGCAAGAAACCAGCCAGCTTGCCGCTTATACGAGTCCCCAGGTGTATTATTAAAATCCTTCCAACTCCGTAAACACGTTTAACCGGCGATTCTCCGCGGTAACAGGATCAAGAGTCTCAGTCCCTGAGTCTAATTCCTCGAGCTGATCCCTCAAAGGAAACGCGACGATAAACGGGATACTCGCGTGTGCTCGATCGCGAGACCTACGATCCGATCGCTGGAGGCTCACAAACCAAGGAAACCTCATGGTGGATGCCCTGGATGGAAGTATGGCGACCTTTCAACGAGGAAAATACGCAGCTACAGCTTCGAGATAATTCATAAGCTCGAGAGAGAGAGAGAGAGAGAGAGTGAGAGAGAGAGAGAGAACAGGTCTGCCAGTCACCAGCTTTGGAGAGACAGAATGCTAGATCAAAGAGTCCCGCAGGATCACGCTTGCGAGCGGGTAAGAAAAGACGCGACTCCATGGATCTGAGAGTTGAAAACCCTTTGACGAATATTTATGGAAATCCTTCTTCTGGTCTTTAGTCGATAAGATGCGCTGGTGGTTGCATAGATGGAGATCTCTCGGCTCTTGTCTTGCCACAGCGAACTTCTTTCAGAACAGTAGACAATCGATATACACTAGAGTTACTTTAGAACTTAAAAGCGTCGAGATGACCAATTTGTAACTTTGAACGGATATTCTATAGATTTACAGCGACGCATTCTGGAGGCGTTGAATGATCTTTTATAAAATATATGCAAAGCTTTATATACTTTTTCATATAACTTCCATTTTCGTTGAACGAAGTGTAATGGGCAAAATGTTTATACAATGATAAAGTGTTTGGAAATATTTAAATTTTAATTGTATGCTTTTGTGGTTATGTGTTATCAAGTTTACTTTTAGTTTTATTTTATGTTCGTGAACGATGTAAAACCAGGTCCAATTTCTAGGTCATCAGGAGGAAATAAATAAATTCGTATACCTTTCATTTCAGTTTCTTTGATACAATTTTACGCTTAATTTTAGTCGTCGGTAGTTCTAACGTTGATCTCATGTATTTTTATGTATTTTTCGTACACATGAAAATTGATTCCTGCAACATTGCTAAAGTTAGATTTAACGAAGTGTAAATCACTTTAGAAACGAGTTCTTCGATCCTCCTTCGGTAAACGCAAGAGAGCGATTTTTTTCAATTTTAGTAATTTCGCTTCTGTCTTGTAATTTCCTAAAAGTTCATGCAATCCGTTCGCCATTCACTGAGCCACGAAGCCCATCAAAGATCTCGATCCGGTCCGCGGATGAGTGGAGAGAATTGAAAGACGAGAATCGGGAAACCTCTCTTCCGAAGATTCCATAATCCATAGATTCGCGGGAAGTAAATAATAGAGTAGGTCCGGTGGTGGTTTGGTTGCGCCGGATATCAGCCAAAGGATGAAGCTACCGCCGTATATCCGGCGAATATATGAAACTCTCCTTCCTTCGTTTCTCCGCGTCGTAAGAGACTCTTAAAGAAGAGTTTTCCTTCTTCCACAGAGTCGGCTATGTTGTTGTATAATTGTATTTTATTTCTACTACAATTGATGTCGTCTTCTTCCTTACAAACCCCTCGACCACAGGAGAGAAAATCCTTTCAAATAGTCCATTTGTCAGAAATCTTATTTCAGTAAAATTATCACAAGTTAGTAGACGAAACGATAACTACGAAACAAACGGAACTACCTAAACCGTCTCTTCTCCATAATTATTATAATAAATCATTATAAGAAGAAGGGTTTTTCGTTACAGAAAATGCTTTCTGAGCAACCTCGATCACACCTTGATCTATTCAAACCACTCGGAACCCTCGCAAACGACCACAGACCTTCAGAAAATACAAGCTTGAACGCCTCTATTCTTGGTTACATAACGTACACGTGCAGACAAAAACCGAAAATCAATGATCGTGTAAGGCCTCCGTTCGTCGAACCACTTCAAACAAGTCGAAAATCTCAAGAAACCAAATTCAAACGTCACTATCCTCGATGAAACAAGGCACACGCGTACTGAAATACGAAGAATTTGCTCGCAATTTCTCGGACGCTTAAAGTCTGGATCTCACGTGTCCGACGAGGCGCATAAAATCGTCTCACGATCGTCTGGCCAGCTGTCTGCAGTCCCTTCGGAGGGTCTTCGCCGGTTGACAAAGCAATTTCACGACCGAGCTGCAACGCGATCCGATGAGTTTCCTCACAACCCACCTCTCTCTCTCTCTCTTTCACTCTCTCTCTCTCTCTTGCTCTTTCTCACCCCTGCGGTTATTTGCTGGAGGATTCGCGCGACTCGCATTAATTGCAGGGCAAACACGCGGTGCGCTCCGCTTGCTTGACAATTTGCTCGACGACATAGCTAACTGGGCCACGTTTCCGGCCCGTTACGAGTTAAGTTAGGGTGGACAATGGATCCTCTCTCTGACAGCCATGTTGGTCGTTGCGGGTTAATTGGTCTTTTTGGTACTTTCCGGAGATTTGTTTGACTAGCTCACTTTGGGATAATAAGAATGTTTTTGTGGAGATGTTTTGGATCCGTGTAATGTCGTTGAAATTTTGGAAGCCTCTTTCGTTTTAGAATTTTTATAATTTTGTTTTATTTGTGACATTTCAGGGTTATTATTTCGCTTTTGTAATTTTAGGAATTTATTTCAGGAATGTATTTATCGCGTGATGTTTTTTTTGGATATAAATAAAATTGAATATTAACGATAAAGTGATATTGTTGCGTTCAATTGTTTCGTTGAACTATGAACATAGAAGACAGAAGCTGTTGATTAATGCAAATATAATGAAAATTCAAAGTTCAAAATATGAGCTAGCAAAACTCGATATACGCTTTCAAGCTTCCACGATCTAATCATTATCAAAAACAAAGAAGCTTAATTTCCGACATCGGTCTCAAATTCGAAACTTCAAACCGCAGAACCAAAATCTATCCTCCCGCGCTCCGCAAGATTCAAAACCAGAGTCCCAAACTACAAAATCAAAACCGAAATATCCTTCGATCGACGGGAAATCTCTTTCAACGAACTACGGATTTCACCAAATCTTTTCAAATTACGTCAAACGTCTCCTAATATAAGCAATTCCGCGACAATTTCGCAAAGTCCACCAAAAATAGAACTTTTTATGGAATTAACAAAGAAACATCTATCGAATTCGATGAAAATCCCGTAAAACTTGCCCCTAAAATCGCGACAAGATGATGGATCGTGTCAGACGATCGAACTACCCTCGTGAAAGTGAGTTTTCACGCGAAATCTTTCGAAGAGGCTGTCGAGGATGAGCGTGGCTACACTTTGAGCCGGTGAAATAATATTAGCTCGAGATAGTCCTCGCGATAAGACGCTGCAACACAGAGCCGGTTATCGTTTTTCAAGATGGATGGCTCTGGTACCGCGTCACCGGGATTCGTGTATCGTTCCGGCAGACGCGTATAGGTACCTGAAAGGATCTTTCGTGTCTGGAATTCTTTGGAAAATTGCGTAGGGATAAGCTAGTTGTACTTGGAATATCGCCCTTCTTTTCTTTTTTTCGGGGGTTTTGGGGATTTCGTCGTGGCGATAGTGAAAGAAGGCGCAAATTCTTTTCTGAAATAATAATAATAATAATAAAAAAAAATTAACAAATTTGATACAATCACTGCGAACGTTCAGAATAAAAAAATACCCTTCTCGGAATAGAAAAAGACTTGGAGCAAAACTTCCAATTTTCTGACCTATTTGATACATCAGGACCATCAACTACAATACATAAATCAGGTTGAAGCATATCAAGCATATGGTTCACGACACGCTATGTGAAAATACAGTTACGTTATGGTCGGAAGGTCAACAATCAAGCTATCGAAGAAACGGACAGGAAGGGTTGTTCCTACCCTCCGGCACAAATGGATCGTGATTCAAGTCTAGCTTGACCAGCAGGCTGCCAGAATCAAGAGTAGATCATTTCGTGTTACTACGACATTGTGTCCAAGATTCAGCGTCTATTTGTCTCTTTATTCAGTCATCGATTTCTTATGGAGGCAGTGATATAGCGAACGATGTAACACAGAATATTAGAAATATAACGATACTCGTTGGCATAGTCGTTGCTTCGTGTTTGACGATCGGGAATCGTCAAGTTGAAAACCTTAAAACAGAAACTACTTTTAAACAAATAAAACCTAATAATAAATCGACAGATCAAGAAACCAGGCCGTAATAATACACCGTAAACTGTAACAATAAAACCAAAAACTAAGAAATCCATTATTATCAGATCATTACATTACATTATGTTATTGAATTAAAAAATTCAGGATTAAGAACGTAAAATTCACTATCCATAACAAGATCTCTGATTGATCGTCGAGATCAAGTCCGAAACCAAAAATCGAAGAACGTTAAATAACAAAGTTGCCCAAATCAACCCTTTGTCAAAGCCTAGAACCGAAGAAGGAAAGGAGGCAAAAGGGAAGATCCAGAAGTAAAGAAGGAAAGGGGAAAGAAGGAGAAAAAAAAATTGGAAAACGACGAGAATTCGAGTCAGCGAGCCAGATAACCGAATGAAGATTTGTATGAGCCGGAAGATTTGTGTCAGCCTGTCGTGATTTTCATCGAGCCCCTTCTCTGGAGCAAATGACGCGGAAACAGGGCAGAAATTAAAGCCGCTCGTTAGGGTGAAAACGCTTCGAGCCGATGCAATGGGGGGAGCGCCATTCACCCGCGAACACCGATTCGATATTCGAGATACAAAGAGAACCGAGAAAGAAAGAGAAGAAAGTGGATCGTGCCTCGCGATTCCTGCTTGCCATATTAAATTGGATCAACTTGCGATCAGAGAATACGTCTCGTGGAATTTATTTCGTCGTCTCTTCTTACGACGCTGGTAGTTTCTCTCGTCTTTTTATTATATTTAATAGTCCTTTCCAATCCTGGGAAATTCACTGTTTCTGTGAGTTACAGGATGTTTTCGTCGAGTTCTTGCAAGTTCGAACGACGATTTGACGATGATTCTGTATTGTAGATTATTGATTTGCCCTTTCAGTTAATCTTCGAATTTTTAATTATTCTATTCTATTTTGGGCCATTATTATTCATATATTTAGGAACTGATTTATTAAGTGATATCTTCGCATAGACACCATGATCGTTAAATAATTCTTTAGCGATTTGAAAAATTACTTGTAACCTGTAAAATTAGCTTCTTTATAGTTCATTCAAAAATATATTCAAAAGATTCTTTAATTCGAACGATGGTAGACTTTAGCGTTGTCCCATATCGAAAAATCTCTTTCGCGAGAGAAAATCAAACTTTGATCACAGACTGGCGTAAAAATTATTTATCCGTTGTCGCAGTTTAAATTCTCGTTAACATTCATCACGAATGAAAATTTCTACGATGAAACACCCTCTTCTACCCTCGCATACGCGGACATTATCAGCAATCGATGCCAGATAAACACAAAATTGAGGGGAAACATTGAATTGCAAAACCGATCGAGTAGGGAAATTTCGTCCTCGATATTTATTCAACAATTCTTCTCCCCCCCTTTTTTTGTATTTTTCATCTCGTTGTACGAAATAAAAATAACGCGAAACAGAAACTCGAGTTAACGACGTCCACTATCGAACCAACTGGTAGCCATACTTTCGTAATCATTTCATAATTAAATATGCATCTTGCTCTGCTCGTGAAACACTCGTGTTTATGGGTTAATGAGGTTGATTAGAAGGTTCCATCTTAATTGGTACATCGAGCTAGACTGGCGGTTCCCTTTCTAATTTTCTACATTCCACCATCTATGAACGTATTATGAAAGTTGTGAGGTTAAAATATAGTAAGAACGTAGAAACGCGAAACACAGAAATATGATACAAAAAGAGAAAAAGTATAAAAATACGAAGATGCAAATATACCAAAAAATATGAAAATTATAAAACAAATAATAAACTTAAAGAATTGCAAAATATCGAAAATCCATAATTTAGATATGTAAAGCGTAGAGATTGGAGAAACGTGAAGTAACGTAGAAATACATAAATGCAAAGACCCACGAAGGTGCAGCAACGTAGTAAATTCCTGAAGTGGAGAAACATTAAAACAAAAATAATTAATACTCGAAATGTAAATCTGGAAATGTTGCATGGAAAACAATTCCTCGTTCATTAACTTCCCAACAACTCTACGCTTAATGACACAAATTACACTTTCGTATTTTCAATCGACCAATTAAACACATTTATATTCCACATTCAATTTTCCTGAACTTCGAGCACAGTCGAACATTTTAAAAAACCAATTAAAACACAATATAATAACAACGAACGAAAAAAGAGATTGTAACAAAAAAAAAAAAAAAAAAAAAGAACGGAAAGAAAAAGAGAAAGAAAGAGAATCATCCTCGCGTTTCTGTATGCCATCATTGTGAACTACAACATCACGTTCGCCATCTCGAAGCTCAATTTCCCCCATTATACGCGCCCTCAATTGAAACAATCAAAATCAAAGTTCCATTCTCTGCTACATAATTTCCCTCTCGCAAATTTCAATCTATATCGCTACCTTTTAACGTTACGAAACTATAATATCAACCCTTTCATTGATCCCAATTAAAATTCTAGCTGACGATATGGCCATTAACGCGCGATTAAAAATAATACACTCGTACATTGAATATTTTTGTATATACGAGCTTCTTACAAGACAAACCGATTCACTTCACTTTTTACTCATTTCTTAAGTCTGTTACGTAAGTACAGGTTCAAAAGTTACAGACGCAGAACCTAGAATGTATGATTTTCTACGATAACGTTGGTTTAATTGTAAAACTTTCCAATTCCATTTTTATATACTCTATATTTGTTATCAAGGCATTTAATAAATAGAATTTTAAGTACACAATTTGTTCGATAAATTCAAACGTTATGAACCTACGAGCTCAAAAATAATTTTATACGTATGTCAATTTAATCGTACAATAAGACCTTGAACTAGAATAACACGCTAAAATAGCACGCAACCGTTCTTTGTCGTAACAGAAATTCGTAAAAATCTGAAAATTTTAGAAGGCCGTTTCTCATTTTCTCGTTGCTCGGTCGCGAAAGTATCGCGCTTTAAAAAATGTCCTCGGACAGATGGATTTACGCGCGTTTCCGCTCGCATAACGACACGTGCCGGAGGAAGAAATCCTTTCAGTTGTGTTATTTTTTCCTCTCCTCAACTTTCATTTTTTTTTCTTTCTTTTTGCCCTTTCGACACGCATTTTCAGTCCCGCTACTTTACTTCGCTCCTCCCCTCTGTGTTTTATTACTCTTTTCTCCTTTTCTTCTTCCTTTTTTTTCGTTTTTCGTCGAAAGAGAAAGAAGGGAAAAGCCGGCAAACTCACTTTGTAGCGCCGGTAGCTTTGTTGCTGAAACTGAATCACGGCCAGATCGCCGGGCAAATGAAGCGAGCATCGTTCCTTTCTGTTTTTTAATACAGCGTGACGCGAGCGGGAAACAAAGGGACGAGTTAACGACGCTGAAAAACGACGAATTCTCTGGACACTGCACAGAAATGCTCGCCCACGCACGTGCGGGGGTGTTCGTTAGCGGAAAATTTGGATTTTGTTTCATTTGCAATCCGCGACGGCTATTTTTACGGCTATTACTAGTTGCAGAACATTCGGTGTAATTTCTTTATTGGATTATCGATTTTAGTGGCAGTGTTTCCCTGGCAGGGTTTCGTTTGTTTTGCGTACGCGGAATTTAATTGGGATTATGAAATTGGGCGAGATTGCCATTTACCAAGCGGTTGGACTTTTGTTTTCAATTTTTACTTCCTGTTACAGCGTATAACGATCGTTCTTATTTTCTTACGATCATCTCGATCGTCTTCGCATATAAACATTTTCCACTTCTCTCTGACTACTCGCATGATTTTCGAAGGATTTGACGATCATTCGTACGGGGATAAAATTTTCTTAATTATTCTCCGAGATGTCAGTTTAATATCGTAATCATTGGAGAAAGCATTCAGACAAGGGATGTTGACGAAAACGAAAAGCAGCGTCGACGTTTCGGCAAGTTTCTAACAGAGACTGGAATAGAGGAAATGTAGTAACACGGTGTAAAGCAATTATAATCCATGCTGTTAGACTGCCGCGAATCTGACAAGACCGCGAACAGTTTGCTGGAGAACGACGATGACGAGGGTATACGCGCCTCGAGAACGCACTTGATCGGACAAACTTATCGAAAGTAATGGAAGAATTTTTGCGCAACTTCCTACGATAATATTTATCGTAATTTAAATTTGAGATCAATTCTTTAAAGACCAATTGTGTTCCAACTGGGTCGTATCACGTTTGCAATTTGTTTCACGTTCCAGTTACAGAACTTGCAGGTTTCATTGAAACTGTTCTAGTTACGTTTGAGTTATGAATGATCACTGACCTCTGACTTTCTACCGGACATTATAATTCAACGAAAACTGATCAGCTACGGGCGAACAAAATTTCACCAACAAATTTTTCCAACAAACACAGAGATAGTACACCAAAATAACGGACCAAGAGTAGAATTGAATGCAAATTTACTCTCATATCGAAGGCTCTTCGAATATCCATCGACAAGTTTCAAACACAAAATTTCCACCCTTCCACAGATCGCCGAGAGAAGAGAATCCTAAAGAACAGGTCCCCAAACATCCAAATTTGTTGGTTTCCGACAAACCGCGTTCCAATGTTAAAATAAATCACATTTCCAAACATCCAAACCATACGTCTGCTCCTCGAACATCCACAAATCCTTTAAAACGAAACAATACGAAAGAACATCCCCCCTAAAGGAACTATCTGTCTAAACGTTAAGCGAATTAATTAGCGAAAATTCGTGGGACGTGGAGCAAAATTCCAGGTTTTTAACCGACTGGTTTGGTTTCGACGTTCCAAGAGTGGTTTATTGAGGTTCCCTGAAGCAAGCGTTGGATCTGCAATTGAATATCGTTACCGCGATTCGGTCCGGTGATATTTTCTTCGAGGACTAGGCCGATTGTTTCACGATTCCTATTCAGGCCGGTTCAACGGTTTCGCGGTTTATTGGGATTACCTGGTCTTCTCGTTGTTTTACAGACGATTGTGGCGGAACATCGTAATTGAGTATTGTTATACCGAGTTGTTCGGTGATAGTTTCCTTCCGAGACGAGGAATATCGATCCGATCCAAGCTCAACAAGTTCATCCTCCGGTGTAACTGACTCCAGTCTTTGTCGTCTCGAGGGCTTCTGTGTTTCAGTTTTCGATCCATTCTTTGGACTTCTTAATGAATTATTAAGTCTCGGATACTTAATCTGATGTAAGAAACGTCTTTTCTTTATATTGGAATTTTTTTTAATCGCTTCCAAGGAATCTAATGGTCGTAATCGTAACTTTTCCGAGCAATCATAGATTCGTTGTACTAAAACATAAACGAGCGCATGGTGTGTAACAGCAGACATTCTTTAGATTCCAAGAAATTCACTTTTCTCGACCCCCAAATGCAGCAAATTACGACTGGTCGACTTCATAACGGTATATACGTATCAAACTCGGAGCAATTCCTCCATCTTCGAAATCAGTAGATTAAACAAGCTGCTTGAAAACCTGCTTACATCGAAGATCAACAAATCAATCCCACTCGCCCTTTTCACAGACCATTAAATTTCGATAGAAACACGGATAATTCACATTCTCGCCCCTAACCCTGATGTAATCGGAAAACGATTTATTCCAATTTATTCGAACCAGCCTCCGAACATTCTTCGAAAGATTTTCCGTATCCCTCGACGAAAGACAAACAGTCGATGTTTCAATGTACGTATTCAATTCGCAACTTCTTCGTCGCGGAATTTCTTTCTCTTGGCGAACTCGGCGCGTTTCCGCGGACTAGAACAAGCCGAAAGAAAGCGGCGGCGGGGTGTTGCGCGCGGAGCGAAAGGGGTGGCGACGACCCTTGCAATCTCGTTCGAGGCAACAACTCCCAAGCAGCCAGCAATCGCATTTAATTTCAACGAAAAGCGGATATTCAAATATCGAGGAAGCACTCGACGCCGTGACGCGCAAATAGGGAACGCGTTTTACCACCGCGCGACTTTTTCCGCCGCGAAACTTCCTTTCTTACGCGGTTAAGCCATTCGTCCTCATGAATTTCAAAGCGACCCGGGGAAAATACCAGCGTCGCGGAAAATAAACCTTCGTGACCGGCAAAACCTGGCTGCGTGAAATTCTAGTCCTTTTTCTTTGCCTTTCGAATGGATTAATGGTGAAGGGGGAGAGCGAGGGTTGCCACGAATTCGTATAACCGATTTGATAATTGGCGCTAGTTTCCTTCGATATCTGTGACATTTACGAAACGGCAATTTTTATTTTTATCCTATTTTATTTTATTTTACTTATAAAGGGTATAACTTAATATAATAAATATTTTCAGACACAAGTAGCTCAATTCCTCGATAAAAATTTGCGTGAACCGACTACAATGAGACGGACAAATACGAAATATTCTTTATAAAAATATCGCAAACCAATCTTTATGGAAAATTTGCACAAAATTCGAAGAAAATTCGCGATATTCGGCCCAGGAGGCCAGAAATCGTTGGCGGGGAAAAAAGAACGGCAACTTATACAGCGAGAACTGACCGACATTCGAATCGGCAACTGTAAATTTTCATCTGGCTAGCCGTCGGATATTCTCCGGGGATCGTTTCGATCGCCTGATCCGGACCGAAAGTTATGTGCATACCATCCCATCGACTCGAAAACCATGCAGATATAGAGAAGAATTACGAATAGACGCAAAGTTGATCGATATTCGGCAGGAAACGCGATTTCTTTATACTTGCGTTTCGAATTCCAACCCTCTGTCGATCTCTGGGGATGAGAAACGATAGATTTTCGGATGTGGCAATAGGCTATCCTTCGAACGTGTTACTGCTATTCGCGAGAATTCGTATAATTCGACGAACAGCCCCGTTTCCGTGTAATTTATTTTTATATCTTACTGCGCCTGCTGTTTAGTTAGCAGTGTTACGAGCTGCTTTCTGCTCACTACCAGCTACTAAATAAATATTATTACACGCACAGATGCTAGTGCGAATACTATACAGGCCGTTCACGCTGTTAGTTTTCAGTGAAAATAAAAGAGGCAATGAAAGATGAATGGTTCAAAATGAACTACGTATTATCCATACGTTACAATGGCTACCAAAAGTATTTGTACACCGTTCTGGTCATTATAGAATCTATATATTTACTAGTTTAATACCAATTAAACGTAAAACGGCGACCTTTTGCACGTATCAAGATGTAAATTGAAATACCGTGCGCCAGCCAAAAGAAACGAACGAAATTACGATAGGATCCCCCAGAAAGTAAAAGATCACGTTGGATGACCAGAAGGGCGCGTTATATTTCTGCTATGCCCGATACGATTTCGATTTCATCGCCGTACAGCGCTCTGTCGGCGTTATTATTGCGCCAGCGATGAAAACGGTCCCGAAGGAGAACCACGAATGGGAAATTTAGTCGGTCGGATGCGATTAAGGTCGGTTCTGGTGCAGATGAAATTTAAAGCATCCGCTTCCTCGCGAAGAGCAACCCCTTCGAGAGATCGCCGATACAAATGGTCCGATGGGGGGTAGTAGGTTTCGCGGCTTCTACGACGAGTCGCTACCGACGTTACTCTTTGCAATGCTGATATCGACAAGAAGGGATCCTGCAAATATTCTTACACCTCTGCTTTCCTTTATTTCCACCTAATTTTTAGATAGATGTCGTGGAATTTAAAAAGAGGAATTTTCGGGTTTCGAGGGAACTACCAGTTGCTGCTAAACGATCGTTCGTATAGCAAAATCGAACATTTCTTTAGCCTATGATCTACCATCGAAGAAAGTAAGAAAATTTATTTACCCAACGATCTTTTTGTTCCATTTCTGGAAATATAGGAATGCCTGTGACATCTTACGCAAAATATACACAAATTTTCGACGAATACCTGAACGTTCTATGATTTGAACTTGCACGAGAATTCGAATATTGGATCGGAAAATAATGTTTACGAAAGAATAAAGCAGAAAAAAGCGGCCGTCGTTATCATATTAATGGTCGCGTCTACCAGAGAAAGTTTTTTAATATTCACCGGTTAACAGGTTGTTTAACTTTTAATAACCGAAGAAGTAGTCAGAGCGATTGGCTGCGGCGAACCACGATTCTGTAAAAATAGAAGCGAACCACGCTTCTCGAAACTTTCCTTTCTAGACTAAATTAATTTGAAAGATACGTCCGAAAGTCGTCTTTGTCCAAATTTTTAGCGAATAGTTCAATAAATTACTTTAACTTTTTACAATTACTGGTTTATAGGGTGAAATTACTTTCATCTATAATTGATTTGTTTTCATCGTCGCTATAGAGACGTGTTTCTCTCGATTCTTTCTGTTTAATTCTCCTAATGTCCTATTTCGGTATTCCATTAAAAAGAAACACAATTGTCGCTTCATTAAATTCACGTGCATGACTGTCATAACAGACGAAGTGCTATTTACTTTCCGTCAAATAAGACGTCAAATAAGTTAGAAGATTAGGAAAAGCAATTAAGTTTATGGTACTATAAAATTTTCAACTTTCTCTTAATGGAATAGCCTACTTTCTCGCGAATCATTTCGTAGATTGCTACGGACATGTAAATGTTCGTGTCATTGTAGCATACGACAACGTACGATATTCTAAGTTCTTATTCCTATTGCGGATTAACAAGGATTCCAAACTTTCCAGGGGATGAATAATTAAACACGAAGAATAAACACGAATATAGTCCAAAATAAACATAGAAACCAATCTACCCATAAACCACAAAGTCCAAAACAGTCCTCGAACCAACAAATTTCCCATTAGCGTTTCACAGACGCGTCATTTTCCCCGCGAAACTATTCCTGGAATCCAATCTGTAAAGAGGGAGGAACGGTTTTCTGGCGGATAGCGATCGTCGGATGGACGAAAATCGCGAGAGACGCGCAATCTTCAACGGCATCCGGACAATCGTGGAGCGTCCCTTCCGGTTCCGGGCCGAGCCGGACTCGATCGTTCCTCCCGATGTAATTGCTATTATGTGGCGGGGAAAAATGGCCGTTGGCCGGTGTTCGATGGCTCGATTTTACCGTCGATCGACTTTCGGGATACCGTAACCGCTAGCAACCGCCATTTTGTGGCCTCCTGCCCTCCGACAAATTGTTCTCGGGGTAAAAGGAAAGGAAAATTTGCTAGAAAAACCATCCGGCTACAGGGCCGGCTTGTTTGATTCCAATTATTTTGAAAAACGAAGAGATGCTCGGTTTTTTGCAAACTTGTACGTTACGCTTATAGTTATGCAAATGAACGTAGAAATAAGCTATTTATGAATATCCTTCGGATTCATCGGTTTCTTTACACTCGATCAAATCTGCATAACTTTCAACCTTTCGAACAAAATCAGATCAATTCGGTATTTCATTTTTCCGAACTGGAATTTCCAAGATCAAAAACGAAGATGAGACGAAGAATGCGTAAATTTTCCTTTTCGTAAAATTATTATCCTTTCTCAAAAAGAAAAGAGAAACAGAAAAGAAAAATAATGCGAAAGACGAGAAAGAAGAGAATTTTCACTCTTTTGTACGTTACATTTACAACATCCTCTCCTCCCCTCCGACGTTTCCAAACGTTTTCAAGCACATCGAAAAGATTGCATCCGTAATACGTGCACTGGTCGTCACACGCCCCCGATCCCCCCTGCCCCGCCCCGCCGCTCTTTCTGCATCCCTTTCGACGACACGTCCCAGCACCCTCAGTGAACCACCGCGACTGCCTCGAAATTGGATTGTTATTCTATTTTCGAAAGCAATTTGCAAGTGTTATCAAAAAGTTTCCTCGCGTCACGCCTACCCCTACACCCAGCTCCTCTCTTTTCCCCTATTCAACCCCCTTTTTTCACTCACCGGATCTTCTTCAGTTCCTCGCTGTTTCATGTTTCTTTCACGACTCTTTAATCGAGTACGCGATTAGGTCAATTTTCCAAGTCGACTCGCTCTCGAAAGCGGAAGATTCTTTTCGTAGGTGAGCGTTTTGCGGATTTTTTCGAGCAATGATAAAAGCAAATAGTGCGATTAGTTGGTTTCATTGGATTTTGAGTAGAAGGAAATGCGCGATGAATCTTTCTTTGTAGTTAATACTTTACTTTAATTTGATTGATATTGGGTTTGTATTAGAATTTTTTTTTTTTTTTTTTTTTGAGAAATTCGTTTGTTATGCTTCTTTTCAACATAATTTGTTCGGGTTTTGCAATTATCTTAACTATAGCTCCACTAATTAATTTCAAAATGATCTTCGACTCGAAACTCTCCAGCAACGCCAAAGAAGCATATTTAAAATATACAAGTTTGAAGATCGCCGAAGAAACTAATAAACGAATCAAAATACGCTTCTTTCCCCAATCGTTCCTCGTGGTAATTCTTGAACATTCTTCGAATGGGACAATAAAAGAGGAAAATATCAAATCTCAGATTCAAATCAAGTATCAGAATCTTGCTGGTTATAAAATCCTCATTTCTATCCTGCTTCGTATTCCGCTGTCGTTCTATTTTATTTTGAAATCAGAAAAATCCGAAACCAACCGTTTCAAAAACTTTAACATACATTTCCTTCTATCATTTCGAAGTCCGTATCGTTTCGTTATTCGGCTCTCGTCGAGCCCGCCATTTCGATTTTCATCGGTCAATATCGTCGCTCGTTCGCTCGCCTCGGACATCAAACGACGAGGATCCCGCGACCGATCCAATTTCTGTCGCAACGAGCCGTTTAAACTGTACACGACGAAGTCATTAAGTCATCTCATTACGGCTATCACGAGTCTCGCATCGGAATTAACGGACGCATTGACGTTTCGCCTCGTTCCTTATACAAATTTCCCGCGTTGCGTCGCTCGAGTGTCACTTAACGCGCGTGCGCGCGTAGCTTCAAATGTCGCCTTTAATTCGTATACACGGATATCACTTTACGCCTGGCCTAATGTCACGAATTAATTAAACTTTCAGCCGTCTGCCAGCTCGGAGGGACGCAAGACGTCGACAGACGATCCTCGGAGAAACTGTTGAGAAAGATATAACGCGGAAAGGTCGAGTATTTCGACGGGTTTTCAGTTTTGTAAATGGCGCTCTCAATGCATTCGCGACGAAATTATGCTGATTTATTAGTTTCAGAGGCATCTCCGATGTTTTCGTTGCAGCCTCGAATTGATTAAATTAAGTCGCGAGATGTTTTGCGAATTTTAACGTAGAATCCTGCTGTTAAGATACTTTGGTCCTTTTCCTTCTAATATTTTTCTAAAATATCGAGCAATCTTCTTTACGTAGCAAGTTTTTCCTGTTTACCGACCACCTTAACCACCACGATGTTACAAAACTACGCTAAGACTCTGTAATTGGTGTGTATTAGATAAATTGGACTTGTACCTTTCTAAATGTCACATTATCAGATAGTTGCGTAAAATGAATCCAATTCTTTTAAGCTGTAGTCTATCAGATTGCAAAAGCGTGCTATAGTTTCCGAGACCCATCAAAGAGAATTACTAAATTAGCAAATCGGTACGCCGATGATGAACCACTTATTTCTTCAAAATATTTTTCCCTCCTTTTTATCTTTCTCTTTCTTTCCTTATTTTGCTTATATTTTTTATTGTTTCGTACTTATCATTTGAATTGGCCCATATAGTAATAACAATAATAATAATAATAATATTAATAATACGTTCGTAGCTTGATATTGGTGCCATTACTCTTCTATAGCAATATTTATAGAGATTCGTCAATCGTTTCACGAATATCGATAATCGTTTTACGATTCGAGGGAGATGAACTAGTAGAATTATTATAACACGTAGAGCAATTGCACGAAAGAGTTTCAAAAGTACGTGGAATAAAAATTTCACTCTATATTTTACAGCTTCGTTGTATTTTTGAAATTGGTATAAACGAGTAAAAGATCTCAAATTGGAAAAGATGTTCGAAGAACAAGCTTTTGAAATTTAAAATTCGTATTTTCATTGCAAAAGCGGTATTTTCATTGCGATATTGCATTTAAAACAGAAGCGGGACGAAGGGAGTAAGAGAAATCGGGTCGTTCAAATTTAATTTTGAATATTGCCGGACCCTTGTTTCCCCTTCGAGGAAAGGAAACATTTTCGCGACGCGTTCGATAAGAGACACTCTCGATATTACGACGCAAGTGCATTTCTATCGGCTCGTTAAGATATTACTGCGGATCGAAGCAAAGTCGAGGGACGTTTACCCTCTCAGAAACTTTACTCCTCTTTTTATTGTCCTATCGCCTCGTGTCAATGATTGCACACTCTAGAAATTTAATTTCCCCGCAATTTGTACATAATAAATGCATCCAATTTTAATGCTCGATTATTTTTACGCAGTGCAGATGACTACTACAAAAAGTTGAACGAGATAGTCGTTGCTTACATACACATAAATTGGTGTGGCGAGAAGATAGCACACAACTGAAAAATTGCGACGAATATGTACGAAAAATAATTTCCCACGTTCGCTTCTTTCTTTGCGCTGCACGTATATCGTTTTTTAAATATATTCTCGCCTTTTAAAATTATTCTAGGAAATACATTAAAGGTACAATATTTTTGTTACACGCTATCAACCACCTACTCCCATAAACCACCTTAATAAATTCTACGCGTTACGTTTTTTTCATAATTAATGATACTGTTACCCCAATAAATTTGAATTTCCAATCGTCTGCAAAGTCATATCATATAATGCAAACTTAGAACCGTACTTCCGCCATCGGAGCACCATAGTAAATCCATCAGCCCCCTAAAATCTGGAAAATCATTAATCCAAAGCGGAGGGAATCGCTCGACAGAGAATTCCATAGAGTACACAGAGAGAATCATAGGAGAGAGGCTGTCAAGTGGCTGAACCGAGCTCGAGTCCTGTCGTCGAAAATAAACCGGATTGCAGGGACTTGTTAGCTCACAAACGCTCGAGCAGCCACGAGTTACTCCATTTCCGGCGTCCGAGAGTAGGCTAACGTCCCTTGGGCGACGGATGAGCTAACTAATTCCATTCGAACACTCGGAAGGAAAGCTCCCTCTCTGCGTTCTCTGTTTCTTCTCTTTTCACCCCTCCCTACACACCCTCCAGATATCACGCCTCGTCTCGTTTCAAAAGCACACGGATTGACGCTTCTCTTTTCTTCGTTTTCTCTTTCTTTTACCATTGTAGTAGCCAGATTCCTTCCTTCAACCATCTTGTTTCATTTTCTCGTTTCCTGGGGTACGGAGTATTGATTTAGCATGTTCGTGTTATTGCAACAGATTATAGTTGTACTTGGTATATTAGTGTTGATATAATATACTATTGATTTACGGTTTAGAAAATTTCAATTGCAATAACTCCAAACATTTCCCTTAGAAAATGTCGAAGAAAATTTTATACAATTCCGCAGTAATAATTTCTACCAACGATCGTCACAAAAAAATAATTAAACGATAGATTCTATAAAACTCTGGATAATTCGAATAACTCTAACACTTTTCACTGAAGATGGAAAATAAAATAATTAGAAAAGCGAATAAAAGTCCAAATCCAAAGAATTGCAAAGAATTTCAATGACTCGAAATTAACAATTTTCTCTCTTCTTCCTATTACAACTTTCCTATGTCACTTTAAACCCTTCCTGATTTAAAACATCTAATTTACATCCCTGTAAGTTACATTTTTCTCCCTCTAACGTTTGCATGAGCTCTCAAAATAGTTCCAACTCTGACGAATTAATAGCAATTCCCAGAACCGTTCAGTATCTATATCGACTAACCATCGAAAACGGCGAAAGAGCGTAGAGAACAATGCGCTTGGTCGGCCCGAAGAAAACACAGCATCGAAACAGATCGTTTGGAAAGGAACCATCGTATCGCAGATAATGATCCGTTTCTTTTCTTCACTGGAGGAAGGATCTTCCGGGTCACCGAACGTGAAACGACCACGCTTTCGTGTCCATGGTCCAGGATGCAACAATTGGGTGCGTTCTAATTCCCATAAGAATAATTAAAGGCCACGATCGAGACGAGGAACGCCATTGTCCGCCAAAGAGGGAAATTCGCGGTCCAGTTAAGTCTTTCGAACGACAATTGAAACGTTTCTTTGTTTCACGTGCCTCCATCGGTATAATTCGAGTGGGCACTGAAGAATTTAATTGCTGAGATTTCGTTTCTATTGATGGTTCCTTGTGAAGCGTTCCTGCTATACTTTTATTCCCTTAGATTTTTTAGTTTGAAAGGAAATTTATTGTCGAGCTCGTTGTATCGTTGAAATTAATTTTTTTTCACACTTGCTCGGCATTTCCGATTATGAAAGACTGAAAATTTATCAGAAACATTCAATAATAAAAATCGCAACTAACAGTTATTTGTCGAACATACCATCTACAGCAAATTCATCCTGGTAAAATTTACTATCACAGAAAATTCTACGAACCAGCAAATCTCAAAATATACCACAAAACGGTTCTCGTGCCAAAAATCTTTCGTACGTTCTAAAAGCTGAGAAACCGCAGTCACAAATTTCTTAAATATTTCAATATCAAGCCTACTATTCCGAAAAGTTCTTCTCGATTTAAATGTAGAGCCTGCGTTCTACGATAAAAAAAAAAAAAAATCCGAGATCCGAGCGAGCCATCGATAGCATTGCAGGTTTAGAGTAGCGCGACGCATCGCGAGGACGTACGAGCGTCGAGTGGCGCGTAAATCAAATTCTTCGCTGGTCCCATGACGCGTCCGGCGCGTTTCGTTCCGGTCATGAAAATACGTGGCCCCCGGTTCTATAAATACGCGAAATAAAATACCACGAAGAGAAGAGTTTTGCCGCGCTTGGTTCCCGCGGGTGCCGTTTCCGATGGGCCGGTCTGTCAGCCTCTCTTTCTCCTCCAAATTGAATCAATGGCCCTTTCTCCGCTCTCTCCTCTTACTCCCATTTCAACCCCCTCCCATCGGTGACGATCCATGAACGATGATTATTGGATTTTAATTCGATTCGACGCCTACAGTGACTCGACTGTTTATCGATTTTTACGTACGAGATATGTCTAATTAGCCTTGCGTGATTTGGGGTCGTTTGGTAAAGTTTGAGGTAAGACTAAATCTAGTTACTTGCGACCGTAAAGGATTTATTATGATCCGAAATAATCCAGGAAAAGAAATCAGTTTATTAGGTTTTGCGTTGTTTGAAAATCGTTCCTTAAAGTTTGAGTTAATCTATGCAAAAAGATAAGCGAGGTAGGTAGACGAACAAATTTAATTAGTTGCGGTCGTTTAAGGGTTGTTACGGTTTGAAACAATTCTTCCTGAAAGACTTTCAAATGATCATTTATTATGAAATATATATATATGTCGGGTTAAGATCGGAATTTTGGGCGCGTGACAACTCTTCGCGTGGATCAGCCATCGTTTCACAAAGCCGAGATTATATGTACACGTATATACAAGGCTATCACTAAGCTTAACAAATAATTAAGTCTATTGAATGATAAATTTGATGAACAATGAAGTCAATGAATAATATAATTTACGAATAATGAATCCACGGCCAACGAGATAACTCTTTACTAAGCGTAAAAAAATGATCTTAGGCGCAAAATACGATTGACGAGAAACGTTCGATGTGTCACTCTCAAAGGCAATCGCAAGAATGCCAGCCTCCTCTGCAATTCGATACGCACTCGTTAGAAGCATCGAGAAGTTTCGAACGCCGTTGTTAGGCAGTTTCTGCCTGGAGTTTGGTTACTGATACAATGTATGTCCCATCGTCTCGGCACCTCCGAGGTAACCTCACACGTGGCTAGGCCCGCTCAAGAGGCCGCATGCCGCCACAATCACACTTCTCGGAAAACCCATACAACCACTCCAGATCTCCGTTAGGCAAAACGCTTATCTCGTGACCGTGACTACGTTCGGCGACCAATTGTCACCTCGAACCCAATCTCGCTATCACAAATTTTAAACAATTACAGCTATAATAAAATCTAGACTAAAGTACTAGAGGATGTTCCCAAAATTTCCAAGGAAAGGCTTCGGCTTTCCTTTCATCTCCGACATTTAATTGTCCTGATACATTTGGTACAATCTTGTCGAAACAAACGTCAAATCACCCCCTACCCTGAAAGAACAAAACACGAAGTTAAGCCAAACCTGCAACCGCTACATGACGCATCTTCGAATCTCAAACCCATTCCTATTAAATACCATTCACCACCGTTTCACCCTCTTTAAAACACGGTGAAAGGACTCGACCGACACTCGTACCCTTTCGAACTTCATCAAACGTCCCTCCTCGATTGGCTCTCGCGGCAAAATTGAGGTTCCATCGTGCTGGCGGGACGTTTAAATTAATCATAGGCGAAAGGGGGAGTGGCTCTGTTTTTTCAAGCCTCGAGCGTTTTTTAACCCCGCAAAAAGGGGGTGGTCGAGCGCGAAAGGGAAACAAGACCGACGCTCGCACACGACTACGTGTGATGTGTGCACACTTTTAAATGGAGAGGCTGGCCCCCGTATAAATATGGAAATTTCAAAAATCGAGTTAGCCCCGGCCAAGTGTCGACCAGCTCTCTCCTCTCTCCTCTCTCTCTCTCTCTCTCTCTCTCTCTCTCTCTCTCCAAGGCGTGGATGGTTGTCTCTTGATTTTTCCGCGAACTTCTCGCGTTAAACTCGTTCGTTTGAAACAAGAATAGAGGTTGCCTGGAAGCAGGGGATTTTTATGAAGAAATTGTTCCGTGAAAGGATGGAATGGGGTAAGGGTTGATTATCTTTCGACACCAAGCGATATCGAATTTTTTTTTTTAAGAGGCTCTCTGGCTATTTTAAGAAGTTATTACTACGCTTCATTTTGATATCGATGCCTCGAATTGGTTTATCTTAGGTGCGTTTTTTTTTTCTTTTTTATAGTTTATAACGATGGAGTGTATGGTAATTACGAAACTTGATGAAGAATTGATGAATAGTAATCTATGGGTGGATATTACGATAATAAAGCTTCAAGAGAGAGTCGACATTTTTTAAGGGAACTCCTGAATTTCGGCGGACATTTGCTATTTTGGAATTTAGATTCACGAATTTTTTAATCTTCGAGAAGCTTTCAATCGCCAATGTTTTAGCATGTAATTAACGAGTTTTGATACATTCCACTCAATCCAAGTCTTTAAGCTGCCAAGCACTGCTTCGTACTTTCAAATTCTCGAACTTTTCAAGCTTCTTATTCTCTGACTTCTCAAATTCATAGGTCTTCGATAGCTTCGAACTTCCGCATCTTTAAGCCCTCAAACTCTCGCTTCTTTCAGTACTCGCATCTAAAGACTTTCGAAAACAGTTATGGTTTCCTCTTCGCAAATACCATATAAACTCTCGAAGTACCAAAACTCTAACTTTGGGAACTTCTTCAATCCTGAAATTTCGAATTATGAACAGATTATTTACAGATCTTTATGATCTTGCTTCGTAATCTGCGATACTTGAGCCAATCGAATCAACGAATAATTTGATTTTGTTTGACAACGACGAACGCATCCAGCAAATCGATGGGCGCCCTAATTTCACAAGAAAATAGCCACAGAAGAGAGAAAGATGATAAGGAAAAGAATGTCCAGCTGAAGCAGGCAAAATATATATCTAAGAGTTCTTGTACTCTTCGTCGTGCAGCCTCATTGAATATTTACCTGACCAGCGCATTGAATATTCTCGGCTGGCAATAGATTTGGAGTACGGTGTAATGCGAGGTGTCGTGGTGGTAGTGAGCACTTTGTATATCGGGTGTTCTTTTCATGCGCGATTTTCGATTCTCTCTTCTACGTATTTTGAGACATTTACCTATTTGTGTTAATTTATTCGTATTATTTAGTTGTCGCTATGTTATCGTATTATATAACACAATAACAAGTACTAAGTACTACAAGTACTTTTAATTTTAGATTAAAGCGAATCGGAATTGTAAATTGCCTTGGTCGTAAGTAAAAATTCTGATCCGAGAGGAATAGATTTGTCTGTTTGTGAAAGATTAATCCGGACAAATCGATCAAAATTGTATTCACGGAGAGATACCCCCGGAGAAATTTTGCGATGTACTTGAAAATATATTTCGAAGTTTAAAGTTACGGGACAACTTTTTCCCCGGTTACTTTGATAGAGACGGGCAAGTTGGAGTTTTCGAAACTAACTTTTCGAAAACCAGCTTTAGAAATTCAAACTTGGAATTACGTAGGTTCAACTATGCGAAAAAGATTCTGTAACTTCACTGAAATACGATCGATGCAGTGGCAATGATTCAGATCGCGCGATTTTAACGCGTTACACCTTGCCTATATCTGAAAAATCATTTTTGCGACAAAATTTTTAAACGCACAAGACACCCTATAGAAGCGTTGAAGTCGAGGCGAAACGAACACCATGAGAAATGGCGGAAGACAGGGTGGCGTGGAACGACCGATCGAAGAGGGTAGCGAGTATCGAATTTTCACTCCATCCGAGAGCATTCGTATTAATATTTTACAGGATGCCGGTGAACCTACTAAACCAAGTAGAAACGAAGCTCGACGGTGCAAATGCGTGGCATCAGTGGCGGAGAAAGTTGATCCTTCGGAGCGCGTCTAACTTCCGCGATAATGATGCGCGGGGAAAATAGAAAAGATACCGAAGACGCCCGTCGATAACGCGAACACGAAAGTCGAGATATTTTATAAGAGCCTGAATACCGTAATTTTAGATGTTACGAGAGGAATGATAGGAAATTGGATACTCTAGATAGAAAATGGTAATGTAACACAGTGGCTTTTATATTCGGATAGACTGTGAAACTTGTAATTTTGTTAGTCTAAGAGTTTATCTCGGAAGTTTCAAGTTAAAATAGAAAGATGTTTGTTCGACGGATATTCGACGAATATGAAGTTTCCGGTAGAAAATTTTCGTAGGATGTTACGACCGAAGATGTTTCGACGTACTCGTCCGAGCAAAAGCTCGATATTTGTATTCCTTGTTACACAAACGTTGTAACAACGATACGTCGATTCGTTGGTAAAAGTATCTAGAGCTTTCGAAGAGCATTTTATAATTCGAAAATCACCGAGATCGAAACGAACGGACTCCATATTTCATTAGAAATATCTTGTTATTTCGGTAAAATAGATAGAAAAAGGCAAACACGGGAAAGGAGTGAGAAGGGTAGACAGTGATTGCGGGGAAAATACCGAAAAGGAGCTAAAGAACAGGAAGAAAAAAGAAAGGAAATCCCTAATAATCCAGGAACGTTTCTTCCAGATTATTTCTGCCACTCTTTCGCCCGCCTCTTTTTCTACGGGGGTTGAAGGGGGTTGGAGGCGTCTCCGTTACAGGTGAACGTGCACGAGATTTATCTCGTGAGTTTTTCTCGTCGCAGCTGCGTGAAAACTTGCCCTGTCTCCGGCCTTCGCCCCTTCTGACAGTTCTCCTGGCGATCTTTTATTTATTTACTTAAAGTATCAGCCCACGTACGGGGGTGTAATGGGATTTCTCGTTGGACGAGATAAATCTCCGATTATTTTCTTTGGATATTTGGCTCGTTAGTACCGTCATTGTGTCGATCGTGATTTGCAAAAGATAGAATCGATAGTTTTCTAACGCCTTGTTTCGCCTTTTTGATTCAATTGCCATGGTTTATATAATAGTAGCATTATTTCATTCGGGGTTAAAAAAGATTCGCTTTTGAGGAACACACGACAAAATTTCATTCCGTTGTTTCTCGTTGATTCTAAAATTTAAATAGAGGGAAGTACAATTTAGTTACATTAACGATAAAATATTACAATGCATTTTATTTAAAAAAAAGTTAATATTTAATGTTGCAGAAATAGTCGAAAGAATAAAAGGATACGGTTGAAAACGAAAATGTAACAGAAATACGAAAATTTAATTAAACGAACGGTGCGTCGATCAAAATTCACGCAGCGGAGATCTACAGTAATAAAACGTGGATTAATTTCAGATAAAACTAATTAACTTGTAACGCGGCGGATCACGTCGCATTAATTAACTTCCGACTATGGTGTCGTTTCGCTGTATGATCCATCGATTTTCCTGGAAATTAAACAGCATTCCAAAACGTAGACTCTCCGACCTAACCGAAATAAATCGTGGCGTGGAAAGATCGACGAGTAAATCTTTTTTAAGAAAGAAGAATACTTTGAACCCTATTCTGGAAAATTACGTGATATAACATGGGGAAGGATGAGCCACGCGACGAGATTTACGTGTACGTTGATAAGGCATGCCGTTATCGGTATGCCGTATAAACAGGTTTATGATATGTTCGTGTAAAGTTCGAGGAGATCCAATATTCTCGAATGGACGTAAAGTGAAAAATACATCGCACAGCGTAAACTACTTTCCCGTAGCCTAATTTCCTCCTTCTTTTAATTAAACGTTTTTCGATAGACGGGCACCGTTTACCGGGTTAATTGAATCATTTTTTAATGACGCTTTAGACGCGCGTTACGTATAACGAACTTGTTCCTCGATATTAAACAGTCTTTTTTATATATTCGGAAAAGGAACTTTACGCTGAACTAGAAACGAGGAATCACTCGTCCTGACAGTTTTTCCTCTCTTTTTACGTTGAAAATTGTCGAAAGAATCGAAAGAATTTCACATTGAGAAATAATTCGGTCAAAAATCAAGTAAATCGAGATGGCAAGAAGACAGTGTAAAAATAAAGAACGCAGTAAACGTTTAAGAGAAAAATTCCACTTTCCTATCGAAAGAGAGCAGAGCACCACTTGCAGAGAGATGGTATCGATGCAGAGCAATTACCCGAGCAGCGGGCAATTACCCGCGAGGTGTGAGAAAAATTTAAATAGTCCGTCTTTTGCAGCTTTAAATTGCCCTGGCCAACCCTCGGCCCTGTCCTTCATCCATCTTCCCGTCATCCGAAAATTTATCTGCGGCCACGAGGCCCTGCCGGGATAACCTAGGATAGGATCAGTTAGGATAACGACAAAACCGGAAACTGACTGCGGCCAACTATTCTTCGACTAAGAATCTCGTTGTTCCGCGGATTGTTTCGATCGTCATTACAAATACCGTTTCGATTCTGGTTTCAGGTGAGCTGAAATCACTCAGAAATCACACGGATGGACGAGATTCACTGTCGCCAGCTTGAAAAAAGAAACCGACCTCTTACAATTTCTCTTTTGGAACGTCGAAAGCGTGGAAAATCCAGGAACGTAACCAAGAAACAGGTGATCACGAAGGGAAAGTAATTTCAGAGATCCCTATCAACGATTATCGCGGAAAACTGGCATAATCCAGCGAGTTTTCAGGCTGGAAATCCATTAAACCGGCGGTTGCAGTTCCAGAACAAAACGAGAATCAGCTGCCGAGCGAGAGAAAGAGAAAGGAGCAGAGACAGAGAAGACCAGCAGTTTCCTGCCGGTCGGTGATTAATGCGAATAGGGGTTCGAAGAAACAACGAATCCTCGCTGGTAGAAAACTTTTTCCTCGCGCTCGTGAACGAGTTCTTTGGGTATCATTGAAAATTAGGCTGCTCGATTAAGGGAAGCTTTGTTGAAGAAGGGGTATCTCTCGGATGATTCGAGGGGTGAATTCTTGAAAGGATTTCTGGAAGACTCTTAGAGGTTGGGGGATGCTTTGGGGATAATGGTGACTGTCGGAGCTTAAGAATTATTATTTGATAATGTTGCCGTACAGCTCGCTCGATAATATATAGCTTTTCGACTGCGAATGAAGCGTAACAAAAGACCGTACGTATTTATGCAAAAATTCGCATCTTCGTCAAGATAAACAAAGAACGCGGTAGTTGCGTTAAATTTTTTACTATTCTTTTTTACACTCTGGCTCGATAGTAAAACAAAAAAAAGGTTCTCTTAACGCCGCATTAGCGCCCTAATAAAAATGTAAGAAACTAAATATTCATAGATCGGACAAAATTCCTTTCTTCGCCTGCCTTTACTCCGTCCAACGTAAAAATAAACAAAAGCGAAAGAGAGTAAAATACGCGTTTATTGGTTTAATACAAGTTTAACACGCGCCCGTTGAAGAGAAGTGGAAGAAATGGGAGATAAATCGGAGATGATTTCTCGTTTCGTAGATGATTTCTCGTTTCAGAGAAGACGAACGACGACGAGTTAAACGTCGAAGAGAGCGAACGAGAGTGGAAACGAACTCGCGGAGGGAATTTATGCAGGGGCCGTCGACAGGAGGGCGCAAAACACGCCGACTAGCAAATATTAATGCGCTCATTAGCAGCGCTTCATATTCATGCTATGAAAATTCATCGTTTATTATGTAACGATCGCCAACGGGCACTCGCTGGATAAAATCCACGCCGGATTACCGATTAACGCTGATCGACGGTTCCGCTAGGTTTCGATCGCTTCCGAGATCGTCCATTTTAATCCCTTCTCTCAAATTTCCACTATAATCATCCATGTTTTTTTCCATGATTTTCTACAAACACGTTCTCTTTTCTTTTTACTGTAGTAAGTATTTAGTACCGTATCTTGAATTTAAATATCACAAAACGCGTCGCAATAAATTTTCCTTAAAAATATTTTCTTTTTTCACGTCCTCCAAATTCAAACCAATCTGTACTGACAAAGTTGACAAAACATCCGAATCTTCCAACTTCGAATTCGAACGAACTGAAATATCGATATCGTAGTCTCCTAGCTGAGAAAAATCTTCAGAAATTCTAATTCTCCCTGGAAGTCTCAAGATACAGGATGTAATTTCAGCTCGAAAAACTCGAGACAAACATCGGTAAAAAGTCTCTTCGAGTACGAATCGACGTAAAGCGATAAAATACTCTTTCTAATCCAGCCTGGGATATCGGAATTCGCGATCTAACAGAGTTACAACGCGACGAAACGTCATTCAGCGACGCTTATTGCAATAACACGTGCATCCTACACACACAGTGGGTTCCTCGAAGTGCCTGAAAAAGATTGCTCGTGCCAGTTTCTCTTCAGCAGCATCCCCCTTTGTCGTCTCCAACCCGCGAGTCGTCGAGGAACGAGGCGCAATAATGCGGCCTGGCCTCGTTTGCGTGTCGCTCGCCGTCGCGTATACAACCGAGAAACCGGAAACGAGGTGTCCGCGGTTATCTTTTTGGAGCAGGCCGTGCAACAGGGCCGTAGAGAATGGCGGAGCGTTTGTAACGCGGTGGAAACCGCCAGCGATACGATTGTGCCCAGCGAAAAACACGCGTCGACCCGGTTCCATTCGCGATAGTTCCGTCACCGTTTCCGGCAATCGCGTCGCAATCGTCGAGGATACGATACCGTAGTACGCTCCTAAGTACGCGAACGTTTCGCTCGACTTACAATACGTCAACGACACACGAGTACCGGTACGAAATTTGCGAATGGATAAGAAACTAACGATCTGTACCAAACTTGTTTAGTATTGTTAATTCTAATTGCTATACCGCGGACTTCCCTGCAAATTCACATCTTTGAAAATGTAATTACGGAGATAGAATCTAGGTAGAGAACTGTTTCATCTACTAAGTATCACAGAGAGCATTACGTTTTAGATATTTTACACACTTTTCCACATCGTGTGCATTCTGTGTCCAGTAATCGTTAGAGTATCCATTCAATTTGACATTATAACCATCGACGATTAAAATATAAGGCACGTACCGAAGAAATCAGAATGGAAATTAAGTCCGAAAAACGCGCAGCTGTAAATTCACAACGTATCAAATTATTACGAAAAATCACGATTATTTTTACCACTGTGATACGGTCAATTATAATATTCGCGAATCGATATATCATTGAGAACGACTGTAAAACTAGGATCTGCGACGATCTTAATCGTCGACCGTTCGTGAGAAATAGTCTCACCCTTTCCATTTCTCAGAAAGGTACAATCCATCGCAGCACATTAATCACAGACCAATTTCTTTAATTAAACCGCGACAGAGCCTACAATTTCCTGTCCCTTGCCAGTTCGAACTTCCTCGCTTATCATCGAGGAGGGAGAAAGGGGCAGCGTGAGAAAGAGAGTCGATCGGGGAAAAGTCCTTTGAAATCCTACTTCAAAGGCGGTGGAAGTTTGACGGCGATGTCACAGGCAATCCACTTCCGGCCTTATTTAGTAAATCGACTCCAACCCCTATCAGCAGAGGAGGTGAGGAGAGAGACGAGTCTTAGAAGTATCTCAGCAATAAATATATCGGCTTATGGTCGTCTCGAGGAGTTTCACGAGTCATCAGAAGCTCGAGAAGCCAAACTCTCTGCTCGATGAAATAGCAACCGGTCCCTTTGGACCCTTCCCTATTTCTGATCGCGGCAGAACCACGATATTCCAGCAGATATCGACACAGGCGAAAAACTCGAAAAGATTCTCTCTCTTGGTTTCGACGGTGGACGCTGCTCGAGGCGGATTCGATGGAAGGTTTCTACGTGTTTGACGACATTAAGGGTGATTCCGGGATTGTTCGGTGTGTAACCGATGGGTTGTGATAAGTTTTTCCGCAGTTCTCCGAGTAATTGGACGCAGAAAGTTTTGTATACGGCGTAGCAATGCGTAGGATTTGAAAAAGTCATCCGAGGGAATTTATATTATGCAAATAGTATATACTTGATACTGACACTGATGTTGTTGGTAGTCTTTAAGACGAGATACATAATCGAAATTCCGCAATGAACGCTAAATTGCTCGAAAGAAACGACACTTGACAGTAAACGATAATTTACTCGAACGTACATTAATTTTTCATCCTTCCGACAAAATTCCATCAAAGCTATCTTAGAAAATGTACCGTATAAAAAACTAGCACCAAGTTCTGAAAACCAAGTCTTAAATTCTTATTATTATAATTCGAATACTAACAACGAGCACGTATAACGTTCCAAGGATCCACATGGGGAAGTTCTTCGAAGGATTACGTAAGGATAACGATTGGATATAGGCGCACGCACTTCCGGCCCGATGCAACCGGAACTTCGGCGCTGCAAGCCCCAGCAGCAGCTGCTGCTGCTCGATCGTACCCGATAAAGTGGATTCGATCGAACCTCGAACACGTAACTGGCGCGTTATCTATTAGCCCTCCTAGCTTGATAAACGATTCACTTCCTTGCACGAACGCGAACTTCGCGCGTAAATCGACTGGAAAAGGGATAAGCTGGTTGGATATTCGGCTGCGCTGGTTTCCTTTCTTTACAGGGTTAGAGAATGTTCTTCTATCGTGCGAGAAAGAACGTCGTAAGGTAATTCTTGTTTAGAATTCGGATGCACGGCGTTGCCACTCCAAGACATAGATTTACCAGGCTCGCGGACTCGTTCATAAACGTTAGAACGCTTATAGAGAAATAAGATCAAGTCGAGTTCATCGTATCATTTTTTTCAAGTGTAACGAAAATAGCGCAATTGATCACCGACCCTATTTTATTTTGATAAAGAAACCACGTAAATGTCAAAAAGCAATGCCAAGTACAATGCTTGAATGAAAAAATCTACGTCCGTCGAAACTTTTACCCTAAAAAAAATCACCTGCAGTTTCCTTCCAACCCCTTCACCTACCTTACATCCCAATTGATCTGAAACATATTCAACTCGATTACGCGATACGTATACGAATCTACAATAGATCCGAGAGATATCCAGCTTCCGCGTGAAGGATCCCCGTGAGCCAGGATATCGCGTTATCCGTCACATGATAGATTACTTTCACTGAGCTACGAATACGTCAGCCCGTCGCGAGAATAGATTCCTCGCCATAGAAATTCCATTCGTCGAGTCAGCCCTGCCACGAGCGAAGGAAATGACGCAGCTACGAGAAGAAACGTGCCCGAGGGATTCCGATCCCGGGAATCCCGGAACGATTTTCCTCTTCTGTGAAGTCACGGCCGCCAATTACTAGCTGGCTCCTTGAAAAATTGGAATATAGAGAGACACGCTCGATTCCGAATCGTTTCAGTTAACTATTCATCGTCTTACGGTACTTTTCTTTACGTTTGACGTGATTTTATGTGGCTAGACGAGGTTCGATTAGAAGTTTCAATATCTTAAAATCACGAAACTCGATCATAGAATATTCACATATATTTTTCATCAAGTTCCAATCGAAGTTTGGATATATAAAAATATATTTTGGTTTCGATAAATCAACGCCTATACAAAGTATAGAATACCTTCAAAAAATACCTTCGAATAAATAATTCTCAAAAGAAACAAAGAAATAAAAAAAAATAAAAAAAAAAAAAGAATGCTGGGAAAGATATCGAATTCACACGAAATACATTCAATGTTCGGAAAAATGGCCTGAAACTCCCCTAAATAGTAGAGCGAACAAACGACCTCTTTTCGAACGACTCTGTCGCCATTCATCGCCCTTCCGGTTAGATGAAAAATGCGGCTGACACGGTGTCGAACGCGATCGTGGCTATTCACACTGTACACGGAAATGAGCCTGCACTTTCGCGAGTTCGAGCTTTGAACGAGAACCTGCTCGCCTCTCCTTCGCCAGTTTCGGGAGGCGTCCACATTTTTCACGGCTTCTCCGCCGCTGGCAAAAGAACGCCCATGGGTAGTAAGTTCGCGTCCTCTCGACGGTGCAGGAATATCAATCATCCTGACGAATATCGTGACGAAAGCGGGCGTAATTAATTAATCAACCACTCGTGAAACGACGCGTCAAAGGGGTAAGTTTCTTGATGCAGTAATTGGAACAGTATTTAAGGGTTGTTTTTCAAGTTCTTTTAATCTTGCACGATATCTCGTAGTTTTATCTTTTTCTACTTTCTGATGGAGCTTCGATAAACGATGTTTATTAACTCGTTTCAGGTATTTAATAATTTGGATTATTCGAAGGGGTGAATTTCTAGAAATGCTAATCTTTGAGATCATTCTGCTATTCTGATCACGTCAAAATGTTCAAGTGTACTAAATGTTTCGAATATTTAACGAATTCTTTTGGAAGCAGAAAAGCTGAATTGTTATTTAAAGAAGACGAGCGTCTGATAGTAATTATTTAATGTCAAAACAATAAAAAATTCCTGCAAAAGCTATTGGCAATGGTGGACGGAGCAAGAATTCACGAGCAGATCGCTCGAGGTCAGGACGGTTTACAATTTTACGATGAATAAAACTGATCGCCAGGGATAAGAGGAAAGTTCAACGAATGACTTATGCATGTTTCGAGGCGAACGACATTCCATGGTTGAATTTTATGGGGATGGCGTGTGGCCATGGCGAGTGGACTTTATGTGAAACAGCAAGTTGACTGTTTTACGGTGTTCTCCTCGGGACCACGCACGCTTTACGAGCTGTCGATGAGAACACAGAGATTCCTGGTGCTACCATCGATCGACTCTTATACTCCGTTCTATATTTTGATCGAGTCTTAAATACATGGAATCGTGAAATCATAAAAACATATGTAACGTTGATGCAGTTCGGGAGTTTGTTTCCTGAAAGACTCGTGTATTATTAATAATTATTATCAAATTTCCATTATCATAAATACGTAGGCGATCGAATTAATAATAATACCCTCGAAGCTGTTATTCATCTCTACAATACGTGACATTATAACAATATTATTCAACAGTACGAGAATAAAAAGGGACGTCCATCGTTTAACAATGAATTCATGGTTGAAAAATTAATTAAAATCCCCCGCTCTCAGGGTTTCCTGATCCATAAACCAAATGAAAGATTAATATCCCCCTGTATCCTATTTTATTGTACGAACACACACGCGAGTTTCATATTAATTAAAACGTATTCTTCAAATATGTTCGAAAATTACGAATCGAAACGGGAAATCTGGTCTTCTGTCACATCCACGCTTCCATTCCATTTCGATGTAATGCGCAAACAATATAAAAATATAAAATTCCATTTTAACATGAATGTTTCTGATAGCACGTTTTAATTAATTAATAAATAATTAGCAGATCGATATAAAAATTATCTCTCATTTCGGTCTGAACGAACAAACGCCGTTCTTCGATAATTTTTAAATAAATATATTTTTAAATACATCGTTTCTGTAACCACCAACTGCAATATTCGCCAGTCTTCGCAACTGCGAAGTAATTAGCACCAGAAAACCTTTTCTCTTGCATAAAAAGATTCTTTAAAGCCGTCGAAATCGATCTGCACGAGACGTAACAAGAGAACCAGTGGAAGAAGGAACAATATCGGAAGAAAAAGAAACTAAAACGCGGTCCATTTCGTCCAACGGACTTCCAAAACGCGAGATTCCGCTCGTTTTCTCGCGATCCGTCTTCCCGAGAACACGAAGTACACCCTCTCCCATTTCTTTCGCAACTCTCTTCGCCACTCGAGCACATCAAAGCGTTCGCCTCACGGAATTTTCTCCTGCAAATTTTTCTCCTCAAATGGAAAACGGATCGCGGACCAGAGAAATAGGGAAAATTGAAATTTCCAAAATTTTTGCAAGTAATTCGTGCAGACATCGAAGACAAAAAGAAAATAAAAAGACAGTGTTCTTTCATTGGAACGGTTATGTAGAAACTTTAAAGTATCTGTTGAAACAGCGAGGAACATCTCTCGAATGAACAATTATTCTATATCCTCGCGAGATCGGTCAAATTTATTACGAAAATTATACAGAAAATACTAAAACCACGTAGAATTTTCTCGCACTCGACACTCAACCAATTTTCATTTCCGCTATCGCGAACACGATATCATAATGAAAGATACAATTATACCCTAAAAACGAAAGAGGAAACGGAAACAGGAGTAAAAGAAGAAAAGAAGAAAAAAAGAAAAAACGATAAGGCGAAGTTACAGCACGATGAAGAGACACCAAGTGTGCCGATAACGAGGCGGAAAAAGGGAGAGAGGGCACCAGGTGTAAGTGGTAATAGGCAACTTGCAGCGGCGTGGAGCATGTCAAGAACATGTTTGACTTTAACGATAGCCGCTGGCTTTAGCCGGCTGATAAGGCCTGTCCTCGTTTATGCGGAAAATAAAGATAAGCCACGGCCGAGGGCTGAGAGGCTTGTGCAACAGTTCCATTAAAAGAACGAAGAAAAAACAACGTGGCTGCGGTGGTAGGCGACCAGACGAGAAGGGGTTGCTCGGTGGAATCGATGTGTATGCACAACATGCACGAAGGCCGGAGGAGGGGATGACGTTGGGCTTTCGAAGCATAATTTGCTATTTACCCTGGGCGAAATAGAATTTTAACGAGCAAAAAGCTGCCGAGTGATCGATACTATACTAGGAAGATCGTCTTCTTCGAATCGACGGTTTCACGGGGGTGAAGGAGACGTTTGCGCAATGAATTTTTTTCGACAACTGTGTCGATAATTATGTGTTGTATGGCTTCGTCGTCGATTATTGATTAACGTTTGTTTATGTATGATGAATTTTTAACGTCACTGCTTTAATCCGCTATCACGATTTTGTTGGAATAAAGTAAAAAGAAAAAATATTTTTCAAATCAATTTTTCATATTTTTTTTTTATCAAATAAATTTTTTTTTATCAAATAATAACGAGGGATGTGCGTTCTATTAAAATGATCGAGAAAAACGGCCCTTTGCAGGGGAATGGCCGGTCTCGCGGTTCCTTTGTGGAAGCGCACGAGGAAAACACTTCGCGCGACGCGAGACCACGAGAAAACTGTTTCTGGAAACTGTTTACACACCCCTTTGAGGAGCTACAAATTGAAAGCGAAATAGGGTCGGATTTTCGGGCGTCGCGTGCCTCCATTTTTCTCCTCCGTCAGACACTTTAAGACCGTCACTTCCACCACCGAACGAGGCAAAACTGTGTATACGTGTAACGCGGCTGGTGTCTCGTACAATCTCTCGTTATTTCAGCGACGTACAAACGACGTGGAATCAGCGTTTAAGTAAGTGAAACTGTTCTATCCGTGGGGGAATTTTCCTCGGCGAATTATCTGCCCTAGAAGTGTCTGTTACGTGGCAAGATCCTCCACTTTCGCGGAATTTCTGCTCCAGCAGAAATTGACTGTCTTTGAAATTTCCACTCTTGGGGAATTTAGGTAATAGATAATACCGATGAGATACTTTGGATAATAGATACTTGCCGACCAAAGTATTTCGACACTTATGTATGTATTACACATCTTATGTATATACATACGTATAACGCGGGGTATCTCCCGCCTAACTTTATCGTCTGGAATATCCCGCTTGTTTTTCAGAGCATTAAAAAATGTTTCACGAACAGGTTGGATGGTTTCAAGGGGGGGCCATAACTCGTCATGATTAGTTCTGACAAGATAAATATACGATTCCATAAAAAAAAAAAAAACAACATCGGTAACCTTCGTACGTTTTCTACGCGTTCTTCTAGGGAAAACATTCAACTTATTCCTGAAGCATTTTTTAATATTATCGGAAATAAGGGAGATATTCCGGGTGACGAAGTTAGATGGGACAACCCGTATATGTGTCATATAAAATATTTTGAAGTTTCATTAGCGCTGCTAACGCGGGTTTTTATACATTTATGGAAAACTTGGGAGTGCAAAAATGCACAGGACGCAGATAACAATGCACGTAACGTGGAAAACTGTCTAAAATACGATATACAAAATATCCAGGATATAGACGTCCATAGAAAGTAACCTTTTCTAATATTTAACGCATAAAACAATTCTTTACGCAATTCTAAAGCAATCATTTACTCGAATTTTAGTAAAATTTCCGTTATAATATTTAACAAGGTGAAACAATTTTCCAACTAGCTCTTTTAATTGTATCTGTAAAAATATAAATTTACATAAATATGCGCAGTCTAGTAACGAAACACGGCTGTCATGGTCATACTGGTTAAATTTGAAAGCAGCCTGAAAATGTATATAGAAACTGCAAGATATTTATTGCAAACATATATTTAGTGAAAAAATTAGCATATGTTACCTCGTGTCACGCTATCATGTTATCAACGTAAAACGAGGTTAATATATTGATCCAACGTCAATAAGGGCACGTTTCATCCCAGTGACACAAAACGATTTTTCGCTGGTTATATGCGTTCCACCCCTTGGTGGCCATTCTGACGATATACAAACACATTCGTCTACATCTCTCTCGAGATACGTCTTATTTTACAGCGGCAGTAACGTAAGAGGATGAAACTTCCGGACGAGAGCTGATTTTCACTGTTAAAATTGTCAACCTCGCTTAACTTTTTATATTTGTTCAATAAAAATTGTTTACTTGGAACACCTCACTAGTTATATTTCTTTCCCCGTTAGAATATGTAGAAAAGTACGCAAACTGGAATATTTAATTCCATCCTTTCAACGTTGAAAAAGTTTTCTGTCCTGAATTCCGAAAACTATTGCGTTCTAATTACAGAAATTTCTCTCTACAGACTCTCGAAACAAACCCTAAAATTCATGCCTTTCGATATCCTCAAAAATCTTTAACACTTTTTAACCCTTCTCTTTAACTTCTGAAAGCTATAATTTTGGAGAAATAAATAATTCTTTTTTAAAAAATTATTACTGAAATTCTTCGTTCTATCTATCCATCAAAACTATCCACGTCCGACACGCGTATCCCTCTCGCTTCCTCTTGCACTTGTCAGAAACGGATCGCAACGTTGTATGTTGTCAAACTGCTGAAGCGAGAGAAACGTACCGCGAAAAGTTAATTAATAAGGATGTCCGTGGGCTCGCGTGCTATGTTCGCTGAATAAGAAACTAGGGTGGGACTGGCGCGCGGAAACAGGCCACGTGGCACGAGCAAAGCGGTTTGCACGACGCACGAAGGCGCAGGGTACAGTGCTTTATGGCTTACCATCGTAAGGGACGCGCCCGTCCCTCGAGCGTACTGGAATTCCGGGACACTCACCTGAAAGCAAAAAAACAAACGACTCGGTTAGAATTTCTCAGAAGTTTCGAATAAACCGTTTCAAACATTTTCGAATTTTTTGACAAATTTCGTTTCCGAAAGAACCGGGAAGTTGTTTTTGAACGTAATTAAGTCAGATTCGTGGACAAGAAGAACAATGCTCGTAAAACAGGTCCAAGTGCTCTTCTGTCTTCCATTTTTAACTCTTAACCCTGGGAAATCTTGTAGTCAGGACGCAAGTAATAATAGGACACAGTTTGTAGGATACGGTACAGTGCCACGTAAGTCAAAAGAGCCACATAACTGCTCTCTCCCGGCCAAATTATAAAGATAAATGAACAAGATGATATTTTCATGGCGACAACTCGAAAATCGATATGTACGATTGTACGTTAAATCGTTTTTAAATTCGCACCGTTATCAACGTTTCGTAAAAGCGTTAACAATTTCTTCTTGCGGGAATGAAACACTCTGCTTCTTCCAAATTTCAACAAAATGCTTTATAAACATCTCCTTGCTACACCCAGCCCTAAAACCTTCTATAAACCAAGTTCTATAAATAAGGTAAAGGACAACATTTGAAATTTTCAGCGAATTTTTTAAACAAGGCTCTCTGCATTCTTTCATTTGTAGCAGAATCTATAAACCATAAATATTAAACTATAGTAAAGTTTACTTAGGAGCACGGCGGCTGTTTTCTTCTTGTAATAATCGGCGAGCTGGTGGAACCAAGCGTCCGCGAGTAGTAACAGTCGACGCATCGTCAGACGCCGGAAATTAATCCACGGGAATGCGTTTATATCAGCGGGACGCTCATTCTGCCAGTGAATACCGCGTCAGTCGATCAATTTCGCCAAGATATCCCGCGGTCTATTTAAACGAGCAACAACAAAAGCCGTACACGAACAACAGAGGGAGCGGAGAATTTCCAAAGAACGATTCTCCACGTCGCGATTGAAAAATTATGTCGCTGGTTTACTATACCCACACCGATTTATAAACATAATATCGTAGATGCACGATGTTTCTATTACACATGTACAAGTCACTTCTTCGTTGTACGTTAAATATTGTATATCTCATGAAACGAAGAATAATACTTCGAGGTAAAGTTCTTTTTATCAAATGTCGCTTCTACCGGAGAATATTCGTGAAAAATTATGGAATATCCACGAATTATAGCATATCTATAAACTTCTAAAATAGCCAATATGTGTAAAAAGTTGAAAGATATTTAACATGTCACTCAACAAAAACCGTAGAATACTTGACATTATCGGAGATTAAAAAAGTCTTACATATATGCGAAGAACTGAAAACATTGCAAAGAATATCAGACATTTGTAAAAAATCACAAAATAACGAACGATCATAGAAAGCTGTGGATTATTCGAAACTTGTAAAAATGAAAAAGTCCTAAGAGATCAGATACCGATAAAAGTAGGATAAAATTCTCTTCGACCATGGAACACCGTAAAATAATTAACATTTTTAGAGAAATTTAAAAATAGCAACGCGGACAAAACTTTTGCGTCACGCGTGGTTCAATTCGCGTAAGAACAGAAGCTGGCAGTTTCATCGCGTCATCCCCCGTAGAAATGCAGCTCCTTTTGAAAAGCGAAGCCGCGGGCTTGGCCTCGTCACGCCATGTCCAATTTGTGCGTGCGTTTTGAAGAGCTGTCACGCACGACCTGCTTTTCCAGGAAAATTCGCTTATTAGCATCGTTTCCTATCCTCGGATACAACGTTAACGTTCCGATTCTACCGATTCCACGCTACCATTTCTTTACATCACGATCCTTTTAAATTTCTTATTCGTTCATTTAGTCTTCTAAACGATAAGTTTCATTTCGAAGAATGTTTGCGATAATAGTATTTACGAAGAAATTGTCGTTACAACAGCCTATGATAATAAATAATAAGAATTCGAATTCGTGTGAATTTTTCTAGAAATTTTCTCAGCACGAATTAGGAATGAAATTTTTCGATAAATTTCAACCACATGGAAAAGTACACAAGTACATAGGGGACTTTTTGTTCTTCGCGATTAATTATAACGAAGATTATAAATAATAAAAGGGGCACGCATGAATTTCCTCCAAATATTCTCAACATGTATTAAACATCAGATTTACCAACGAATTTCAGCAACATTTCCTTTGAAAATGTACGTGCATCGCAAATGTTTCATCAAAATACTCGAAACATTATTAATGTACACATTTCCATCAGAAAAAGATTCAGCAACTGCATAATTCATATGGAAAGTTGCGCTCGCGAGAAAGGTTTTCTAGAAAGACACCCCTCTCTTTGAGCCCCTCCAACTTTTTCTCATAAAACATTCTTCTACATGCAATTAAAACAAGAATCACGACTTTCCTCAATTACTGGACGTTCTACAAACACGAGGAAATCTAAGAAAAATTCTCGCTCGAAAATTTCACGAATTTCATCACAATCACAAATTCGTTAAAGTCTTGGAATCGTCATTTTTTTTTTAACAAAGATTTTTAATATATCGAAATTGCAGAATCTAATTTTAATCTTTGAAATCTTTTTAAAAGAAAGCGGGGGGTGGGGCGGTGGAGAAGTAAAGTAAAGGAAAGAAAACCAATTCAATCTGAGCTACGTAGCGTTTAATTAACAGCTCTCTGCAAATATCGCTTCTTCGACCTTTTCACAATGCGTGGGATACACACCTCCGTGTTATCGAAACCAACCGTTTTCTTCGTAGCATTACGAAGGAAACGTTGTGGATATTCTGGATATCCATATGTGATTCCATTAGCTCCAGGCCTGGAAATTCCAATTAGAACGAAGAATTCGTCGTGGACCGTATTAGCCGCAAAATAAAAATTTGCTTCAGTTATATCATAATAGGTATTGCAGTGAGTAAATAGTAAACAAGCACTATAACGAGTACTCTAAGTACTCTTAACATGCTATATTTATTTACATTACATGCTAGTCGATATACTCTTACACTAAAATATAGTAAATATTGTAACAAGTACTCTACTTTGGATACTTCATATACATTTTTGCATACCATATGCATTTTTCCGTCCTTCGTTCTTCCGAAGATATTTCTATTTGCGGTCTATATATAAACATAGCGTATAATAATAAATGTAATATTGTAGATGTAAATTTTGTAGCCATTGTGAAAAGGAAGAAAGCAGAAGTACATGGAAGAGAAGAAGAATCAGAAGGGATCGGCCAGAGAAACGATACGCAAACGGTTGGAAACGGGTCGATGTTTTATCAGGCTGGTCACGCAACTTCCACGATTGCCGGCATTTTTCCCCGCCCCGCTATTATCGGACACCCTTTAACGTTGGCAACGAGCGCACGATAAGATCGTGTCGTCCTTCGATATTCGCTATTTATGGGGATGGCGGAGCGAGCCGCATGTAAATGGCAATCAAGACGAAACTAGACTCGAGGGTGGATTGCAACCGTTTCAAAGGAGTTTCGCGGGTATTTTGTGCGGTTGTTGCAGGCTTCTGGCCACTCGAGTATTGCGCATAATTTTCTAGTATTTCCATTCTAGTACTTTTGCAACGACGAGTCAAAGACCGGTTGTTACATTTCGAACATTTCCAGATACTAAAACTATAGGAGTTAAAAGAAGAAGAATATTTAAACCACGTCCAGAATTAGAATAAAAATTCCACCTGCCTAAAAATAACAAGACGAACATTTTCAATAGATAAATCAAAGATAAACAAAAGTAAATATTTCTCTAAAATAACGAAAACCCTAAAAAAAAAATCCACATCGCGATTAAAACTTTCTGCACTCTACCTAAAATCAATCTCACCCTTGCGTTTCGCCATTCACACCGTAATTCCCTCAAGCTGAAACGAAACAAAGGAACGAGAGAAAGAAAACGAATTTAAAGAAAGATAAAGAGAAAGAAAGAAAAGAAATACAGGAAGGAAGAAATCCGGCGGAACGAACGCTTCCAGGGCGAGCCAACCACCGCCTTCTTCTTCGCCTTTGCGCGAAAGACGCTCAAGAGGGTGGTTACAGAGACGGTGGGTAGAAGAGGAGAAAACTCGGAGGCCAGGGTGTAACGTTGCAGCCAGGCAGGGCAATTTATCTTGTTGTATTAGCAAATGGATGATAATGACGTGGAATGGGGGCGTACAGTGGGGGTTGGTGGAAACTGTCGGAAGCCCCTGTAAGCAGCTGCAGTTACCGTCGGGTTCTATGCGGCCGACTTAAGTGTACATGCATTAGTGTGGCACGGTCTTAAGTGTACGGCCGTGTAGTCGTGACAGTTTCTATCCGTAGCGGGGCCAAGGTGTGTCTTTTTAACGCTGTGTATTTTGTACGTGTGTTGCCGGGGGGAGGAGGTCGGAGTGTCGATACAGCCACCCCATCGCCCTTAAGTGAACCAAGTGTTTTGTTATTTAAGGCGGCCTTCTCGAGAAACGAACGATTCTTCTTTCTTTTGACGAGGATGAATGTTTCCTTTGCTGGAAGGGGTGGTTTCTTAGGCACGTTCTTCAGGCTGTTCAGGCACAGTGTGTGTTAATCAGAGAAATAGGAATTTGTGTTTTTCCTCGGGGCTCTTTCGACAGCAGCTTTGGATTTTTTAAACGTTTCAAGGAAAAGGTGTTTGTCGTTCGATGAAATTGTTTATTACTTGATGGATCGAAGCTAACGGTGGTTCTCAAGCATTGGAAGAATAATATTTCGTATTATTGGAGGGCTGTGCAGGCTATGATTAATGATCGAAATCTGACCTTAAATTGATAAATCGAGGCAAAAATTCCCGCGTAAATTGTTCTAGATCGAATACGGAAATGTTTCCGTCGAATTTGCAAAGTGTGTAAAGGACAGCTTATGCGTATTTAATTATTCCATTCTCATCATTTATATAGGCAGGAAATGTAAATACACAAAGAATAGCATCTCGTTTCGAATTCAGGCACGCAAATATACATCTGTATCTTTTATATATGCACAATATAGCAACGAAAGAATAAACGAGAAACGTCTTCTAAAAGTTTGGAAGAGCGTAGATATAAAAAAGACGCGCGGAGTCGCTCATAATTATTTGTCACGAAATAATGGAGTTATTATACAATTATAACGGAGAATGTGCCGGGCGGCAAGATAGGGCACGATGTTGTAATAAAAGAACGTAGATTAAGAAGAATACAGTACGGAATGGGCGCAAGAAAAACGCAGACGTTATAACGCAAGATTCCGCTGTTTCCACGCAAGCCAAAATAATAAACATTTATTATGTTCTTCGAAATTTCATCGTCGTCCGAAACGAGAATCAGCCAAGAATGGAAACGTCGTCGACAAGAACAAGCGCGTTCTTTTAAGGACAACGCGTTACGCATTTTCCTACCTAAAAATCAATCCAGCAAGAAACAGTGGCGATAAAACGACAAACTGTTCCACCGATTAAATTCATTAAAACGTAAAATCTAAATAAAAACGAACGTCTCCTTTCATCGTCCGATCGGAGAAGATCTTTCGAAGAGCTAGCTACGAAGCAGCAAGCCCGAGTCGCTTATCTTCCTATCTTCCACGATTAATTCTTATATTCGTCGTAAATCAAACGAAAATCCCACGCAAAATTCGATCTACGCTCGAACTAGGATCGCGAGGTCGTGAAAGAAGACAGGCTGGAAGCTTTGCCGTCAATTTACGCGAGTCGTTATGCTTGCTCGTTCATCCCCCATTGTTACAACCTCGAGCAGAGACGTTGCAGAAGGGTTGGAAAAGTCGATCAGAAGGCTTTGTGGCAAGGAGCCACTCTCCGGATGCTTTCACCGCTGTTTACCAACCTGTCCATCACCGACTACCAATTAGTATTGTAACCGGTGGACGTTTCTACCACGCGGCGAAGAAACAATGAAGAACACGCTTGCCATCGCATCTTGGAACGTTCTGACGATGATGTTCGTGAAGGTAAATTCGTGACAGAGGATTACTGGTTCCGGGTTTACGTTCATTTTATAGAGTTCTGTGTTGCTTCTTTGGCAAAAAAGGGATTGCGGACGGAGACTCGAGGGTCGATTTATAACGTAAAACGCAAAATAAATTCAAGCTCGCTAATCGCCAAATAAATATCTGACATTTTCACGATCATTTTAGACAGGGTAGACGTTCTAGTACAAAGTTGATCTCTACGGCCGTGTTATTTTTTTAATACATTACGGTTGCCAGAGTGTATACTCTACGACGAATCCAACGTTCACACAACGTAAGGGTTAATAAACACCTTACATACTAATCGATAGAAAAAACAAAGGTCAACGTCGGTGATTTCACCGTGGAAAAAATAAATCTTCGTTAGTACCGCGAAGTTCGTTTAATCAAGAACTTAACGAATCCTAACGCGTCCTTCCATTAATCTTCCTCCGATTCTCCAGGCAATGGCAGTACGCATGCATCGCGACTATAATGCAGTCATCGTAACTCACGCCTCACGAGTTTCGAATACCCACGGTGATTCTAATTTACTTGCGAGGACCGAGCAGCGAACAATACAACCCGAGGGCCAATTTACATTTTCGTTCGCCTGATGAAATAACGACGGGGCTGCTGGCAACGTCGAAAAATCATTGCTGATTTTCAGGAATTACCCAGCAGAAAGGTTTCTATACGAGTAGATCTATAAGTAACGACGTCTCTTTGATATAGCGTTGGTCGATGTCCTAGCGTATTACATATTTTGCATAGTTCTTCGTCATTTACATATTATGGTATTTTTTCTTCGTGCCGATCGTATTTGTGCTAGAGTCCTTGCCAACTTAATTGCAAGATAGCGTTACTATTAGTAACATCGATTACTAAGTATCGATACTTAATAGAATAGTTGCGAGTACTTACAGCTCTTAATATTTATAAGATGTTAATCTTAAGATGCTAGTCCTTTCCTTTCTTCCTTTTCTTTATCGATCTTCGAGGGACAAGCGTTATATCTGGATAGTCGGGAAAAAACTCCGTAACTATATTCCTCGTTATAGCTGTATAGAAAATTTTCATAAACTTTAAGTCGGAGTTTAAAAGATAGACCGGATTTTAAGCAAGAAATAGAGTGACTTTAGAGTTAAGAGAAATTCAATTAATTATGTCCGTTCCCGGTGAAAACCGTAATTTCGAACCAAAAAACTTCCCCCGGGATTATTTCGGTTCTGCGCAAAACCAAGTCAGCTTGTGATTTCACTGCATTAAGGAAGAATGACAGGTTTACAGGGGGGAAGATTTAATTCTGATATTACAACAGTTCAAGAATCTCTCAATATATTTTTATACAGATAAAAAGGTCGAATCTCTTCTCTGTTGTTACGAGAAATTTAATTGAAAAATATAGCAAAATTTGTTACGGCACTGCCAAGAAAGGAATTTATCTAGACTTTTGAATTAAATGTTAAACAAAAGCAAATATTCCGCTCAAAGTTCAAACTAAAATTACTAAAATTACTAAGATTACTAAAATTTCCAAAATTAAAATACAGTACTTGTCGCAACGTTCAATGGATGAAGTTTTCTGCTCCCATTTGTACAATTAAGTTCGTAAAATTACGAATCTGCATAGAAATCCCGCAGTCTGATTATCACGAAACCCTTTACCAAGAGTCACACACATCTAAACACACTGGTAAACTGCCGTACTAACTGCGAAAGTTCCCTCTCGCCTTTCGAACGCGTCATTACCGCGACACAATGCACGCTAATCCTCGATACCGATGGGAACGCGATATCTCGCCAGCGTCGTAGGATTTGTTCCCCTTGGTGGATAAGATTGAAAAACGGATTACTCGAAGGTGATCGGAGCATCCGACGAAAAGGATCGACGGCGGAGGCCATTCAGCTGGCAGCCGGGCTTTTGTGATTTTCTCATTACCGGAGGCTGGTGCCTCGACTTCGATTCACCAGGCGGCCCGCTTTTCATCCCTTATTTCTTCCCACTCTCTTGCACGCGAACCCACGTAATACGCTTCCTCCTCTACACCGCTACGCCAGAGGAGAGGATCGGTTGACCCACGTACCGGAGAATTACGCTCCCTCCGAGCGTATTTCCGCGCCGGATGCTGATTCCCGATAACCGCCGGGAAATCATGTTTCCCAATCGTCTTAGATACTATTCGTGCTTCTTGCTTGCTTCTCTCGTTACGTTTACACGAATTAGGGAAAGACTAGAATAAACACCAATGCTCGGTTCGATGGCAGATACGCGATAGCGTACAGTGACAGCGTATAAGTGTATTTAAAAAAACAAATATATATGTGTAAGACGAGATACGCGTTTTCGAGATGGCAGCGAGGATGGATGCAGGTTTTTTCGACGTGGTGTCAGTCTCGCCCTATTTTATTTTAGCAATTCTCACGGATTTGTAACGATTTAAGAAACTATCGAACGAAAGATTAGGACGAAAAATCATTATAATCAATTAAAGGAATTTTATGCCGCTAGAGAGCATAATCGATAATATACATTTAACGATACATTTAATAATAACAATAACGATGGGCTTGCATATATTTTCATACGATAATGACTGGAATAATACGATTAAGGACATAGTCGATCATAATTACTTCATCAATTTATTATTTCACCAACGTGTACACACAGAAATATATTTTCGACTCTGAAATTATAATAATCTCTACCATTCACATCCATCAGCGGCCAATCCGCTAATTACGAAATGAAACATCGAAAATGGAGGTTCCTTTCTCCCAATTCGTACGGCTACAGGTAAATCGAGTTTACCAGAAACTTTTAATGGAGCCAGCCGGAATAATCGGCGAGAGATTTCGGTTTCGCCTCTCGAAACAGAATCCAGAAAATTCATGTTCATTCAATTTCACAGGAGCAAACAGTGACAAGGCACTTCCGCGAAATTAATTTTCCACTCGTTATGTTCGAATTCTTTCGAACATTCAAGAATATTCCAAACTCGTTACCGCTTTTTTTTTCATAATGTTTTATTATCAACGAATACGATATTTTTTTAGCCCTAAGCGAAAAATGATGGAAATCCATACAAATTACGATTAGGCGATAAATATCGGTAATAGACTATATCGTTGAATAGTTCTATATATATTTCCTGAAAATACAAAACGAATATCGAAGCTGTTTCTTTTATCAATTTTTATCGCATACTTCGTAAATTTCAAAACGTTTAATTTTAGAAGATTTGCTTTGAAACCATCGTGTGTAGATATTCAAGAACACGTAGCAGCTATTAATACGAGATAATGATACGAAGGGTAGATAGAACGAAATTAAAGCAAAGGCTGACTGAGCTGTTTCCGGTTTTTCTAGCCCGGATACCGGTAATTGAAAAGATCGGAATAAGCACTAACATACATGACAGAATGTGCGGTCTGAGGTTGGCGATTTTGAACGTTTTGTTTCTACGGGGTGAACAATTCGCAGACAGCTCGTTTCCTGTTATTTCAGTCAAGAACCTTGGTAACATTCTACGTTACTAATTTTAATTTTGAATAAAGCTAGAAAAGATTCGTGATTTTTTCGCTTTATGTATATTTCTGTGTTATAACATATTATTTAACACGTTTCGATAAGACTATCTACAATTTTCAATAATTTACGATAACCATGAACCCCCGAAACAGGACAAATACAAGTTGTCTTTTGAACTTGGTTAGTTAAATTAGTTTTATTAAACAATCAATTCCCCCAGAAACAACAATCGCAAAAAACCATCGATTCAAAAATTTAATAGAAACCACTCAACGTATACAGAGCAAACAAAATAAAAAAACCCACTAAATCTACTCATGACAGTCTACCAAACCCACCTGCAACCACAGGGAATTAACAAACCCAATTGAAAAATTAAAAAATCTGCGAAAAAATCGACCAAACCTAGCTACAACTAAAACTTCCGATTCCAGAAACAACGATCAAATACTAGTCGATGCGAGAGCACGCTGCTGCCTGCGTGTAAAAATCGCAAATAAAACTTTCTCATAAAACGTGGGGCGGACCTCGAATGGAGAAAACATTCCTCCGCGAGATGAACGTGTGTCGCAGAAAATGGGGACTGAGGGCGATGAGAACAATCGACAAAACAAAAACGTGGAACCATCAAATGCGTCACGGGAGGGGTGAAAGTGGTGAGTTTCGCGAGGGTATCGAGTGGAACGCGCGAAAGGGGCGCAAACGCTCGGTCCAGCGAAATGACACGTTGCCTTTCGTCGCTTTGTTTCGTCTTCCGGATTCGTTGGGTCGTCGACGCACGACAAAGAGGTTGAAAGCGGGTTGGAGGGTTAATTTCGATGAATGACCATAACCGAAACGTTCATGGTTGGTGGTTACGGGGCCATAGCTGCGATTCTTTAACATTTTTGATAAATCAAGCATGAAATTTCCCAGCGTGCAATAATTACGGTCCAATAAAAAAGATTTAATCGAACGTTTGATGGAATGTTCCCAGTTTGTCAATACTTCGTGTGGTACTAACAGCAACTTTTCCTCAAACGTTTCTCTTTCTCGAACGAAAAACGTTGATTTCGCGGTTGCTAATGAAGCGGTCAATGAAGCAGAAACTCGTCAGAGACTGGAAACGACAGCCTTTTGAAGGCATGCGTTAATCCAGACCACCTAAAAACTACTAGGCAAATCGCGAGAAAAAGTTCCTACGAAACGAGTCTGTCGTTCGTTCACCAAACGCACATTAATTGGTAAATAAAATCAATATGCGTACCAGTACAGCCTCTGGTGTGCTGAAATGCATCTTTTGTAAGAGAAAATTTTTATATCAGACTTAATACAAGTAGAAAGAAAGAAATTTTACCTCGACAATCTGCCTGAAAACTCTATATAACACACGCTGCTATAACCTCAACATCGAGCATAAAATATGCTCCAAAGATTCACAAATTCCTTCTAAAATACAGCCTAACAATTTGTAAATTCTCGTTAAAAGCACAATGATTCGATGCAAAATTCATGAATTCTCGTCAAAATACGCTCCACGGATTCCTAAATTCTTCTCAAGATCCACTCAACGCATTGAGAAGACTACGTCGTTGAAAACGCGCTTTATTTTAACTGGATACCTCGATCCGTTCGCGAGATATGGATCCGAAAGGCGAGCTCCGAGACGCAGGGATGTTGGTCAACGGCGTGACCCACATTCTTTCCTGGAGGTGAGTACTCACTATTAGTAGTAGCAAAAACCCGCTGACTCAGCGGGTGTCATTGAGTAGCGCACACGTGGCTCGCTCGGGATAGGTCAGTGAGTGAGTGAGTGAGTGAGCGGATGAGTGAGCGTGATTGGGAGGTCCGAGCGAGCGAGCGAGACAGAGATAGAGAAGGGAGAAAAATTAGACTTGGCTTCCACCGACGATAACTTCGGAACCGGAGGTCCGATCGGAATGAATCGAAAGGCATTTTAAAGCGTAAGCTGCCTCTCTTCCGACCATGTCAATTTGAATAATCTGGAATGGTTTGTTGCAAAGTGGTCGAATAATTTTTGCAAGCTCCGTTTTAGCGATCTGTTGGATTTTTGCTATTTTTTAATTTAATTTAATGGTAGATATAATTTTGGTAAAATCAGTAGTGAGGAATATGGATATTAACGGCAGCTTTGTACATTCATTTCTGCGTACTTGTTTGATTTGTTCAAATGGAAATTGTTGTCTTATGACTGATAATGGGAGGTTGATAAATCATGTAGTTGGTTTGAACTGAATAAATCTGAGGGAAACGGTAGTTGGATAGAGATTAGATTGTCGGAGCAGCAGGATTATGTCAGTATTAAATGTTTAATGTCGTGTATTAAGGTTATCAACGTTTATTGGGAAATTAGTTGTAAATAAACGATGCATTCTTTCGCAAGAGTACGAAATGATAATGCTGTCTTAATATCGAGTCGATTATTTGATTACTAATAAACATTTAACTGTAATCGCAAATTACATAAACTGTTATTCAAAAATAAGGAACGAGATTGATTTTACTTGAAATTACCTTTCACACGAGGCAAATCAATTAAGCGACAGTTTTTATGATATGAACGCTAATTTAGTAACTTTAATAAGATAAACCAGTATAATGTGTTAACTAGGAAAACCTTGAATAAGACGACGAAGATCTTCGTTACGCGATTTAACAAGCCGAAGACAATTCGAAGGTGCCAATTAAACAAACCATGGAACTGTAACGCGAAGACTCAAGAAGTTTAATGAAATAATTCAACAAACTCTAACGCGACAATTTGACAATAGAAGAAAAGTTTCAGCGTTGCTGTTCGTCGAATTCGAGACAAGCTGCCAAAAATTCTACCCGTAGAGTATTATAAACTTTCAAAATTCTAACTTTAAACCAAAGATTCCAGCGATCACGCGAAATTTAGATAAATTCGGACGAATTCTAAAGAATAGGAATTCAGATTAATTTAAACGCATTCTGGAACTTGGTGCGGATAATTAGATAAACTTACATAGATTAGACAAATCCCACTGATTACAGTTCTAGATGCAATCTGACGAATGTAGAAGGTAGAGATCTAGATGCATTTACATGAATTGAAGAGAGTAGAAGCTGAAATAAATTTTACTAGATTCTCATATTTAGCGAAGATGAAATTAAATAATATTTAAATTTAATATTCGCTACAGAAACACCCAGAACTCTAATTAGTGTACTGTACTGTACTGTACTGTCTGTTTAATAATAACTACTTTATTCCATTTTTACTTATTCTCATTACTCTCGCTGTATTTCTTCCTTTCGCTATTCATCCGTTAACAACCTTCTAATATTCGTTCTTTCGATCCAACCCCCTATCCTTCCTGCACTATTAATCTCATAAAAATTTTTCACAACTTCCCTAGATGGCAATAATGACTAGAGTGCAGAATATGATAAATACTATCGAGTCTTCGATTCCCTTTACACGTCTTCGTCCTCGAATTCAATTCGGGGGGCTCGTTTTCAACGTGCAAAATGACGCTACGAGCGCGTCCGTGGCACAAGAGAGGGGTTTATGGGGGGAGGGGAATTACATGTTCCACGATAACGTCATTAATCATTCTGTTTCGAATGTTCACCGTGTAAATGGAGGATCGTTTTGAAGGGCGGCCGTTTCCGCGCGGATTATCTCCCCGACGTCCATGCGAAACTGGCCGGTCGGCCGCAGTTTGTAAGCGTGCATGAAATATTGAACTATTAGCCGGCGGCGATATATCATTTTAATATCGGCCGGAATCAATATCGCTGTCCGCCGGGTTAATTACACGCCCTTTCCGCCAGATCATTCCGCGACAAACGCTTTCACAGCTCTTTCCTTCGCTTTACGTCTCTTTTCCATCTTCCATCTTCTTTTCTTTTTCCGACATCTGCCGCGTTTCACGGAACATTTCTTCATTTAATCAGCATTTGAGTCGTTTAAGGAGATATTCTAGTGTAAGCTTTCTTTGCACTTTCTTAAAGAATATAGCTTCAAAAGTACATGCGCAAAACCCTGTATCTAAACTCCCAAAATTCAGGAAGCTGCTCTTGAAAAATTTTTATACGAATAATTGCTATCGATGTGACTTTAAACGCGTTTTCCTCGTCCACGCTTAACACGGCGTCCACGATCCCTTAAAATCTACTCGACCAATCGGCTTAAAATTTCGCGTGTACCTTCGATTAAAATGAATTCGGTACATTCCTCTTTCCCACCTTTTTGAAAGTTGAAAGACGACCGAAAACGTTGGCAATGAAACTTCTTAACGTCGTCATTTTTTTAATTATCGACTTTTCTATTCTGTTCTAGTTCCTTTAGTTATAGACAAACTGAATTTAATTAAGGATCTTCTCGAGTTTATTTTAGATAAGTAGAACGACCGCAATCATGGACGCCATGAGACGAGATTTTTCTGTCAATGCGACGAGGATGTATATAAAGAAGGAAAAAACGAGGATAAATGTAAAGAAATCTAGAAAAATTGAAATCGTCGAGGCACGTGATATACGCAGGACAAAAGCCGCAGTAAATGAAAGAAAACGTGGACGAATATAAAAATGGAAAATGCGAGAAAAGTAGAAGCAAAAGGGGTGATAAAACGGCGAAGGATGACGAATTCGCGGAGTTGGCGTCGATATCCTGGCACTTGCAGCGCACTTTCGGTTTCCGTGACTCGTTCCAACGGCAACGATCGTTCAATCACACCGAGCATGCGATCGTTCCGATCGAAAGTAATCAGCGATCGAGTTCGCAGATCGAAAGCCTGTCGACCGTAAAAACGGATTAAAATAACGCCAGGGCTCCAGATAAATGTCACTGATAACGCTGGTAACCAAGTAACGATAGTTAGTCTCGACGTTGATAAGCGCGATAAAGTTGCAAAAGGTATCGAGGCAAGTTTGAAACAAGTTCTTTAAGCGCAGAGATTCTTAATTTTTTGTTTTACGTTCGACTTTGTAATTGGAAGTTCTTAATTGCACGCACACATTTCCCCCACAAATTCTGCCGAAAACAGCTTCACGATATTCTTAATGATAAACGCCAGAAAGAGATCGTCATTAACGCCTCTTTAAAATTAATTACCAATTTCCTTACGACCCTCTATCAAATCACGCTAACTTCACCGCATTTCCCAAATTTCACTAATAAGACGACTCATTATCACCGTCATCAAGATTCTTCGTGAATTAACGTTATCGTCGAAACTTAACCAGAAACATGAAAATCACGCTATAACGAGGTAAAGGGTGGGCGAGAAATCGCGAAAGAGGGCCGGCCCTAGTCGGCATTAGCCGATTCTAATCGAAACTGGGTAAAAGCTCGTTATCGGAATTGTCTCGAGCTAAACAGAACGGGGCTAATAGCCGAGCACAATAGGCACGGGCCGTGGTCGTGTGAAACACGGCACGTTGTACGGAATCAGGCGTGCTGCTGCGGGGCCGAGTCGGGGGTGCGCACCCCCGGCACGTTTTAACGCGCAATGCCCCCAGATTATTCTATTCTACGTTATGCTAACGCGTCTCTCTTCTTATATAAAATGACGAAGCCTGGATTGTGTTGCAAATATTTCTATTTAACCCCTACAACACGTAACAATAACGACCGAGTTTTTGTAAAGTTTTACGATACAACAGATACGGTATAATAATAACGGATAATGGTGGATCGTGGGAGAGTGTAGCATTAGCGAGATAAAAAGCAAAATACTGCACCTCCTACTCGTCCTTGCGTAATTTTTTACTCGTAGTACTAAAACGAACGATTAATTTTCCCTTCGATGAATTCTTTAGAAACCAACTCGAATTATTTTTTATACGTACAAATTCCCAAAATGGGATTTTCAGATCCCATCGTTGTAGTACAGTGTCGTACACAGATACACCGAATCGTTTTTATCTGTATGGGAGGGCGGCGAATGCGATGCGTTTCATTCGATATGGTCCCAACAGGACTGAGAAGCGCAGTCCAGACGTGCCACCGTGGGGATCGAGGAGCTTCTATTATTTTTCAATTGGCCAGTCGAGCACGCAGGGCATCCCGTATCCCGTCTGTAATTGAAGTTGGCTTTGCCACGATAACACACCGACGAGATAAGACGGCAGATCGAGATAAAGAATAGCGACTGTCGCGAGGGCCGAAACGACAAGCCTGGACTTTGGGGAATGAAACTTGTTTGGTAGATTCCCCCTTAAGCGTGGAAGCTTTCTACCAGTTAGCGACCGACGAGATTTTACTTTATTATCATTTTTATTTGACTTTCTCGCGTTTTATTCGCTCCATTGCTAATAATCAGACTGCGGATTATTTATCCAAATATACTGTCGTTACATACTTGTTGGCTCGATATACGACACAAGTGGTTACTGCTTTTTTTTTTTTTTTTTAGAAATGTTTCAGATTTATTCTTGTCGAACCTTCTTATTTAGGAGGCCAGCGGCGATCGGAGCCTAGAAATCTGTTCGTTGTTTCCAGAAGAATTAATTATCTCCATGTAAATCCTCAACGATGAGAAGAAAGAACAAAAAAAAAACAAAGAAACAAAGAAGAACAGAGAAAAGAAGAGAAAGAGGAGGAGACGGCGACGAGGAGGAGCGAATCTCCAATAAACAAGAACAAACAAAGAGCTACAGGCGATCGGAGTGACACGCATCGGTGGATTTCGGGATTTGCCAGATCCCCAGGGCCTGGACACCAGGCGAACGGAAGGTGAAAAAAATGAGACAGCAAGCGGTGATCCACGTAGAGCGGACACTGGTGAACGTCGTCGCTCCGTACGCTAGATATATATTCCATTTCAGAGGCGTAGACGAGACTAGCATCCGTGAAACGCTCGTGCAGATTTTCCTTTTTCTTATTCCTTGCGCCCCTTTCGTTGCACGTAGCTGAGCGGAATGTAGAATTTCTAAATTTTTGAATTTTTCCTGCTGCTCGAACAGAAAATAGCGTAAAAAAGTAAACGCGATAAAGATATTTTACAATCTCAAACGTTTAATGTAAATATTCTTTTCCCTCGAACCTTTCATACAGCTTTCTTTCCGAAAGCATTTTTAGAAACAAGTTATTCGTTGATCGGTAGCTGGAACGAATCTGTTGCTTGATAATACACGCGACGCTCAACATCCCGTAACATTCAAACATATAGATAAAGAAAATTTGAATTTTTTACTCATATTCTACAGCTTCCACAAACTGCTATCAAAATTACGATCCGAACAAGTTCCTCGAATAAAAAAAAAGCGAAGGAAAAGATATCAGAAGGATATCCGGCTGTCAAAATGTCGACAGGATCACAAAAGCTAGGACTGGTAAACTACGATAAATGCTAATTAACGTCTGTAACCGGCAGTTTACAACTCGCCGCCATAAATGTCCAATCAACGGGCAAACTTCGCGACGACGGTTCTCGCTCCTTAAGCTGTCGAGTTAGTTTCCGCCACGCTAGTTTCCAGCATTCCTTCTTTCCCCTCTTTCTCCGTCTGGTTACCAGTTAGATTAACCCTCTCCTTTACTCCGCCGGTCTCCTCTCTGGACTCGTATTTCTAAGTAAATTTCGTTGTATAATTAACGTTTAATATCCAGGCAGACCTGTGCGCGCCCGCTTTTCGTGGTTTGCGTCACAGCGTAGCCGGATCGCCTCGAATTAACTGCACCGACGACGCGACGTAATCTGAAACGCGATAGCGGCGGGAGCCTAGTCTCGTTTGATCGGGGATCAAGCGACCATTTTCATTCCCGTTTCCATTTATTTCCTCGGTATTTCCGTTTCTACAGAATCTTTTTGGAAAAAATGTTTATTCGAAGGGTAGTCACGCGCGTTTCTTAAGGGACAAAGAGTACTTCTAGCCATTCCGCAGCTTATTCGGAGTCCCGGGATTAGCGTTCTTGCTATTCGCAGCATAGGAACGTACATTTGCCAAACAAAACGTATCGTTCGCTCGGATATCCCTAAAACACGCATCAAACGCCCAAAAGCCTGCTAAATAAACTTCTCGTCTTTACATGCCATCGGCAACGTCCGAGAACTGTCGCCAACACTTTCTTGACCCTAAAAACTCGGAAACGACGTAGCACAAGCTATTAAACGACCGTTCCGCGTACCAGTTACGACATGTCCAAACAATCGAACGCTTCGCTATTCTGGCTGCAGGCGGTCATAATGTAACAGAAACTCACGGTGACCAGCGTCGGTGAGACACGTCGTCCACGTCGGCCATAAAACTGATACATTACAGACGCGGTCACGCGGCCATAACCGGTGGTTTGCAACAAAGCCCCTAAAAGCAGCCTGTACAATGCCAGCGAGTTAATTGGTTTGACAGGGTTGCGCGAAAGCACATCCCGAAGTCGGGAGCGTAACAAGCACCGGAAAACTACGCTAAGCCGTGCTACGATAAGTCTAAAGATATTTATTTTAATGAACATACGTATACGGAGTCGTGTCCACCAAAAGCTAAGCCAAGTAACATCGGTAACGCGGTACTTGAAAGTAACGCGATGCAGAGCCGAACCTTCCTGAACCTCAAATCCGTCGATCATCGACAAACACCATCCAACTCCGCGAAACCCAGAGTTTCTCGTCGGTAACGACGTCCTGCCGTGAAAAATTCTATCCTAAATACCTAAGCCAAACCTGTCAATCATTAACAAACTCGATCCAACTCCAAGAAACTCGGAGTTTCTCGCCAGAAACGACATTCCACCGTGAAAAATTCTAACCTAAATATACCTAACCAATGCCTTCGTCGGCACAAACTTCGCCACAAGGCCTTGACGAGAGTTCGAAACCACCTGCTCCGCGCTCCAAAACCGGCAACCGAGAGACGTCAGATTTTCAGCGCGAAACTGCTGGATCAATGAACCGTGGTTCGAGAAAGGTCGACTCTGGTGGACATACCGAGCCAAACCCCTCTCTTATTCGCCCGAAAAGTGTCCGTTGTGCGCGCACACCTAGCCATCCCCCCAACACACGTGTAATGGCGTGTTCGTCACGCAGGGGTCGGTTTTAATTAGAGAGGCAGCGCGAGATCCTACGTTGCAGGACCGAAACAGGCTCTTCGATTAAATTATTAATTAACGTTCTCCTGGAAATACCACATCACACACGACTCCGGTGTGCCCGATACGATACGGGAAAAGGGAGACGGCGAGAGGGACGAGAAGAGAAACGAAGGCCACAAAGAGACGTAGGGCGGGATTGGTGGGGCAGAACGGGGGGTTTTCGAGCTGGAGGGATTTTACGCGCGCGCGTAATCTCCAGCCTGGCCGACGGTATGACGACGAAAGTGTATTATGCCGGCCCGGTACACAGAGCTTTCAGCTATTCACCGAACCCCATTTGGCTTTGTATGGGGGCTCCGGTTGTGTTGTATCGATTTCCAAACCTGGTTTTACGTAGATTCCCGTATTTAGGTAGCTGGCCTTCGCGCTATGTCCTGGCGTACGATTTTTTGCAGGTTGAAAAGAGTTGGATGGTGTTCGACGGTATGCACGTTCATAAGACATCTTCGGCTGCTTGGTGCTTCGCTCGAGACAGTTTGCGACAGTAGGAATTCTTTAGGACAGAATGATTCTCGGCTAAATATCTTTATCAGGATAATGCTTTTAACGAATCGAACGTTGGTTCGCTTCCATCTTTAAAAATTGTCACGATAAGAGGTACTCGTGGCAAGAATACGTAAAAATCGTTTTCTACGATAGATAGCAAGGAGCTAAATTAAAAAAAAAAAAAAAATGCGTTATCGCGCCCAGATATTATTAACAACCAAAAGGCAAAGTCACCGGAATTTCGAGTAATAATTAGCCCCGGAAGCGGGCTTAAACCGAGGGGAAAATCCAAAATTACGGCAGAAGACAAGCAAGACACCGAGACTTTCACAGAACACGCTAAACCGGCGGATGTTCACCGTAATATTACATCCACTATTAACCCGCGTAACGAGAGCTCATAAGAAACGTACACCGTCGTAAACAGAATATTTTATTACGCGAGAGTAATGAGGAAAACCCCACAGGTCTTCCTAGGGGGCACAGCTTAGAATCAAGCTACGAAATATCCTAACTTATTACACCATCGCTCCGACGTTTTCTCGTGACTAGATTTTCGTTTCTGGTAGAATTTTTATCTGATCGTTAGTACGGAAATTAACGCTTGAAATTTTGTTGGCCAATATTGCGTGATATTTGGCAGAACTGTATCGTCAGAGTGACACGTATTTTAACTAACCAGGGAGACCGAATTGGACTGGATGCTTACTTGGAATAGGAAAATTACAAAATTACGTTATGATTGGCTAGAAGTCGCTTTTGGAGGATCTTGTAACGTAAGAAGAGAGAATGTCTTATTCTTCCAAGATAGAATTATTGAAAATAGTTTAGAAATATCTTTAAATAAGACATTATTTAGATTATAAAGATCACAGCGTGCGAAATATCAAATAAAAAATATTTTTAACCTACAATTTCCATCAAGATTTTTGTCGTAATAATATTTAGTTTCTTCATAGTTGTATTGTTCGTTTTCAATACCATTGAAATAATTAGGCTACTACCACGTTTCAGTGTGAAATAATTATCAATCTAATTTAAACTTACTTATGTTATGTTCCACATAATAGGAACATGAAACGAACACCTCACCATGGATTAAAAATTCAACGACAAACGTGAAACGTAGAATCGGTTTATCAACATTTTAACTAAAACAAACAAGCTCTAACGTAAACGCGGAACAATGAGTTACTTCGAATTTCAAGCAGATCTAAGCTCCACGAGTTTATGACTAAAACCATCTGAAATTCAGGTCAAAAGTGGAAACCTATTTCTGTAACTCTACTCCAATTTACATTTCGTTTTAAAACATCAAAGAATTAAATTTCAAATACACATTTTAGTAGCTGATAGCAACCTCACGCAACGAAGCTTCGCCGATGCTTTCTTTTCTCACGCCAAACATAATACTTGAAAAATAAAAGAAAATACGTATCAATCGACAGATAAATAATTACATCAGAAACCCACATGAAACGATATAATAAATAATATAACGATAATATCATCTTTCTTCGGCGTTTTGCAACATAGTCACAGTCACGACACAACGTTGTTTCGATCCACGGTTGAAAGGGTTGAAGCATGAAAACCTGCAATGCCACTGACTCTTCGAAAACACGACGCTCTTAATCCTCCTTCTCCAACGGTGCCCGGGGTAAAACCCTTCTTACCGGCTAATTAACACAGAAAATAGGTAACAGAGAAGCGATGGAACCGCTTTGATAACCAGGATTGACCCGGTGAAACACCCTAACAAGATTGTAGTCTCGCGTTGAAAAATTCAAAGAGCGGTTCGTGTGACGTGGCTGATTGGCGAAATTAGCGTGGACTAAGACTTAAGGTTGCTTAGACCTGCACACCCTATGGGAATGAAAACTCTGGAGACGATATTAATACCGGCTCTTTGTGTGACGCATCGTCTAATTTCCTGAAAGTCCATTAGAGGGATCATGAGAGCGGTTCCGGGATACAGAGTCTGAGAAACTGCCCTTCGACCGAGATGCAGACGAAACTACGACGTTTATGGATACTCGCTACCTAAGGGCAGGCAGCAGGGAACAAAATGCGCCACTTTGCCCTTTGGATTTACCGTGGCGCCAGTTTTTAGAGTCTAGCGTAGGGTTATAGGGTACTTTCGATGTTTCTCGGACAAACGCGGAGGATTCGAGAACATTTCGGTGGGTATTTTGTATAATATTTATACAAAATTTAATCAACACTAGATCAGGATATTAGTGGGTTTTAAAGGAACGAGATACGCGTTAGTTTGTTCCGTAGATTTTTTGTACCGCGAGACTCTGAATTCTAACAATCAGTTTGGCTTACTTCGAATGGTTTGAGAGAATATTTCGGAATGTTTTAGAGAAACCAGAATTTACGAACTTTATACAAAACTACCTACGAACTTTCTCGATATAATTTACAAAAATGACGGCGAAAAATAACGCAATAAATAAAAAGAATAGGACACCTCTAACTTCTGATCACAGAGCCGACCCTCGAAACATCAATTTTACGACTTTCTCCTCCGAAAAGACTAGGCTTTGTAAAAATCAACCCAAGCCTCGTACGCTGGATCGAAAGCTGAGAATCGTCGGTACAGAAACGAAATCCCCGTATAAAACGATGTTCCTCGGTGGCACGTCTCTAGAGACGCCTAATCGCGTTTTCCTTGGCCAATCGGGCAACAGGGACTGGGGAAAAATGCAATCGCGCGGTACGATTAATGTTTAAAAAGGCGCAAGCTCCATTCCCGGAATTGCGGGACGGCTTCGTGACCCCGTAGAACCCCGCAAAACGAGAGGAATTTTTCTCCATGGCAGCCTCTGAGCGAGATTAGTCCCACCCTAACTGCTACCCGCCGCTCCATCAGGCTTTATTAATCTTTCTGATGCTGCATCCAGCCTTCTTCAAATATTTCTCACATCAAGATTCCCTATTTTATCGAACTCTCGAAATCTTCATATTTTATATTCCATCTCTTCTCCTTTTTATAAGAATCGATGCGTTGTTGCTATTATGGTCATTCTCTGATATTTCATCGTCGTTAGTGCCAATTAGCGTACACGGTATTACAAATGTAACTTATCACGTTTCTCGTCTATGATCTTTGGTAATACAAAGCATCGTCGTCGTCAAGTCGCAGAACGTCGAATCACGCTCGAAACAGGCTCTCGTCAACTACGAATAATTTCGTGTATACCAACGTCAGATATTTATAAAGACACCCTGTATACGCAAGTCTTGCAACAGTGGAAGGAAATCAGACGCTTTTAACGACGTGATCCTGGCAGAAGGTTGCGCATCCGTTCGCCTAATCGAGGCGTCTCGATCTCCCACGCTTCAGGGACCTTCGACGTGCAAACGAGCAACGAAATCCGTCGCGCGTAAATATCAAAAGCCTCGACGACCAGTTCCTCGACGACCAGTTCCTCGCCACCTTTTCCACGAATAAGCGGATATTCTCAGCCGAGGAGAACGCTTCCGTGAATATCTTCCATTCCAACGAATAAGGGTTGAGCATCTGTCGTTCTGCAGAACGAATCAAGAGTGCGAGGAGAAATGTTTTTCCTCGATAGATTCCAGGGCGTAGATACAGCCGGAAAGAATGGACAAACGTTCGAATCGACTCGAACTTATTTCTTCGAGAAAACTTGTGGAAAGCGCGAAGGGGCGGAAAGTGGTCGCAAGTGCCGAAACTCGAAGGAACAGGCTGAAATTGGGCATGTTTGCCTTTCGTTACTCGACTTACGATAAGTACTTAGAAAATCCGCGCAACAAGTCGCTGTAATTCGCAACGAGTCGTTCTTTCCCACCTCGCCGACCAATTTTCACAAACTGTATCAACAACGACGCATCGGATTTCCATTTTTCACCACCAGGCTAAAATAAATCGAAAGTACAACAACAGCGAAATAATGGATCGATCTAGCGCTGTTCCTGATCGCTAGAATCTTAGAAACCTCCTCCTATCTTCATTCATTAACCCTCGCTTTCCTAACGAAAATCGTGGACAACGAATCCCTTTTCTTCGTTCAAGAAGCACACCCGCACCGAGCTTTCCTCCGTAATAAGACGAGAGCGGACGGGCATTCGAAAGGCCGGCGTCAAGAAGTCAAAAGTACGGGACCAAGTCGAAAACGGTAAAAAAATCCGGCATCAGCTCGTAAAACGCCAACTCGAAAAGAGTCAAAACTTGGTCGTCAACTCGACGAGTTGCTAATACCTATACGAGTCGAACACTTTGAACCTGATTGCAAAAGACATTACAATTCGACATCGTAGCCTGACCCACGAGTATCTCCGAACATTCGTGTAATCAGCGAAATCAGTTGTTGGAAATAAAATATATATAATAACCAGTTAACCGCAGTGTTATACTAACTCAACCACCCTTAACTATCCCAACGGAAATAAGGGGATCGACTCCCGTTGACGCGCTCTCTCGCGATCGTGTCGACAAAACACTGTATAACAGATATAATGTACGCTGTACAAAATAAATATATATTTATAACAATCCTACATAGCAGTAATAAATTCTATAACAATAAAATCCTATCCCTAATCTCGTTATTAACAATCTTTTTTTATTTCGCTCCTCCTTTACCCTCTCGCCATTTGATTCCCGATAAAATCTTATCTTTATTCCAACCACTAACTTTTTTATTCCGTTTTATTTTATCCATCTTTTCGCGCTGTCAGCAACCCCTCGAAAACTATACGAAGAACTCACCGGCGAGCTAAAATAAACGAAAAGGAACGACGACGAGCTATCGCGCGATGTCTCGCGGCGCACTTTTCCCGCCGACGGATGCGGCGAGAAGCGTGTGTGCGCGAAATTCGGCTGATGCATAGTCAATCCCGAAACGGTTTCGAAGCGGATGCCGGCTGCAGCTCCGCGGAAAGTCAAATTTGCTCATGATAATGCCGGAGAATTTCTCGGGGAAAAGTGAAGAAACTGTTTGCGCCCGCAGCTCGTCGCGCTACGTTTTACGTTACCGTCATTTCGCTTCCTTTTCGAGTTAACTTCCGCTAGGTTGGGTCGAAGAATACCTCGAGAGACACGGAACAGAGAAACCTCGGTGTGGATTCAAGTTTGTTCGCGACTGGATAATCGTCGAGTTAATCCTTTGGAACGATTGTTCGGTGAAGTTTTAATCGTGCACGTGTGTTTTTCTGCGTTCACGAGGCTGGAGAAGGAGATATGGAGAGCTGCGAGTCGTACAGGTGCAAGTCGGTTCACCGTTACTTTTCGCAAAATAAACGTATAAAATTGACGCATAAAATAGATATCCTGCGATTATTAATACAATAAATTGACTATATTTTCCAGTCTATATTTTTAAATACAATATCTTTGTTGAAAATTTCTTTAATCTGAGAACACGATTGAATTACTCTACGAGACATAAACTATAAGAAATCGTAGTCAGCTCAGACATTATCCAGAAACCTATTGTTTTAAACCTTTCGAAAATTACAAAGGAGACGATGAAAGAGGAAAATTCCTGGAAAGCGGAGGGAAAAGAAAATCGAACCGTCCTACTCTAAGGATAAATGTCGCTCTAACGAACCGTGGCTTCCGGTTTTAAAGAAAACGATTCGCCTAGCTCGAGGAGCGAGGAGGGACTATCGGCTTCTCTGCGTGATACTCGAGGGGCTACTTCAGGATCGATTACTAAACTTGGGACATCGATTGCCGGCCGCTTAAGCCTCGCCCATCGATTCCCGTGTCAATTCCATGCCGCGGTTATTCGTCAATCTTGTCGATTTTCATTTAATACCTGGCCTTCTTCGAAATCGATGCAATTTCAAAAACAACGGGCGAACGGAGACGGAGGAACGATGACTCTGCTCGACGAAACTGCAGGCGACACTAGCGACGTCGAGGAAGCGAAAATTTTGCAGAACGAAATTCTAACTTGCATCGGTGTTTCTTGAAGGAAGGTTTTAATGCCCATCGTGGATTTTTGGGGATTCGGTTGACGTTTATCGCGGTGTTTTTAGTTGGTGCTTATTGAAAGACGTATTGTAAGAATAGAATGCCAGAGGTAGAGGTAGAGGTAGAGGTAGAGGTAGAAAGGTCGGTGTTCGCTGTTGGTCGTTTGGTGTTGCTGCTTGCAGCCCGCATGCAGCAAATACGCGTCATGATAGGTTGATTTTGCTCGATTCCAAACTTCGGCCGATTTATCGGCCTATTTTCCTTAATTATTTTTAGAATGGTTCGATATGTGAAAAAAGAGAAGATGAAATACAACGCTTAGGCGAGTTCGATCACTATCGTATTCACACGTTTGAATCCAACTTCAACAACTTTCCTATCGTTTCTTGGGAAAATGATACGAATATTTCTTGTCCCTTGGGAGACACTCATAGATGTCCTGCGTGAATTTTTCAACTCCAGGCGATACCAAGAATGGACATTTTTTTTCACCATCCCTCTTTGTCTCCCCTAATAAATATTTACTCGAAATATTTTCTATATTTCTGCGCGATACGTAAACTTCTATACATACAAATTTCCCACAAATACGTGACGCCATACATATAAATTTTCCATAAATGCATGGCGTGTACGCGCGCATCAAATATCGAAAAAACATTTTGAAAAAGTATTTCGAGAGCCAGCCTCGGCCGGTGAAAATGCATTTTTCTAAGGGAAATTTCTCGCTAAAGATTCAACCGTCTCTATCTCTTTCCTGAAATGGTTTGGAGATCCAAGTATCATCGATCTCCTCCGGCGAACATCAAAAACCGAGTCGACGCCGTGATTTACGGGTCGAAATTTTGCCAATTCTCGGAGGAGCCGACGGACCAGACCTGTCTAGGAAACCGTAAAGCACGATCGAGCATGACAGGCAAGTTTTCCGTGGCTAGGAAAATTTCAAGGGAGCAGAGTCGAGAAAGACAGACAGAGAGAGAGAGAGAGAGAGAGTTAGGGGCACCAGGGGCACCATAAATCCTCTTAAATTGCAGCGACGACCTTCGATCTCGTTGCAATTATTCCCTTGGACTGGCACGTCCCTTTCTTTCGCTTCGTTACCTCCGACCTTTCGAATTTCGAATTTAGAACTGCAGTTTTTGAATCAGCTGAAATTTGCTTGTTTTACCGGTGGTTATGACTGATTATTGAAATACCTGGTTATAAAATGTCGTATGAAAATTTGGCTCTTTAATTTCACTATAATTATCAACGTAATATATTCCGACATGTTATACAACGAGAAACCGATGTGACCGATGAAAAGAATGAAAAGAAAGTGTGTAAAAATGTACAAAAAAAAATTAAATAAAATAAATAAATGAATCAAACAAAAAAAAAAAAAAGAAAAAAACAGATGAATTCACACAGAATGATACGGAAATTGAAGAATATAGAAATACACGTATATCTGAATTTCTTGATAAAAGATATATATACACTCATGGAAAAAATAGTACAAACAAGTTACTTCTCGATTGGATAGATCTTATAAGAAAATAATAACACTTTTTCTGTTTTTTGTAAAAAAAAAAAATGTGGATCACTCGAGCTAATAAATTGATAAAATCATTCGAATAGCAATTCATCGTCTCCAGCGTACTGTGAAAGATAAAGTTTCTGTGCGTGTTCGAAGCTTGGTGAAGTACACGTGAGCGGACGATCAAGCGGAACACGACGATAAAACCGGTCACGTAGGCGAGCGGAAACGCGTAACAGGGCGACATTTGTTTCGGCCGCGGAGAAATGGTTGCGCGATCAAATTTGCATGAGTCGTCCTCGAGAGATTCCACTGTCGCGTCATTGGGTGGCGGTTTCAATTTTTCGTTAATGCTTCCGGCATTATACTCCATTTTATACGAACTTTATAACATTAGAAATTGGATTTGATTAAATATTATCGCATAATCCTTGAAATTATCGAGCTACCGAAAGAGTATCGAGCTACACGAATTATTGTGTGTGTTTTTTTATCAAATTTTACAAAAACATTTAGAAATTGGACGTTTCCGCGAAGGATGTGCTTCGCTTTGTTAACAAATTGACACGCACGTACTTTGTTTTGTTTTACTAGCAAATCTTCGTCAAATGTTTCACCCATGTACCTTTATAAATACTAAACACAGCTAAATCTCTCCATCTACATAACGTGTATCGTTTGATCAACAGAATCCTGCAAATTCAACACGATTTCTCAACCCTTTTCTACAGCCAAAAACCCACGCACAACGCCCACGAAGAAACGGAACTAAATCAACCTTTCGAATATAACCAATTTGATCAACTACTTTGTTACATGAATTTAATCAGGAACTGCGTCACTTCCCCAAACTGGCACGCGGGATTAACCCATTAATCGTAAACGCGTAAAAATCGTGTAAATGGAAGAAGAAATTCCTGGAAATGGAATGATACAGAGCAAAATACTAACTAAATTCTTGGCATTTCTATTCATAATTTCACCGCGAACTCGATGGAATCCAGTAATGTAAGTTGACGAAGATGAAATTGCGTTAGCGCAATTTTGACGCTTAACTGGTTAATTATCGGATGTTAAAGAGAGACAAGGAACATTTTTTCTTCTTCTAGGTAGAATTAGATATAGTTAAAAACGAATCCAAGGCGGGTTTAAGTGGATAAGACCGCAAACGGTAGACCCACAGCTTTCGACCTACGTCTGACCATCACGGTCTGTTGCTACTTCCGCGAAAGTTTGGCTTAGTCCCCTGTTTCTCGTCTTCCGACCGCTACGCGATAATTTTTTGCTTGAGGTACTTTTATATTGAGATTTAGGCATTTTATTTTTTACTATACAGAGTGGTTCGTCTAAGTAAGGGCACCTAGATATCTCTTCGGAACTGTGATGTCGCAAGGAATATCTTTTACGTATCGTGAATGGTCCGAAAGGACCAACATGCAGCAAAAATCTTTTTTCCCACATGACCTTGAAATGATCTTCATCTCCACAGGTTAAAGTTTCATGAAATTTATGTCTATCGAGATCGCGGGTATACTACGCGAAAGACGAAAATGGATAACTCCATAATTCACAGAACCAATTTTCTAACTGAAAAAAAAATCACTAGCAGTAAATTATTCTCTAAGATAAAAGAAATAAATCGTACAAATTAATCGAAAGAGAAAACTTTCTGAGAATTCGATCAAAGAAAGACGGATAATAACTAACTATGGGAAACGAACTTCTGGAGGATAATGGAAGGATAAAGGAAGAGTAGTAACGATTTATACCCATTCTTTGGCGGATACGATAGGTTGCAAGAAAAAATGGCTAGCCGAGACAAAAAGGAATTGCGCGCTGTGGAACAGAGTGTCGTGGGACGTTTTAATTGAAACGAGAAACGAGGGAATAAAAAACTGATCATGATGGAAAGGAGGAAGGAAGGAAGAAAGGGCGGGAGGAGAAAAAAAGGTAGGAAGGAGGGAAAACGAAAGAAGGGCGAACAGAACGAACTCTTTCAATCTGACAGCCAGTAGCTACCGCAACCTGTTGAACTTCAGACCACGTGGTTAAATTGCTTCTCGAGGAAATATCCCTCGAAAGAATAAATTCCCAGTTAAATAATGTGCCGATTAATGAGATTCTTTTTCTTGAAGCTTTGTTTCTTTCTTTTTTTTCTGAGTTTTGTTCGGGATTAGAAAAATCAATTTTTCGCAGTTGTTTCAACATCAATGTAATATTATATATAACGATATTATATTTACAAGGATAAAAATATTAATCGAAAAGAAAGAAATTTGGAAAAAAGGAAAATATAATAATAATAATAATTTTGTTTTGTACTTTACACTTATAACTTTACACTTATTGCAAGGAGATTGTTGGGTTTCTACTTCTAATTTCTTGCACTGTACTATATTCTTACGGTGATCTCTTAGGAAGGAAGGAAAATGGTGGAACAAAATATGCTATTTTATACGCTAGAATCTACTACGGATAAAATACATAATAAAGTTGGTAAGGTTAGCAGAGGCAAGAAAAATAATTATTCGCGAGACAGAAGAAACGAAAGCAAGTTAAAGGAAGTATGTCGATTACCGCGCCGAATAAGAATTACAAAGAAACCGCAGAGCAAACGTTCGAAAGCGAGGACAAGGGCAGCCAGTTCGTTTCTTCTTCTTCGTGTCTGAGAAACGAGGGCCTTCTGTCCCGAGGACGAATCCTCTTTTCACCCAACCATTCGATTTGTACGTTTTTCCCTCGACCAACGAAACGAGATTATCGTAACACATTGTTCGCCGTGGGTTTCGGAAGAATTGTTTGTTGAAATTTTAACGGCGCTCGTGAAAGAGACCCAATTTCAAGCTTAGAACGTACCTTGCTACTTCCATGCTTGCTTGAAACAACAACTTTCGTTTTATATTTTTATACGATTTATCTTCTAACGATCTTTTTCGCCATATTCGTCATATCGCTGCCCTCGTCTTTCTTCTTCAAAGAGAAAATTCAAATTTTGACAATTAATTCAAATATAAAAAAAAACAGTGAACATTAAATCACAAAAAACGTGAGCAATCTGTGATGGAATTTAAGATAAATTGTTACAAAATATGGGAATAAAAATACTAATTGAAAATTCATCGATGAATAAAATTCAATAATCTAAAATAATTGGAAATAGATATGGGTCAAATTTTTGATAAAAATCGCCAACAGAACGCAAGATTATTCGTAGTAACAAGTTTTGGTTCAATTTCAAAATTAATTACAAGAAACATTGATCTCATTTTTCATATGTTAGCCTGTGAAAATAATTTATATCGATGTTCGGGCGAATATACGGAATAATTTGCTTCTAGAATTTAATTATCGTAGAAATACAAGGAAACGATTTAACAACATTTCTAATAATTAAATGAGGAGTACTCGACAAATAAAAATCAAAGCGAACTCGATATAGGTAAGTGAAGCGAGATCGTTTGCATACCAAATTTGCATTTGCATTTTATGCTGCTTAATGAGCTGTTCTATAGTATCCCTAGTCAATTTTAATTAATTTTCGGCCAGTTAACATCCTCTCTTACAATTAATCACAATTTTACCGTCTATTCTCCTCTACTATTATTTATTACGCACTCTAATATTTTTTTTAAAGATAAGTCTCTTTATTTTTGACTCACCGATGGAAGAGTAGCGAAAAAGTCAAGTTGACGGTATGGTACAAAATATTCGGATGCTTACCTGTAACAAAAAAGAGGCAAAATATTTATTTGTACGACCTATTACATTTCATTAATTCGCGATGGTAATATTATAAGTAGAAAATATCTTTTCAGAATTTACAGAACGAAAGACACAAGTCCGCCATTAATTTCCCAATGTACAATATTAAATCTTATATGTAATGATATCGTACGTTATAATACTATCGTTCGATCTTTCGTTCATATAACTTCATTTTAGACGGATCGCAACTGCCAACTGCAATTTTATCACAACATACGCGTACATGTCTATAATAATTTGCTGCTGTTAACCTAACCACAAAATCAAATTCCGGTCTCCTATTGTGTGTTTATAACAAATTAAACGATCAAACTTGGCGAGGTGTTGCGAGCGTGCTCTTTGAAGCGCGCGTTCACGCCGAGAGCCAATGTGTGGAATTTGGTAGCGCAATATTCCCTAATGCATGGCGGAAAGATCAACAATCGGTGAATCATGGTGATTGGATACACGAAACCGTCTGTGTTACGTTTGATCGTAGGTCTCGATGCAAACAAACGAACGAACGTTACGGAATGAGTTACGAGTTACTTTGTCGCAGCGTGAACGCGGCTTTGCAGTTCACGCTCCTGCGTTCCAGTCGCCAATATTAACTCCATTGTAGCAATGCACGGATATATCCGACCCACACCGCCTAACAATATCGTGACATTTTTATTGTCAAACGTGTTTTAATAAAGAAAGCTATTTGTCGTCACGTTTCGTTGACTAAATTTCAATTTCTTTCTTTTTTTTTCCAACGTAGATCATTTTTGGAATTTTTAATTCAGAGTATCGGAATTGAGCTAATGGGGTAGGTGTATAAATCTCGTCTGGAGGTTTGGGTAAGTTTAAATATAAAAAGAAAAATCAATTTTTAGAATCAATTTTTAATACCGAGAGAAATTTTTCTGGAACTTTTAACTTTGAATTCTTATTGTTAGAATTAAATTGGGAAAGGAGGAACTTTTTTGGAATTTCTAGAACATTTCAAAATTTCTAGACGCTTTTGCTATCGATAATTTGAAAAGTAGAAATTTCTCCACTATTTAAGAACAATTCGTTCCTGGAAGAATTAACAGATATCCAGCCTTACAACTTTTTATCTTACGCAAGGAAAATTCGTCGTTCCGCGTGTATTTCTTCGGGAATCACGCGTCGAATAGCCAGACTGAGAATATGGTCGCTTAGGTGTGCCTTGACCTCAACCTTGGAGCAGAGGAATGCACAAAGATGCAGCTCAGCGTAACGTTACTGCTCAACGTTGCACAGCCGATGTCTGCGCTTCTTGGTCGTTGCACTTCTCTCCTTTTTTTCTTCTTCTGGTGACTTGTGCTATCTTTTTACAGTCCCCTGCCATTCGCTTCTATTTTAAAACCCACGTTCATCCTCGTTATCATTCCTTCGAAGCTTTCTTCTGTTTCGTCGTTAAAATCTTATTTAGAGACTGTGAAGAAAATTTGATGAATTTCGCGCGATAAGCCAGTGGTAAATATTATTTTGAAATTTTGTCTATTATTTCTGATACGAAGGTCTCTCGGCTAAATAAGACCGCCCAAATGTCTGTCTTGTTTACGATGTCTGGAAATGCTTTGAAGAAAATTAGCGTACGACACGAGTAATAATTTTAAGCATACAATTAGTGCCGAAAATGTCGTCGCTAAATATTGTGGCTAGTTGCTATAGCGAATAATTTATTGTTCAAATGCTATGACGATCTCTGCGAAGTGCAGGCGTCCAATAAATATCTTGTAGCTTCGCTGTAGCCTCGTTACAGTGCTAACGAGGTTAGAAAATGTTTTGTGTAATATACAGGATGTCTTAGCTAAATGAGATCACCTAAATATCTGTTTTATTTACAATCGAAAATACGAGGAAGCTTCTGAGAAAAAGTTAAACTACCTCAAGGCGCACGTGTATTTTTCTTAAAAAGAACTCTACGCATATTTCCTTGTACCGGTGGTTATATTTTATTCTTTAAGAGATGCTGATGTTTGAAAATGCTTAATTCAAAAGATATTTCGATTTTAATTTCGTCAAACGTAGAGCACGGAAGAGAAGAAAAACAGAAAGACAAGAGCATCGCTTTGCATCTTTCCTTGTCTTTCACGCCAAGTTTTACGAAATCAAGGTTCAAATATCTTTTAAGCCAAGCCATTTCAGACACAGGTACCTAAACACTTTTGCACAGAGAATAAACAAAACGTATCGATCGACGGATAAAAAGATAGAGGGTTTCGTTTAAGGTTATACGGATAACCTCGAAATCTCGCGAAGAAATAATTCTGAGAGAAATCTCTTCCCATCGTTACATCCGTCCCCTGGAATAGTTTAATTTTGTCCATAGAAGTTCTTTCGTGCAATCATAAATAAGGCACATACTTAGGTGGTCTCATTCAGTCGAGACACCATGTATAGGTTTTTAGAAAATTCGAAGCAAGCAACTGCTTAATCGTATCGTACGGAGGGGGGAGCAGCAGTGGCGAAATTTTTAGTCTGTCAGTTATAAGATGTTCGACTGCAATCTATAGGAAACGTTTCAAGAATTTGCATAGGAATGATTATTCGTCTGTACAGTTGACGTTGCTAATCACCTCGTAGATCACACGGGTGAAGGGTCAAAAGTCACGAGTTCTATCTTCTAGATGGAGCGAGTCCTGTGAAATGGAATCAGCTGTCAGGTGAGGAAGGCGAAGAAAAAAGCGACACGGCGTTGCATCGAAGAGCCGTCGCCCTCAGACTTTTGCCCCGACGGAGCCAGCGCTGGCAATTTCTCGACACTAAAAGGTTATATGGGCCGGCTTGCGAGCTGACACACACGTAACTCCACCGTGAGCCTTTGATTTGAATTATTTCTCCCTTTGCCTCGACGCCACCGCCTTCACGATATGCCCCCTTTTACTGCACGCCTCGCCTCCTCGCCCTTTTATTATTCTTTCCACTTTCCTACAGCCGACTGAAACGCCTCCACTCAGTCCACTCGCCTAGGATCGATGCTTTCTACTCTCCAAGCTTCGTCTTCGGGGATTTTTTTATGACAGATTCCTTTATACGCCGAGGTTCCAAGCGTCTCTTTATTTGATTTCGTCTGTAGGATCGGTCAGGCGACTAAATTTCGAATTGGAATATTATTTTTTAATTCATATTGGCATACAGTGGCTACAAAAAGTAGTAGGAGACTCTCGTCTTCGAGGATAATTTCACGGCGGATTTCTTTATATTTCGAGATTCCATGTTTCCAACTGGTTCTCCATTTAATTTCGTCCGTGGAATTAGTCAGATGACTAAATTAGTGGCTCGAGTGTTATCTTTTTGTTTGGCATACGATGGAAAGTAGTCGTAGCGGAAGTAGCTTCCGATACAACGTGGTCGAGGACTCTGGATTCGAAGATTTTTCCAGCTTACAAGTGTTTGACACTTTACGAGTAATTTTAACGTTTTACGCGGAATATTGTTCTAAATCTTGTTAATATAACAGAATCCCACCATCGTCATAACAGCACACTACATTTCCTTCAAAGACCATAATCAGCTGAAAATGATAAAATTGCTCAAAGTCGGTTAAAAACCATTTTCCCTTTGTTGAAATACCTTTGAAATAATGAAATTCATAATTCCATCCTACAAACAAGTTTCTTGGAAATTCGTTAAAAAATATCTGGTTCCCGTGGCATATAAAATTTCGTGGAAAAATATCACGTTTACCTCTCGTCTTTCGTTAAAACACGACCCACAATTAATTCCATGAAAGAGTAAAAGAGTAGAACGAAAGAACGTTTTAACGTAAGAGTATAGAAAGTATTCCGGTATAAAATCGAAAAAGTACGATGTTTCACGTTTCCAAGGAGTCGACAGACGATTTAAACGCGTTGCCAATCCTTCTTTTTCCAGATGATCGATGTCTCGAATCTCTTTACATACTGGCCAAGGGGAAAAAGTTTCGTGGACGGAATAAAATAAAGAACAGATGGAGAAATGCTATTGTTTGAGGATATCGATCGAGAAACGCCGTTATTCGTCAAATACATGTTCGAAAATTTGAATATTTCAAGATTTGGAAATTTAAATATTTGGAATAATGAAAAATTTTGATCTGACAAGTTCCGCTGTTTCGGAAGAGAAGCTTTTTCCGGAACTTTGCGCGAATTTATCGATCGATCAAAAAATTGAACATCGCCACGAAACTTTACCCTGTCCATTATCTCGTGTCGAAGAAATCGCGATTCTATATCTGCAGCCGTGTCGGGGAACCCGTTTGGAAGGTTGTCTGGTCACAGGTAGGATGCGACTACAGACTCGACGACCTCACGATGACTAGCCTGCATTGTGAACAGCCCGCTGAGCCTCACAATGCTATGTAACCTTGATGCACTTTGTACGAAGTCGAAATAAGAGTCATTGAGTGGAGAAGATTGAACGCGTACGCGTTGTAACTACACTTTTGGTAAGTTCACTCGCTTAACATATTCGATAACTCTACAGCAGTAGCAGAGGTAAAAGTCAGAAACCATTTTTCAAAGATTCGAAAATAATCCTTGGAGAAACATTTCTGAAATTATTACAAATAAGCTAATGTACGAAACGATTTTGATGAAAATATTGTCGCGCGTTTCAGTAGACTTAACGCCTTTATTAAAACGTGAATTCTACGAAAATAAATAGTCTAGAAACTTCCACTAACACCGTCTAATATTTCCACTGTTCAAATATAAGCGTTCCTATGGAATATAATAACGCGAATACTTTCACGGGCTTCTGTACAAAATTCCTGTTTAACCTTGGAATTTATAGAACAGTCCGTTTGAAACGAAGTTGCCCCGATAAAAGTCCATTGCCATTGGCAGTCTGATCGTGTCGGAGGAGCCGAATCGAAAGAACAGACGAAAAACGTAGTGGTTGTAATGGAACGACAGTGTTTCGCCGCTTTATAGAAAGTAAACGGTCGCATTTCGCCAGGATGGCGAGGGAAACGCTGCTCTAAGGGCTTTCGCCTGTTCCTCGCCTGTTCCTCGCCTGTCACATTATCCTGTCCGCTGAAAATCCCTTTGTACGCCCTTTCTCTGACGCCACACGTGTCTCGCTCAAGGGTTTCGCAACGTTCTCCTAACGTTCTTTAACCGAATTTCAAACTGACGGATTATTATTTCACTTCTTTTTCCAACATGTATCGAAACAATATCCAATCTTTCATTAAGGTACGATTATTACATCGTTTCACAGCTTGTCGATCGAACGATGGTGACTCGTTCAACCCTGCGTACGTATACTGGCTCGTTTTCCATCTGTAATTTCAAGTAGTTTTTCGTTTTCTCTATATTTCTGTTTGAATTCTGCTCTGCTCGAACAATTATTAAAATCATTGCACGATATTCTAGAAACTTGGAAGAGTATTTAAGGATCTTTCGGGATTTTTTAAACAGAAAAACCTGAAGAAAAACTGCGTTTAAATCGGACCCGGTATGCAAACGACGTCGATAAAAATAAAGTTTAAAAACAACCGCGAGCCTCGCCTATAAATTATGTCGATAAAAATATAAATCTTGCACAAAAAATCTGCCGCTGGTTCTAACAATATTCCAATTCGTATCAAAATAAGAAGAACGACGGGGTGAAACCCGAAATCCTTTGGTGCGGCGTACTGCAGCGAAGAAAGTAAGAGGCGAGTATAAACACGCGAAACTGGGGAAAAAACAGAGGGATTTTCGTGAGCCACGTCCATGGCGACAGGCAAGCCTGGACTGTCGAGGCTAATGTGACAGTGGAGGAAAGAGACGAAAGCCCTTAGAGTATCCAACGTTCCTTTCTCCTTTTTTTTTCTTTTTTTTTGCTTTTCCTTCCCTGCGGATAGATGTTCTCCTTGTATTCGCTCGAATGGTTTCAGTTCTGACGAAATTCGTGCAGGATATCGAAGCAGAGGATGTGGACGATCGAGAAGCTTTGTCCGAGAATCGAGTTTTAGGAGAAATAGGAGCTGGGTTCTGGGGATTTTTTGGTGTTTTTATTAGGGACATGGTCAGGGGATTTCTGAGGGATTTCCGTTCAGATGGAAGGGACGTACGGTGTTGAGATGGTAAATTTTGTTGTTACTTTACGGGGAATTCGACTCTTACGCTGAAAAATTATAGAACGTCCCGCAATAGTTATCATTCTATGTGATGTAACGAATATCAAACGTTAGAGTATTAAAAAATATTTCGGTGATAAAAATTGCAAGATAAGAATTGATTATTTATTCGTATTTTTCGGAAATAACGACCAACTTAATTTAACTAGTCTAATTACAGATGTTTGAGCTCTACAATCAAAAAAGTGAACGTAACCTTCCACTTTCAAAATTTCACAAAAGCAAAACAAATAAAAATCATCAGAATCGAATCAAATCGAGCTCCTCGACTCTAACGATCATCTTCGTTCCTTTCCTAAAGCAATTCGACCGGCTCTAAAAGCTGGTAAATTAAAATCTGTGATCGACAAACATGCGAAAAAAAAACCTGCTAGATTTTTCGACGTTTGCTCGGAGCGCGGTGAAAAAATATTCCACCCTCGAAATCGACTTCTCTCGCTGTGTATACGTTCATATCGAGACGTGCAGCAGCCAGGGACTGTGCATAAACATACTTATCGTTGGCGAGATTTAGAACGCGAGCGGGCGCTTCCGTTTGAGCCGGAGAGAGCAGATACACCGTGAGCAACATGAATATCTCAGTTGGCTTATTTACATACTCCTTCTGCCGCTATTCACCGGATAAGGCGCTCGATAGTATCGAAAACGCGACTTTTTCTTTTCTCTTTTTATTCCTTTTATCGAGTACAAGCTTTAGACCCTGGCGAATCTGTAATCAGCAGTATCGAATGTTAGTTAACGATATAACAGCGATATAACAACAATATCAAGGTAGAAAAATAGTCAATAGCAGTTATAACATAGTTAATAACAGTAGTGGCAGTGAGTTAGAGCTAAGAAGAAAAAACCGGGTGATTGCGAGGATTTCCTTATAGTCTCGGTTGGAGAATATCAGACATTTTACGAGTTCCGTTTAAGGATAATTTTCACAGGATATAAACAAAATATAAAACACATAGGGCACAGCGTATGGTACATTCTGTAGAAGCAAATTGGAAAACAAGTTACACGTTTACCGAAAACGAAAGTAATAATCGTAGAAATGAGATACTACCGACGATCGACTAATTATGCTAAAAAATTATTAAATGAAACCACTCGACCGTTCATCGAATATCAATATCACGACGTATCCTTACACGTTCATCATCGGATACCGATATCGCATGTTCAAAAACGAAATAATAATTTCCAATAAACAATTTCCTACAACCTCCATTGTCGTGCGTATTCTCTTTTCCCAATTAACGATAATTAATCACGAACAATAAACAATGCGCAATATCAAATTCACCATAACAAACAGCATGAAAAAACGTATAAAACGAACGGACTTCGCACGAATACGTAGTATCTCTTACACTAATGAATTTCAATGGAATCAACGAAACTATCAAATTATTGGTATTGTTCGCGATCGACGAAATCATTTTTCGTATTCTTAGCTGTTCCTTTGGAACGCCCTACAAATTTTCTTTCGACAATTCTTCAATCTTTCTAATCTTTTATTATTTCTAATATTTTATTTCACGATTAAATTGAAAGGAACAAGCAAGCGCTTGAATATTTTTAAACGAATACTATGCACTATGTACTAATGCGTACTAATTCAGATACTAACGTGTATAGCATACATACTAGTAGATTCGATCGAAATGAACAAAAGCAGCAAGGTATTGGAACGACTCGAAATCGACGAGAGCTTTCATCGAGATTTCATGGCAACCATGAAAAGCAGAGGACCAATGGGGATGAGGAGTGGTTGTTGCACAGGTTGCAGCGAGCTCGTCACCTCGGTAAAAGCTGTGTCCGATTTATCGAAGGGAAAATATTCCCGTATTGTGAGACGACGCCTCTTTCAAGAGTTTCTCTGTACGAATACCGGTTCTTCACCTTTTCGCTATAGAAATAATCGTTTCAAAGCGTTCGATGGAATAGATTCGAAGCGGACAGGCGTGAAATACACCCGTGGATGCAGATAGAAAATTAATAAACTGTACTTTGACCGATATTCTGCGATTATTCCAGGAACGTCGGATATTTTCTTCGATTATTGATTTTTCAAGAACAATTCTTTCGATATTTCGGTAGAAACCCTTCGCACTGCGGAAAAGTTAGTTCTAGGCTGCTTTCTCGTCCACTTACGGGAATTTAAAGACCGAAAAAGGCACGGAACTCGCGTAGATATCTAAAATACAGAGATCTGTTACAATATTTCTTCCGGACCGTTCTCATAACAATCAAAAGTTACTGAATAAATCGTAAGATTCCCAAGTTGTCCCGGTAGGCTTTTAACGTGGGTTTATATTTAATTACTTACACGAAGTTTAAGCGGGTTACGGAACATTGGGCGTAAGTTAGCTGCGATGTCTCGACAAAATACCGGTTACCGAACAACACGTTAGTCGATCGATGTTGTTAGAGCTTCGGTGGCACGTCTCTGGCATGTTGGGTAATAACGAAAATCTTTGAAACCTATTGTACGCTCCTTCGAACTTCGATTAATAAAACTTAACGAAAGGTAAATATTTTTCTCGTTTCTACTACTATTACATGTCGCAATAATACGTTTCAATGCGTCGTATCAAAATCAAACAGCAACTAAAAGTTCGCCATTTCTACCGATATCACGATACAACAGACGAAGACACATCAATTTTCCATAAACCCTAAATGTGAACGGAAGTGCAACCAGGCGAAAAACGCGTGAAATACGCGAAACACTTGAAAAGGACTTCTCCGCTCTTCGCTCGCTTAGACGTTGAAAGCGGCTGTACGAAGACCAAACATATCCTCATTTTTGCGCAATAAACGCAACTATGAGTAGCGGCAGCGTTTGACTAACAGCGAGTATCATGTCAGGGAATAATTAAATGCGAGACGAGAAACTAGAGCATCAGGTAGACTTAGAGGTTACTTTGCCCTTCCCTTACACGTTGTAATAATCTCTCCAAGATTCGTAAACGCGGTGCGTTTGAAAGGAATGAAAAGGCAGCCGCGCCTTTGCGCGCCATATTGCGGATTCGCGCGACTATAGCGAGCACGATTCTCCGCCGAGAATGGGGGGCAAGTGAGAAGAGGAACGGGGAAGATCAACCCTTTTTGCCCTTTAATCCGCGAGACTATCCCATCTGCCCGGGTAAATTCTCCGTCTGTCAACTGGAAACTGGAAACCGGAAACTCGAAAAACGGTTCTTCCCCTGATTTCGTCTGCTTTGCGAAGGAGATGATGCGATTTGTATCTTCCGACTCGCGGTATTTTTACTTTCCTTTTTCTTCCTCTGTACTCGAGTTTAAATGCCTGTACGAGCGAGTATTAAGGAAATTCCGAGGGCAGGAATTTTCAGAAATTTTTGGTAATCTAGACAATTTGAACTGTAACAACCAGTCTGCAAAAATCGTAACGGTAGAACTATCTGCCGTCATTGAAAATTTAATATAGCGAAATATAGCGAAAAACACGAATACCTCGGTTTCATCCACTTTACGATAAATACGATTGCAATATAAAGATTCACTTACATAGAACTACTCGATTTCTGATCACGAACTAATTAATTGTACGCAAGAATACAAAGAGAAAAATATTCTAAAAAAAATATTCTCTAATAGAAAAAGGAAAAGGAACAGAGAATAAAAGAACGTTTGAAGAAGGACTTTAATAAAACGGAAGGAAAGATAACTAAAATTCGCGGAGCTAGCGAGGGATTCGCTTTCAAAGAAATGTCGAACCAGCCGGATTTTCATTCTCAAAGGGACCAACCAGTCGTCGGTGCAGCTTCAATAAAGCGTCCTTGTCGGTTATAGTTGCACGACGGTGTAGCGAAAAGGCCCGATTCCAGCCTCCAATTCGTGCCAGCCTGTATTCACTAAGAAAATTACCCCGAGGGCAATCGGAATCGGGCAAGAATTTAAAGAGCACGTCGCTCTTTTTACAAACCCTTTTGGCCTTTCGCCTTTTCCACGCTCACTTGTTGCTGTCGACGTCCGTTGTTTTTCGCGAATTAAAGCATCACGAGCGATTATCAGCGTAATTAATAGACCGAGTACATGTAAATTTAACAAACAAATAATTCCTACCGGAGAACGTAGCATCGCACCCGGAATTTTTTTTACAGCAAAAACTTTCCTTCGAGATTATGTGCCGTTATCTTTGATTATAAATAAGAGAAACTTTAAAATTATAAAGTTGCCCGAGAATTCAGAGGATTCTCAGTTAGAAACTTTAATCGAGAGAGATGTACTTTACAACTGTAAATTTCTTAGTAATCAGAAATCTACCTTTATACATTTAATTAAGAAATAACATTTACACGACAATTACACAGCTAGTTATTGCAAGAAAAATACGTGGAACAATTTATATTCACGGCAGAAATTCCTGAATTTTATTTTGAACCATTGCTTTTACTACGTTCCTGTATAATTCCAACGCGATCGCATAATTTTTGTTATTTTCCAAAAATCAGAACGCTGTTTACAAATCAAATCCCTCTGCCTAGAGCAAAAACTTTCCATCTAAATATAACTTTGATATTTTTTCAATTTATAACTTTGATTCTACGGTAAATTGCTGCCAACTCTAATTCCAAGTTTTCGCCGATTTTTCAAACGATTATCGATAAATTCATCCGCGAAACAAATATAGAATAAAACTGGTTAAACGAAAAATATAGGAAATTGTCTGGTAATCACAATTTACGCAGGGATAAATTGTTGATGCGGGCTGCCAATCGCTCGGAGCAAAATCGAAACTCGAATTAGGGTGAAAACAGGGTGGCACGTTTGAAGTCCTGATAACTGGAACCTGTCACCGTGCCAAAACGTGACGACGACATTTGAATTCGAAATCTCACCCCCTGAGCCAAACCCTCTCGCTTCGATCCTTAGAATCTCCTACCACTAATTGCCAGAATCTTTAGACCACGGAATAGTGCAACTCCCTGGTAAGCGTTCCAGATCCAATCTGGTTTGCTGTGCAGCCAAAGCGTGACAGCTCGTCTAATTCCTCGACTTCCGGCTAAATTTACCCGGAAACACAGCGTCTAGTGTACGAGCTGTTTCGTGTTTCCACAGTATCTCTGAATGTATTATTTATTTTTCCGTATATTTTGCTATTTTTAATTGGTTTCTCTCGTACGGAAATTTCGGTATCGTTCCTACACCAGTGAAATTGGACGTTGAATTAAGAAAATCGTATTTCTTCTACTGTCGCAAAATACAAAAATTTCATTAGATGTCGTAATATTATGAGATACGAAAGTTCTATTAATTACGTCATATAACGTTACGAGATGTAAAAATTCGACTAATTATATGCCATTGTATTACGCTTGTATTATATTATAAAAGTTCGATCAATTTTATATTGTCACGGACAAAAATTCTATTAATCGTACGAGACGATATTGTGAGACATAAAAAAATTCTATTAATTACACAACGCAATGTTGTGAGATAGAAAAGTTCTATTAATCACACGACCCGATATTATCAGACACACAAATTCTATTAATCATACGACATAATATTAGGAGACTCGAAAATTCAATTAACTATACACGAGCCGCTACTACAAGACACGAAACTATTCTATTTCAATCGTAGACTACAAAAGCTCTTCCAATTTTGTATAAAATCCAAAAATATCCCTCGTGTCGACGAATATTCACAAACATCGTAACGAAACATCAAAGACAATTTTCATACGCGGTCAGATCCTTTCTTTTCTCATTCACTTTGCATTAAAATATGCAACCGGCGGTACAAAAATAATAAATCTTCGAGTTGTTTCGTCGACGACGCTCCACCCGTGGAATTTCATTTCCTGAATCGTCGCAACGAAATATTTCGTTTTCCATTATTTATTACACACGCACAGAGTGCACGCGTGAATACAAACGCGCGAAGAAGAGAGAGAAAAAGAAGAGTACGATTCTTTCATCAGGCACCAAGATATCTCATTTCTCGCTTGCAAACGCGTTCGCTTTTTAACATTTCAAATCCGGCGAGAATTCTTCAGCCTCGATAGACCTTTACCAGGGGTACTTTAATCCCCGCAGCAGGGGTCGCAATCGGCCAAACTTTTAATAGTTTTTTCTTTTTTCACATCCTGCCCTCGACATTGTTGCAACGTCAGAATACCTTCAACGAGTTTAACCGAATTCTTTTTCTCATTAAAAATACAGGAAACTCGATTTTTCGCTGGCAAAGGATCCGTTTCAGTAGAATTGGAATTTTTGTTTTATTAAATTGATTATGCGGATTTAGCATGAAATTGTGTTAGATGCAAGTTCCGAGACCAAAGAATTATTATCGTGGAATTTCGTAAAAACGTGCCGGGTATATAATGTACGAACGATGTATATACGTTATACATCAACAGTAGATAGTAAATTTAATGTTGCAAGATTCCTAGCCTCGATATTGCTACTATTTTAGAAACTGCTAATACGAGCAGTTCAACAGCCGCGTTTCATCATCGACTCTATGAATCGAAACGATTCACGAAAAGCGTTCCGTGAAGCTCCTACGGTTACCAAATCATCTATGAGATCTGAAAATCTTTCGTACCTATAATACACGCAATAAATTCGTAAAAGTGTTGAAATACTCTCATGAACCAGTGTATACACGCATCCGGAGTATGCAACGCGCGTTATATCCTAACCATTCGATATTCCGTTGGGCGACAAGAGGAGGTGAGAGAGTATAGCGTGTATAGAGAACGGTCTACACAGGCTGGAGGCTCAACGTGGCACGTTAATGACAGGAAACCGGCAATATGAACTTGACGGCTCGGTACCGCATCGTATACCACAGTAACGTACCGACAAACCGCAGGTGCCCCGACGACGTGGCTGCTTCGTTGCTATCCGTTACCCTCTCGCCCCTATGCCCCCAAACCCTCTCGCCCTCTCATTATCTGCCTGGGTTATGCACTTTGGTCCTGGCTCCGCTGCCTCTCTGGCTCGCAAGAGCAGGGACGTCCTCGTTAAGGAAGGACTTTCACGCTGTAAAAAAGTTTCCGGATCGACCGACGGCCTCTGATCGTGCTGTCTTTTTCTTCACCTTGTTCCTCGTTCTCGCGTTTCTTTCTTTCTTGTATTTCGTTTTTCCTCTTGAATTTTGTCACCGGTTACCATCGTTTCGTCTGAAATGTTTTCATCGATACGATTCCACCGACCATGTGTCCGTACCGGCACATTGAAATCACCGGTAATCATTTCGACGACGATAATTGTCATACTTTGCACCGTACGTTATCGTTGATTACGCATCTTCATCTACGTGTTCGCTTTCGTCCATAAAAGAATAAAGAACGGTACAGGATAAAAGGAACAAAACAAAATATAGTAATTGGCGGCAAAAGACTGTGTCGGTGATTTCATTCGTTGTCGGAGGAACTCGGTGTCGGTCGGTGAAATCGTGTCGGCGAAAACATCGTCGATGAAATAAATGATCGTCGTTGATTCGAAGGTAACCCTTTTGCGAGATATAAAGCCAGCGAGAGTAAAGCTGTGTTGGAAGCTCGCCATTAATCCTACTGTCTTCTTTCGAATTTTTTTTTTTTTTTTTCAACCAAGCGCAGTTTTCTCGCGTTAAAATATATATCAAGTACGAACAGAGTGCGATAGAATTGTCGTTGGTTTCAGTTTTATATTAAACATTTTCCTCGTGCTAGAACTACCGATCATCGTATAAAAGTTGTATCAACGAAATTAAAATGGCAAATTAGTTGATAATATCGATTGCGACTTACCAGTGGAAGGAATGGACTGTTGTTGATTGAAAGAATTTTAAGTGAATTCTTTGAGGAGCTTACCTGTAACAAAAAGGGATATATTTTTAAGATGTCCGCCACATTTCCTCAAATATATGTTAGAATAAGAAATTTTTCTTCAAATACATGAAAAGTTTAAAAAAAAAATGAATATTTATTTTATTTTGAAACGCGATTGTTTCAATGCATAGTACATTAGTTTAAGAAAGTAGATTTATTAAAGGTAATGAATTCTATACAATTTCTGTGTTTATTTGTTATCATATTTTACAACCTTTAATGCCATATTCCAGCAGTGCACATGTATATGCTACGAGTTATTAATTATGCTTGGCTTTAAAATGTATGATATACGATATCTTGCTCTTGTTACTTCCATAGAATTTCTCATTCTGTTACAGTTTCACGGTTATTTTGTAAACTACAACTGTAATTATTCGATTAAATCGTATTTTAAATTAGATCAGAGTTATCGGATCGCTCGATTTAAGAATTCTCAATTTCACGTGATATTTACCGGTACGAAAAAAAGAATTTCTCGTCAGTTGTACCGTAATGGTTAATCCGTCTTGCGATATTTTATTCTTAAACATAGAATACTTATAGGAAACACTGCATTTCAAAAATTCCACGCACATCTGGCCACAAAACCATTCCTAAGAATTCCCAATATCAAAGCCTTACACGCAAAATCCATTTTACGACCTCAACCCCTAAAAAATATGTTTCCTATCAATTCTGTCGATCTAAAAATCCTCCAACCCCAAAATTTTACACGGACCTAGTCTCACCCCAATCTCTCTCGATATAAATCGTCAATACCGAAACCCTACACTTAAAATCAATTCCTGTATGAAACAAAATGGTTAACAAAAATGGCCAGCGATTTAACAAATTTCCTTGATCGAAGGGTTTGCAGCGATAAATTTACTACAAATCGCATACAATCGATATTAAGAAGAATATTCGCGTCACGATTTTTAATGCGATTTTTAATGCGATTTTTAATGCGATTTTTAACGCGAATTTAAACAACGATCTGAAACGCAAGAACACCCTTAACTCGCTTTCAAATAATTGTCCAAGGATCCGAAAGCGGGATAAAAATCGCAGAAAGATTAGGAAACTACAAATCGGTAATGGAAATGGAAGATCGTTTCGTTTGAATCGTCCTGAAAGACGTGTAAGGAAACGGAGTCGCACGTAAGGGGTAGCAAGGTGGCTAACGATAATTCCTATCCGGCGTCACGTGCCGCCAATATAAATCACCCCTTGCTTCCTCGGTCCTCACTCCCCCACAATTACCTAATACGTCCGCCACGCTATCCCCAGACACCATCGGTGCAAACCACCCCCGTGTACTTCGCCAGCAGCCCCTGCGGCCACTAACTTACGTTCCAACGCCAATAATAGATCCGGACAGGCTCGAACCGCTTCTGACGAATTCCCCTAAATCACCGTATTTCTCATCGAACGACCTCCTCCCTTCTCTTAGTCGTCGACCAAACGGGGTTGGTTACTGGATATTCGTCACGAAATCATTTCCTTGATGAGATATTAAACCGTACGTTCGAGGATATATGCGGATGGGGTGTGTAGAATTAGTTGTTGGCATGGATAGGGGAGACAACTATGGGATTAATCGGAGGACGTGTGTTTGGGAGAGGGAGGGGTGGTTGTTGAGATACGTTTCGGAGAAACGGAGGTGGAAAGTCGAGAATTCTTGAGAAGAGATTTAAGTTTCGCGATATAATTGCTTCGTTAACGACGATTGTTGTATGTTGCTAGGTGGTTGCGTGTAAGATTCGAAGCAGAAAAGGTAGAAAATTGAAAATTCTTGGAAACAGATTTCGATTTGACACTGTAATCGAGCGTTTGATCAAGAACGAATTTTAATTTGGCATTTTTCTCTAGAAAATTATCGCGTATGGCGTTCGATTCGAAGAAAAGGGCTGAAAATTTGAGAGTCGATCTCGAGAATAGATCGATTTAGATTTTTCTTCTACACTTTGCGATCGTTCTATCGAACAAAAATTCTAGTTTGGAAAGTACGTTTTAAGATGTTGTAGATCGTCGCCGATCGAATATTAAAAACACTACGATATTATTGAAAAAAATAGCTCGAGGAAATTAATTCACAAGAGAAACAGGTCCTGGAACAATTATCTTTGCATAGGAAATAATCTACACAGAATCTAAAGAAAACTAACCGCCCCTTCGGTGATAATTCCATCCCCATTAACACGCGATAATTTACAGAGCATATTTCCCGGTAGCGAGTATCTTTACACAACGTCAATTATCAGCGACGTTTCAACATGGCGGACGTTGAAATTCGTTACGGATAATAAGTTGCGTGGCATCATTTTCAAGCAGCTCTATCGCCAAGCCATCGTGGTACGACTATAAATTTCCGGGCAAACCCGAGAACCCATTCCCGTGCGATCCCATAGAAACTCGCTTAATCGTTATTAGTCTGCACCCCAGCGTCTTACGGAAACATAAATTCGGTCTTCATGCACGTGAACATCATAGACACTCCCATTTTATTGACACGAAATCTTTTTAGTCAACGCTTTCATACAATAATACGTTGGAAGAAATTTTTAATTCGAAGAAACAACGTATCACGACGATATTTATTTTATCTTGCAATTCGTTCGAAAAGCCCTGTGAAGATCGCGTCAAGTTATATTTTTAAACGGAAACTATATCTCTTCGTTTCATATTCTTGCAGCCGATATCAACAAATTGTCAAAGCACTTTTACGCGTATCTTTTGCATAAACCACTATCGACGTATTAATGTTTGGAAAGGATGGCAAGTTGAATCCTGTTCAATGGTGAACATCAAACGGAAGGACAAGCGACTAGCCGTTTTGGGAACAGTATTTAGTACACACAAATGTACACACACAATCGGCTGCTTTTAGAGGTACCATGATGCACAAAGTCTGACGTGTACATTGGATAACGCCAATGCCGGCGGCGTATCAAGTTTGACATTTAATATCTCGATAGTGGTATGCTCGATATGCAAAAAATACAAGTAAATAGCGTTTCGAAAATGTTTTGACGTCGGTTACAAGCAATGTGGGATACGAAAATATAGCTGTTACTTAAAAAGATAGCCACAAAAGTAGTGACCACGGAAGAGCTTTTCCAAGCAATTGCAGAAGATAAAATAAACATCGACATGATATGCCTACCTCGAAATTGTACGTTTCTTTCAAACGCGTTTGTGCGTAGTTTTCCAGCTATTTACGTGTTTTCAGAGAAAACGCACGTATTTTATATAACACAGGGTATTATGCAGTGACTCGGTTATACACCGTAGTAGTCAAAATACACGAATAAAGATCACAAATGGGGAAAAATGTGATTCATTTTTGCCGATTAATTTTCGTCCATTAATTTTCATCGATTTCCTTACGTTGGGAAAATCGCCTGAAAATTTACGAACCTTCGAACCTTATCAACCATTAGGTTGTAGAGACTTTTTCTCACGATTTCCACGGTCACTTATCCCCACTGAAGGAAGCAACCCCTGGGCCAACACGAATAGATCGCGCACGTACAATGCACACACTCTCTTTTATCATTTACTTTGCCCGTAACAGATACTAGGGGCATTACTTTACCTACGATATACAAGGGAATGGTTGGAGTCGATAGCCTCTCGTTGTTACGTACACCTTGACATTTTTCAACTTCAGACAATTTTCCTGGCTAATTTCCGCAATTTGATAATTTATTTCGAAAACCTGTAGCGGATTTAATTAAAATGAAGTCCTTGTTCTATCGGCTTTTGTAATTAAATATATTTCAATTCAGCTGGAAGTGTAATATTATTAACGATAAATTAAATATACGTTGTATATTAAATTACAATCATATCACGATAACAGATAGAGAAATAGATAATATCGAAATAGAATATTAATCACTTAACTGCGTTCGACGCGTATACACGTCAAACCAAAACTTTATTTCGCTGCGGTCGACGTGTATACTCGTCGTGTAAAATAAAAAATTACCATTCACTGTAAAAATAGAAGATTTTAGTAAAAAATAATAAAAATGGAATTTACTGGTATGTCTCCTTTCTACTTCCAGTATATAGTAACGCTATTATATATTTTATAAAAAAACGTTTGATCAATCGATTATTCTCTTTGATCATATCGATTATACTCCCTGCTATAATGTATTGCTTTTTATAAATTCAGTTGATTATTTTCCTCGATCCATCCTCATTTGTGTACTTTACCGCGTATATCGGCTATTCTCCGAATTCTTTTGTGCACTTTATTTTATTATTTTTTCGCAATTTCTAAGTTTTCGATAGCAATACCTTTTTCAACGACGAATTGCTAATTTTTCACCGAATAAAAATGTAATCTTTCCTCGTTTTGCTTCACTTTTCTCGTTAAATTTATAGCACCAATTACGCAACCCGTAAAGGATTTTTAAAACTAAATTTCGCGGTCAAACTGGTTAAGTGTAACCACTGGTACATCGATATTAGCAACGTTCAACAAATATTAGAATTATTTTAGTATCACTGAAGCAATATGGAATTCAAGGATAGCGAACGTTTGCGATGATGCAAACAGAAAACATTCGACGAGGAATTTTCAGAAATAGAGGCATAGATTCAATGACAACAAACTTAAAACGGAGATCCTTGAGAAACACCTAGGAGAAACCTACGTGACACCGATTTTTACTTAGAACGAAATAAACAATTAATATAAGAGGTAGGATAGATTCTAAAAGAATTTTACAAATATACATTCGTCCGGGTTCTTCGTAATATTTCATACGGATTAAAATTACTTTCCTACGATTTAATTAAAATGTGAAGAATCTCGATGTTATTTTTACATATACTTGAGATGTCTTAACGTTATGTAAAAGTTCAATGAATCCACGCGTTATTCGTTGGACGACTGAGTTCAGTAAAGTAAACAACCGTACAACGAATATAAATGAATTTTGTAGCTGTTTAAGATAAATACCATTATATTACAGATTCTTTGAATCCAGACTTTTATCGCTTTATATTCTTACGCATCGTTTTGACAACGTAGAAAACATTACAAACGCAAAGCTACGGCATAAGCGAATCAACTTGCTTACAAAAAGCAATAAAGCTCTATTTACTGACGCAAAACAATCATCGGTGTATACAACATTGTGCAATGTTACACAACTCGGTATTAATATTATCGATTATTGCGTAATCTCTACCTTATTGCATCTGTAGAAAGGAAAGGCGTATTGGGGTACATTCACACGGTCGTAGAAAATCATGGCGGACGATCTTCACCGATGCACAAGCACACGATACTGCGACAATACACTCGCGCACACCACGATCACTCGGAACAAAGGAAACACGTGAAAACTGGGGTGAAAAATTCGAGCAACACGACGAAGAACCAAACTGTGCGACGGTTGAGGGAAGACTAACAATTCGAAAAGGTCGACCAGAGGGGACGAACCGAGGGGTTTTGAGTACGCTCGGGCCCGCTCGACGTCGCTTCAGACCGATTGTGTTTACATTACCGACAGAAACATTCTATTATTTACAGTTAACGTTCAAACCTACGATCTTTTAAATATAACATAAATTTCGTTATTTTATGTAGCACAGTATATCCGTCCGAAGATGGATAAAAAAATACGAAAAAGTGATTCAGACGAAATGGTGGAAATTTAACGGAGATTCTCGAAAGAACAATCTTTTCAAAAATATTCAAAGCCACTAGCTACCTATTTTTTTCGACAACTCTTTCCTTCTCCTTTGTTCCTTCCATTCTGTATTCCTATTATGGCAACGCTGATTTTTATAATAAACGGTTCTCTTATTACGTTACCCATTACATACTTACATAATAATATCTTCAACGTACATCTCACCCGATCTCATTTTATCACTTGTCTTTTTTAGTCCACCAGCCCCTCTAAAGCACCGATGGTCTTTAGAACATCGTCCTACTTGTCCCGCTCCGATGCTGTCGACCTCTTTTGCCCAATATGCACACTTGTTAATTGTATTAGTGAGAAAATTGACCTTTTTTCGGGCAACGTAAATACGTTAAAAACCTCGCTCTAGAACACTGTGCTACTCGATAACGACGGCCAGCTTCCCTCCGCTAAACCGATCTGTCTCGTTGCTTTCGTCAATTGTTCGTTCTCTTTCTGCTGTGCTTCTTTTCTCCGTATTGTTACTTGTCCGTCTGGTATTTTCTTTTCTCTTTATCTTTGTACGGGGAGGGTATTCAACCCGTTTAACCCTCGAACGATCGTGATGGGTTTATCTTGATCCAACGTGATGTTTACAATTTATAACAATTTAAAATGTTGGTTTATGTAAACAGAGGATCACGTACGGAAGTGCTACGAAAACGAGGAGAATACGAATTGGATCGACAACGAACCGTTACGAGACTCCGTGTCGGTAGTCTCGAGGATTACTAAATCAAATTAAATTAAATTAAATATCTATGGCATCTATTACCTTCGAATTACTAACAAAAAAAAAAAAAGAAAATTCCAAGGATCAATCGCAGCCAAACCATCCTTCTTTCTCTAACTTCATCCAGTAGCAGCATCTCAGCTGAACCTTTCGTGAACAACAGAGTCAGTCCGAAAGGCAGGGGGAGAGAGAGCGAGGAAAAGAGAGCCTACAGGCACGTCCTCACAATACCGCATTACGATACCACCCCATTTACACCCTTTCCTTTTCTTCCAGCCACCCTTCCGTGTCTCGAACCCACCCTTTTGCCAAGGGAATTGCCGTTGAAGGTTCGAGGCGGCGCAAGATGGAAGGCGATCCTTGAAAATGAGATCGAAAGTAGGCCCCTGCGACACCCAAGACACAAAAGAAAGAACAAGAAACGAGATTCCCGCTCGTTCGTTTACTTTTCCTTTCTCTTCTCTTCTTTCTCTCTCTCTCTCTCTATTTATTTCGTTCCTTTTTCGGGCACAAAAGGGCGGGAAAAACGGGCGGCGAGGTCTCACTCCTTTCGTCGGAACACCGTTAGAGCTCTGGATTTTGAATTTAGGTCGCGTGATTCTTCTCTCTCTCACTCTCTCTCTCTCTCTCTTGTTTTTAACCTTCCGGAACTCACAAAGATTGGAATTACGATGTTCGCGACACTCGCGATGCTTTCTCGCATAATCGAGCGAGCTGGAAATTGATGCGTCGATCTTTTCTTCATGCAGGCTCTCATTGTCTCGCGTTTCTCGCGATCGTCGATGCTTAACTGTGGAGGTGCGAATAGGAATTCGCGTCTTACGGAATGAAAGTCGTGGATTAAGATTTTGGAACGCTTAGCAGCGTTTGAAACGTGTTTAGAAAGCTAGTATAAAAATTCTTCGCAGTACCAGATCTTTATTAGCACTATGATTCTTGAATATTTCACTTTAACTATTATTTAAGAATCTCTCATAACTATTTTTCGAGGATATTAAAACGCGGATGAAATTATTTTATTTCATTAGTATTTTAAAATAGGGAAACATTGATATTTCCCAAGTTTCATATAATATATTGTTACCGAGATAACCACATTCGTACTGCGATAAGTAATGGCCACAAGGCTTTATGACACAAGGCTCACAACTCGAAAATAAATAAATCAATCGTACTTTGAATTTCAAACTTTCACCACGATGTCTTTTAGATATTTTAATATTCGCCTTTCGGCATAAGATATTCGTGTTTCGATTTTGCATTTGTACCTGGCATTTGGATTTTGGACCGACGTTTCGTAGTCACTGCAGTCTGCTTCATAAGGAACGTCTTACCAGAATGCAAATGTGAAACGCAATTGCACGATCGAAACACGATCGTTTATCCTGAAATACAAATATCGAAATAAACGAATATATCGGTAGAAGAAACTAATTGTTTTATTCTTATTAGAAGAAGCACATCGGCGAATAATAGAAAAATAACGAATCACATTCCTACTTTTATAATTTTATAATTTACAATTCCAAAAGCAAAATTTCGCAGTTGAAAGTAACATTTTATTCCAAGCAAGTACGGTATTCAGATCCTTTTAAAAATTAAATAGGAATTTAAAAAACCATTCTAAAATTATAGAAATAGTAGAACAATATAAAAGTTCCATAAAACCAATTAACCAATTACAACGCTATTCTGTGTGCCACCCGCTTTGCACGAAAATTCGTTTCAGCGGCACGGTGGGCAAAATAACCGATAACATCGTTGTTCGAGCGTGCCGATTGCTCGTCCAAGTTCGATTGGGAATCAATCGAGTGCATCAGGCGGTGCTTTAATCGAGACGCGACGGTAAATCGTAAGAATCGGAACGGTTCTACCGGTGGAAGCGAGGGGTGGCGGGAATAAATTGAAGATTCGTTGGAAACTTCGAGATCTCTGCGAAACTTTGTTTAACACGACGCCCCGTAGATATCTCGAAAAATTTGCTCGATTTACAAGGAAACGCTCGTCGACGCTAAAAAAATTATGTAAATTTTGCTTTCTACGTTTTTAACGACGTAAGGCGAAGAAGAAGATAGGTTTGTTACTTCTTTTAGAATATCTATGTTTGTGATATTCAAAGACCGCGTGGAAAAAACGAGATAACTGATTCCTTTTATTTCCTGTCTTTTCTGTCGCTTCGTGGTCAGATAGGAATATTTTAATACGAAATAGCTGAGAAAAGGAATAACCTAATAGATTCGAAGATACAGTACATCCACGATGTTTTTCAAGAAACGAATAATACCAGTGTACTTTAACTTGACTAATATTAGTCCGCGTAACTAATGTTATTAATATTTCCTTAAATGTAAAGCGCGAGAAAAACACACGTTTAAAGCCAAAATTAAATCCAAAGACAGTTTCGATGTGGAATCGGTTTTTAATTTTCGCATTGTGTTTACTTTTCCATAAGAGACGTGAAACGTGACTTGTTATATTTTTCGCGGATACTCTGCAAATATTACAAACGAAAAGAATAGTTTAAAATATAGTTCCATGAACTTTGCAAGCTTCTGCCATCTATTCGAAGGTGAAACAAATTTAATAAAGTTAAATCTCTGCTTCGTTTTCGATGATATATGTCATATGATGTTTTTATTTTCTTTTTTTTTTTACTTTTTCTTTTATTCGTATTTCGTGTTTTAGCAAAATGCAAGAGAGACGATGTTGGAATTATGAATGACAGGGATGGTTGAAGCGTATTAATATGTTCAACGATGAAAGGTTATCGGAATGGATTTTTACTTTGCTTGAAATATTTCGTATTAAATATTCTATGTTTCCATTTGTGAAACAGGCAAAAATTATTTTTGAGTTCCGTCTGTGTTTTCGTCGCTCTGTTTTATTCGCATTGAAATTTTGTGTTTGGAAAAAGAAGATGTGTGTGTGTATGTAGTTGAAGAAGATATACATATTTCATTCTGATTTTTATATCGGTAATGTAGAAAACGTATTATGTGCGTTCTGTGAATTTATTTTGCACTTTCAAATTTCCTATAAATGTACAAAAATCCGCAGTCTACGAACGATCGACGAGATAAAAATTTGTTCACGGTTCTAACATCGTTATGTTTTACCAAAGTAGTTGGTCAATGAACGAACAATCGAACTGCAAACGTTATTGCAGGGAAATTTAGCACCACGAACAGGAACAGAAGTTCCTCGAATCCCAATCAAATTCCAGTCGATAAAACCGTGGAAATTTATCGCGAGTGGCCGAGATGTTTCGCAAACTCGTATCGAATCGACGCCTCGATACACAGGGGTTGGAGAAGCGTCGTAAACTCGAGGCTGGACGAGTCTAGGGAAACTACGATGGAAATATGTGTCGCTGATAACACGGATCGTTGCAGTTTCTGCAAATTATGCAAATGCAACCGGTCTAAGTGGCTTTCCACACAGGGCTGTTTGCGTATTAGAGTGGTAAAGAGCCACACTTGTTTCGGGGTTGCTTAGAAGCGTTAGTTAGCTCGAGTGGAAAAGTTGAGTTTTTGCGCAGGAAACTCGATCGAGCGTGATATTTGAATTTCATTTAATCGTAGTCCTGCATATTCTTTATTTCCTCTTTTATCTCTCTAATCCTCTTATAACGAACTTCATTTCTGAATGGATTTCGCAATTATTATTTCTCCAATGAATTCTAACTTGTTGGAATAAAAAATAAATTTACTTCTAGGCTACATTATAAAAAATAGAGTTACTTCTAAAATTAATGCTGTCCTTGAGTAGAAGATAGGGAATGGCGAATAGGCGAATGTTTCGAGAGAGAAACGTTCGAGAATGCATGCTCGAATAATTAACCAGTGAGTAGGATTTTTCATGGCATCCACGGGCCGGAAGTGGATGCAGACGATACGGTTCTTGAGCACAGCGAGGAAGACGAACAGGTAGCGGAGGAAGAGAAACAAGTCACGGGGCTCACTTCCATTTTTATTGTCAGCGAGCTCCTTCCGCTAGACTTTTATGATAATTTAATGCAGGACCGATTAAGCGGCGATATATTTATCCTGTGTTAACGACGCTGATACCGCTGAATCGACGCAAGAGTCACGCAATTAGGAGAAGTGAATTTTCCAGAGGATTTGCCTCTTCGACGCTCCTCCGCGCTATGAAAGCTGCATAAAGAAGATTCGAAGATTAATCTGTTATGTTTGTACATTTCGTAGTATTTTTAATGCTGTAGAGTGGGTCGAAGTGGAAATCTCCCTTCTTGCGAAGGGCTCCTAAGACAAAAATTTTCAAGAACCACTCGCGATAAGCTCGCCAGGAAACGGAGCGAGAGCTTCCCTGGCAATTTTCAGCGCAAGAACATTGCTCTTGCGTTATTCATGCGAACCTAAAGTAGCGTTCTTAAGAAGCATCTCGTGGATGATGTGCCGCTTTGTGAATTTTTCTACGGTCACTTTCGCATCGACGGAGTTATCAAGAATTTCCTACCATTTGAATATTCAAAGGGAGATGCTCGTTTCGTGATAACGATAACATAGTGGAAATTTCAACGATTCTATTATATGTATATGAGTTACGAGCAATTGATGCGTGTCATAAATCGATATCTTGTAAGGAAAAATCTCACTTGGTACGTATTTTTTAAGGATACAATAGCGCGTGTTTTAAATTCATATTTTTCTATAGTAATCTGGCCAAGTGTTGCAAGTTTAGCGTAGCGTTAATTCCAATATATTTTTCGTATACGAATTTTTCAATTTTCAAACTGAACGAATAATCTTGATTTGCATAAAGATAAAAATTCTGAATAGGAAGGTTCATCCTAAAATATCATCCTTTATTTTTTTCATTTATTCTGAAACCTACGTATCGTGTTTCCTCCTCTGCTCTTCAATTAACAACGTCTCGAGAATCACAGAGGGGCAAAAACCACCGTTGACCCAACAAATCCGTCAAACACGAGAAACCAAAGAAATGGAAAACTTGTTCGAACTTCTCAGTGGCCGAGAAACGCCGAAGCCCAAAGGAACTTGGTTCGCAAGGTCCCAAGAGATCAAACCAAAGCCCCAACAGACCGAAGCGTCTGATACCAACTATTTCCCCGCAGCAGAGTGCTAATTAGCCGGTGTACACAAGGAACGGACCGTGAAGATAGCTCGAGACGCATCCCACCGCATATCGCCGTCGGCCCGCTGACGTTTCCTTCGAGCTTCCAGAGAAATAGGTGAACAGACGCTCGTCTTTCGCTCGTTTTATCGACAAACAACGAAAGAAGTTTCTCCCATCATCGCGAACCAGTGAGAAACATGACACAGAGATTGTTTATCCGAATCGTCGTGCGAATCGTGTTTTGCTAAATTGTTTGGAACAAGGTGAATTTAGGTATTACATTCTTTTAACTGGAACGAGACAAATTTGGTGAACTAAAAAGTTTTCGACAAAGCGAATGCTTTAAACGATGCTTTTGCAGAAAAATGTGAGCGAATGCAATAATTGGCAGAAATTAAATGTTATGGCACGGTATACGGTGACGTTGAACCAAATTGTATCGAGTCCCCAATTATTTACACGAATATATGCGAATATATGAAATGTAAAGCGAAATTCAAAGCTGATAATTTTTCATTAAAGAAAGAAGGAGAATTGAAAAATTCTATCGACAATGACGTGTTCAAAGAGATTACAGAAACTAATCTACGACAAACGGTGAGATAAATAGCGTTTCAAAATGAAAGTAAACTATTCGTCCATTACACGTCGCTTGTCCCAAATAGGAAAAGCACGAGAAATGACAAATGGTGTGTGTGCATGCGTGTTAAGCGATGTACAGAAGCTTAGACAAACGGAGATAGCCGCCATTCTAAACTTTGTACATTTTTTAAAACTATCATCGCTTCTTCTGACAACAAGCGAATCTTATATGACGATCGAAAACGTAACGGTAGTCTGATAAAGATAAACGTGCTTCTCCGTCCGAAGAAGATAACAGCGACTGTGTGACCCAGATATCGTGTAATAAGGAAAATTAATCGTAATAAGAAACGCGCGTAAAATAATACACCGAAAATTCTAGATCTAAAATTTTGAAATTTACGAAACAATTTGTGTAATAAAATTGGTATTTATCGCATTCCTTCGTAATGATTTGACGGCAATCGCCAAATACCTACTAATGGTATTTCAAAAATCATCATAAACACGTTCCAAAATGAATATCGCCATTCTAAAATATAAAAACCGATGAAAATCCAAGGTACAAATTTTCTAAACGTTATTCTTTTATTTGTAATAATCGGAACGACGAATATCATTCGGAAACCTTCGTAGAACAACGATTGCAAAGTGAATGCTGGCTACGAGGTGCAAATTTTCCCACAATTTCATGATTTTTTAGGGACACGAAACATCTGGTTTTGCGGAAGATGGCAGAAGAAAGACGCGAGACAAAGCTCCGGCTAACGAGGTTTCCGGTAACGAGCAGGGCATGGTAACCACTGAATCAGGAACAGATTTAGCGACGACGATGAATCACCCGACGCGTTTGCTGTGTAAACAGGGACGAGTCTCGCGCCAAGGGAACCCCCGACCTTGCCCTATCACCTCCGACGAACGCCTATCATCCCTTCTGTTTTCCGCTGCTCCTCTCTTTCTGTTTGTCGAGGTTCGCCAACCAAGACGCGGCATCCTCTTTAATCCCGCTACGATCGACAGGTGTCGAGAGGATGCTGATCGAGGATCCTGAACAAACTCGGGCTTTCCGCTCGATCGCGTCTCCGCATGAAATCGGGGTGGTAGAAGAAGATGTGGTCGTAAGCGAGGGAAGAAATTGCGTTCTGGTATTATTGGACGCTACAACATTTTTTTGAAACGTAATTGATGGGATTTTGGTGTGATTATAGGTTCGGTTTGTTCGATGTTCGACGTTGTTGGCTGGAAGGAGACTCCTTTCGGAGGGCGACCGACGAAGAAACTATTCGGGTTTTCCATGTGATTTTGTTCGATGTTCGATGATTGAAGCAAAGTAGTACAAGCGAAAAGATCAGTCGTTTAAGAAAACGACTGTTTTAATAATCGTATTCGCTCCACGACAGTGAACGACGGACTTAAATTCCATCTGAATGACTCGCGTTGCACCATATCCAACTTCCAAACCTGGAGAGCCATCTATCACTGAAACTACTTTGGAAATATCTCAGGGACATGCGGAAATTCAATGCAACTCTTTTTCCTAGTGGCGGGAAGAAGGGAAACCGTGTTCCGCCGCGAGCTGGCCGCGGAATCGTCGAGTCTGGGGATTTTTTCGCGAGATCCAACGACGAATGCAGCTTACGTCACGCTCGAGGAGCTAGGGGGAACGGTCGTTGCCTCTTGACAGCCCGTTTCAATGCACCGTTGCTGAAAAGATTTACGCGCGCGAGCGTCACTCGCGATTTCGTCGCGTCAAGATGTCTGTGAATTGTATTACGAATTTATATACACGTGTCACGACTACACGCACGTTTTCCCAAGGGCTGAAAACGCAAATTCAAAGGATCGAGAATGCTGCCCCATCGGAACGCTCAATTTGTTCGCGTTCGAAATATGGATTGACGTATTACACCCTCTGACCCAAATAAACCTAATTTACTCTACTTTGGAATGAAAGATCGTTCGCAACAAAGAATCGGACACTGCTCTCCTACCTTCGACCGAAGGTTCTGATTTAACCGTTGAAGAAAGCTACCTACCACTCCCAAGCAATTCTTACTTCTCTAAACTCCTTCGTCCGATCCTGAAATTGTTCTCGAACGCACTAACCATCACAATCTCACAGACCTAATATCCTTCGATAAATGGAACACTATCGCACAGACTAAAACGTAACACGGTAACTCCGAAACGCGAATCGATCCTCGAACATGGAATACGTAACCAGTGCGCTCCAAGTTCCGCATATTGACCCGGCTTATTAGTCGAACATAAGCAATCGTCGAATAGAGTATTAAACCCGCTTGGCGAGCGTCGGGGGACAATCGCGTCGTAAAAGCTGCTTAGTGGTTCGGAGCGGCGAACAAATGGACAACCAGGGGATCTGTGGCTAATTTATGCGACGGACAACGATATTAACGAGAGCCCTTTAACCTGAAGGACGCGTCGTGGGACTGACCCAGTGTTGCGAACTTCCGACTTCGAAATGAAACTCTGACACGGTCGATTCTCTGGCGAGATCCCTAGATAGGTTTCTAATTTGCAAAGATCGAGGACTATGAATCGTTTATGGTTACGCTGGCTCAGAATTTTTACGTCTCTATCGCGCGTGGAAAGTCTAATTTCCTGTAACGCTTATAATACAATATATTCGTGAAACGTATACTTTGATGAACACATGTTTAAGACAAACGTCTTACGATCCAAGTAAAATTATAATTGCGTGATTAGCACGGTCAACAGATTACTTAACTAACTTAATTTAGTTAACTACGACCGATCAAACCGAACATATTATATCGGTGTTTCTTGCAATCCTGTTTTATAAACTGCGTCTTCTTGTTCGGGTCTGTCCCGAAGAAGAGACACGGAATGTTCGCGAAACGCCGACATAGAGCGGATCGTACTAACAACACGACGGAAACCCGCGAACCTCGTCGACATCGAAAATTCTCTTTTCGCGTTACATCGGCCGAAAATGCGCCACGAAAGAAACAAATCTTCCACTCACCATGGTGTCTTTGATGTGTTCAACCGGTTGCAGGAGGACCGTAGTGGCAGCGATGGGACGATGATGATGCTGTTGTTGTTGCTGATGATGGTGATGGTGCTGCTGCTGATGCTGATGGTGATGGTGTTGTTGGTGGTGCGGATTGCAATTGGCGATATTCGTGCAGGTGCAGCTGCAGCCAATGTTGCAGGCTTGCTGGCCGGCGAAGAGGTGTCCTACCAGGCCGGGGGTGATCGCTGCTGCCGCCGCGTTGTTGATGCTGTTCAGCAGGGGCGGAGGCAGGGACACCGCACCACCCGGGACAAACGGGTACGAATGAAAATACGTGGTGATGGAGGAACGTGCCTCGTCGGCGCCTATCGTCTCCGCTAGCCAACACTTCCCGTTCCCCGTCGCCGAGGGTATGAACAAGCCTTGGCCGCCCAACGAGTGCAATCTCCAGAAAAACCTGCCTCGTTGTTCCTCACCGGCCCAGCCGCGTTCCAACGACGGCTGATGATACCGAGCTTCCGTCTTGCTCGTTCGGCCCAACTCGCACGACGGCCACCACAGTTTGGCCGATTGCCGCTCGATCCCTCTTCAAATCAATTTTCGACTCCTCCCGCGAGTTCGAGCTCGAACTCGGCGCGGAGATCGAACCGCGAGGCCAGCCAAGTTCCTTGAAATCTTCTTAGAGAGATCTTGCCCCGATTCGAATTTCGGTTAATTCAATTTAGGTATAGTCGTCCGGACGTGAGACGTCAGAGAGCCTAACTGGTACACCTTAAGAGCTAACACGCGCGTACATCAGATTAAACGCGGTCCTTATTGTACTAGACACACATACGACCGGTGACACGCATACAGAGAGACTCAGAAGACGTTGGTTTAAGCCTAGAGCGATAGTGTGCGGTTTAGTCTAGACGAGCGACCGCTCTGTTAGATATACGATGATTGTCAAAGTGTGTGAGCGAGTTAGAGCTAGGGCAAGTAGGTCTGTGCACCGAGCAGAGATAAAAACAGGTGAAGTGACACGGCCACGCGATTCAGACGCATGCATACGCGCATATACATGCAGAGGGCAGAGCGTACCTTTCTTTTCCTTCTTTTTTCGACGGGTGTGGGGGTAGAGGGGCTCTCGCACGGTTCGCTCGCACGTTAATTGAAACGTCGTAGGTACATACGTGGATTCGTGATTGTTCCTTCTTTTCTTTCCTTAAAAACAGACACTTTAGCTAAGAGAGCTAGCTGAAAAAATGATTGTCACGAAGATTGACGAGAGGACGCCCCTTGAAATAGGGGCAGACAGGGAAGAAACACGGTCGGGCCTTGCTCTACTTCCGGTGCGGATCAGCTGGCGCGGCCCAACGATCGGATATGTGCGAAGGGTGTATACATATAAACGTATGTATATATAAGTGTAAATATATATAATATATATATATATTTTTCGTATGTGTATATATATATATGTAGAAGTATATATACATAAATATCTATGTAGAATAATATATGTACGTAGAGCGTGTACGGAAGTAGTACAGAGGCTGGAGATCACATGAAGACACGAATACTCGTTTACTCTCTTTCAACCGGCTAGACTCGCACGCGGACGAGGAGGAGGAGGAACCGCACGTGGTTGCCGTTCCTTCCCACCTTTCCCTTTTGAAAATGTCGTTAGAATTCCTCTCGGTTACGTCCAACCTGCTACTGTGCTTGATTGTCTTGACGCGATTCTCTTTAGTGCGATCGGTCGCTCATTATTCACGCGCGACCATCTCTTTATATACGTTACGTTACTTAAATAGCTTAATTTTTACTTATACATAGGGACAAACACAGATTCGTGTTTACTTCTAAGAGGGACTATACTTATTATATTTATCCGAATCTCCCTCGCGGTTTCTAGCTATACAGCACGTTTTATTCTTTTTTTCTTTTTACTATAAGGTAGTCTCTCTTTATAGACGCGTAAGCCACGTCTAACGCCCGAACGACTAACAACAGCGTTCTCTAGTACCGACGAATCGCGGCCAGCCGCGGCAAATAAAAATATAATTCTCTATCCCAGCCTCGCGATTCTTCCCGCGAGCCCCCACCTCTTGCCAAGCTTCGCCGGCCTCTTCTCGCCGCTCCGCTTTAAATGATCCTCCTGCTCCAGATTCACCGGCTCCTTCTCCCTTTCTCTTTCTATCTTCGTTCGACTTGGTAGCACACCGACGAGGGAGGTCTCCGGCGATTGAACGTGTGCGACCTTGAAACTCGTACACACGGCCGGCAAATACGAGGAAGCCTTATTATCTCTTTCTCCCCTTCTTTCGCTCCGACCGATTCCTTCGCTGGCCGATGCTCGTAGCACGGGGACTCCCGTTCGACACACACAGACACACACACACGGTCGGACAGTGGGAGAGGGCAGTGAGACTGTGATCAAAGAGCCGGTGCATGCATGTGCCACTCTGTGACAGCTGGCTTTGCTCTTTCTCTCTCTCTCTCTCTCTCACACTCTCTTTCTCTTTCTCTCTCTCTCTCTCTCTCTCTCTCTACGTTGCTGTCGTTGCTCAAACTCGTTTCTCGACACACTGAAGGGAGGGAGACCAAAGTAGCCTCTATGGGGCTCTCGTGCACACGGCGTATCACGTGTCGACCGTTTTCACACTGAGCGTTTAGGGCTGGTCCGCGTGAGATCTCTCGGCCGGCTGGCACGCGCGCGTGGCCAGCGACACGGGCAGGCGTAAACAGTGAGAAAGAGGGAGGCAGAGGATATAATACACCGGACAACGACGGCCGATCGGTGGAGGACCAGGTGGACACCGTTTTCGAGAGAGACAGGAACGTACGACGATGCGACGTGTCGAATCGTAGAGAGGACGAACTTAAGAGACGTATCGCAGTGGAACTAACTCTGCTGGAGATATACGGGGTAGAGAGAAGCACGGAGTTAGATATGACAGATATCGGTCGGGCGCGCGTGTGTGTCTGTCTGTGTGCACGTGTGTTACTGTGTGATGTCGCGTTGGCTTTCGAAGAGTTGGTTCGTTGCCGCGGTTCGGACCGACCTGCACGGGGTGTTCCAGAGAAAGAGAGAAGGAGAGAAGTGTGTGTGGGAGTGTGTGTGTGAGGCGGTGTGTGTGTACGTGAGAGAGTAACTCGGAGGCGGGAACGATTAAAGAGCGTCCTACTCGATCGCCTAGCTTGACACAACTGAGAGCAGCGTCTCTCTCGCGGCGCCCGCGTAGGCCTCCACCGCCACCGTCGCCGCGGCCGGGTCGTGTCGCCGCGTATACGCGGCTTTCAAACGCTGTCCCCCGCTCCGAGCGCCCCGACGCGCCTGGCATCGCCAATAGCGAGCGAGCGACGGCCGAGCGCAGGCGAACTTGCACGAAACGACTCGAGTGTGCGCGCCAGCGCGCATTCGTGCCTCTCCGTGCCTCTACGCCGCCTACACGATCGCACATACGCTTCCCCCACCACTAACACTCATCCCTACCACCGAGCGACGATTGAGCTCGGCCGAGAGAGCAACGGTGTGGGTCTTTACTAACCCTGTTTCGACCGCTTTCGTCTCTTTTTCCTCGAGTCGCGTGTCTATCTCTCTCCCCTTCTCGCTTCTGATCGACCGACTCCGTGCTCGCTCGGAGGCACTCTGCGAGTAAGTAGATTCTCGCTGGCCAGGTTAGACCGATTCCTTCTTCGCGGGGCAACGTGGCTGCTTTGGTGACTGATCTTTCGCTTTTATAGGGTTTTCTCTACTGGTTGTGCGGCGTTTTCGTGATAGGTGGGGAGAGGCTGAATGGTGAATAGTGGTAGACAGGTGGAGGGAACGTGTGATTTTCCGCATTGTTGCACGGTTGTGATGTGTTACAGTGGTTTTACATTAATGGGCTTGGTAGAATTAGGACTCGTATTAGGATGATTTATGGAGTAGAGATGGGAATATCGATGTATCGAATGGTTACGGCGGTCTATGTTTCATATGCTTAATGGATTCCATTTGATCGAGTTTAATAAGTTTCTTCGACTCTCGGTGAGGTTTGCGTCTTGAGCGACGCAAAAAAAAAAAATTGAAAAATTTTGTTTACGCAGTACAGATTGCTCAAGTTTCGAGTGGCTCGCCGAGCTTGATTTCCTAACGTTTCGGTGAAACGAGAACCACGAATGAATCGTGTGTAACTTCTAGGTTTTGCGCACAATTCGTTTCTAAGATACATTCCTTAAACGGAATAAAATAGAACTGGAATTTACGAAATTGTCAGTTGGACTGACAAATGAGAAAACGAAGCAAACGATGAATCTTTAAATCGAGGACTTGCGGAAAAAATATACAAAGAAACCAGGAAACTCGTCTTAATGGATACGATTAAAATTGACGTTACTGAGTCGAGTTCTTAATAGTTGGCAGTATCGTTAGAAACGGACAGTCTCGTCGGTATTTCTTCGATATTTCTTTCGAAATTTGAAAATTCAATTTTCTCTTCCGCTCGCGTTATCAAGTTTCTTCGAGTTAGAGTCGTTCTTTAACTTGCTATCCTGTTCCTTCAATCTTTCTTAATCTCCCTGGAGTTTTCTTTAATTTTTATTTCAACGCGTTTCCCTCTTTCAATGATAGTAGAGGAACCAAGAATTCACGATCGCAAACAAAAACCCCAATCAACCACCTTGAGAAGAACAGAAGTACGCCCTTCTTAAAGAAAACGTTCAGAAATTTAAAAAAGGAAGAAAAAGGGGAGAGGGAAAGAGAGAAAGAGAAAAGAGAGAGAAATAGAAAATTGGAAAAATCAGAAAACAAGGTTCGTAAAATTCGCTCTCGAACAAATAAAACACGTTCGTCGAATTGTTTGCCAACGGCGAAGATTACGATCATTGAGGCAAGTAAGGGATGAAAAGCGGAAGAAAATGGGGGAGGGAATCGAAATTCGAAGGCGTGATCAGACAGTGGTCCTCGAGGGAAAAAACGACGGGAAATTGGTGGCGACCACGAGCACCATCGATGGGTTCTTCGGAGCTCTGATTGTTCAGAAACGAGCGGCGTCGATCAGGATCGACTGCGCAACGAACCGATTCACCCTCGACGGACTCGAGAATGCTCGAGCAATCGGCTCCCTCGAAAGTGGTAACCTGATTATCCGCACTGAACGAATAAATGAGGGAACGAAGCCGCGGTTTTGTGCAAGAGAAAGATTCTCGCTTCCCCGAATTGGGAAAAGCGCGTACGAGAACATCTCTGGATGAAAGTGGCAATCTTGAGAAACAGTTGAAAGTCTTGTTTACGTTACATTAGTAATTCGTTTTATATCGTTGATACGATGTTATTATCTGTACTTGCATTAAGAATTAACGTATCGAAAAGCGAAAGAAGAAAAGAACGAAATTTAAATATCCCGCTAATCTCTCTAGAGAAAATTTCGAGACTAACACCGAGGAGTCTGCTAATCCCTCAGACACGAATATTTCCGTAGAACAGGGGGTGGGGGGATGGTAGAGGAGGGTATCGTTAATTAAACGCGACCGCGGTTCCATAAGGTGAGACGAAGGTTAAACAAGAGGAAGAACGGAGCTGACTTCACGTCTGACGCGCTAATACTCGTTCGACCAAGTGGCTTCGTTAATTACTGTCAAATCGAGAAGTGGCAAATGAAATAATTACAAGGCGTCGCGGCTCTTCCAGATCACGGCCATCTTTAATTAACGAGGCACCGGTGCTGTTCGCGTTTTCAATGTTGTTATTTTTCTTTTTTTCTATTTTCTTTTTTTTTTTGTACGTCCTTGGCTTTGAAGAAATCGGGTTTCTTTAAGTTTGGGGCAAGCTGCTTCTGATGCCTATTCCCTAGTCACTACAGAATCACTGTTTACAATATTCGTGAGATCTTGCTATTATTAAAAGATTATTTACGAGTTTCACGTTACAAAACACACACTACAAAATTCATCTTTCCATCAGAAACATCAACAACTTCGGTAACTATAACTCAGAAGAAACGCTTCGTTTCCTAGATCTTTCAAATAAAATCTCCAAATCTTTTCGTTAAATTAATACTAAATTAATATCTTAATTTCGTCTCTAAAGTTTGTAAATTTTCCCGATTTTCTCAAGCATATTCAACAAAATCTTCAAAATTGGCACAAAAATACAGAGAGATCTGTCTTCAATTGCTCGAAGTATAAAGTCTAAGTAAAATCCCTGAATCGGCACTCTAAGGAAACGTTATTTGTAACCGTTTCGCTCAAAGATTTACCTAATTACATCCCGCAACCGGATTTTGTACAGCGAAAGGTGTTTTGAAAATATTAATTGAAAGAGACACGTAACGAAGCTTTCGTAGTAATACGGGCTACGCAACAAGCAGATAAATTTTCTTTGATCTTTTTTTTTTTTAATTACGGCGGTGGGGTGTAGTAAAAGAAAAATTTAATTAACTTACCGAGCTGCTCGCGTGCCAAAGGAAACGGAGCCAAAGAAGCCAGATATCTTACCTGCAACAGAAATTAATATACTTTCTTAATTTAGTAAGACACCTCGACGAAAGCTGCGTGCAATCGCAAGAGCATACAGCGTGAATACAGCCGTCAAGCGAACTGACTAATTTTTTAAAAAATATCATAATATACGTATAATACGATCGGTAGACTGTGGATTTTTATGCAATCGTGAGAAATTTAAAGATATAAAGACGCATAGAATGCGCATGACATACGCAAAAACGTATAAAATGTTCAAAGTATACTTTTCATAATGTTTAATAAGTAAATTGAATTTCTGCCTAGGTCCTACTCCTTCCACCGTATTCGCGAAAATATGAATTTGCATAAAAGTCCGCAGACCAGTGGTCGGTAATAATATAAGAACATAATACGTTACAAAAGATTGTCAGTCCTTATACGAATACGTGGTGCAAAATATATAATATGACAAGATGTAACATTTCACAAAAATTCATCCAACAACTAGGAGAAATAATTAAAAATACTGAAAAATTGCTGCATTCATATACGGTAATTCGGTGCGTTTCCATAAGAAAAAAACAGACATTTCAAGCCATAAAATTAAATCCTTTAGCTCGTATATCACGTATTCAAGTCTGTACAGGGGAAGCTTATCAAAAAAACTTTACCAAGTCTTCCTACGTCATTAGCGCATATTTTGGTACATACGTGTATAAAATTACAAGACACTGTAAAAGTATTTCTCCACATGAGAATATCAAACCTTGGTGCAGCACGGTAGCTTGATTTTTTTTTAATGTTTCCCTTCGTTTTGGCGAAGATTTAACGAGGAAATTAACCACCTGCAGTTTAACTACGTAAATGGTTATTTTATGAAATATTTCTGTCCAAATATTTACCAGATTACCGAAGTCGCTGGTTAAGACGATATAACAAATTAAATTATAAAAGAGTCGAATACCAGGTGGAGGGAAAACATGTACTTCGGTAAATTAAAAATCAGAAATTAGGTTCTTCCTAGGAAAATCACAATTTATTATATTTCTTCGAATGGTGCAATTTTGCGCTGAAAAAATGTTCACAAGACAATTAACAATTTCCCCAATCTTGAGCTGACGTACTACCGAATCAATCTCTTTGTTTACGTTCAAAGAAGAAACTCACTCGCGACATCGAATGTTCGTAAATGATAACGATCGATTTTACGTCGACAGGATTGATCGCAGGGCCTATGTTGATTGCATATTTCTCGCTCTACTCGCCGAGTATCATAAACCCTTAAAGCATCGCATCCTCTTTCTTTTTTCACACGCGACATATAGATAGATGAGAAGTCTAGTCCTGGTACGATTTTTTTTGCCATCTGCTTCGTATGTAATTTCGCAATATTTTCCTTTCGGCAGTGAGATTTCTGAAAGGCACGAAATCCGGATCTAATTCCAGCTCACACACGGGTTAAGTGCAAACGAAATCGCGAGTCGATCGTTAATCCCGGCGCGCGGCAACGACTTAATACGTTGGGCAAACCGTTTCGTGCGCGGCGTCAGCCGTTGAGAACCGAGCCTAAGTCCCTGGGAAATTACTCCGGGCGGGGCTGAGCAGTATGCAGATCGCGAAATCGCGACATACGTCGGGGATTAGCTCCGGTGGAGACTGCTAGCTAAAGAGGATCCGCGAAATCGGCAGATCGAAATGTCCCTAGGAATCCTATTTAACTTACTCCGCGGCGAGACGACCCCGCCCTTCGCTATAATTTGTGTAATCGCGCCGTTCGCGGCGCACAGCCCACAGGATTTTCACTCCCGTGATAGATTCGTCTTTGGAACGGGAGACTTTCGGGCTGGCTCACGTTTCTCCGGGATTTCCAGCGTCTTCTGGGAAAATTGTTCGTCATGAGAAATTCGTTTACTCGCGTTGCGTCGATATAGCTTGATTTCGAGGATTAGAAACGACTTTCGAGGATTAGGTCCGCAGAGAAAGAGAGAGAAAGGGAGGAAATATCATTTTTCGTATTTTATAATTTTATTTTATAAAGAGGATTTTTATACTCTTCTAGCGAGACTTTCGACCGTGTGATTCGTTTTTTACTTTTGTGACTTCACTCTGGACAATTTTTCGACTTCGCCAGCGATAGTTCTAATCGTAAGAAATTCTCTAATTTACGTTATTTACAAGGATTGCTTGGTCACTCTAACGTACTTTTCCAATTGCTTGAATTTATTCTGCGAGATTTCTCCGATCTTTCGGTGGAGCTTTTCACCGTAGAGAATTCAAGATCCGACTACACGCCTAACAACTTCAAGTTCGACCTAATAGATTACTTAACAAACTCGAAATTACGTATTATTAACCTAAATTACGTATATACGACATTTTATACAGACATTATTTCCCACGAATCACAGTTTTTAGATACTTTGGAACATTTCTGAACTTCCTCGCCGACCAATTTAGAAGAGGATCAAACCTCTTAGATACTTGGACGTTAAACGAAATATTTGAACGAATGATCTGCCATTTTTATCGATGTTTGTTTCGACGCGCCTTTAAAGCACCGTTTGGTCCATGGCACGACATCAATCATCCTTCGTAATTTAACACGTGGAACAATCGACAGCTGCGACCGTAAATGGATTTACCGGCACGTATGTACGGATGACCGCAATAATGATTCGTTCAAACAGAATTATGCACGACCGATGCCACGATAACGACGCCGCTAAACGTGGACAAATCGCTGTTACACAATTCCAAGCCGGTGACTGGCGTCCCCCGGAACCAACCATCGGCAAAATCGATCGAAACAGAGATTGGCTATCGTCTTTCTTAATGTTCTCAGTATTTGATACTCTATTGTTGGCTTCCAGATAGATTATAGCGGTGTGCCGTGACAGTGGTCGAGGAAAAGAAAAAAAAATTTCCTTTGCTTTTTAAAAAGAGCGAAGGAAGATTACTTTCAGCCACCTAAGATTCTATTCCACTAAGGCACTGTAAAAGTATTTTTTCTACGTGAGAATATCAAACCTTGACGCAGCACGGTAGCTTGATTTTATTAAATGTTTAGCTACGTAAACGATTATTTTATATAACAAATTGAATCGTTAAAAGAATCGAATATTGCCAGTTGGAGAAAAAACACGTACTTGGGCAAATGAAAAATCAGAAACTAGATTCTTCCTGAGAAAATCACAATTTATTACAGTTTAGCACTGGGCCAGGGTTACTCGTCGTCAATAACATACCGTACAAGCTCGTAGAAAAGATAAAATCTAGTTACGAACACATATTTCTTCAAATAGCGCAATTTCACGCTAAGAAAGTTTTCGGATTTAATCGGACGCGAGAGTCTTATATTCGCCTTAACGTTCATCTACGATAGCGTTTCACGATCTTTACGCAGATTACAGCGACGCATGCGACGCATGCGACGCGAGATTTTCACGGTCCGTAAAAGTGAAAAGAGGAAGGGAAAACATCCATCGACCGGTCTCACGCAACGAAGCTGTCGCCCTTCGTTCGCATACGATCTAACGCGATTTTTATCGCCGGCAGCATGGTCACGCGACGCGCGGCAAACTCGAATTCCGGATGAAAGACCAAGGGAACCGCAACCAGCGAGAAAGTTTCGCGGAAACGCGATAAAAACGAGACTCGGTTTACGATGATGGATGATCAAGGAGGGAGGGTTTAGATCTTACTTTCTTTCCACGTCGTTTATTCGTCTTGTTGGCGGACGACAGCGGTTCATAACGACGACGAAAGTATTTGCACACTCGTGGACACTTTTCCCGAATACGTCGTGTCTGTTAGGTATACGAACCATTTCGAAATTTCATCAAATTTCGCGACTATTAGGTACATACAAGTATATACGGGGAAATGAAACGTTAAATTACGAAAAAAAGATACAAGAAAGAAGATTACTCGAACACCGATCGCTCGAAAAGTTGATAAAACGTACGAGCAGTGCTCGAAATTGCTTCAAGTTTATAAAAGTGCATGAAAATATTTGAAATCAAAATATCACGTTTTACTCGTCCAATACGCATATTGGCGAGGCAAGTGTTAACAAAGTTATAATTACTACACAATTAATATAAGAGTAGTATTTTATAATTAGTACAACGTGTTATAATTTCGATTAAATAGTTGAATTTCACCACATCGATCAAACGTCAGTTTGAAATTTAACCAGGTGGTAATTCTTCGTTAAAAGCTGAAAATGAATGAAAAGGGGAAGACTAGAAAATGCCATTAACAATAGCGTTTTAATACGTATCGCTGGAACTAATTCGGAACAGCAAGAGAAACAGCGTTTCGAATGAAATTAATCCATTCTACCATTATTCGCCTGCTGCGTGCCGTTTAAATTGACAAGTTCCTAATTCACCTAGAACTGCGACGTATATATACGATATCTCTGTTATAAATTAATATATCACAGAGTCAGGTTTGTGTTTTGGATGAGACGGGAATAACTTCAATCTTCGTACGATTGTTGGTTTATTGTTCACGAGTTGCATTACGCCTCGCGTATCCTTACCTGCATTTACATTTCTCGGATTTCTATGATAATCAATAGACCGTAGATTTCTCTGACGATTAACAGAGAGCGGGGTTCTATATAATATAATATAATATGCAAAGGCATTCAAAATATCGAGAGTGTAGTAATTATTATAATATTCGATAGATGAAATAACGAGGAATCTTGCGTCCAGTGATACTTTGCGACGAGACATCGATCATTGCGAATTTTCTGGCGAAACATGTGAAAATTCGTTAACGCGTCGGTTCAAAAATTCTTCTTCGTGTTCGATCCGATATGGTGGATGATACATTTCAGAAAATTCTTACCACGGCGACTTATTTTTCCCGCGATCGATCCTTGGAAACGGCGATGGATAATTGCACACATCAGGATTGGATTTCCGAATCCAACGATATTGGCCATATCCAACGAGCCATACAACTGTCATAAAGTGACTGTAACAGCCAACAGTTGGGCCACCACTTTCGTATGTGCAGTAATATTCCGCGATTGATGTTCATCCGGTTTCAACCTCGTCGAAAAGTATTAAAATGCGGTGATGGCTTTCCACTATGATAAAATCATTATTATTAAAGCTATGAACATCGCTTTAGTTTTGAAAATTTACCTTATACCCTTTTACGTTAGGAATCTTAGACGAAAGTTCTATGAAAATTCGAATACCTTTCGACATACGAAGATCTAAATTGAAATTCGTCTTTCGCGGCAGTCGGCGATGCCTCTGGCAATAATTTCTTAAACTATTAACTTCACTTAACAAACTATTAAAATTTTCACACTTTTCACCTCCTATATTCCAGCAATTAATTGTCCGTTCAACTGGGAAAGTCATGGGGAATTCGATTCTTCTTACTTTTACTTCTATTCCATTCGTTTAATTAGATTTATAAAAATATAAATTCTACTAATAACGATTGGTCAAAATGGTTACGTACAATGCTCGTAATATGTTCGTAAGGATATTTCTCAAGTAAAAAAAAAAAAAACTTTTCCATATTAACTATTACGTTACTCGCATCGTTTATCATTCCAGCTGGTTGATTTCACAAAGATCCAATGAGATATTTACTAATCGAGAAGGCTAACTCATTTCCCCGAATTTTGGTTACATCTAGGCAGTTAGGCTGCGAAGGGTAATAGGACTTGATGCATGGCTCCCTGGATGCCGGTCCCCTAGATCTACCACCATTCGTCCTGCCGCCGCGTCTTTCCCCTTCTCGGGCTCTTTATTTATTTAAAGCTCGTCACCGGGTCCGCGTGTCCCCAAGGAACCCGAATGCTCGGGCGTATTCCAGAGTTCGACGGTCGATCAGGACGATCCCTCTCGTTCCAGCCAATTCTCTGTAGACCGATCGCCACTTGGACGTCGTCTGCGGCCACCGCAGGCTGAATATCGAGGATTTTTCGGCCACGGCCGATTGCCTTTTCTCCTCGGAATATTCTATTCCTTCTTTTGTACGTTATATAGAACACTCTTGAAATTTTGATGTTTCCATATCGGAGAACATGCTTGAAACTTTTCTAGATTAGACAATATTCTTGGAATATTTTTTTTTCTTTCCATAGATATTACAGAATTTCTTATATTCTTCGAGTTCTTAATTTCTTACTTCCTTCTTAAGTTCTTCGAATACATTCGATACTCTTCGAACTCTGACACTGACACTTTGACATCCACGTCAGGTATTCTGTTTAAAGCGAAATATGATAGAAGATTCGACGCGTTCAATTTCCTGGTAACCACTTGTCAAGAACTAACCGAAGGAAGCTAGAAAAGTGGAGGAAAGCAGGGACAAAAGCTGAGAGTGCAATCTACGAAAGAAGAGTTACAGCACAACGGAGGATCCATAACAAGAAGGAAAATTCACGGTGAACCGGTATCGAAATCCCTTTCTTCCACGACCTTTCCGCTAGTCCGAGGGATTAGCGAGAGGATCGGGAACTGGTGATTTGTAGACGACGGGCAAATAGATTTCTGGCAAGTAGAATTTCGTCGACAAAAAAGAACCTGTTTGCATGGTTTTGTACCGGATATACATTGCCGATTTTCTCGAGGTTTTCGCTTCGCGTAGTTACATAGGATACAACTTATTCATCTACTTGTTACGAATAAACGCATTTGCACCGACAGGTAGTCACCGGATACGGTCGCTAAGAGAAACAAAAGTGTCGCAAAATATAGATGAAAAAGAATAGCTACGCGGTAAATTTAGAACGAAGATAACGCCTCGTAGATCACTCGCTTGAACGATACGTCGCTGATGGAGAAGAGATCTACGCGGTTCGAAAACTTACCTCGACAGGAAATATCAGAGATTTAGGATATCCAGATGGAAATATGCAGACTTGTGAGCGTAACATTGAAATACTAACGGTTTCCTGAAAGGTCTAAGTGGCGCATTAAAATTGATCGATGCAAGAATATGCGAACCTTTTATGCAGCAAACACGAATCACCGATCAATCTACGCTCCACCAGAGACCTTGCATCGACCAACGACGTTATCGGTCAATAATAGCGGTACGTTCTGTTCACAGGGCAGTGTGGACGACTGCGTGCTGAAATTGAACGTCGAATTATCTCGAGAAGCATCGCGTGTTTCATAAGGTAAGGGGACCAGATGAACGATGCGTATTCCAAGTGGAGCCTCACTAACGACCAGTATAATAATCTAATCGTCGAAGGCTGGATGAAATCAGAGGAACAGCGTACAACGAGTCCTAAGGCTCTCTCGAGGATGTGTTTCGGATACCTTCGAAGCGAATAGAGAAGGTTAGGTCATACTGGCAAGAGCCATAATGAAAGAGTCCAAGATGACGGATCACCGGAAATGAATAACTAATAATAATCTTTTACCATTTCACTCCAATACTTTTCTACGTGGAACGACGAGAACGGTCTATCTACGTAAAAAAAAAACAATATGCATCTCTAATTGAAAAAATCATGCGATTGTTGATCGAATATACACCATTGCACAACAGAAAACAGTAAACAGAAAAGAAACACGATCCTACGAACGTAGTACTTCTTCTTTTGACATTTTTCTCTATCCACACTGGTAACGACGATGTTACAACCCGAAACAATTGCGCGTGATCTATTTTGTATATGTAATATATACCATATATATTGTAAAAGGATTATTAAAAATATACGACAAGTAGTACATTTGCAACGTCGAGTACGATAAGTAGGTGATATCGGTAAAAAATTACTTATTTCCAAAGAAAAGCAGTGAAAAAATTCCATCTTTTTTTACCCCACTAAAGACATATTCTTCGTGCTCCAAATTAAAATACAAATACCCTTCCTCGACAACCCAACTTCTGAACTAAAAAGCTCTACCAAACCACTAAAATTCTTCAAGTAATAGAATTTCACGAACGAAATGCAAATGGAGATTAAGACGTTCTTAAATCAGCGATTTAAAAACACAATTTAAAGTCGAGCAGGTGCGTGCTATCTCTTTCGGCGAAGATCGAGAATTTCGAAATAGACGAGGAGCAACGTTGAACATCGGATTAAAGTAAAACGTCGGAGGAACAACCGGAGAACCGAGTGACCAAATAAACCGTGGACCGAGATTAATGGAGCAGGGGAAACGCGGCAGTTTGCTTAATTTTCGCGGGGTTAAGGAACGCGAAATCGAATGGTAACCTGCTGGAGATTTGCTGGAAACGAGGAAGAAGAATCGATTACGGGGTTGAATGTCCCTAGCTGCTTCGGATAATCGAAATTGATACGTTTCCCGTAATTCGGTGACGTTTTCCACGTCTGGTTACTTCCGATGGGAAAATATCGATTTTTTTGTACTTTGTGGTTTAGATAATACTACAACGCCTGCGTATTTCTCGATAGCAAAATATCCAATTTTTATTCGTAATACAACGTACGAGAATATTTAAATGTTTCCTTTATACTCTAATTTCTCCTTAAACTACAAATTTAATTACAAAGTTAACCACCGTGAGAAGGCAAGAAGAACTATATTTGTGACTGTCGAGAGCAAAGTTCCTTTTTCTACGGTAGATGAAGAAAGAAATCGAGGGGGAGAGATTTCTTTCGTGATCGAAGGCTGGAGCCGATAAACCGGAAGCCGATTAAATTTATAGACCAGGAAGAAAGGTCCTTTGTCGTTTCTTGTGAATTTCGTATTACAATGGAGGATTAAAGTGTGCAACGGACAGGCTCATTGTATCTTGCTTCCAGATTTCATTTTCGAAAATCGATTCGGCCAGAATGTGCCCAGTATTTTCACTTCATTTTTCATTTATCTTTATCGAATTAATTTTTCTCATATTCCTTTCAAATTTTTTACGAACGAATACTTCCATAAATATTCGTTTGTTCGTTTAACGTATATTTCGTTAATTTCTTTAATCGTTAATTTCGTTAATTCTTCCCAATTCTTTATGAATACAGATGGACGTTTGAAGAAATATTTATAGACGATATCGTTCGTAGAAAAAGTTTGACAAAATATTGAGAAATTAACGAAAAGAAGGTACATGAAAAATAGAGTGGAAAGAGGCAAGTACAAGCTTGATACATTAATCAAACGCTTTAAATCCAGTTAAACTATACAGAGTATATTTACAATTTCTGTTTCTTCTTTAAATAATATTTTGTTTTAGGACTTGTTCAAGAGTACATGCATGTGGTAAGTTTTATTCAAATAATCTTGCACAGTAATTTACCGAATAATAATATCATTAAACTGAGAAATTAGTAAATTGAAATTGTACGATGTAGGGATTTATCAATTTTGATGATTCATAAAACAGTCGCGCATGGCATGCATTTTTTGAAACTTGTGAAAAGGGATTAGTTCAAAGCATAGGTACCTTTCTCCGTTACTTTCTCTTTCTATGCACCTTTCCTCTCTTTCTAATTTCATCGGACGATGGCGAACAATTCGGACAGAGCAGCTGTATAATTGTCGGTAATTCGATTCTCTAACACAGTCTAAACGGAAAAACTGTCGCGTTCGTTGCGCAGTCTGTCGCGCTTGTGCTTAATTGAGTACGCTAATTAAGGACGCGATTGAGCGATACCTCACACCCTCGAACCACCCCGTCACACACGCTTGTCGACACACTCGTGCCCTGCTCTTGTCGAAAGCCTGCGCACGCGATTTCGCTCCTCTCGCGTCCAACCGGAGACAAAACGAGCAGTTTAACAACTGTTTAACCCCTTATTGTCCGATTGGCCGAATTTTCAATGTGTCCACCATTAATGGAACGTCCTGTTTTCCGTTTCGCCATTGAAAGAACACCAAAAACACATTCGCCCGCAAAAATATCGTCAACGATAGTCGGTTATCAAAGCAAATTCTGATCAACGCCACCTAAAAACGCTTCGACTTTTTGTTCGACGATTGTCTCTTTCGACTACCGCGAAAATCTAAAAAATCGCGATTAAAGCGGTCGCCTGGATAGGAAAGTGTATTAGAAGCGGAGCTTCGGGTGTCACGAGCGAAAGCGTGGCCTCGTTGGAGAAAGGCTCGGCGCCGGAGCGCGCGCGGCCGCCAGGCTGATCAAATTTTCGGCGCGGTTGACGGGCAACATGGCGAACAAAGTTTGCCGAGCGCGGCAGCGTTAATTCGGTTTGCCCCGTGTTTTTCCACCGCGGAAAGACGTCCCGGGGCGATGTTGCTCTCCCGTCGTAGACACCGTGATAGGCGAATTTTAAAGCGTGCACCACACCCCTATCCCGTCACGCGAGCCTGATTCTCCCGTGAAAAAATTCGATTCCCGCGGCTCAATCCGGAGTTTAATATGAATTTCATAATCAACGCGCTTTAAGCACTTTCTCTCTCTCTCTCTCTCTCTCTCTCTCTCTCTCTCTCTCTCGTTTCTACCTCAGTTGCATTGTTATCAGTGCATTAGGATAATTGTTAATATGGATAATAAAGAGATTCCTCGAGGCTCATCGTAAAAGCCTATAAGTCAAACTAACCGTTGATATTCACGCCGACTGATTGAAAGAAATTTGCAGTCTAAACCGGAAGATGTCCAGAATCCCCTAGACTTCGGTAGATGTCGATATTATCAGGAAGGCGGATTCCAGAGGTTTTCGTTACGGTTCGACTCTTTACCACCGGTTGGAGGAAGAGGAAAACACGACGATGCAATCGAAAGGGGTTGTGTACGAAGCACGTGGCGCACTAAAATCGTACGAGGGATCCGTTTTCCATTTGCCAGCGGCGGGGCACCGCGATTTCCCCATTTTCCACGATCGTACCCGATAATGCCCAACCTTCTTATTATCGTTCATCGAATATACGCGGTCCTCTCTGCTACTTCCTCTGTATATAATTTCTCTCCTTTGTCTACAGCGGATTTTACATTTTTGTAAATACACACGAACAATTAAAACACTGGACTTTATTAATAGAATTCGGAGAATTGTTCTACTCGTTAAATACATCGCAGCAGACACTGTACTTTGAATATTCTACGTAAGGTGTTTCAGTTGACTCGATCAGATCGATCGAAAGCAAAGAGGGGAGAAAATCCTCTAAAATATTATAAATCGTTGCGCGAAACAACTTTCGGTCAATACGAATACATTAAACTAAATGCTGGTTGGTGGATCTAATAAAACTTGAAAACTGTTTAAAGTCGAGCAACTTACTTAACCCACTAATTAATTATATCTTAAACGCTCCGGCGGAGCCATTAATCACTCTCTCCCGAGCAACTGAATCCATTATTTCCCACCTGCGCGCAGTCTTACCCGTGAAAAACTTTCGATCGAGACGTTTCCGAACATTCGCCGTAACGAGCCTGAAGGATACCATCCCCGTCTCTCTACAAATAATTATCCAGTCTAGTGATTCGATACGATGACTCAAAAATTCAGTTTTAATACAGCTTGGTCTAGCGTAATTTACACAATACAATATGTTTTGCTTACTTCTCCAACTACACATTGTATTTTTTAAATACAGTCGATTGTCTTAAACCGACCTACAGCCTATAAAAAGATAGTTAACCAGCGGTAACCACGAACTACAGCGTAGTTAATCTTGTTGAGAAAAATAAAGAACATCAAATTATTTTAAATTTCTACCCTGGATTTTTAAGTTTTTTTGAATAATAATTTTTTTCTGGTTATTTATATTTATTTTTAATATTAATGAAGAATAGAAATTTTTCTGCGCTTCCTACACCCGTAAAGACTATGAAAACGGCATAAAAATTGCACGAGAAAAATCTACCGACGAAAAAAACCCAAGATTTTTTGGGCTTTTATGGAAAAAGTTGCAGAGTGGTGTCTTGTTTTAGTCAAGAGTTGTAACCACCGATGCGTTTCGAGAAGTGGATACTTCAACCGTTTCTCTTTTTTTTCGCCCAGGAGCTTGGTAAAAAATCTGACACCGGAAATCAATGGCTTTCTACAAATACGCGGTGGTCGAAAGCAAGGGAAAATATTGCTTTTATTTATATTTATCGCTTTGATCGACAGATTGAAATTCTTATAATTCGTTTGCAATTAACATACTACGATATTTCGTAATATTGTCTATAATAATACTCTCTTGAAGCGATAAAAACGATGAATATCAAAAATCAAATAAAATATATAAGGTAGCGGTCATCCCAACCATAAGTCAAAATTCGAAACGAATTTACAGCTCGTTAATTCAGACGTCAAACAAAAACCAACACGCAGAAACTAAAAATGCACGGAGAGAAGGTTGCCAGGGAATTTTATAATTTTTCAGGGCGTACGCGTTGGGGGAATTTCGCGGCTTTCAACTGACCCAGTCGCCCCGCGAATTTCAATGGTTTGGCGTCCCGATGTTTGTCCGTTTTCACCCCCTCCGGCTTGTACTCCCTTCTGTACACCACCCCTCGACTCGCACAAAAGCGCCGGCTGGGTTTCCATTAGTTTAATTACAGACAAGGTCGTCGTCGTCGTCGTCGTCGTCGTCGTTGCCCGAAACATCGTTTCGAAGCTGTTCGAAGCGGCGGAAGTTAATTTCGTGGAAAAGGTAAATCGCAAGACGTCCAACCAGACCTTCCAACAACTACGGAAAAATGCTAGCTTTGAAAACAGGATGGTCATCGCTTTGACGATACGACGATGCGAGTGCAAACCTCGTCGTAAATTAATCTCATAAATTATCTCAGCGCGCAATATTATCGTTAAATTTCAGATTATTTTACAAACGCATATCTTCGTGTCCACGCATAAAGAAGTGGAATCTGAGGAAAAACTTGTTGATTTATCGAGTATTACAACGAGTAGTACATTTTGGATATTCAGTATTATGAAATATTTGACACGGCGGAAGGAGTTCGAGATGATTCGGGTATGTTTTGGCTTCGGCGAGTCGAGCTTTTAACAGAGAAGAAGATGGGAAGGTGAATGGAGACGCGAAACCGGCGGACAAGAAGTTTGTATCTTTGGGGAATCGTGGTTGAATAGGTAAGGTTTGAAGGTGGATATTTTGGGAAGTGGTTGATTCGCTTTCAAGAGTTTCGAATTCGTGGATCAGAGAACTTTCAAGTTTGACAAAGTCTAAAAATTAACGTCGTCTGAAATCTAGACAAGTCTGATACTTCATTTTCCCGATAACTTTCTTTCGTAGCATTTTTTCAATTTCCAATAATTTCCAAATTTACAATTACCACCGATTTTATAAATCGTGGAAACGCCATCGTTATTAATTACGAATAAACGATCTGCCTTCTTATTGTTCAACATCGATCGTTCGTGACTGTAATTCATCGCTCACCTATTACCTCTCATTACCTGCTATTAATCACTCTTGATCACAGTCATTTGTTTCTAGTCATAATTCAGTATCACACCACTAGTGATTACTATAAAGACCTCCGTCGAACTGTATCGATCATCGATGACGAGTATAAAGAGTTATTGACTGCTGTTATATCGTAGCGAATGGTACATTAACTGCCGTAGATAATTACGCACTACGATGCATCAAACGATGCAAACAGTTCTATACTCCAAACTTGATCGAACAACGCACACTGCCCGAACGCAAGATATTATCATACATCCATCGTAGCTTTTCAATCGGTAACATCCACTACGAGAACTTTGGTACTTTCGCATAATTACATTTCTATAAATCGCGTTAAACCAGAGCAAACATCGTCGTTTCTGCAGAGAACGTTCGTCGTACGATCCTCGTAAATCGTTATCATTTGCTGCAAAAAATGAAGTAGAAGTTGCGCAAAAATTTTCTATAAGCATTATCCGATACGAAGAAGCCCGTATCTCAAACTATATCGAACAACGCTGATTACCGTCACACGACAAACCAGTTAAAGGCCGCCAAAAAGAATTTCCACGACGTCAAACGACGCGCACAAGCGCATACTTCGCTTTGATACTAAATCAAACAACGGCGGTTGTCGCGAGCACAGGAAGCTCGATCATCGGCGACGTCGCGATGCGAGGCAGCGAATCAAAGGCTGGTATCGAAATGCCTCGAGTTCGGGCTACGGAAAGCGAGGGTGGGCCGTTCCACGACGAAACGTTCGTTCCATTGAAATATGCACACGCTCCCGCAACGAACGCCCGACGAATACTCGGCCGAAGATCTTGCAAAATACACGTTAACTTGCAGGCAAACGAGCTCTCGATCTCCAACGAGGGCGCATCGCGTCCCGACCACGGTTATCTCGAATCAGCTCTTTGTTGCGACCACCCCCTCCTTTTCCATCCGTTTTGCCGCTGCACCGTGCGAATCAACTAAATTAGAACCGAACCGTGCTACTGGCGACCAATATCGTTCCACGCCGCCCTCAGCGACGCTGTCTAATGCTATTAGGGGCGAGTTTCACCAGTTTCGAAATTGTGTAACGGTAAGTGTGTACACTGTACAGTGGCTACAAAAAGGAACCGAACGCGATTGAATTTATTTCATAGTTGGACTACGCATCTACCAGTTTGGGAAATTTCAAAATAGACAGATACGCAGAATATAAGTAATACGGAAAAGTGTATGAAATGTACAATGTCGAGCGTTTATTTTTACATCCAGCAGATAAGAAATAAATTCCTATTTGGCCCAAAACTTGCCCCAAAAACCGAAAAACCGTCGGGAAAACTACCAAAGCGATCAAATGCCTGGCAACTCCTCTAAAACACTGACTCGAATCATTAGCCCGATCGCAAAAACCAAACAGAACCGGAAAAAAGAGAAACACGAGGGAAAACACGCGAAAATCGGGGGGAATGGCAGCGGCAGCAAACAAGGGGGAACTTGCACGGTATAAAACACGAGAAAGCGTGTTAGAAACGGTAACGAGAGAGGCACAGGTCGTCTCTCCTCTCTCGCCTCGGACTTTTACTTCATCCAGCTACTTCGCTCCAGCCGATTTTTCCGCTGCCGCCGCTTTTTTTCCACCGGCGGCTTCCGCGCATTTTATTAGGCCCGTTACAGACCCGTGTCGAAACAATAACCATTGTTAAAGTTTCGCGGAGCAATGGCTGCCCGCTCGCTGTTTGCACGGACAAGCTTTCCGCTTTGTTTCGACCTAGGCGCTGGATTTCAGTTGGCCGGCTTGACTACGGCCCCCATTACCACCATTCCGGCTATGTACACGCCGTACACCACCTACGGCCATCTACCGCTTTCTACGGTCGTTTCGGAAAGCTCACAATGCCCGTTGCTGCTTCGTTTTCGATCTAAGCCGCGTTTTTTTAATTACATTCCTCACCGGAATAACGAGTTTTCTTCAATGGCACGTGCAAATGGATCCTTGAAGCGAATCGGCGACACCGCTTTTTCGTGCCTGCGTGCAACTAATTGCACGATTAAAAATTTGCAGATCTCTTTTCCTTTTCTCATCGCGTCATTACCGTTTTTGTTAAGGTTTCACGCATAGATGGCTTAAACCGAGTTTACGACGCTTCGCAGCTATTTTCGACTGTTTTATTTTATTCGCGTATCGTTATCATTCACTTTCATTTAGTGTCGTTTAGAGCTGCAAGAACTTCTGACTTTAAGGTTAACCGGGGATAATACATAGTTTCTTCCCGCACCTCGATAGCGATAAATCTCAATAGCATCGTAAACTAGTCTTAGTCCCGGCACTACGCGAGCGATAGGTATCGTTATCTTGGGTTCTGTGACGCGTGATCCGCTCCAATATCCTGAAGCCGATGTTTTCACGGACGATACCACTGTCCAAGAACTAATAAATAATTAGCCAGTTCCTGGTCGGTCGGCACTCAGCCATCTATCAGGAACAGAATCCGATGCATCCTACCCTCGTGGAAGGGGACGAGGGATACGGGTCTCAGACTCTAGACTCGCACACGATCAGTCGCGGCCGAGATATAACAAGCTACTCGAACCTTCAAACTAAACGCATCGCAAATTACTCGTCGTGTATTCGCTGAACCCGTTATATCGTGCAATCGATTTTAAGGTCGCGAACCGCCAACTATTCGCGACCTTCGCGAAGAATCATGCATTTACGTCTTAAATCTTCAGATAATAAGCTTCAGTTTACGGCCCCTATAAAGCGTAAAATATCCAGCCCGTATAACACGACGAGGTTCTAGTCGCCTTAGGATGAAAAATTCAGCGCCGCCTCCCCTGATCGAACTTAAATTACCAAATCAACGATAACATATGCAGAACCAAAATGGATTCCTCGACGGTGAGTAACTCGGAGATGGTTGGTCCGACGACCACGTGCTGGTTACGATCAAGTATTAAACGCGTTATCAGCAGCCCTCTTTCCTAATTCCGGCATCCTGAATCTCATCAAAATTATCGGCTCCCCGTAGTGTCTTTTCTTACGTTTAATTAAAGACTACAAAATTAATTAAGCGATTCAATTAACTGGCTACAGCGTGCACCTGTGAAGAGGTTGTCACCCCCTTTTCACCCTCTTCTCTCCGACTTCCTCTCTCTGAGGCGGGGGAATCGAGACAAAGCTGATCGTCTCCGATCTATCTTTGCACGAAATTTTCCTTCCACCTTTATAATTAGACTATTTTTAGAGCTGTTGTACGCTCTATGGAGAAGAGGAATCTTTGTATCGTAGAAAATCTTCGAAACCAACGACGACCAATAACTTTTCAAGAAACTTTGTGAAATCAGAGTCCTTTTTGCTCAAAAATGCCTGGGGAACTTTCAATTCTTCTTTCAATTCTGGAGTCGACTCTTTTAAACGACATACTGCGACAAACATCATGCTCTTTGTAGAAAAAATGAGATTAGTTCGGCGAGTAGATACTCGACGAATTCCTTTCGAAATTTAAGCAAAACAAAGCTTTTCCGAGCATAGACTCCGAGGTCTTTACTTTCGAGGATTCGACAAATTTCGAAACGAAGAAGATGCCATCGGATAGTAATTTCGCGCGGCCGCGACTATCGCTCTTGTTCGTCGGCGAGAAATAGCTAATAAACTAGAATTACGGGATAAATCGGTGTTAAGGAGGGCGAAGACCGAGAAGGGAGAGCAGTGAGTCTCTTCGGCGTAATAAGGACGCCATCGAAACTTTATAAACTGAATATTATTGAGATAGCGCGCGAGCCGCGGCGTGACAGTGAGCGATGAGGCGGTTCCCAGCCGATTTTCTATTAAACGCCGATTTATTTATGGAATATTCGATGGGACGTGTCCCGGGAAGAGCCGCGGGCGCATCGAGAAAAATTCAAATCAGCCTTGTCGCGCCATCACGCCCAGAATTTTCCTCGCAAAAATAATACCGCGGCATAGACGTCCTCCTGAAAACCGGAAGCCTTCTCCGAACACCTTTGATTCTCCTCTCGATTTTTCGTCTGTTCTCGTCTGGTACCGAGTCTTCTGACAGAAAATTTCTGTCTATCGTATTATATACGTTTCAGAACGGAGATGATCGCCGGTATCGTTCGAACAGCGAAGAATGCTTCTTAATAGACAATTAACGAACGTCTCACGATCGTCCCAACAGCCAAATCGTTCGAGTTAAAAACAAGGTAGACTTTTCGTAGTCTTCTTTTTTTTCTCCTTTTTTTTCTTGACTAGACGCGGAATAGCGCATTTTTAATTTCATTATATTCGCTACTTTTGCCATTCTCTTCTTCTCTTCTTCTCTTCTTTCTTTCTTAGAACAAAGCATTCGATCAACCTTAAAAACTGAAAAAACGCCTTTCTTTAAATTATTGTACTCCATTTTCCAAATGTCTGCCCGTAATTCAATTTCCAGTTGAAAAAAGGTCTTCGACTCCCTTTCAAGTAATATACACGGGAGGAAATCGATTTTCGGTAATATTCTTTTCATCGTGGCTACCAGGAATGATTTTTAATGGGTAGAAGGTCCGATAGATGTGCAATCATTTACCCTACGTCCCACGTTTTATCGAGGCAAGATAATTATTTGCGTGAATAGAGGTGGCTGCGACGGAGCAGAAATCCATCACACTCGATCAACCGTCGTTTCATCTCCAATAATGTCTAACAGTCAGTCAATTGACGACGTATCCCCCGGTTCGTTTATCTTTTTATGTGCTCTTTTACCATCCAAAGGACAACCTCGCCGCTTTCAAAATGGAAAATTCGCCAGGATATACAGGGTGTCTCGTTTTAGTCTACCCACTCACGTATCTCCCAGCATGTTTCAAACACGACATGTTTTACGAGATCAAAGTTAAAAAATCCTTTAAAACTCGTTCGTAGAAATCGTTCGTCGACCCAAGTACCTCGATGCTTAATACGAATACTTGATATTTTCCTGTAGGGCTTTAAAAATTGCATCGATTGGCGTACAAGAGGGGATAGCGTGCAGTTTCACTTTGAAAAACAAAGATCAGGTTGAAATCTCGAAGGCACGTATACCCCTCGAAACAAGGTAAGTTTCGTTCGAGACGAGAGTAGCCTCGATAACGAGACAGCCTGTATAAAGAGACAGATTCGTATTCAAAGGGAATTGAATTTGGAAATTCTGACATATCGATTGTCTTCTATATTAAAAGATATATATATGTCGGGTTAACATTAGAATTAGGGTTAGGGGCGTAAAACGAATCTTCGTTTGGATTACGCGTCGTCGTTATGCGACAGAGAAGACATTGGCTAGTGCAAATACGATTACCATAGAACCGGACAAGTAACCGTGGTGATTAGATACTCGAGAGACTAATGACAATGATCCTAGGTTCAATAACGAATCCGCGGACAACGGGACGGTAGTCGTACGCACTCGCAAAAAATCTAAGTCGGATTCTGTGTTAATATTCGCTGACCGTAAGGAGTTAATCCTTTTTTGTCGATGAGACTGCAAGAGAGAATGACTTTCCGTCCCGGTGATACCCCAGAGGAAAACTATGACGGGGTGTGTCTAAGGACACGAGATCATCGGATTCGTCGGGGACATCTTACGTTCGGAAAGTAAGGGAAATTGACGTTGCTGCTAATTGGCCAATCTCCATATCGGTAGTTAGAAAAGGATGCTAGCCGCCCTTGAGGGAGGGTTGCTAGTGGGAGACGTCGTTCGTGGAAAAATAGGTCTCTCCTGTCTTCCCGTAACTGGGACAAAGACTGTGTATCTGTTGAAGGATTTTAGGTAACTAGATATTAGTGTTTATGACGGTCCTCGGGCTAGCCGATCACGTACTGTGGAGACGCGTCGACATCTGGTAAACATCCTGCCCGGAGAATAGGACCTGCGTGTGGCTAGCTACGGGACAGAAACCGTTGGAATGTTTACTGCCACGTGCCGCTACAAATCTTTCTTTTAAGGAGAGCTATAGGATTACTCAATGCCTTTGTTAGATGGAGAGTTCGTCCCGTTGACCGCGGCTACGTTCGGCGACTAATTGTCGCCTCGAGCCCAAGCTCATTGTCACAAGTCTCAAACAAATACAATCGGTTAGAATGACGGCAAATCGTTTAGTTACAAATGTAGATTTTAATTACAATGTTTTTATGGATTTTCCCGAGGTTTCAGAGGGAAGGCACCGGTATCCTCTTATCTCCGACATATATTAAAATTATTTCTATATTAAAATTTCGTTCCTTTTTAATCGTTATTTCCATTTCCTCTGTTCGATGGTAAACATGGAAATTAATAATACGCGTTAAAGTGGCAAACACGGAAATTGATAATACACATTACACGTTCGAGGAAAAATTCCATTCGAAGGTGAAAATTTCACAATTTTTAACGACGAAAAGAGGTGGACGTTAATTGGTAAATCGGAAAAACAAATAAACGCACGATTATTTACCTAAAAGGAAAGTGACGTGGCAGATTGGTCAGGCGATACCACGTATTTCACATCGCGCGAACCAACTAGTACTTTGAATCCGAAAATAAAAACTAGGGCAGAGAAAGAAAAGTTGAGTGAAAAGTTAGGTAAATGTTGCATAAAGGCAGGGAATGAAATCCAACGCGATACATTCGGAGTCTTAAAGTGATTCACAGGTCCAGTTTTCGCGGAAGAGGCCCGTTTCGTTCTCCGACTACGAAACGGGGCGTCGCATTCGCTGTTTTGCATTCCAGCCTTTATAAACTCGCCTAACGGCAATGGTTATCGCCGTGAGAAAGCCCCGGTCGTTTCGAAAGAACGCGATCGAGCTGAAACGGCACGCGGTTCGGGAACAGGCGACCATAAAATCACGGCGAATCCCTTTAATTGCCGAATGGCCGCTTTGGGCGCGAAAATCGTTTGTAATTTCGCGCCACTAGTTGCTGCTCGCTATAGCAGGGGGCGAGATATTGCGCTTCGGATCGTAGAAAATGGTCTTTAGTATCTCGTGAATTTCGTAAGTGATATTATCTTTTGGCTAAACAGAGAATCTGAAATTTAATCGCCATTACCAATTATCGACGAAAGTATCCTATGCTCTTTGGATATCAACGAATTATCCCTATTAACCAAATCTTTTCCAAATTTCAATAACCCAAAGTTCCTGTAATATACCTGCAACATTATTAAATTTAATATAAAATACCGTAGAGACACGACGATTAAATTATGCAAGGAATATCTATATCGATTGAAAAAACAGTAAAATTGATCAGAAAACAAATTACTGTTCGACTCGAACGGTATACGAAAGAGTGTCTTATAAAACATAAAACAAGCCGCGCAAAATCTCAAGGAAGAACAAAGAAAGGGAAATATTTGAATGCTTTAAGAGGCTAGAGAGGGCTTGGCGTGATCGTCGACACGAAGCAAACAACGGAAGAATTTTTAAAGGTGCATGAAAATGCGGAATGGGGAAAATGGAAATGGGCGCGAGGGTGAAAGAGGATTAAGAGAAGGCCTTTGAATAGCCTAATAGACACAAAGTCACCAGAAATAAGTTTCATAAGCTCACTGAACCGATTCGGATCCTCTGTCCGACGCGGAATGGCCACGGATAGCAGTCGAGACCTGTTGCATCGCAACGCTGTACCGGCTTTAGAAAACCGACTTGGATCTAGATATTCTCGTTTCACGAATTAGAATTTTCGTGCGCGACCTCGCGCCGCGACAATTTCATTCTCGAGTTTACAAGCTTTCAAATTTTTACATCGTCGGATCGTGAAAAGATTACAAAATATCGGATATCTGTAGATCTGGAAATTTTCGAACTTTCGAGTTCTCCGATTATCAAACGCGCAAAAACTTCGGACGTTCAGTTTCGCGGTATTCGTCTGCGGAAATGTAGAAAATACAAATAAGAATTCGTTATTTTATGGAAATAAAACGGTTCGCTCAATATGAAAATTAATTCCCTGTTTTCGTGTTTTCAGGACACAAAACCACGCGGTAAATTAGTCGCGTCCTCGACCAACACATCGATAGATATCGTATCAGTGGTAGCCACGTAGATTCCTCGCAAGTATTTCCGGAGGAATTTTAATTAATATACCGTGGTTCGCAGACATTTAACAACGTCATTCTTCATTCTTTTTCATTCATTTGCAAATATCCGTCTTCTATTTTCCTATAAATTTCAGTGTAGCATATTCGACATATTTTTGAACCACTTATTTCATATTACTAATTTAGATATTTTCTAATAGAAGAAGAAGAAATTATAATACCAATTCGTACAAATTAGCGATATAACAAACTTATATTTAGCCGATCTAATAACACTACATAAGGCATCACTGCGAATTTAAAGCGTTCGTTCGATAAAAATGGAGCATCAAAATCGAGACAAAAAGCGAAACGTTTCTGCTAATAAAAGGGATCGTAACATCGGTCGAAAGTTGCAGTAAAAGCTAGCCAGCCGTAAATATTAAACAGTACGGTTCGAAACGAGGGCCGTTAACGCGAAAGTGCGATAGGAATTCGGATGGAACGACCGCGACCGGGTTTACGCCTCGATCAGTTTCGCCAACGATGCTTCTAACGTCTCTCTGCATTAACGCGTGCGTCCATTTGCCGAATTAAAACATCAGAAAAAGCGTATAACGGACAAAGAGTCCGAAAGAGCGACGAATTACGCGATCGAAAAGAGCAAGAGTGAAAATTGATTAAAACCCTACAGATGGAAGAAAATCGACGTTGTTTGAAATTTCTACTTCAATAGGTAATAATTTATTCGTCGCGTGTTCAAACGGTGTCTCGCGGATACGTACGAACGTCGCAAGAACAATGGCATCTGAAAAACTTCGTAGAATTAACTTTTCATCACTTACCAGACGTTGGAAATTATCCAGCCAAAGAACGACCATCGAGACACACGAATACATACATATACATGGTATAAAAACATCTTAACAACGACAAAAGCATGCCTTCTTCACATTGATAGAGAAACTGAAGAAAACACGGAAATAATAAAGGAAAAAGGAAATGACGCGTCACGTGCTCGCGACGTGGCAAAAGAAGCAAGCTCTACACGCCATCAAGTACGCTTTCGGCAACGGTGCTGTACAGGAAAATAATCACTGAGACAAGAGAAAGCTCGGAAAGGGTGTACGACGTTGGTTCACTTACCCCTGACACCGACTCATCTTTATCCTTTTTATCCAAATTCAACGTTTTCTAGTATTTCGATAATTTTCGTTCGATCGATCGTTCATCCACTACGTACCGATTTCTTGCTCCGCGGATCGAATTCGCGTTTGATTAATCCTTTCAGCGGCAACCAGTTTTTTCAAAACGGACGCATCTGGAGAACAAGCTCTAAGATAATTTCTCAGTGCCACGAATCGTTTGGAAAGAATTTACACCGAATTTACACTCGAAGAACGAAACTTGCTTCCTTCAATTTCTTTTTCATGCTTGTGATGCCAACTTCTCTCTCTTTTTCTTTTTTTTTTTTTTTTTTTTTCTTGTATTGCACGTAATAGGAAATTCTTTCAACGGAATGAGAAACATTTTTATCACACGCTTGTAGGATATTTTTTTCGATGATTCGTATCTGATATCAACGTTAAATCGTTTAGCGCCGTAATGTGGTACGCGCACAGAAATTTCACAGAAATAAAATACGTTTCGCGAATGTTTTAGCCAAGTGTCGTTTTCTTTTTAAAATACGGTAGATAAAAAAAATATCGACATTTAACGTCTTAAAGAAACGATAACGATAAGCAATGGTATTATTCGTTCGTGTCATGTTTTGTGGCTTCTTGTGCTACAATATATTTGTGCTAATCGTATTTTACCGCTGAAAGGATCGATAGATATACGTTTCGGCAATAACGTTCGATAAATGCGTTCCTTCGGAAATTTCCTTATTCTGTGAATTCTGCAGAGATTTCTTTTAAATTTGTAATTTGTAATTTCGTTGAAATTTGAAAGATACGCTGCCAATCCAAACTGGATGATGGCGACTCACCTTTATTCCGAGGGTAGGAGTCAGCATCCCATAGTCGGTAAGGGGTGGCAGCATAACGGGGGGTAGGTTTGCCATCATCATACTGTCTAGAATCTTCGCACGTACTTTCCCTTCGTGCACAGAACACAAATCAATTTATTGCTTACTAGACCTACCTGGAACACAGAAAGACAGAGGAAACGTTAGCTAAGCACGACAAAAGTGAAAGAAAATTGGAAAGGTAAAAATAAACGACGAATTATTACAGAGACGAAGAAATACCGTTAAATTAGCGCGGTAAAAGATTATTTGGCAAGCTTACAAGGCGAGTATTATTCGAGTCGAAGTTAGAAAATAATCCTCTCGGATACTATTTTTCGTTTTTGGGAGCGGTGGCAATGTTTACCGAGACGCTTTCAGCCGAAAATGCGTAAAGTGGGTTAACTGTATCTAACGCGAAACAGCAACTGCAGTCTGGAACGCTGCGATATCTCAGTAAGTAACCGACGAGATCAATCGGCAACGGCGGAAACTAAAAGACAAACGTATTCGCGCTGTAGCTTCGCTTGGAAATTTATCGTCGGATCCAGCCGATCGTTGTTTCTACGTAATTATCTATCAACGTAAGAGTATCGAAATATTCATTTTGCCCCCTTTCGACGTCAGCGTGTTTCTCATTTTGGAAAGCTTTTAATAACATCAGGTGTTCGCGTTGAGTACAGTTACCCTGTACTATTGGATTTACTATTCGATAATAGATAAGGCAGCGCGAGGGCTCTCGAGAGTTGCCAGCTGATAGCCGAAACAGCGAAAATCGTTGGTAGCAGAATCTGGTTTCTTGGAAACGAGTCGCTTCTGGCATCGAGATGGTAATTCCGTATCCGCACGCATCCTCCCCGTGTAAATCGCTGGCTTAGGAGCTTGATTGTTTGCTCGCCGGCTAATTAAAGTGTACTTAGAGACCGGTTTCGTTCGTTGCCGGGATCGTCGCCGCTGTAAATCCTCAACCTCGTTTCCAGACCGTAGGAAGCTGCTTTTTGTAGCCGACAAATATTATTCGCCGTGTTTTTGCCGAGTCTTTCGAACGATCCTTTAAAATTCAAAAGTTGAAGCGCGAGAGTAAAACTAAAGATTTCAAAGTTCCAGGCAGTATTTTACCGTACAAAGATATTTACAAATTGAACGGGGGACTCGCGTGTAACAGCGATAAATGCAACTGATTTTTAAGAACTTTTCTTAGATTATCTACTATCTGCTGGTCATATGGGATTAGATCTCTTTCACACGTAAATGAATAGTCACGAAGCATAAATGTCATCGTTATTAGATACACCACTGCTGATACCCGATCGAATAAAATCGAATAAAATCGAATAAAACGAACATCCACGTGTCCTCGAGTTACCACGAGCCTTCGTCGCGTTTAAACGACTCGAGAGATCAAAGAAAGAGGGTGGTCGTGTAACAGCAGGAGGATAATTTCGTCCCTCAACCACTAAAACAGCGCGGCAACACGACGTTCACGGAAATAGAAATTTCGCCGAAGGTCTTACTTCGGCTTTGCCGGTTAAGCCGCCACGGATCGTGCTGTTACAACGTTTCCCTCCACAACCTCGTGGCACAGCAACCCTCAACGTCGCCCCTCATCCTTCGGTCCAACCCGCGAATCGACCGCTGCCACATGACACAGATCTAATTTACGAACCTAAACTGTCGTGCTGGCGTTCAAGATTGCGACTCGATGACGGGGATAAGTCGTGAAACGAGTCGGTAAAACGTCTCGTTGGCCAAAGACTTATGCACGCGCCTTGCGTTGGTCGAATATCGTCGAGCAACGCTGTCATATTGTCGTATTGTAACGCTGTGTCATGCTCACACACAGATTCAATTGAAATTGCAGTGCAAAATTGTTAGAGCTTAAAGTTGATAAAACGTTCTGATTCTGCGTTTCATTCGCCTTTTGTCACGTTACGAACCATTTTCTTTCGTATACTATAACAATTTGTAGACATGCGAATTTTCATCGACACCGTCGTATAATTATAGAAAATTCGAAGACGCGAGAGTACAGTACAGAGTGCACGACTCTGATTAAAGCGAAGCAAAGAAGCGCATCGAGTTTAGTCGTTTCGAATAACGCGCTTGTCTCTAGAGCCAATTCGAATGGACAAGCCATCGAGTAACGTCGAAGGTGCCGCTCGGAGTGTCGTCTCTTGGCGTATCCCTGTTCTTTGGTTCCATTCTACCACCTCTTCGATTCTATTCGCAAACCCAGGAAATTCTATAGAGACAAATCGCAATCTAACGACAAATAAACATCGACAATATGCCATAAAGAAGAAAAGAAAACGAGGGACGCGTGAGAATCGTCAGACAGATCGATCGCTACGCACCCTCCGGCAACTCGACACGCGGAAGCTTGCCCGTGTCGCTTAATCCTCCGTCAGATGAATTTTTTTCCACCGAGTTCCTTTCTCCCCTGTCCACGAGGAGGCGAATCCTGTCTTTCTCGCAGCCGTCGTGCCTGGAGAAAACGCCTGGTTCGCTGTTTTATGCAAGCCTCGGGTTTTATGCAATGAGACTGCGATATCAAACGGCCGCGAGAGCCGAGAGCCGTGAGCCGGTCGAGTGCCGCTGAATAAAATATCCGTTCGCGTAAAAAGAAAAAGGAAAAAGGAAAGAGGCAAAGGAAGAAACAGATAAAAAGAAAAAGAAAGAAAAATGAGGCTTGACCAGTGTCGGCAGGGTGAAGAAGCTCGAGGGGTGGCTGCGAGCCAAACGCGCCACGATTCCCCGTATTCCACGGTTGTTGCACCGCTGGATCTTGCTTTGCTCGCGGATATATCGGACGTTGTTGCTGTTCAAGCTTTTGTACGTTCCGATGCGCGCATCGTCGATGAACGCGTTGCTAATTCTCGTTTTTTCTTCCAGGTTGGAGGATTGCAATTTTATTTGGCAAACGGGATACGTAGATTTGACGACTTCTTTGTTCTCGAATCTCTGTGTGTTTCGCTGCGTTCTTCGTACCACGTGTACGTTATAGTTGATCGCGTGTTTCTCATAAGCGTGATCGTTTTATATCGTAGAATTATAATTTCATTTTATATCGGTACAGGGATTACGTGAGATTCTTAAAGGCCATGTCGATCGGTTCTACTTTATGCTAAGTTCAATTTTATTAATTTCATATTCAGATACGTAATTTTAGTTAATAATTTTAGATAATAGTACAAATATTACAATGGTACGAATATTATAATCTCGAGCCTCGCTCCGTAAACGTTTCAACGGTTACCAGAAACCGAAATCGGGGTCGGTTACATTCGTCACGTTTTTCAGTGGACGAAAATCTTCGAAAATGTGTAGAAAGATTCATACGGCATTCTCGAGCCTTCCAAATAGATTCTTAATGTTACCTATCCTGTAACTTTGTTTCAGGAAGAGAGCCAAAGGTCCGTCACCTGCCCGTTTTGCGAGAAACCCACGAAATTTTCCAATTTGCTCGTTCAAGAAAGATCCCCGTCTACGGAGTAAACATGGTACAAAATCCATTGGAAAAAATATGAGCCGCTACTAATGTGAGCCGATAGACTAAAATTAACAGATTAAAACGTTACAAAATCACAGAAACTCGACATTCAACGATAGACGATAGTTGCCGAACCCTAGCACGATCGGCAAAATTTCAACTACGGTGCAGAGATCCGTAAGTTATTCTACGATAATAACTATAACTCAAACTATAACGTCGCTCCTTTCCTCGAAACCAGTCTCCATTCCAAACGAATCAAGCAAGCGTTCATTTATCATTCGAGCACGCGAACGCACACGCACATTCGCGAATCGTTTGCAACAAGTCGCAAAGAGGAAGAGAGAAAGAAACAAACAGGCGGACAAATAGAGAGAGAGAGAGAGAGAGAGAGAGAGAGAGAGAGAGAGAGCGCGAGAGAACAGAGAACGCTCGACATTTCCATTCTCACGTCGCACATTCTCGTTTTTCCCTCTTTTTTCGCCCCTTGCTCGGAGTTAATCGCCGGAGAATTAGCCACGGTTGGATGCAGAATTAATCAAACGCGACCCGTTTCTCCGCGTGCACGGCGGAAACAGAGGGTGCAAGAGGAACTCGCGGCCAGAAATAAAAGGAGAGGACGTGGACAAGCGTCACGGGCGCTTTATCCGCTGGTATTAACGCGGAATAACGTGTGCAATTATCGCTTTGAGCAAAGTGTGGCTCTCTCGTCTATTTCCACCGAGCTCGCAGCTACGTTTAGCGCGTCCATTTCGTTGTTTTTATTGGAACGAAGAAGAGAGGAGACCCGACAAGAATCTTCTTGATGTTTACGATGTTGATGACGCGGGCGAGTTTTAGGGTGCGTTTGAGAGACGGTTTATAACTGGATGGTGGACTAACGGCACGTTAGTCGATCTGTGGCAGACCGAACTGACCCGCGTTTTCGTTTTTCATCGAGTTCTTGATTTCACTGGACAGCTACACGATCCGTATTCGAGCCTAAAAAAACAAGCGATTTGCTCTCGTAAGCTAGTCCATAGCAAGATAACGTACATACAGGGTGTCTTATTCTCCGAGGAGACGAAGCTCGACCGTGAAATCGGGGGATGATCGCGAAGATCCCAGAGAATTCTCCGATCCGAGACGATGGGTTCTTTCGAGGTTGTCGTTAACGAGTACGATCGGTCGACCGTGCTCAGCCGGTGGCTTACGATCGATCGACATCGAGCCGCTAATTGGCAATCGGTGTATCCGCATTACGGATATCGACGGTGACGCATGAACGATGACGCCACACCGATGTTTAGCACGGTTCTCTGCTAACGATGTCTGCCTTCTCCTACTACCGGTCCGTTTCATTTCGTAAAATCTTACGAAAGCAAAGTTAAACACCTAGACGTACACAGACGATTTAATACTCTTATACGGAGAGTGCAAGATAGGATTACGTTTGTACAACCGCGGTCAACGACGTGTATGTTGGACGGCTACCAGAAAACGCCATCTTCGAAGAGCAGTTCGGCGCAATTTTAGAGAGTAGCGAAGCGGAAGTCGAACGGTACCGGAAGCGATGCGCCAGGACCCCTCATCGTAGCCGGAGATGACGCGTGTTTTCAATTACTTCACAGCCGATGCGCGGTGCGCGCTCGAACGAGGGACAATTTGCATTTTTAGCCAATATTCGAGTCATCGGTTTCGACGACCGTAACGCCTCTCCCTCTCTAACACGCTCTCTCCCTCCTGTTCGTTTCAAAACAACGATTTGGTTTCGGTGTACCTGTTGCCGATTCGATCGCCCGTCAACTCCTCGCGACAACGAAAATTTCTTTCCACATTTGGAACACGCTCGCTTCACTTAGTATTTCTTTATTATCGTCTGAGCAATTTGAAAGACTGCGACGCGATAATTTGATTGGTTCTAAATGAATTGGTTATTGCACGCAACGCAAATGGAAACTATAGCTGACTGTACTGAAATTCAATCGCTGTTACCAGCAGCCAATTTGAAAAAGTTGCACCAATTTCCTCGGTTTCATTTTCCAATTACGATGGCAATTCGGAGAAAGTAAACAAAATATCAAACTAACTTATCTCCTTGCACAATTTCATTCTCGTCGTGACAGACTCTGAAAAATCGCGGAACCTTCGAATGAAATATATGTCGGGTTTACATTAGAATTAGGGTTAGGGGCGTGAAACGAATCTTCGTTTGGGTTACACGTTGTCGTTATGCAATAGAGAAGACATTGACTAGTGCAAATACGATTATTATAGAACCGGACAAATAACCGTGGTAGTTAGGTACTCGAGAAACTAATGACAATGATCCTAGGTTCAATAACGAATCCGCGGTCGACGGGATGATACTCCTTTCATCAGTGAGATCGCGAGCGAGAATGCCTTTCCCGTCCCGATGATGCCACAGAGGAAAACTATAATGGGGTGTGTCTAAGGACACGAGATCATCGGATTCGTCGAGAAAAGCCTTCGTTCAGAAAGTAAGGGAAATTGGCGTTGCTGTTAATTGGTGAATCTCCATATCGGTGGTTAGAAAAAGATGTTAGCCGCCCTGGAGGGAAAGTTGCTAGTGGGAGACGCCGCTCGTTGAAAAATAGGTCTGCCCTATTTTCCCGTAGTTGGGACAAAGACCGTTTGTCTGTTTGAAGGACTTTAGTTGACTAAATCTTGAGATTTATAACGGGCCCTCGAGCTAGCCGAACATGTGACAGAAACCGTTGGAATGTTTACTGTCGCGTGTCGCCACGAATATTTCTTTTAAGGAGAGCTATAGAATTACTCCGTACCTTTGTTAGACAAAGCGTTCATCCCGTGACCGCGGCTACGTTCGGCGACTGATTGTCGCCTCGAGCCCAAGCTCACTATCACGACTCTCGAATAATTACAATCGGATTGAATAACTACAATTGTTCACTTACAGACTCCGGTGTTCTTTCATCTCCGACATATATATTTCAATTACGATCAGGCTATTTATTCATTCCTCCGCATAACTGCTAAATCAAATCAATTTACTAATAAATTATTTGCCGGCCTGCCATGAAAGTCGACGCGGTTTACAATCGTTGTTCTTATCTGCCTTGCACTCTTAACCGTACTACACCCTCAGGACATTCCTCTCGCGAGACTGTTATTTGACTATCCTCCTACCGATCGATCTAATTTCCACTCACAGATCCCTGAAATCGTAATTCTTCGTAGTCATTTTTTTCAAACTTATCTACTAAATGCAATCGTCCAAATGTAGAATCACAAATTCTCGAATGGCCAGTGGCAAAGAGGTGCGCGACGTTAGCAGAGCAAGCTGATATAAGACGTTTAGGTTGTAAGACTCCGAGATAGAATGTCAGCGTAAACGTAAACGAAGATGTAAGAGGAAATGGTCGAAAGTCGGGAAGCGTGGATAAAGTAAATCTGACAACAACAAGTTGCGAATTCTCGTATTGACGTCCGATCGAACGGATATATTTTTAATCGATTAATTTTTAAGGATTGATCGTTCTTTTAAGCGGCCAGTAAGGATGCAGAGCGCGGAGCGAAGCTTTTTCGCTTTAGATCGAAGGCTGAGAATCTAATCCAACTGCAAAACGGGCACGTACACGGGTACTTTACTTTAAAGAGGACTTACGCGAACGCGAAATGAACTAACCAGGCAAAATAACAAAAGGCTCGATTATAGTAATCACGCAGCCAAGTCCAGGAACGTTTCCCTGATACTGAGTTTTGCTCGCGCTTAAACCTTAAAGATCCTCGATCCAATAGAGCAACGAATAACCTAAGATCTTCTTCTTTACTCCGATGAAAGTAATTTTTACCCGAGGCTTCTTCGAAAGTTTTAAGACGGCGTTTGGGTAATTGCGAAAGCTCTCAAAGTAGAAAATTATCGATAATTAATGCGTAATCTTTCGGTTACGTACCTACTTCACGCGTATCGTTCTATAGGGTTAATAAACTTTAACAATGTTCGAAACTTTCAAATTCACGAATTTGTAATAATCGTAATATCGATATCGCTACTGTGCAATCGGGAACTTTTTAAATTGAAAATTACCCAGATCAAGCTCGTAATTTAAAGTTAGGATAATTAGAATCGGTGACGTTTAAAATTTGAAATTACGACGTTTTATAGTTTTTCTTTGGCTCTTTTTAAACTTTAAACTCGGTTCTTCGAAGACCAAAGGATTCGCAGGACTTGGAAAACGAGCGGGACGTCAGCGAATTTAGAGATTGATGCAAGGACAACGCGGCTCTATAAATACATACTAACTCGACTTCCAGTTTGCTTGCCTCTGGTAAGGGACATAGTTGGTGCAAGAAGGAAACATCCCCCGAGACTAGAGAAATCCTGCGGGCATCTTTTGCTACCAGCTTCTTCCTATATCCTTCGGATAGGGGGCGAAGTTAGGGTATGGATCGTTAATTCTGATCCGAATATGCCCGGCAAGAGGGCAAAGTCGAGTCTGATTCGGTCGATTTTCGTTTCAAAACTTGGCTCCGATCCTCGGACTTTTTCTTCCGATTCTTATATGTTCGATTCTACTTTCCAGTTGCATAGAAATATTCAACAAAGCGAAACGGGAACGTTTCGCTTTCTTAAAATTTGCTGCGAGCTTGTAGTAAATTTAAAAGTTGCTGATATTAAATTACGAACCGAAATGGCGAGTTTTTCCGCCAAAAGATACTAAATTAATTTCAAATACAAATAAATAAGCCCGCTTAATTCTCGTCTCTCTAGAGAAAATTACAAATTACTTCGTAGCCGCGCGTTCGTAACATGACAAATTCCAATCAACCTAATCTCGAACCACGAATTTCCGAAATTATAAAACGCCGTAATCGCAAGATACTATATACCGAATATAAACAGCAATTTCCAGAGTAGATTAGAATTAAGTTTTCCAAGAACAGCTAAAACACAGCGTAAAATAAATTTCGACAGGGGAATCTAGTTATTTTCGAAAATCTACTCTCTTAATAGATCGTTACGCTTAATCGAAATATTCGAAGGGATGGAATATCGAAGAGGGGTTCGAATAAGACTCGGGGTAAAAAGGGCTTCTCGTTAAAGTAATGCGATTAAGTTGGGCGCGTTTTGCCCAACATGAAAGTTCCATAGTGCTCTCTCTCCTCTTCGGTAGTGCGGTGAAAAAGAGGCAAGTGGCCGCGCAAGAGCTTTCGATATTGTCTTTGAATATCGTTGAATGTTTTACGAGATGCACTCAAGCTTTCGCCCTCTGTTCTTGCGACGTTTAACGGAGGAGAGCGCAGGATAATTCGAGAATTCTCCTAAGCCGAGACTCGATGAACGTTCCTCGATCGATCTTTCTGCTGGAGTTACGAACAAATCTTCTTCTTGGAATTTAAAAAAAAGGCTTAACGAAGGTAAGCGGAAGAAGGTTGCTCGGTAAGAGAATCGACGATTGTAATCAGAATTCTGCGGAATTACGACCGAATTGCTCTACGAATATAACGGAATGATAATTACTAGACTGCGGATATTTACGCAAATTCACATTTTTATGAATATAAGTACAAAAAATCCAGCCGTTCTATTTACCGAATGTTACGGTGAGTATTAGAGTTTGGATATTTTATCTGTTGTTGTATATTTCCACGTTCAAAGTGTTCAAAGTTGCGTTTTCAGTTTCTTCGGAAAATTCTCTACTTTTTCCGCGTACGTACGCGCATTTAAGTACATTACCGATGGTATGCACATGGAATCGTGCACGCCGTTTTGCGCTTCTACCGCACTCCTACCGTAGTACGAATGACCGTTTAACCCGTTGCGATTTCATTGGATTCGAGTCAGAGACAATGGTCGTTGATTACCGCGAATCGCCGCCATTTTCAGCACAAGTCGAACGTCATAACGCGGCACGTGCCACGACTGCAATCGCATTTGCAATCTGTCAGAATCGAATTGGAGGCTGCGTCGCATAGAAACCTCGCGGAACCTGTTGCCCGCGGGTTTAACCAGACTTCTGGGACGATCGTCGAATATAATCTCGTTCCGTCTTCGGCGGGACGTCCGTTTAATTAGCGATTTGCTCGTAGTTGGGATAAGTGATTCTACCAATCGTCGATCAAAGCGCCTGTTAACGAACGCGTAGTCGAGGCTACAAAAACGTAAACATCCGCAGACAACGGATATTGGCAGCGAAACAGATTTCAGGTAAGATCGCTGAAATTCTTAAGAGCGCGCTAAAATAAATTCCATGGGAAACGTTTGAATGTTCGGAAACCACTGGGCTAACACTCGCGTAGTTTGTCTCGGTTTCTGCAAGTATTTATGGCGTGTTCTTCGCGATTTAGACAGATGCGATCCAGCTAGCAGCAGTTCGAAAACATTTACCAGCGGATTTAGTATCGGATTTGTGATTTTACAGCTACTCGTATATACGTACGTATTAAAATTTAGCTATCCTTTTCTTTCCAATTCGTCTTAACGTAGTACGTAAAATAACGTAGATATTTATGTTTCTCGGCACTCGGATATATTTTTGCGATATTAAATTGCCGCAATTACGCGTTCATAAACTTTCCGAATAAACATCGCAACTTTCAGCGAAAGAGTAACGAAGATCGGCAAAAGAAATTTGGGAAAGATACATTTGCGAAGGATAGCAAAGCGAAATATTTCAGAGGCTGAATCGAAAGTTACGAAAGGTGTTCCAAATAAATAAATTCTCGCAGAGGCAGAAATATCGCTCGTCGGCGGGAGAAGGCAATTTGCTACGTTAAATAAACGTTTTATAATTGAATAAGTCCAGGTGGAGCACGCGTAAAGAATTCAATCGCGGGTAACCACGGAGTCGAGGCAAAGTTCGCGAAATCTGTTCTTTCCTGCGAGATTTTACCTCGAGCCCGCGAGTCCGAACAATAGGAAAAAGCACTTCTGAAAAACTTGCACGACACAAAAGAAGACGCAACGCGGTGGAAATAGTTTTTCCTCTCCTCTCTCGTCTTATTTTCTTTCCTGCCTTCGTCTTGAACGCGCAACGCGGCTACGTTCGTTCTCATCCCCCTGTGCAATAACGATTATCGAAACGAACTTGCAGCAACAAAAGGAGATATTCTTTTCTCGATACGTTCCCTTCCTATAATTCGCCAATTTCTTTCTCTCCACCCTGCACCGCAAGTATGCCAAAGTTGTGAAAAATCCGTTTAAAATACGAAAAATACGATTAAACGTTGTCGTCAGGAAGATACAGAGGTAGTGTCGTGTTCGAACGGAAATCAAATCCTTTCGGTCGTAGATCACACGAAATTTATTACCGCTGCATCCAATTAACCGCCGTAGTACGTGTAAACGCGATGATTATCAGACCGCGAATTTTTACGCGTTCGTACGAAATTTAAATTTCTTTTGATAATATAAGAAATGGATGTAACGACTATCGAAAGTATAATACCTATTTATAATATTCGGTGGATGAAGCGCGTCTCTCTTTAAATTCCATTCGGTTAATCGCGTTAAATAAGTACCTTCTGTATCCACTGTACCAAGGAACCCCCGATACCTGTCCAATTCCTTTAATTACAGTGTCAACAAAATTCCGATAAATTTCCCGAAAAAGGAGAAAGAATTCAGTTTCGTGTCTAACACGTTCCTCGATTCTCATCGTTGTAAGATAAAATACGTGGTGTACGGTGGTAAGTACACGTACACACACAGAGAGAGAGAGAGAGAGAGAAAATGTCGAGAACCGGGTGCTCTCGGCGGAAGGTAACACGGTGATTCGTTAGGTTGGAGAAGGGCCACGGTTCGATGATCGTTCTTCGACACGCAGATCCTCGATACGGCCCGATTAAGTTTCCAAACGAGAATCCACGACAGGATCGCGCCGCTTAGTTAGCAGACCGAACGAGGTTAGCCTGGAATCGGCCACTCCATAACTTCCACAGCCAGGAATCCCGGTTATTCCGGCCGAGACTCGAGCCAGCGTCCAACGACCGCCGGAAACCGGCCAACGTGCAGCGTCGAGTGGACCGACCGACAGAGCGATGCTTGCCAGATGGAGATCGATTTTTCCCTGCTTCTTCGCGCGATCTATTCGCGATGCGGTGTTTGCGGCAGCTGGGAATTCGGATTTTGCGAGTTGCAGATAGTCACGGACAGCGAGATACTTCGTTGATCGGTTACTTCACGCGAAGCCTAACGTTCACTCGTGCACGGTCAACAACGCGTTCGGAGACTAGACTGGAATTTTTTAAAATTTCGAATTAAAAAAATTCGAGCAGGATTCTTCGTTCCAAGTATCGGCGATTCGGCGGACTCTAAACAAAACGTTCTATCGGCGGATTAGAGTTTAGGGAAAGCTCGAAAAATCTCAGTTCGTGAAACTATTACCATCTCGAAATATCAAAAATCTCGATCCGAAAAGTTATCGTTCGAAGGTCCACGAACCTGGCTTCGCAAAATTATCGTCTAACGTTGCAGAGATCTGGATGAAAGTGTCTAGGCGCTGGATATGCGTGGAAATCAATTTTTTTTACAAATATAATCGGAGAATGGAACTTGGGTCCAACGGTTGTCCGTAATACGATTATCGCAAAGAGCGGTACGCTTTTAACATCGTGTTCGAGCAACATCTTTCTATACTTTGAACGCATCTCGAACACCGTATCGAATTTATCGTGTAAAAGTTGAAAAATATCGGTGCTCCGCTCCCCAGCCCGTAATACCACCATAATCCGGCATCCACCGTGAAATAACTAAGGAAAACGTTTCGATTTCTCGAGTAAGCGGCGAAAGAAGGCTGATACCACGCCCTTTGAGGATTCTTCTTCGGTGTGGAGGGGGGAATGTCGGAGGCAGGGATTCGTTAATTCAGTAAACACAGAAGGGGGTTGCATCTGCGATATTAAGCAGCGTGGATAGTACAGCGAGAACAGGTCGACGATAAGGGGATGGTTATAGAGGGAAAATAAGGCGGTCTCGTGACAGCAAAGCGCCTTCCTTTCACCAGGCGGAGCGCTTCCTTATCGAAATTCTTAATTAGAAAATTTTAATTATGTTTCGAGGCCGCGCGGCCGCGTCAGACGGGGCTGGCTAAAGGCTTTTGGGAAGGGGTTGGAGAAAGAGAAACAGGCGCGAACGGCTCTGCGACGCGTTGATAGTGAATTTCCGCGAGTTCCGCGAGCTTCCAGGCCACTGAAGGTAATTAAGCTCGCGCAAAGACGTCCCTGTCCTTCCCTTAAACGCGATATATTAAATTTCACCTGTAGCGTTCGAATCTGCCGCCATAATGATTACGGTATTGTCACTGCCATCTCGAAACCTATTCTCGTAATCTTCGCGGTTTTAGCGTTTCTAACGCTTTCGGCTTCAGAAATCAGTGGTTTTCCGCTGACGTTAGATATACCAGCCACTTTTTTCCTTTTTACGAGAAAAATCATCGACGAAGAGGTGATCGTTGTTCGAACAGAAGATCAAACTATTCCACTAATTCTCATACCGTGATTTTTGTTCATTTCCCGCGCATTTTACCATTTATTTACAGCAAATACAGGGTAGCGTCGGGGACTCGTTTCGGCGATCGATTCTGCGCGAGGAAACAACGAAAAGCGTTCGTACAAACACGTGCCCTGTTTCATCTCGTTTTCCAATTCTGGTGAATTTCTCCTTCGACGCGGTGTATCTGCGTACCTGCGCAAGGAATGGTCAAAACCACCTTGCCATCGACCGCCTTATCCTTTCCATTTTTCCAGCTATCGTTCTCATTTTCCGAAAGCCTCGTTCGATTCTCTCGCCAGGTATTTCGATACTGTCAACGGGCGAATTATTCCAACGTAAAACTCGCTAGAACTCGAAAACAGAGTCAAACAGGACACGTGTTTGTACCAACTTTTTCATTGTTTTCACGTGCAAAATCCACCGCCGAAGCGAGTGCTCGATGCTACGGGCACCCTGTGCATACACGTGTTTGTTCGTGTTTTTCTTCTGGAACAGACGCGATAAAATTGAGAGCAGTTTAAGCGAAAGAAATATATGTAATAAATTGCGAATGTTTCTCTAAACTCGCAGTTCTTTTGCTCGGTTTGTATCGGACATTCAGCTATTTGCTACAATCGCCATTCTAGCTTTCTTTCCGTGTTTCTTAATACCGAATTCCCATTGCTACGAAATTGTACAATTTTTTTAAAGCTTCGAAATTCAACGAAATTTTTAACACGCAGTACGTTCGTTATTGTCGCAAGATCCACGGCAACCCTGTTATACCAGTTTGTTTATTTCTCCAATTTTCTATCGTTGTAAAGAGGTTTTCCAGCTTCTCCAATTCCGCGCAGAAATCGCTCGATTCGCCTAATTCTCCGAAGAAGTCGCTTGCCGAAAAACACCGAAACTGCCCTATCGTCGATCTACTATTCGTAGTCGGTCGGTTCGTCGATGCAGTCTCGACCTTGCAAGTTTACGCTACTTCCGTCCTCCCATCGGTCACTCCGTGCTCCATGGCTAATTACTTATTGCTAATTGCTCCGAGTAGTTCGGTGGTCCCGATCTGCCGGCCTGGACGAGGATACGAGACGGGTTCAACTTCTGGCGAAGACGCCACGTGCCACCACGTACCGAGTTCGATAGAAGCGTTAGTTTCCGCACTGGGTCGCGAACTCGGGAGTTCCACATCGATAACAACAACTTACGAAGCGTTATTTCTTTTAAACAGCAAACACGTTCTCGAAACTCCATTCTCGAACGATTCCGTTGCCCTTTAATCCAACTTTATACGTTACATTGTACGCGTTAGGGTAGGTACTAAGTTCGGCAACTCGAAAAAAGAAAATTAACGAAGAGTGACATATATTCCAAGCATGCGAAAGATCAGAAATTTCTACAGGACACGTCGATGATGTCGGAGACTCGCAGAATGAAAGGAAACTGGTCTCTCTTAGGGTAAGAAGCAAGCGAAACAAGCGAAGGTAAACTATCATTACCACTGTTATCGGTCTGCTCGAGAACCCGCTTGTTTCACTTGCTTCGTTCTCTCGCAATCAGCTAAATAGTACGCGAGTTACGCCGTGACGCCGCGAACCTGCTCGCTATGTTCTTATCCTTTGAGTACTTCTCGTAAAGATGATACTATTTTTTTGATTTTGCGACTGATGTGCGCGATAATACGCGTACTGTATTCTAAATGGAAAGAGCCTGGCCTTTACTCGCGGCACGATTCGCTCGAAACTAGCTTCTGGAAAGATAGTTTACATGTTCGTTGATACAAATTGGCCAAAGTGTCCACGCACCTCGCGCCGGGCTTTCAACAAGGCTTATTCGAGAAACGTCGACAAGATTTTGATGATGCGATTGCTTTTAACCGAAGGATCGATCTTACCCTAACAATCGTTCGGTGAAACGACCGCGCGACATTAGAGAGCGAGGACAAGGCTCGGGAGACACGACAAAAGACACGGTCGGCGATTATTTTATTTATAGACACGCTAATGGCCCTCTGCAGGAAGAAAAAAAGTCACCGGCCAAGTCGGCTCGTTATTTCCTTTCTCCCTGCAGCTCTTCCGGCTGCTGCGCCTGGCACTCTTCGCTCTTTTAATCGTCTCAGACGTCGACGACGATTTCCACGTCGTTCACAACTAAACGGCAACCCGTCACCCTCGTTCCATGTTTGCCAGCCCCGATTATTCCCAACGAGTTTCAACAGCCTCGTCCAGCTTCGATTCGTGCCGCTTTCCATCGTGTACATTCTTCATCCTTCGCATAACTTGACCAAGTTACCGGTGAACGCTATCGAGGATTAATTTTTAATCGAATAAAGTTTTATTTCTCGAGAGAGATGCAACGTTCCGAAAATTTAAACGGACTTGTGAATTTACGGAGAACTGTACTCTTACTATAATAAGCTCGATTTAAGATATACGTATTACGTGGAAAAATCGACGAAACATCTTTGCGTTTCCCGACGTTCGAATAAAAAACAAAATTCATAAATATTCAGCTTGGAAAAATAGTCGATGCAAAAGCCAATTTTTGAAGGCATTTTGAAAACCGTTCAAAAAAAAAAAAAAAAAAAAAAAGACAGAAAGGAAAAGAGGGAAATGGTCGGAAATGGTGCAGGAGAATTATCGAGCGACTTCGTTGAACAGGTGATTATATCGAGCGAGCGTCAATTGAACGGAAGCAATCGGACGAATCGTGGAAAATTACGCGATAAAATTGATTTTAAGTCTGCTAAAAACGAGAGAGCCAAGTGATTCGTAAGAGAATAGCGGGACGATAATGCCCCGGCTCTTCCTATACAAACTATCGAACGACCCGGGCTACATCGAGCTCGTAAAATAATTACCGATCAATCGAATCGGCGTTAATCGGGTAATTAGCCATTAACTGGACCGTAACGCTCGATCCTCTGTAACGTGTCCATACGCGAAATAAACTCGCCAGGAATATCAGCGATACCGTTCGTTTTAATCTCTTCAACGTGTCCCGCGGTGCACCCTTTGCCGATATTTTCATAATCGCCGAAATTACGGCTCCTGTTTTGCGCGACGTGTAAACCGTATACAGTTACAGTAGTGGTGCAAGCCTGCGTATGTCTATCGAATTTCGCGTATCTGACTCACGAACGAAAGCGAAAGCTCGCTTCGTCGAAATTTTTCTAGAAATAAGACAGAGGAATGGAAGGTGGGAGATCAACGTTTAAACGCATTTTTGCGATCCACGAAAAATCAAATACCAAAGAACCGTGTGTCACGTCTGGACTGGTCGCGAATCATCCGAGTTCTCGCACCACTGTCCGAGTCTAACCTCCAATCGGCCATTGAAACGCGGGTCCGAACGAAGATCCCGCATTTGTCCAAATTACTAGGCGATCGTCCGTGAAAAGAGGGGCAGAGAAGCGAAAAACTTGGCCGCTTTCTGGGGCTAACGGCCGCCATGAAACAACACCAATAGGGTAAAGATAATTCGATGAAACAACAGCGCTCGTTATTCACGGCAGAACAATTCGATTCTCGCGGACAACGGCGCGTCGCGAACCGGTTCGTTTCGTTTCGACGGCCCGCCGTTTCGACCAGGATCCTTTTACAGAGAAATCGGGTCCGATAAGCGTGGTGCGTTCGCGATTTTATTAATTGCAGAAATTAATTCGACCGAGCGTCACCGCTAACGCTTCAATTAAGGCTGGACAGCCAATCAAAGCTAATTGAAACCAGGAGAGGAAAACGACACCGTTGATTGGACGTTTCTTTTTTTCAACGCGACCATTAGCATCGATACATCGTTTACAAACGCTTTTCGTTCGCGCGGAAAACCGTTCTCCTTTCTTTCCCTCGCTTTCCTTCTTTCATTTTCGGTCCTTTCATCGACTTTTTATGGAAACGTGATTAGCGACGTGTAACGAGCAACCGTTAATGGAGTTACGGGCTCTGGTGGCGCTAGTGTGCTCGTTCGAACGTAAGTTTCGATCACTGTGCGTTCTCTTTGGTTTAAAGGGAGTTTGAAAGGACTTTTGCCTATTATGTCAAGCGTAGAGTATGCTGCAACGGTTTTGAGTGTGTTACGTGCGAGAGCACGAGATGCAGAAACATTTCAATATATATGTATATACGATTCGTTCTAAATAATGGGTTAAATCTGTCCAAAGAGTAAATTATAATTGAAGACTAGATCGAAAGCTCGCGTAAACGATCGTTTCAATATAGTAACATCCCGAAATGTTATATTCTCCCATTTCTCTCGTTTAAAGCTACGAAATCTGCGAGTCCCATTTGGAATACCTAACGTTCGAACCATCTATTTCCAATATCGATTGACGTGTCATAAATCCATGCAAAACGCCAGGATCGAACGACGCGTCTCTCATTAAACCCTATTTCCTTGTTCCAATTAAACCATAGTCGATTAATTAAAGAGTACAGAAACTGGCGAGCCTTCCGGAATCATTCGCAATCTCTGTGACGTTCATCAAACCATTCGGCATAATTCGACAAAGGATCGATTACTTGCTTGTACAGTGGAACGCTATAATTGAGAAGGTAGAAATACGCCAAAAACCTTTTGCTAAAACTCTGAAACTTTGAAGTTAGAAAAACAACGATTTCGATGAATTTCTTTCTGCTTTCTTCGAGAAGTAAGGATTATACCTATCGTAGGATGATGAAAAACTTGGTATGTCCTGATTTATAAATTCGTTACTTTGAAACGATATAAAACGAGAAATGTTTTACATCAAGCTTATATCACCATCGTTTCCATTCGATTTTGCGACGAAGTTTTTAACACCTAACTTCGAAGAGACTGCTTATCGTGATATTTGGTATTCTCTTAGATTTAACATACGTTTTCGGATTGTTCGGAGTCTCGTTACAATAGCCATGAAATTTCATAATATTCCGTACAACGCGTACGATGCGAACGTACGAATTTTCTGTAGTATAGTTACTCGGCCAGTATATGTAGACATACGTCGAAACCAACTGACTAACTGGGATGAAGATCGATCTAAAGCCTGGGCGAAAACTTTCTCACGAGTAAATTCTCCTTTTAATTCCATCCCGGCGGTTGAATTGTTCGGCGTTTCGGGGACCGCGGTCGAAGCCAGCCATCGAGCACACTTGGCCAGCTGAATGGGAACTCCCGGCGGATGTGTCGATAATTCCGTGGGTCCTCGATTAGCGCGGCCGACCGCTTCTCGAGAGCCATTACTTCGATTACTTTTCTAGCGTTCCTCATCGACGGCCGTTTGACACCTCCACCTACGCCCGTTAATTAATATAGCGGAATAAATTCTGCGTTTCCTTGGCGATAAAGAGTCGCGACCAAACAAACTTTCACGGGGAATTCCAATGACGTTTCGAACAGAATATGCTACTACAATCGAATATATCGTTAGGAATTTTTGTGAAACTTGGGCGTAATAATTCAGGAACGGTGACAATGAAAAATAAATTCGATAAATTTCAATAAATTTAACATCGGAAGCCATCTACGCTTATCACAGTTCGTTTATGGTAAATTACGTTACGGTCTTCGTTATTAAAGGTTCGACATCAACATCTATCTACATCTATTAATTTATGCACGACAAAGTGTATTGGCTTTTATTGCTAAGAATTTTGCTTAAACTTGGCAATATTGACAACGCAAGATGAAACGGCAAAATCTATCCGTAACAACTAATTCATCCAATCGATATGACAACGCTCTCGACAACGTTTAACGAAAAGAGCCAATTGTCTCAAAGCGTTTCCTGGAGAAACTCGTTGCAAACATTGTTCTTATCAATTCTTGGCCTCTAGAGATCTCCGGTGGTCAGAACAGAGATCTCTGTTCGTGTCTGCAGAAGGCAAGATGCTTGCGAGAAAATTCTGATCCGAGCGGAGCCCCCGCGAGAGATCCTCCGGCGTTTCGATTTTTCCCGCGCTTTTTCCATTACACCGCGTTTCATCGTCGACTCTCGCTGGCACTCGGCTGCTCGTCAAAGAGAATTATTTTTGCTCGATAACGAATTCCATTAAGATAAAAGTATGTCTTCCATTCGTTGGAAAAGCTTACCCTTCGTTTCTCCTCGCTTCTTGTTTTTCCAATTCTTTTTGCACCTCCCTTTTTTAGTTCTTCCATCTTTTTGTAATTATTTTGCTAACAGAAAGGCAAATGAATTAGTCGGAACGAAGAGCGGAAGCAAGGTTTGCGCTAACGCGGCTGCCTTTGACAGAACAGTTTTACCGATTCTACTGTAATTTCGTTTGGTAATCGAATTACGTTCATAAATTGTCGCAGAAAGTCCTCCGTCGAGAAAGGTCATCTTTGGATTTGAAAAGGCGTAACGGCGACCGGCTCTTCTAGAAAGAACACCGACGGACAACAGTTTCTTCTTACTAAGAGATTAATTGTGTTAAAACGAAGATTAAGATCGATATGTGAAATTTTGACGCGTCAAACGAATCTCGCAATTTCCAAACTTCTATCCAAAGTCTAAAAAATTCCAGGTAAATGTAAAATTTTGATCCCGATTGTCAAGCAAAATTAAATTATCAAACTGATCGAACCATGCCAAACCGAGTCGAGATCTTCAAAAAGAATCGCAGCAAAGACGAATGATGAATAGCAAAGGGTAAAATTAAAAATGCTCGGCGCATTTTAAAATATGTAAAATCTGTGGAGAAGGATCGAAATATCGTCCGTTGGAGAAAACAGCGTCGCAAAATGGCGGACGCCATTAGTCGGCGCGGGGAATTTCGGACCAAGTTGTTTCGTGCACGCGGCGCGCATCGGAAAAGCCATCAGTGCACCATAGAGTCGCCGTGTTGTGCTCTTTTCTATTATTCCGAGGATTTCGAAGAAATACGAGCTGTCACGCAGCGACTGATGCTGTCTCCATTCGAGAAAAGGGAAAACTCGCGTCATATTGCCCCCGAAACGGAGATTCCACTCACGAATCGAGAAAAATTCTTGCCACAATTGGGCAACAACGAGGTTTTTCGTTGATAACTTTCAACGTAACATTCTGTCAAACGTTTTCACGCGGACACTAAGCTTCTTCTCGATTCAATTTTTTTTTTATAAAAAATGCATCTCACCTTGGAAGAATAGCACAAAAAATGGAATTACTCGTTTCCAATGCAATTACCGCGAGCTGACCACGGACACATAAACGTATAAATAATAAATTTTTCGAAGCTCGAAATAGCGGATTACGAACCTGTTACAGGTACAAAGGGCGAGAAATGGTAGCGCGAATTTGAACAGGTATAACGGAAAGATCGATACGCGAAACGAGCTGTAACGAATCTTCTCGAAATCACTGACGAAGGTAATGACGCGTTGAAAATCGTAAAAGGTCGCACGCGAAACGACGATTTTCATGAGAGTATTCGGACATTTGTAGACACCCACTTGCGCATATAAAATATACGCTGCACGAAACATTTTGAAATATCGTGCACATTGTTGAGAGACTCGGCTATCGTGATTTTATTGGCAAAGTTCGTAACACATCAGAAATTAGAACACGTGTAACGAACCATTCTTAAAATGGTTTTTAAATTGGTTTAAAAATGTTTAAAAACAACATTTCGAAGGGACGATCTTTAACAGCGATCGTCTTCGTTGCGATAACTTGCGAATTCTCTTTCTTCGAAAGAGCAAACCACCGTTGTTCGAACACAAAATCAAGATGCAGAGAGTGAAGAGACTAGAGGGCGAAAAATGGCAGGCAGCGGGGCTAAGAAACGAATGTTTCGTTTCGATATCCAGAAACGAAATTGCACTCGAGCTAGCAATCGGCTGGTAATGGTCGACGTACGTTCCCAGTAAATCTAGCAAGATGCAATCTCCAACGACTAACGAACCGTGTCTAAGTGCCACCGACCCGAACCCCGACGCCTTTCCAGGTCTTTTCTATTCTGGAAATATTCGACCTACGCGAAAGCAACGATTTCCAATTCAACTATCTACTCTCTGGCGCTATTTGCAGATTTTAACGACAAGAATCGAGATGCGAACTCGCGGATATATACATTTTGAAATGGCGATCGCGATGGGGCTGCGGTTTGAAATAATTTTCAGACGTCTCGGCCAGAGCAACCGAGCTTTTTACTTTAAACGTCATTCCACGAACCTCTCTACTTGGAAACAGAAACGTAGAAATTTACGAGAAAATAGAGAACGATAAGAAGCTGTTTATTTGAAAATAGAAAAATGGGAATTTGCAGAAAAGCGAAAAGGCCAGCGGTGTAACGTGCTCGAAATAGCAAAAAAGTTCAATTTCTGTAATCTTCCATCGTGTAATTCACGATCGGTAACCTTAAAACGCAAGCCAAAACCCAGGTGGGTAGCTCGTCAAGTAAGCTTAACAAGCTACGCGTTACACGTATCATTTTTTCTCCAACATCCGTTCGACCAACAGGAATCGTTACTTTTTCGCGGTTAACCCGGCCACCGAATCGGCGATTAAATCTAAATTCTCGAGAATCGAATGATACCGCGCAGCTGGGTGTCCATCGTGGTTCTCGTGGATCGTTAGGCTCATGGTACACCATCGAAACAGCCTGATCGTAAATCAGAATATAGTCGAACGAACGTTCGTCACGCTCGTCCGAATAAAGGGATTCGATCGCAGCTGTGGGATGACAGGCTCGACTATAAAAATGGCCAACATCCTCGCAGATTTTATCGCCGCCTCGCGATTTACGCCTGTTACGTGGTTAGAGCAGGTTTATTAGGCCAGTGGTTCCACTATCAACGGCATGGGGCTTCGACGGGAGTTTGTGGGGTTGTTTCTAGTCACCGAGGGTTGGATCGTTCCATCGATCGTTCCGACGGACGCGAAGGGATGAATTCTTTTGGTAGAAACTGTTCTTGCAGTTACCATCGCCAACGTTACAAATTGGTAGAAGCATTTTCGACTGTTTCGTTGAAATTATTCGTTGGAATCCAGTTGGAATCGTTGAAACGTAAAACGTAGTAAAACAGGTTCTGGTTCCTAAAGAAATGACCGAATCTTTTTGATGGAAATGGAACGGTAATAGCAAATTCTAGTTTCTAAAAACAAAAGTGAGTGTGTCTTTCGGGTGAAAATTGTTAAGATAAAGCCGATCGATATGCACAAACATATCGTTTCCTGAGAAAATCGTTGAAACGGTGGCGAAAATTGTTCTTTCGGGGAGAACAATTTTTAGAGACAAGCGTGATAAATGCTTATATACTTTGCAAGATTGCTCGGAAAAGGAAAGGAGAAGGTACGACGAGAATAAGTTGGAGTTGCCGGTCGATATTCACAATTAAAAGTCGCTGCGTTAAGGATTAATTACTTTTACAAATAACAAATTCCGCGAGACAGGCTGCTGTTTACGTCAAAAGGATTGGTATCGCCTGCAATAGCAACTTGGCTTGACGTTTCTCCCCGTTTAGCATCTGTAATTACGAGAATTCGAGTTGGAAGAGCGAGTTGGCCGTCACTCGTTCCTCGGTTTCGCGATTAAGTGATTGCAAACTGCAGGACAAACCGTCTGTCCCGGATAGGGACATGGATAGCAATTACTCTTAATTAACAAGAGACGTAGAGGATGTGAGCGACGTTGCGCGGTTTCGGGCGATTGCGATTATGTTTAAGAGGCTAGGGTGACGTTCTACGATGTTTTCGAAGAAGTTGCCAGCGACCAGCGCAAAGAAACGAAGGCTGTATATCAACGCGAATTATTCTCGCGATTAATTCGTCGTTTCTCGCTCCTCGAGACGAGAGTACGATGAAAGATCGCACTTGAAATAACAGATCTAGCCTTTTTTAGAAACTGCAATTTGCTGCTTACGACTTTCAGCTTAAATTACAACAGCTTAAATTACAAAGTATGCATTTTTGTCGCGATTTGATCGTCTTTCGCGTACGACTGGAATCAAGTTTAACGTATTAGACTAAAAATTCGTTCTAAAGATGGACGACGATATTTGCGAAGAATCTTTTTTACCACGAATCGCCAGTCTAGGGAATGTGACGGCGCCACTGGTGTTAGAAACAGAATTCAAGGATCGCAGAATTTTCGTTCAAACGAACAAGTACCGTGGGACAATCCATTAACGACGGGAATATATTTCGGACGTTTCTGATCCATCGATGCTAATTAATGTAATGAAAGAGCCGGTGATCGAGTGCAAATAATAGACGGGTGATTAATGACGGCAAAGTGGCCCGCGGCTGTTCCAACTTTAAACTGCAACGAATCGTTGACATTTGGACGGCTGTTTTTGGTAGATTAATTTGTAAAGGGTCCGTCGAAATTCTGGCGGAAATTTATCGTTATTACGATTGTTGCGCGATTCGAAGCTAAAAGGCCACGAATCGACGAAGAAATTGGACAAAACGTCGAACGTACATGCTCTGAATATTATTTAGCCATTTTGGCATAATATGAATTTCGAAGAACCGTTTATTTCAAATGAAAATAACTTTGTGCGCGCGAGTCGTACGCTAAGGAAACAATTTTTTAAATCTGTCGACTTTTAAAATCAAACGTCATGAAAATACGATAAATGGTTCGCATGTTCGCGGAATAAGCAACGCGATATTTAAAGGATCCGCTCTCGCGCAAGACGGCAAATACGATCGGAATATTAACGCGAGTAACCGTAAACTGTTGGACGCCCAAGAAGTTCCGTAATAACGTAGCTCAGCTGCACTCCAATTCGCCAACACCAGGCACGTTGCCCAACGCAACGTAGATGGCGCAGCTTTGATCCGCAACGCAAACATCTCTGGTGGCGCGAACGCGAAAAGCAGCGGCGCAGGACAGAACATAAATTAATGATCTTTGCGTAAGTACCGTAGATAATTTAACGGGTATTAACTAACCCCCGGTAGCCGGGCCAGCCGTTAAAGCTACTCGGCCGGACTGGTTTATGAACGTTATTAATTAATTTGTATTTGTCGCGCGCCGCATGATCGTTACGGCTCGGGCGTCGTTAATAGCCGACCAATCAGGCTCACGCTGGCTCCTACCCGCCCTTCACCCTCTGCCCGTCGGCCAACTTTCAGTCTCATTAGCCGAAATATAATATCGTTTCCGCAGAGAGGAGACCGCCTCTTTGCGTATCGCCGATTTATTAAATATCCAACCAACTCTTTTTTCTCTCTTCGCGAACCACACGGCCCGTCGCGTTAATTAAATATGTTTATCGATTAGTACGTCGATGAAAAGTACGATTTCAAGGCCCGGTAATTAAGCGGAGAATTTCCCTGTTCAAAGACTGCGTCGATGGGCAAAGTTTCCGAAGAGGGATCCAAGGATTTCGCACGAATCGCGGAGGATTGCGCGTGAACTTGGTTCGTAGATTCGCAGCTCGGGGTTGCTCGAGTTTTACCGAGGTCCGAACATCCTGTTGAATCTTCTAATGTAAAAGGACGTACGGTATCGAGCTGCGGAGCGCGGCAGCTAGCAGATACATCGCTGAATTAGCAGCTTCTACCATCCGTGAGCTCAGATCTCAGTGCTCGGGGTCACAGCAGACACAGCAGTGGTAAAGGTTCGAAGATCAGATTAGTCGCTGAGGAAATTGGTCCTCCCAATTCGGTTGATCGTTCGCGTATTAACGTTACTGTCGTCTATTTACAAGAAGAGATCAAACACTTGCATCGAGTAGAACAGTTTGCAGTAAAAAATGCAACATTTTTCGATTTAGGATGCTTCGAGTATCTTGGAGTACTCCGAGCGCTTAAGAGTTCTTAGCGCTATTCGCGCAAGATCACTCTCCTTGCCTATAGACCACCGGGGGTAGTTTCGATACGCAAAATACTTCGAGTCGGTCGATTAACCCCCGTAAGCCAAGAGGGTGGCTCGAACGCAGGTGCGTGAACAAGTTTTAAAATTTATAACCGTCTACAAATTTCCGGACCGTGCACACTGTAACTGGATTAATGTGGCAGCCCTGCCAATAAAGACCCAACCTGCTTAATATTAAGGGGCACTTAAGACGACCTTCTAAGGCGAAACATCGTCACCCTTCGTGGCCACCATAACCGACTCGTTGCTTTCTAGACGTGTCTTCGGACGGTTCAGAACTAGTCTAGTTAAATTTCATCTCTCAACGGTTTGTGCTCGCAGAACTTGAATTTTATTTTATTTCCTGGGTCGTTTGGGTTCTCGAGACTGGCTATTCGAAATCGAGTGGCAATTTAAATTTCTACGCGTTAGACACGTAAATTAGACTTTAAACGAAAGCAAAGTCGGAAACATATCGAAGCATAAAAATCAAATAAATTCCGTAAAGCGCTATGAAGTAGCCTAGAATCGAAGCATTCTCCATCCATCGCAACTCGCAAAAATAATTACATTCGCATCGATTCGTATAGATACTAACGCAAATTTCACGAGAAAAAATAATTCTTTCGGGAAGAACTCGCCGCGTTATTGATAGAAAGATAAAACCAGCAAGAAAGTGTACTCCGAAACAATTACCGTACATTTCTTTCACAGTTAAAGTAGAAGCTTGCTAAATGGATAAAATTACATCGTCCTTTGTTAGACAACCTATTTCCTAAGCACACAAGCTAGCCCACGTGTAGGAGACAAAGAACGACCGAACGGCCACCTTTTAGATCCGGAAAATATCGCCCTCGTTTCGACTTTTAATAACTACCGGCTTTTTTCTCTTATAACAGCACGTCGTACATCGTTGGAAGCGTTCGCCGAGTCGGTCGATGATTTACCGTATGTACAATGTACACGGTGTCGTCGAGTGAATCGTTATTTCCTGCCCAGAAGAGGACGATGCTGCAGGCTCGCCAACGCCACGGATATCAGGTTCGCGAAGCTTTATCGGCCGCGCTGAGGGCGGCTTAATAATTTACAACGACAAGACGCACGCCCCTGTTATTGGCCCATAAAGCATCCCCGCTATGCTTCCACTCGTTCGCTTTATGTTTTCCTCCTACGACTCGGTGCGCGACAAGGGCGGATTGCCATGGAATTTTTGGTCGCAGGAAGAGACCAAAGGTAATGTTATTTCTAACAAATTTCGATGAAAGATTTTCGTCGTCGAATGGTTGTCGGTAATTCAATCGTAGATTTCTTAAAATATGTTCCGGATTTAGGGTGTCTCTCGCTTGGCCCGTTGATTTATCGTAGGGGTAAAGCGTCTCTATCGAAGATACAAAAATATCTTACACGTAACGATATTCGAATTATGGTAATAAATATGGAATTTTCAGAGTTTCGAAATTCGTTCAAGCGCACCTGTTTACGATAGTAAATCTCAGTACGTGAACGTAGAAATTTTACTAGTCTACTGCAAATTATTACTATGATCGCATCTACGACCCAACGATGCTATCCAAGCGTTAAGCTTTCCTTCGTCCGCCACTGTAGAAACCCTGGTAAACGAAGAACAGAAGAAGATATTTATGCAAATTCATATTTCTCCGAATACTGAATCGAACAACTGCAGCTTGGATGAAAAGTTACTTCGTCTATTAAATATCATAAAGGTTACTATATTTTGGATATTTTACATCATTTTACATAATTTTACATAATTTTACATAATTTTACATAATTTTACACATCACCTATATTCTCCGTATTTTTGCATCTCCAAGTTTCACCTAAACACATAAAAATCCGCAGTCTATTAATAACAATTAAAAATTCAGGGATACCGTCGTATGTTATAACAACGTTCTCGTTTGTGATTTAATTACCATGAAATTTGGCTTCTGTTACCGGTCGAATCAATAATGGCCGATCGTAATTTGGCGATGATTACAAATGAAACACAATGCTCGCGATACGAATTCGCGATAATGTTTTGCATTTACGGGAGGAAATAACGGGATGGTTTGTAATAATTCATCAAGATTAATCAAGCTCGGGGCTCGCCTGCAGCCCGGTTTATTTACAATTCGCGAGTTCGAGCTTTCATTAAAATTCGTAGGCTCGGCACACGCGAGGATCGCGACAAAACGGAAAACTCGTTTCGACTAGTAACAGCTCGCTGTGCGTGGCTATTGTTTCGAATCTATTCCTGAATTTACAAATGTCATTTCGGCTGTATAACGTGATTCCAGCCGGAAGATGGACAATGAAAACGTCGTTTGCCAGGTTTGGCATCGCTGTCGTGCGTTATCCGCTTTTCCAGGGTATATTGTGAGTTCTAATTGCGTTACTAGTACCACGATTATGACGTTCATTGCTGCTATCTTTGTTGCTATTACAACCGCCGTAACATACTGCTCTCGAGCCGCAAAATATCGAAATTCAAATCGAAGAATTTCAATCCTCCCTTCTTCGGCAGAATTTTATCAGGCAAATAGATAACTTTATTTTCCTGTCCTTCGGTCTTGAAAAAGGCTGGCACGTGGCTCTGTACCTACAAATTCGACATACACATACATCGATATCGTGTCTTTCGCGCAATTACGACACTCAAGCCGGAAAAGTTTGCTGCTTTGTAATTGTTGCACGACGATCGTGCGTTCGTTGTACAACAGCTTTGGAACGCAGCTAGACACGCGTTGATTTCGATATCGATATTCGGCGTGAGCACATGGAAGAGAAGAAGAAACGTTACGAACGACAAGATGGAAACAATGCAATCTCGAACACACGCGAATCAGCGTGAATGCGTACGACAAGCAGCAAAATCATCTATACTTTCGTTTGATCGATGGTTTATCATCGAGTCAATTAGGCGCACGAGGAACGGATCAAGTCGCGAAAATTGGAGGCCGTTGAGACAGTTAAAATTAGCTTCCCCGAGCATTTCCTTCCTCGTTCTTGTTCCTCGTCATCTTCCATTCTTTCTCTCTTTCAACTTCGCTGCGCTCTTCTATGAGTCATTCTGTCTTTCCCCTGTTCGCACGATCTACAATTTCTCCCCTCTGCTTTTACCCAGAATCGATTAACTCTTCCCTCGTTACCGCGTCCGAATCTCGCCAACGTCCATCGATCCCTTCCTCGGATACCCTGCTCTCGCCACGTATGTACAATATTATAAATAACAAAATCTTGTAAAAACAGGTACTAATTTTACGAATAAGGTAAAAAATATTTATAAATATATAGTAAATATATTTAAAAAATATCAACGTACGAAAGATGCTAATTCGTTCGAACAAATCGAAAGGAAAAAGCTCCGACGTCTCTTCTTCGCCCCCTAAAAATTAAATAAATCTCAGCAGACAGAGCCGAGCGAAAGCCGAAAAACCTTTCGAAAAAGAAAGACGGAAATGACAAAAAGAAGAAAGAAAAAAGACACGTAGATGGCACCCAGTAGTCGGGCGTGTTAATTGCTGGCGCGAGGGGTGGCTGAACGATTTCAATTATTCCCATCCCTGAACCGTCGATCCTTTCGTCCCCTGTTCACAGATCTTGTTCACCGAGGTGGAAACGCGTCGGGGGACGGAAAAAGTTCCGAGATTTTAATTAGAAGGCTCTCTGGTGATCGCGTCGAAGATCAGAGTCACGGTACAAGGGTCGTCGCGTCGATGTCGGCGACAATCCGCGGGGGTGCAATATACGGAGACCGCCTCTGGCTGAATTCGCTCGTTTTATGCGTGTACTTTGTATCAGAAACGCTTGCAGGTGTCACGTATATACATGCACGTACACGAAGTGTCGAAAACGAAGAAAGAAACGAGGATGCTAAAAAGTGGCCATTTCTAGACCTGCTTGCGAACGAAATAATCTGAAAACGTTATCCTCGTAACCGTGAATAGGATGGAAACAGAAAGCTGCCACGTTTTCGCCTCCGCGCTCGTCTCTTTCAACTTTTCTAAAAAAAAAATAGCCATTTTTTAAGATAGGCCTTCACACTTAGTTATAGAAATGGGCAATTCTACGAATAGTTTCGAAACTTGCAAATTTAATTTACTTTTCTCAATTTATTAATTTTACTTACTAACTTTAACTTTCATGGGACAAAGGATTTATAAAATTTGACTTCTTCGAGGAGTAAAAATGAACATGGAAAGACCAAACCGAAAGAAATTCTTCCGACGATCATTTTCCCACCACTCCTCCTCCAAACTCCTTCCAAATTTTCGAACGCAACAAATACATCACACATCTGAAAACTGCCGTACAATTGGCAAAAGTAGCGAAATTACGTGGATAGAAAACGGAGGGGGTAGAGTGGAAAACAGAAATTGTTCCGTTCGTAGTGGAGCGTAGTGGGGGAAATAGCGAGGATGGCTGAGGGGCGGTGAGAGAGCGAGAAAGAGAGAGAGAGAGAGAGAGAGAGCTTTCGGTGGGGTTGGAACGACAAAACGAGGCTGTGCAGGCTGGCCTGTGCGTGGAAATTTTCCCCACCTGTTGCCAAACAATTCCCATGGAAACGAAGTTATGGCCACGGTTTCCGCCAGATAAATACCGCGTGCATGCGCTCGCGCTCGACTACGGGACGACAACGTTCCCCTCTCTGACAAAGGGCCACCTGTCGCGATTGTTTGCGATCGTAGTGACTGAATTTCCGAAACAGGGATCGCTAATGTACCTAACTAATATACGCCAAAGTACCCCCCTCCCCCCAACACTTACGCGCATCTTTTACGAACGCATTTTGTGCGTCACGAGAACCATTTTGAAATTATATCGGTAATATTAGGAAACTATCGCGATCGCGTTGATGCATTCATAGACTCGTATAGTTTCATTCTTGTTTCCATCCTTATTCCATTGGCAACTCTTATTCCACTTGAAATCAGTTTGAAAATGTATACGCAAGTTACAAGATCACGACAGTATTTAAACATTGTTCGGTACGTAGACTTTAAATCGTACGAAATCTTGATCAAATGTCGTTGCAGATGTATCGGGCCGACAGTACGTGTCTTACGACGTCTTTCTACAGCAACCGACCACTTATGCGAATATTCGAGAAACTTGGGAGAAAATGATGCGTTTATGAGACTCAATATCGTTGGGAAAGTACACTACCAGCTAACTTTGTACAGGGTAAATGAATCTCGATGCTCGGTCAAATCACGCTTAACTTTTATTATAGGCTTTACGTGGCTATTCGTGCCGTATACTAATTTCTTACTAAATACACGTCCGCGATAAATGACTCGTAACTCTTTGTCTTTCTAGTAAAGATAGATAGGCAAGATCTTTAGAGTAAACAACAAATGCTAGTATTTAACAACTGAGAAGAAACAAAGAATTAGGAACAAAAAGGGGGGATAAATATTTACGGGAAAGTGACAACCGGGAGGATGAGTCGAAACCGGTAAAACAATTTCGTTTTGCGAACGGGTAACGCCGTTTCCTCTTCGACGAGGTTGGCAAACGAATCGCCTGGTGGTTGATTCTCTGGGGTGCAATCGGTTATTTAGAATTTCACCGGCAACACGGCCCCATCGATTTCCCAATCGTACGCCAGTCCATCTCTTTCCTTCTTTTTTTCTCCACCGCGTTAACCGTTAATTCTACGATCGTTTGCGAATTAGAATGCCAACAGCGTCGATCCAAATGAAAAGAAAAAATTAGCCATGCGTCGAACAGACGAGAGAAGATACAAGCCGCAATTTCAAAAGATCGCGCGTATCACGCAATTTTCCTTTGCTGCCTAAATTCGCCGTAAGGGGCGGCGAGATTGGCCTTCGAAAATCCAGCTATTTTTCTATTTTGCGTTATACAAACCGTAAAAAATTGAAAAAATGTTTCCACATAAAAGTCGTTCCTTTTAATTAAGACCGTCCTTTGGTAAAAAGAACTTGCCGATGTTACGGCGAGCTATAACGAGAAATAGTTGGACTTTCGGGAGTTTATTTTGGGTTAAGGATCCTCCCTTGCGAGCAGACTATAGATTACGTCTGAGAAAAGAAAGCAATTATTAAAACGACTCGCATCGCTTACCGCTAAACTGAGAATTCGAATTAACGTTGTCCTTGTTTTTCAAGTTACAGACTGAAATATAAGTCGACGGATAACAGAACGAAGGGTCTTCCATTTCGTTCGTGCGTCGTGGCAGAAAGGGAATTTTATTACAATTCTTCTGCCACATCGTGGAAAATCCTTTATTTAGCAATCTTTATAAAAGGACCTCCGTTTTGTACACGTATTCTATCGTAATTTTACCGAAATTTATCACAGTTCCCTGTACCACAAAAACACAAGATAAGAGATTCTTTATTTGAGGCTTTTTCCGCGGGGAAGGATTTTTCAAAGAAGTTTAAGGAAGTTGAAATAATGCATTTATAAGGTAACTTCACGAAGAACGATAATTATCTTTTCTCTATGAGAATTTCCCTATTTCGAATTTATGTTAAATATTTCTATTTGGATTTAACCACCGTTCAGTTGTACTCCGATTGTGAAAGCTATGAATATTCTTTCTCCGTGAATCGAAAGAGTTACGACGAGACTCATAGAAGAAGTCTCTGCAAAATATTTTTGGAAATAGAACAAAAGTATCTCTGTTCCTCTTCGCCCCTCCAAAAATGTCTTTTAACGAATAACGATGGCAGTGTAACCGCCAAATTTACTCTCACCTTTGTATTATATATAAATACTATATAAAATTATATATTATATTATATAAAAAAGAACGATCTTTAACTTCAAACGCGACAACCCGATAAAATCTAACTACAAAAGATATTTCTTTCGGAATAAACCAACTCAGTATCCGAAATAAGAAAAATACAAAATATCGAAATAACAATATGTCAAAGAGATGCCCGACTCTCCCACGCTACACGGCATCGCACAAAGTCTAGCGATACCCGAGCATCATCCGTTGCAAAAAATATCCCGAAGAAAACAGACGCGTGGAAAGATTTGGTCATAGACGTGGACGAGAAGCTGACAACGTGGCCGTCGGAGAGCGGAAATATCGGCTCCGAAACGAGAAAGGCGAGGAGAAAGCAAGCATCCCATCCCGGGTGTCGTGATGGCACCTTGGCTATTTTCACGGGGCAATTTCGTGTGGCGTTCGACGGCCGGGCTAATTAAATGTTTCGAAACGGGTCGCGCCAGGGAACGTAATAAAAGGGTGGCGTAATAGAGCGTAATTAAAAAACGGCATTACCATGGCGTTATTAGCGTAACGCGAGAAAAGAGCCGCGCTAATTAACGACAATTAATTAACCTACAGCGGCCGAATTAAACAACCCACGGAATTTTTGACGATACGTTGTTAACGCTCTCCGTTCGAAAATAAAATAATTCGCTTTAATCTTTTTATTTCGTTTTTGCTCGTTTTTAATGCTCCAACTTTTCATCGTATCGTCCCGTAAGTAACGTCGTTTGTTGACTCCAACCTTCGATAAAAGAAATTCGTTATTTTAGTTTGAAACGACCGGCGTTTTCTACCACCTTTTTCCATTTTTCAACTATCTTCTCGATCGCATTTTCAAAAAATCGTCAAAAAATTGAGGTTTTGAATTTGAAGGACTCGCTCGGTGCTGATTCTATTCGATCACCATCGTCGAATTTTCTGCCGGTTAAAAACCACCTTTGACGTTTCCTCGCATTTACGACACGTTCGTCGTATAGTCGACAAATGCTTTTGAAAAAAAACAAAATCTGATCGCTTCGAACGCACGTTACACAGACGCGCTGTATCGAGAGAATACTCTTTAAGAAACAAAGGGAAAAGTACGTACGAACGCATCAGCGAAACACGATGCCGCGCGTTTATCTACAGTAAGATGAAACACAACGTTTCCTACGACTCGATACCTCTTCGTTTAAAATCGATATCGTCTTTCAGCCACTATATACCGATCTATTACGTACACCGTAGATTCGAACGAAGGTTTAATTAATTAACGAACGTTTGGATAACGTTCGAAATTCCCTCTTTGCATTGTAGTCGTTTACCGGCGACTGGTAATCTACTAATTCTTATAGCGAAACTTTTTTCATTTTGATCGCACGCGTTACGACGATCGATTTTAATTCTCAGGCTTATGACCTAATTTGTCCTCGTGTTTGAGTACTCGAGCTAGTTTTTACGCGCCAGGATCATTAGAGGGACAATTCTTCTTCATGGACACTGGAAGGGTCATGTTTATGGTGATATACGCGAATATGCTCGGTCAGACCCTCCGTCGATCCCTTAACGGCAGGGATTCTTACGAAACTTTTAGCCTTAACTCACCAACTCGCCGCGAAAAGTCTTTGGGTTCCTCAGGAAACGGGGAGCAAACTCACCTGAAACACAGAAAAGGGAAAAAGTTAGAATCCACTGGGAACTGTATGCAAAATAGCGTACCAATAACTAATTTTCGTTTTTCCAAAGAATTTCAACAGATTTCAATGCATGACGATTTTACTTGGATTCGTTGCTTTGAATATTTCCTAAATAGCGAGTGAAAATTCTATTCCGATCAACGAAATGCGATCGAGATACTACTCGTATCGTCTTACTATTGCGCGTTATGTCGTTTAAAGTATCATACTGTAAAACCATATTATTTGCAGTTTCGTAACACCCAAATAAATTTCACGATTTCTGAAATCGTCGAAGCGTCTAGAGAGAGGAGCAACGGTGAAAGAACTAAATAGACAGAATGTTAATCGAAAGGGGGGTAAAACGGTGCGACATCGATGTCGCCGGGCGCCATTACACGCGCGTAACAGGTGCCGAAATTTCCGGCGCGTGTTTTATCAAAACCAGGGCCAGCCTGGTGTCAACGGGTGTCGCGAACGTGCCGCAAGAAGCAGCCGCCGCACGTGCGTCAGCCTGTTAAATAAAACGCGATGAAAATCTCCGGCCAACCGGAATTCGCCGTTCAGAGTCGACAGTACGGCCACGCTCGCTGTTCATTATTCATCAGACGTTCGGTATTAACCAATAAATAATAACGAACGAAATAACAACGAAAAATATTGCGAATAATACGTAAAACTACGATGCGTTGACAAGCGAATGGAGTCAAATTTCGATGAATCTTTCATTGGCAATAATTTTTAAATGAAATAGAAAGACGGCAGTCTTTCCAATATATATATATATAGTCATTTATTAATACCTGGAAATTATGTACTTGGAACATCGGAAAGACGTCGGGACGCTGCGTAAAATTCGAGCCTTCTCAACCGCATTTTTTATTATCATTGTCACACGTTTCAGGGAGTACGTTCGCTATCGTTTTTGGAACAACGTCTTTTGGTTGCTCGATTGCGTTTGCTTCGTTTTCCACGCTCTATTTTTAAGGAAATTCCATAGAGAGACAGAGAGAGACAGAGAGAGAGAGAGATTCGGTGCAATTACATCAGGCCACCTAGGCGATCGGTCATTAAGAGTTACCTTTTACCATAAAACGATTGCGAAAACGAAAGAAAAAACTATGCACACGCAGAATAGCGTCACTGAAATTAGCCAGTCGCGTGTCTTTCCGCCCCGTATTTGTAATCTTGGGTTACTTGGGAAATTCGTAGCACATTTAACATCGTATTGGAAGATTATTTATCATAAAAATTTCGGGCTATAAATTCTGAGATACATCGCGTAAATTCTCTTTCAATTTCGTTGTAAGATTTCTGTACAACAGAACGTGACGTAAGAGCCATAATGCATATCATCATACGTATATACCAAATTCTCTTCCCTCAAAAAAATTCGATTTCTTCGACTTAACCTCCGTCATCGCTGCTTTCCCCTTTATCCCCGAGCACACGTAGAATACAATAAAGTGTAGGATACAAAATATAAAACATTGTGCAAAATAACGCGTAATTTATAACACACCCTAACAATCATAATGCACATCACCCCCCATTATACCTAAAAAAAAAAAACTCCCAACTTCCTCAATCCCTAAACAACATCTTCCGCCGATTATTATCTCCAGCGTCGGCAACCCCTTTCCGAAAACTTCCACCCCGAGCAATTCACCCCGAAATCTACAGGCCACAAAGCAACCCGGCCATTACCCTAACGAGCAACCACGTCAGAACGCCCTCGGAGGAAAGAAAAACGAGTCTTCGTTCCCCAACCGAAAACCGTCAGACAAGACGGGGTAACTAGAAGAACAGAGTGAAAAGAAGAAGAACTTGCGCACACTTTGTACCCCTCCTAGCCGGAAGCGTTCCCTTTGTCCCGCGCGCACACGCTGCCAGGACAATTTCCTCCTTTTCCCCGAACTACAGTGGCTGGAAGAAGTATTTGCTCCTAAGTACTCTTATTTTTCAACCAGGCGTCCTTTTGATCAGCCACTATATTTAATTTCCGCGATATCAAATCCTTGCAGTTATACGAAAACGATATTTTCATCTTTGCGAATGTTTCGAGTTGGAATTTTTATTCGAAATAGGCTGGTTTACGTAGGGGCCAGTTTTTAAGACGCGCGAAAGCTTCCTAATATACAGGAGACGAGAGAAAGTTCAAACGCGAGCGCTGCCACGAATACGGAATTTTAAAAAACAGAATCGCATTTGACGAGGGCGGTGAATAAATATAACGCGGAGTCCAGAACGCACGGTGCATATACACAAATTTACTTGGCAACTTTAAACTTTCTCCCGTCAGATACTTGGTATGCAAATACTTTTTGCAGCCACTGTACAGAGGGTGGTGGTAGCTTCGACAGTCTACGAGACGTCGAGCAAGTCGTCGAGGAGATGGCGAGGACGTACAGAGACCAGAGGGCGAGTCACGGGCAATGGCAAGTTGTCGTAGGTGAAAGCTGCAACTTTAACCTTCGACTCCAGTTTCTGCGTGACGCTGTACGTAGAAAGACGGGCGATACGAGGATGAAACGAGGATGGAAAGCCGAAGCACGAGTTTTATTCGCTACGAGGTAGAGCGGAGTATGATAAAATTGTACGGAGTAAGTTAAAAATTCGGAAATTTATTATTCGGATTATGTCTAAATGACCACAAATAAATCAAACATCGGCGATTCAAAGCCGAATCGAACGAAGAGAGATTAAGATATCCGCGTTTTATTCTCCGCTGCAGTCTCGCTAGCGTTGGCTATCGGACGTAACCCCGACGTCTCTATTCTTCGTCTCAAAGACGTAACCTAAAATTCGCGAGATTGAAACGCTGGGCGACATTCACAACGGAAGGCCGCGAAACACAGGGAGACAAATTTTCGCAAGTTCCGGCCGTATTAACGTAATTCGCGTCGGCGGCAGCCTTTTTAATTAAAAGTACCGCACCGCCATTATCTCGCCAACTTATAATCGCGCCTATCCATCCCCACCCACTGCCCCTTTAACGCTACCTTTCATGCAAGTCGGCCTCTATTCGCCGCTCTCGGGTCCGTAATGAGTAATAATTCATATTTCTCTACCGTCGGTAGGCCACGGAAGAAAATACAACGAGATTGTCCGCGTTTACCGCTCGTATAATATGGATCCTTGAATCGGCCCCGGATCCAACCGCCAGCTTGTCTCGAAACTTCAATTCCCGAACGAACCCACCGGTGTTTTCACGTGGCCAGTGCACGATTATCAATTATCGGAATACGCTCTTCCGCTTTTTCCTCTCTCCCTTTTGCAAGACGAGCGTAGATTTTGAAGGGTAGAGTAATTTATCAAAAAACTGTGTTAGTATTTTTTTCGCGATTAGGACGCGAAGATCGGTACAGAATTAGGGAAAATCGCTTCGCGTTACTCTTGAAAATACGGACGGAATTTTATTAATTTTGTTACAAGTTGTCATACGATGGTTTGGCGAGCGACGAACGGAGAGGAAAAAAGAATGACTTCTTCGAGTAAAACATTCTTCGTTTTCTCAAAATCACCGATAGTCAACCTGTCCTAGACGCGTGTCTCTGACGATGAAAGGATCTACGTCGCAACATAGAAAGAAATAAGAAAGATTCTTCGTTTTCTCGCAATCGTAACGATCAAGCTGTCTCGCTCGTCTCTTCGAACGTGAAAAAAGCATGGTACAACCCGTACGACGATTAACGTGCTAAGAAGCACGGAATATGACAAAGACACTTTATTACAATACACGATAAATTTAGCTTCTTTACCGTAGCATGAAATTAGAAACTATAGTAGAAACTTACGAATTGAAAGAGCTGTCGGCTTAGGCGCGTGTTACGCCAGAGAAGTACTTTAATAGAAACTGAAACTCGTTGAAAAATGACAAATCGATCGTTTTAGTAAAAAGTAGTTCTCCAGTGTAGCGATTCTGGTGATGATACAAAGGAAGAAACGTCATCCGAAATATCGCAAACACTCGGATTTGACTTTTAAACTCCACTCGTTCGCGTTCCATCCACGGATAACTATGATAACCATACACGTTAAGTTAAGCATAAGCCAAGCAACGCGCCTTATCGACAAAATTCCAATGTCAACTAACCGAAGTAATCGCAATTGGAGCTGCTGACTCCAGCGGCCGTAAGGAGGAATTGAATAAAATCGTTCGAAGGACAAGACCGTTCTTCGAAGAAGAAAAAGATCGGCAAGAGCGAAGCACAGAGGACGAAGAAAGAGAAGGTGGTCGTGTCTCGAATGGAGGGGACACGGCTGGTCGTAAGAAAATTTGCATACCGATGAGTTTGCAACCTGGCCAATGAAGTTTCAATTTATTCATAACCGTCAACCTTTTGAAGATTCGTTATTAACTGTATGCCAGATGTAATCCCGCAGGAAACTACGGAGGCGGCAAAATATGGAGATGGCTACTAAGAAAAGGGAGACCGGCGAATTGTAAATTGGAAGTTTGTTCGTCGACTATACGATTTACGTCTGTCAACTATGCTAAATCCAGCATATCTAAAGTTAGATTTCTTGCGTGATTTCTTTCCTTCCGCTATCTACGTGCATTAAGCAAGTACATATTTTCGGGATTTAAAGATTTCGCGAGAGAACGACGTCTTCGAAAGAGGCGGCACTTTTGAACTTTTTTCCGATCGATTCCACGGCAAACAGAGGTTCTTCGTTTCTCTGGCCACGAGAGGATAAAGTAGAATGCTTGTTCGCTCGCTGGCGGTAAGGAAGCGCCCGAAGAAAGAGAAATTCCGTACCGACTTGGAGCACTTTTTTTCGGGAAACCAATTCCTTGGTTTGCCTTCGAGAGGCAACGTACCGGATAAGAATTGTTTTCGTAATTACGAAATATACTCCGATATTTATAAAGACTTTTCGTTTTTACATTTTTAAATATTCAATTTTGAATATTATAATAACAGTAATAATAATAATAATAATAATAATAATAATAATAATAATAATAATAATAATAACAACAACAACGATAATAATAAATAAAATTGAGAACAGAGATTAAAAATTCCAAACGGTAACTTAAAATTCTAATCCATTAAACGACACATTTACGTTGAAGTATCTGGGATGGCTTATCTGATAAGATGATGTAAAATATCCTCGGTAACTTAATATAATATGAAACCGAAAATACAGGAAGAACGAAGAAGAAAGAAAATCGATGAAAAAGGAGCAGCTTGGTGAAAAAAGAGAGGTTGAGAGAAATGGAAAACAAGGAATGGATCTTAGAGACGAAAAGGGAGCAACAGGAGAGAAATTGGCGCGGAGAGCGTGGTTTCATGGGAAAAGGGGATTGATGTAAGAGGCGTGAGTCGCACGGTGGCGGAAATTTAGCATAAAATTACATAAGAATGGCGGGCGGTTAACGAGAGGCGACCCGACTGGACGGGACACCGGGATGCGCCGATTGTAATTCAAATCGCGACTTAGTATGTGACGGTGTACACTCTGCGGCAAAAGTACAGGCTCTAATTAAACAAAAATTCTTCGCTACATTAGACCGTCTAATATGCGATATCGTTGTTTGACATCGATAGCGGCACAACTTAAAAACGTAAAAAATTTCAGCGAAAGGACTTTTTAGAACGTACATTTTTTAATTTTTTTTAGTCGTGCCATTTATCGACCCCAAATACGGGCGCGTAATTCCTAAAACTAATAGCACCAAAAAACCGAACGAACGAACGAACGAAGAATCGAAAAGAAATAAAATAGAAATTAAATCAACCGAAGAATCGAAAAAGATTTAAATGGTCATATTGAAAGATTAATCTGCGATACTTCCTGCTGTCAAAATGGAAATTCTTTCTTTTTTGCCTTTTTTCTTTTCCCTTTTTTTTTTTTTTTTTTTTAAGCTTTGGACACGGTGCCACGGAAAGTTACGAACAAAGATAGTAAAGATCTGGCTGCCTACGTTCCCATAACGCGATGGGGAGTTTAGATAGTCCGGAGATAATCACCGGACTCGGCAGCTTGCCGAGAACAATGGAGACTACGAAATCCCTCTATTGGAACTGGTAGAGCACTCGCCTTGACCTTCGCTGGTCAATGTTTTACTTACAATCGCGCGTACTAGGTTGAGAGTGTCGGGACCAACGACGATGTGATTGTCCTCTGGCGAAGGACACGCCGGATGTTGGTGCATCGCGCGGGAAAATCGTACATTTACTTGCGATTAAATAGTTAACTCTCTCGATTGGTATCGATCGATCGTAGACAGGATTCAGAATTTAGAAAATTTCGATCGACGCGCATATCGGTAGAACCGAGGTTCTACATTCAAATATCTACGTGTTAACTTGCAGACGCCAAATTTCGAGTCTGAAATTCCACGTTCAATTTCCGAAATCGCACTTTCGATCGTCAAATGTCCACGTTTAATTCGCAAATTTCAGTCTTCGATTTATAAATCCCAAATTCCAAGCGTTCCAAACTTTAAAAGCTCAATTGCAAATATTCCAAATGCCGATTCCCAAACTCTCGAGATGATAATTCCTTCTCCTACGATTCATCCAATCTACCTAATATCTACGCGAATAAAGTTAAGTAAAGCTGGCAGTCCATAAATAACGGGGCGAAACAATGCGCGCGATTTTCTCAAAAGGGACAGGCGTAACGCGACGCGTCAGGGCAGACAATGGACGACGAACACGAAGCCATAAAGCTTGTACACTGGGCTCTCGCTGCCACTTGTTGGAGGACTGCCATATGTCGAGCGACGAACGTGCACCGGCAAACTTATGTCTGTGTTCTCTGGCTCTTGTCCTGCACCGAACAAAAAGCCTGGCCACTGATTAACTATCGCCTCGTGAACGTCTTGTTTCGACCTGTGTCCTTCTCTGTGTTCGCCAATAATCTCGCGACTAACGATCGCTGTAGAGAACACGCGATTCCTTTGATTCCATTAAGCGTCTTTCGATTCGATCTTTCTTCGTTCCACTCGTATTTCCATGAAATAAGAACGAAACAGGGAATTATCAACGATACACGGCGGTTAAGTACGTATTTTCTCGAAGAATCTTAATCTTAATAATAACGTGACTTTTATAAGAATCGAAATGCTCGTGCAAAAAGTGTCTTTTTAAAGGTCCTTTAACGAAATCGACGTGCTTGGTATCGAAACACCGTCTCATAGCAAAGTTACTCCTACACCTAAAGGTCAATGACTTCTCATTTTCCTAGTCGTTACACGATCTTTCCACGGAAACGGAGCGTTCCGCGTCGAAAGGTCGTTCCAGAGCGGAATTACTCGTACAAAGGTCGATAGATCGCGCGATGTTTCTATTTCGTAGCGAGATTGTCCTAATAAAAATCCGGTTCATCTATCTCTCATAAAAATCATTACGATTCTTCGACAGAAACAAAGTACTTTACATGGAAATGCAGAGTTACTCGCTTAAAGGTGCAATTCCGATTTTTGTAGAGAAGGAAAGCGTCGTTTCTCGCGTGAAAAAGTCGTTCCATGATAAAATTACACCTACAGGGACGCGATTCTTCTATTTTCTATAGAAGCCGGAATAATACGCTTTACGTGGAAAATCGATCTCGTATGAAAATCGTCGTTTTTGGCGCGAAGAATCGTTTGATTTCACGTGTAGCGAAATAGGATGAGAGTCACGGAGGCAACGAAGGTCGGATTCGGACGGCGAGGATGTACGGCAGCAGTGCGTGTACCAACGAGTAATTTCATGGCAAGACGTGACCGGACTCGCGAATCCAAGCTGGAAGCGTGGGTCCAATTGACCCGGCGCGGCGGCTCCAACCGGCTAATTGCCAATTGTCGGGCGACGTTGCCGTTCTCCACGAGAATTTGCCTGACACCTACTGCCAGTCGCCGCGTCACCACCCTTTTACCAGTTAAAAGGGATCGATGCACTTTTAAATGGGTCAAACTGCCCTACTCTCGAATCCACTCTGGACGAATGAATTTTTTCCTATTCTCTGGCGGTTTAGGGTAATCGATTTGGAAAATCATTGAGAGAATAATAACGAAAAGAAAATGGAATATCGTAAAATACAACGAAACGGTCGACACACAAACTGTTCGTAATTTGAAAAACGAATATCAAATCGGATGTATATCGAGGCGGGCATTCACAGTAACGTTGAAGAAATAACCCGAAGAACGTAAAAATGCACGCGTTTGATTTTTTTTAACAAAAGATACATATTATAATTTACACCGGATAGATTTCGTACGAAAGCACATTTAGTGGGCTGTTTTGAGAAAACACGATTCGAACCTGTTACTCAACCTGACGTATATGTATAAATAAGTCTACTACGCTGTTCTAGCGTGACCAGTATTCTCCGAGAGGTAAATGACCAGCATTAATTCACGAAATCCATTCCACGTGAACCTACGATTCACCTAAAACCCACTTCAATAATAAAAACGCTTGAGAGCAAACGCGAACGTAGTTTCCGAGAGCATACGCGGATGGCATACGACAATCGACTTTCCGTAGGAAATAGTATTTTCGTCGCGGATGCCGCGCACAGCGGGGACAGTGGATAAATAAATTTCCGGCCGCGCTATTTCTGCCACGCGGCGCGAGTAAATAATTCTCGCGGCGCGGCGGGCCGCGAATGTTAGCCGTAAAAACCTATTCTTGGTGGATCGACCAGCCCACCCTGCGCCCATTCTTCCGCGTGAAATTCTCTAGCAACATCGTTCACCGAGCTTTAACCATTGTTGTTGCTTCGCGTGTTGCGTGCCAATTTGCTGGAGATTCTTCCGATTGGAACGCGACCAGCCCAGTTTCGCTCTTTCTGCTACAGGCCTTTATTCCCACATTTCTCCTCGGATTAGGTTTGTTGCCTGGCGCGATCTTTACCGTGGCTACGATTATCGTTCGTTAAGCTTGGAATTTCCACCAACTTTTGCCTACTCGTATATCATACGAAATCAATGTTCGTTATTTAAGCCGATAGTTCGATAGACGATACGTATAATATTTAGTAGGCAATAAAGCGGCGGTTACAGCACGATAGTGATGGACACGTCATTCGTGAAGCCTCTTGTCGAACGGAACAGTTATATCCAATGATATATTTCGGTCGGTTCTTTCCAACGAAAGAAATGACTGATTAGTCTTCGGGTCAAGCTTCGTCGTTCAACCGATACGTATGTGCTAGTGTGTAAAGTCATTCATCATAGCTGCGTGAACTATCTAACGGTGCTTTCTTCTATGGTTATCGCTTCAATTCAGCTAATGAATATTACGCACGACACTAGCGACGAGTATTCGATAGATAAACAAATAAAATGATACGCTTACTCGTTTATCTCTTCTGTATTAGTTTACACCAATACCATTTATCGCAGTAATTTTAAAGATTACGAAATGTAAAAAATAGGCATGTCCTGGTACGAGCTCAGAATTTTTACATTTCCATGTTGCTTTCGTTTTAACGTTTGTTTGTAGTCTTTTCAAACGTCGGAAACATATAATTGCCTCGAAAATGATCGAAAGAACGCAACAGGGTTAAAAAAAAAAAAAAAAAAACGAATGAGACCACGGATATCCTTCTTTCTCTCTCACCCTCTCTCTCTCTCTCTTGCGCCATTGACAGAACCCTTGGTCTAGCCTGAAGGCTGAAAAAATTCCAGGTGAGGAGCAAAATGCAGAATGAACGCAGGTATATAGCGGAAACAGCACCGGGAAGCTTAATGGACCGACCTCGCCACTTCTATCTCCATGGAAGACGTTTGCGTACCACTGACGGTTTATTACGCGGTTTTGTGCAGAGCCCGTTTCCTAGCTTTGTGGTCGACGGCTCTCCCGTTGCCAGGTAGGTAGACGCGGCGGTTGCGTTTCACATGAATTAATCGCGCCCCGACTACGCCGGTATTAATTTCATTAAATCCGAAAATGTTCCGGGCGCCGATGAAATTAAATGGACTGGGGCTTATCGGTGTTCCGCGCTAGTAACGAACGCGTGGCGCTAGTATCGCTCACAGGCCGCTTTCGTCGCGTTCTATTCGCTGCAGTTCAGGATTTTCTGTTTCTCTGTTTAACGCAAAACAATTCGTAACATTTCGCAGCGTATCTATAGAAAGTCACTTTCGATCGCTTTTATCAATCCCTATGTCCAAGCGAGATTTCCCAACGCTTCCTACGAGTAACCTCTAGCATTCTTTGCCATCAAAAGCAGAGATCGTCCAGGCTGGACATTGATACTCTTACCCTTGCTCTACGATATGTATTACGTAGAACCAAGATTATGTGAGACGGACCGGACTTGGAGTTCCATAGATCGGGTCCCTGACTCGCGATTTCGAGGACTCAAAAGCTCTCCTACAGGCTATCGAGTCGTAAAGTAGAACTTCATTTATTCGAACGAAATTTCAATTAACGCTCAGTTAAAGAACAGGTAGCGGAGAAAATTGGCGAACTATTAAAACTATTCAGTTCCAGCGCAACTTTTCCAAAAGTTGCAGTCTGCGTACGACGAAAGAACAGTTACGCACAGATACACGCGTATATTAGCCAGCATACTTTTCATCTCTCAATCGTAAAAACCAATCGCCCAAGAGGCTAGCCAGTTACCGTCTCCTCCTCTCGCCGTGTCAGCAGCATAGTCCTGCGACCGCAGAGTCGCTGTCGACCGTTGGTCAGTCGACCCTCTGAATTATTAAAGCCGAGCCAACGCGGCTGCATGTAAATTCGTGTACCTGCCCTTCGCGTCACCCTCGTTTCCATCCCTCTCGAAACCATCCTTCCCCCTCTGGCTGGCTTTTCACTGGCGTTGCACGAATGCTTTTGCTACCTGGGCCACTCGACCGCTTTGTTTGTTACTACACGAGCCCTCCCTTGCGCGAGCAGGGATTATTGTTTGCGTCGCTAGTGCGCGCAATTATGTCGAAAACTGTGGCGCCCCGGATGAAAGCCCACCCGAGGGCGAGTGTGTATGTGTGTAGGATGCGAAGCTAACATGTGGCAAACAGCGAACCATGCATGTTTTTTGGGCTGCGACTGGGGATTCTCTCGTAATTAGATATAATTCGTATATTCGGATTTTTTCGTACCGTTGCTTCGGTATCTCTGACGCGAACAGTTCGAAGGGATTAATTCTGGCATTTACGGCATTTTGAAATTTTCCTTACAATTATATAGGTATATCGCGATGTTTCATTCTCGACGATCGGGCTTGAGTCTCATAAATTGCTTCCTTTTTATTTTTCTTTCTAAGAATTCACTCAGGCGCTTTCGGGATTGGTTGACGATATAATAGAATTCTAAAATCGTGCCCCGGTAAAATGTTGGAAATTTAATTCCTTATGACCCTCCCTTATGGTCTCTATTTCACCGCTATAAATTACTACTCGCGTCCACTTTCTTCAAAAAGCGTCGCTTCGTCAACGCCACCCTAAAGCTATTCGTTCATCGTGCTAACTCGTATCTTTCTTCACGCTGGGTATACAGAAGCGACACGATCACGCGAAGAATCGTGACGGCGGAGAATCGATCTATTTACCGAAGCGACGCGGTCCGGATATGACCGTCCGATGACCGGATACGCGAAAATGGTCTCACCTGTGTCCCCAAACAGTGTGTCACTCGGTTAACGCGCGTGCTAGCGGGCACAGGCCAATTTACGAACGTGATACGTTTATTTTCGGGCGTGTTCCGATTGTAGCCTGAATTAAATGAAAGTTTCGCGTGGAAAGCTCGTGTATCGTTACATATTGTTACGGTCATTTCGTGTTCTGAAATTATCTGTCCACCTACCTCTCGACCAATTTGCACGCTGGTTAACAACCTCTTTGCTATGATATTTTTACAATATAGAATTCCAAGTTCTAGATATTTTTACAGATTCGAGTTTCGTATTTAAGTAAACAGTTTGCGAATTCGCAGTCGTACGGTTATTAAACTACAAAAAGTAGAGAAAATGGATAAAGTTATACGCGATATAATCGGTCAAAGTGTCGTGGCAATAAAATTTCAAAAGGCGGAGTTAGCTACTTTTGGTCTGCAGCTCGAATATCGCACAAGGTCGTCAAGGCGTGTCACGTGGCTCGAGATACTCGAAGAACGCAATTGACACGGGATGTTGTACGGGAAAAGGCGCGTGGAACGCACGCGAGGATAGCGGGACGCACGAATTTCGTCATCGAATCTTCGCTGAAACCATCATCAGGGTCAAGGTTGAGGCGTTCGAAGAATTTCATTGGGAAAAGGTGTTTTCAGCGCGATTAAACGACGCGCGAAAGAGAAGAGGCGTGTTGCGTGCTGGGATGGAATGGTGGATGAATAACGTGTCTGCTTTTACGTAACTCGATAGCTCCCGGGAATGGCAGTAACTGGCAAAAGTATTCGACTAGTAGAGAACCTTCTACAAATATTGCGTGTGCTATACGAAACGTTTCCAAGTTTCTATGGTCAATGCTGTTCAACATACTTGTGATTGTTCTCGGCTCACGATCGTGTTATTAGTACGATACGCTGTAACTCATTGCGACGTTTGGAACGTGGAACGCGGTCAACCCGCTTCTTCGGGGCAAACCTGAAACCGAACGTTTCCTTCGCTGGCAGTCGACGATGCGTCGAAGATTGTCCTACAGTGGTCTCGATCGCGAAAGGTGGCATCGAACACCACGCGCGAACGATGATATTTGCCTAGGAAGATTCGAAGGATCCGGCACGTTTTCCAATCGACGAACCAACGCGGTTATTTTACGGTGTACAAGGTCACGTCCGATGGGGGAGAGATCTTTAAGGGAACTTCCGTGCCACGTACAGAGAATTCCGATGTACCCAGGAAAATATTTTCGATCGAACGCGACTGCATTCTGCAGACAGGCCCGACGCTGACGCATAATGCATACGTTATATCGAGGTTCTCAACTTCCGGCGACCGCGATAGCGACCAAGTCATTGTCGATGATGTTTTTCACTTTCTTCGATCGCACGAGTTCTCCTTTGGTGCCACGTCCACGAGGAAATCTTTTCACGCAATACCACATAAATACCGTTTTGATTGTTTTCATATAAATAATACATACACTGTCCTACTTGGTTGGTCGACACCAACGTTTTCCCTTCTTCAAAAATTAAACAACCTTTTTACGTTCGATGTTGCCCGCAACATCGATACTCGATATACTTTTCACACTTTCCCGAGCAACCACAAATATTTCTATGAGAAAGTTGCTGAAACCTCTGAACAGATGATAATCTGAAAGAAACGGAGAAAGGAATATGAAATTCCTCACTTTTCTATCGTCGTATAATCTCCCAAATTGCACGATAACGATTATTACTATGATAATCGAGATTTTGACTTTCGGAGCTGCGATTAATCAAAGCTTAAATCATTTTATACCGCAATGAGAAATTTCACTTGTCAATTTTTCCCTCGACATTGAATTAATATTAAATCGACAATTATCGAATCGTAACGTTAGTTGTCCGATCTCTTAAGATCGTAAGAATCATTTACTCGACGTAACACATTTAGCAAACTTAGCAAACTCAGCGACCGACGCCATTATAACTTTCCATTCGTCGTTCAAGCGCGATCGTTTTACATATTACGTGTACGTAACACGCTTACGATAATAATTATCAATGCAATTAAAGTGATTACGTTAGATTACCTTCGGCAATTTTAACGTAAAACGAAAATAAGGAAATTTAACATTGACCTCGAAATAACGCGTTACTCGACGGAACACACGGGTTCCATCGAGCTCTCGAAACGGAACATCCAACTTTCCTTTTACCCGTTTCAATTTGCGATGTTGATTAATCTCACCGTGAAGATCCTTGCGAATCAGAACGCATCAAGGCACTCGGATATCGTGGTCGGAGGGGGGTAATAACGATAATTAAAGTGACACGCGCGTCGACAAATCGCCAGCAGAATACCCAACTCGGAGATATCATAGCGGCAATTAATTTTATTAATTCCTGTGTAAATAGTGGGACGAGTTACGACAATCGGGAGAAATAAAAATTAACGAATCGGTGAAATTTGTCAGCGAAATTCTTAGAACTTCGTTTAGCGAGCTTGCGAACACGTAACGTTTTGGTGTCTCCAAGTAATTATCGAACAAATAAACGTAAAATATCGCTTTCGAGCGTTTGACATTCGAAAAAATACAAATTTTACCTGAAATATAGCAACATTTATGAAAACATTTCTTCCGTACAAATACTATCACGTAACGGCAACGGTACTTGCGTAACATGTCGTAGTAAACTAGTAAACAAAATAATTATACGGAAAACTGCAAAAACATACTACTCCGTGATTGAAATCTACTGAAACGAGTTTACATATATAATAATGCAAATCTTTTTTTCGATATTTTTTGTCGCCAGGATAACGAGATTACGATCAAAGAAGAAAATTACAAAGTGATACTTATTCCTTCTCGTTCGCTGTGGTTATTTTTCAACGCCGCGCAACTCTGTTTTCATGGCGTCATCAGAGAATCATTTACCGTTGCATTCGTCGTAAAACACGCGGAAATTACTGGAATTCTCTCAATGAAATCAAAGAGATATTCTTCTCTAATTACGTGGAATAGAATGAAATTCAAGATTTTTTTCGCGGTGAGCGACAGATTGGTTCGTGGTTGGTTCGCGTTTGCTTCGTTTCTGCGATTCTGTGGCAAGATTGGACGATTTAAAGACTATTAAGATATTCTATTTTCATACACAAAAATCGAGAACAAACGTTGTAACGAACTTTCAACTCGAGTTTCGTTAAACTTCTTCTTCTACGAAATAAATGAAAAGATACGTAATTTTATTTCGAATCGCAGAAGTCAACTGAATAATTGTAGATACATGAAATACTCCAATTATCGAGCACCTTCTCTGAAACGTCATCGACAAAGCATTTGACTAAAACATTGGAACATGCGGAATCAAGGATAGGAGGATGGCTCTCGACTAAACAACCACCGCGTTATACGAGCCGAAACGACTACAAACGCGGCCAAACGCCTACAAATATACAACTTAACGAGATATCGATCATAGTTTTGCTTCGACGTGTTTCCATCAACAACTCGTTCCTTTGCAAGATTCGAAAGCCGCAGTGGCTACGAAAAGTATTTGCACACCGCTGTATTTATTAAAACAAGCCGACAGTTCTTTTGATCGCTATTTGGACAATGAACGACTCGATGCTTGAAGTTTGAATCGAAGGTTCGCAGAAACGCAATGTTAGATTAATATTATCGAAGAATACATTGCAAAACCAATTACGCGAAATAACACTGAAATATTTCCGTTGGTCAAGTCTTCGAAAATAACAGTTTCGGAAATGACATAGTGCAAACAAGTTGCGTAACCTCCGCTTCCAGCAAACGTTCGATAAGAATTTTCCTAGAACAACACGTCGACTGAAAATATTTTCCGCTACGTTCGAAGCGATTTAAAACAAGAGTTTCGGAGGAAAAAGAGACTGTTCTCTTGGTCGAAAGATCTATCGGAAACGCGAGGAAGGTAAAGATAGGAGTAGAATTAAGAACAGATCGCCAGCTGTTTTCGCGGTAAACGGCAAAATAAATAATCACGCGGCTTTACGTTCCTCCACGGTATTTCACTGACGAAATCGGAAATTGCCGAAATTCGTTTACACCGCATACGCGTTTCCAACTACTCGAGCCGAAATCGCACGATTTTAGGACGCTCTGTTATTCCACTATTGAAACCTAACCCCTACGTCTACGGCGGCGACAGATTCTCACTGATCGTCAACGACAACAGTTATTAACAGATATATAACGGAATAAAGTGAGAGTGACAACGTAATAACAACGAAGCGAAGCACGAAAGAAAAAGCGCGTTCTAAGAAACTCTCTAATCTGTCTTTAGATTCGAAAGAAAACCCACGTCCGACCGCGGTCGACCAAACAACTCCGCCGATCCACTAGTTCGGAAGAAAGAAAAGAATTGCTCTTAAGAGCAATACTGGACACCTGGCAACCGATCAATTTTCACCGATGAACAGAGAAACTGGAAACTATAAAATCCTTCTTCCTGAACCGAGAGGCGTGGACGCGGCGTAGCGTTAGAAATCGCGGATTATCGGAGGAATAAGGTTACCAGTGGACGTGTTACGCAAGGATTCGCGGCACACTTGACCCAGCAACACACTTTCACTTTTCCATTCGGGCCTGTATATGGCTGCTCAGACAGAGTGTCCGCGTTTTCTTTCCTCCGTTGGCCGAGTGATCGACAAAGCCGGTGAACCGAGACCAAGAAACGCCAAAGTCACGACACGACCAAAAGTTAACTCTCCAGTTATCTGTCGGCTGGTATCGGACAGCTATAGGTGCCTTACGATAACTTCGGATAAGTTGTTCAAATTTCAAGTACACCTAATATCGCCATATTATTTTCCTATTTATTGCATTTACCGTATCTGATAAGGTTGACTCTCGCGATCAATTGGTATCAGCGTCGGACAAAATTTTATTCGCCATTGACGAATAAATATCCAATCGAACGAGTATTTATCCGAATAAGAATTTACTGAAATAAGAAATTATTCGCGTAACAATTTACCCGAATACAAATTTAATCGGCTAACCTATTCGGATAAGAATTTATTCGGCTAAAATATTATACGTTGTATGGGGACATATTTGTATATTATTTAAGAAGAATAGATATGGTACCGAACGTGAGATATATTTTCGAAACTACATTGTCCAGTCGTTGAAATATTGGCTTTTATAATCAACGTTTCTCAAAACGCCAGATTCAAAAGTTCGCTATTCCTTGATAAATTATTCATTTGGTAAATTAGTCGTAAAAATCGTACCGGTATCTGCATATACTTGTAAAAAAAAGTGAAAGCGATTATTTGTATTATCGTTCGAATGTATATCGTTATAATCGAATAATAGAAAATAATTTATTACAGATAAGAAATAATTATCTCACAGATAGAAGAAACAATTCGTATAATAGCCAATTTTTTATAGTTTTTTATAGGTATTAGATAGTTATAAATACTTGTGCTACGACAGCTTCGGTTAAATTATTGAAATTTGAAGTACAGCGATCGGAAGAGGTATCGCGACGCGCCATCGCTTCTATCGTAGCATTCGCTTACCTCTTCGTACGACCAGGTACATTAACTTTAGCTGTCGCGAGTACAACTAACAAGAGGAATCAAAGTTCGAGGTCAGAGACGAAAGTTCGTAGAAAGAAATCGTTGGATAAGCGCGCAAGTTGCCTCGAGGGTGGCAACTTTCTCCGAAGAGTGTACGAGGCATGTTTTGGAGGAACGAAGTTGATACGTTGAGTTTTGTGTCTTGGTACACAGCGTTTACGTCGTGTTACCTCGCGATACGTTGCGAAGTTGAACGACGGCGGAAAAAAGTTGGTTAGATTAACGAGAGCCTCGAGGCAAGAATTCCTAATGTCGATGACAGGACTTGAAAATCGTTTTCGGAACACCGGCTGCGAATTATCGTAGTACGTTTCTATTTTCTATTACTCGATTTACTCGACGATACTGATCGAAGGTTCGAGTGTCAGGATTTTTTTCTAGAAAAACGAAGCAAGACATTTAATGAAAAATTCGTAGAAAAATAATGACGATGAAACGCGTAGTAGTAGCAATAGGACGGAATAAATCGTGGAACGCTCTATGGAACATCGGCTCGAGCGCTTTCGCCACGTTCAAGGTTGATCGGAAATTTTTTCAAACCACCGTTCCACGAAAGCAAATTCCACGAAACGAGACAGGTGGGCCGAGTCGGTGAACAATGAGCAATCACGAGGGCCAATCGGGCTGTGGTATGCCCCTGGGCCAGAAACCGGGCCCTGAACAAAGGAAACAGCCTCGCCCTTTCCCTTTCTGCTCGGTGAAAGCAAACCTTGCTTCCGATCGTCTGGCAAGGTTTTCATCCTTTGCGCGCTTCAAGTTGTAGAGAAAATTTACGAAAGATTTGCCAGGATAACAAGCATAATTTGGGCAACTATGTAATTCGAAATAGATTGCGAGATACTAGAATTCGCATTTTTATAAGACTAATTGAAAAAATGGCACTTGAACAGAGTTTTAATAGTTCGTAACACGTTAAACGTATTTTTGAATACGCTATAATGGTACTTAAATATTTAGACATCCGGAGCACTAGACCGTGTATTTTTATCTTTAGTAGTTATCGATTGACTCGGCAAGAAGAGAATTTAGGCTTTCCGTGTTATAATATGTGTTGACGTAACACATGCAAAGCAATATAAATACTTGACTTTTCACACTCAACTCGAGTGTTATCTCAAGTGTTGCGATACAGTTAGAGGACTATGCTCGATAAAAGTACGAAAAACTTTATTTCGGAGAAACCATAGAGAATATAATTAGCAACTTATCGACTGATCGCGATTACCTCGATAATTTCCCCTCGCCCCTTTTATATTACCAAAGATCGACATTCAAATCTATTTATTTTATGACCGAGTCCTCGAACAAAAATTCCAACCCTCCTAATCCTGCAAAAACTACGTAAACTGGGAAAAATTTCCTCTCTAGTTTCTTTGCGATTACGCCGTTCATCGATTATTCCACTTGCTTCGAGCAACGATCGCTCGTTCGTTAAAACTTTGATATCCAAGACTTCTCTCTTCTCTCTGCCCAATGATCCTCCGCTCTGTTCGCTCTTTTCCACACCCTATTCGCCCCTTTGTTAAAATGAAGGCCACAAAGACGTTGGAAGGAGAGAAGAGAAACGAGAGAAATAAAGCGCCAGCCGAAGGTCTTAATAATTCAAATGTTTACCGTCGCTTTTAAAGATAAGCTGATAAAAGCGTGCGCTCACTCTCGGCTAATATAAAAGTAACCAAGGGTTGGAAACATGTGTACGTGTTACAAGTTGCTATTTCACGTGTATGCAGAGACACGTGCATTTACACGTGTCGTAAACGAATCCAAGTTTCAATCCGCGTAATTTTCGGCACACGCGTTCCCGTGTATTTAAATACGGCGATGATGAAAAGTACTGGCACGAGCTGGCTATTCTCGCGAATTTCAAAGAGAACGCGATTCGCTACTTCATCTTTCTTTCTTTCTTTCTTTCTTTCTTTCTTACGAAGTATCATTTTCAACGGCTCGACATAATTACGATAACGTTCTCGGCTCTTAAAATAGATACGTACAACCTTTACTTTGAATAATTTTTACGAGGTACCGACATTTGTCTTTCGCCTAGAATATTTATATTCGTTTCTATATATTAGCTTCCGTGACAATCGAACGATACTAGTTGGCAGCCAATTCCTTCGTTGCCAATTGCACAGACTATCGATGATTTTACTCGTTGTACATTGGCTACAAAATTCCTAGAGTCGATTCTTGCATTGATTTTGCTAATCGAGACCTTACGTATCCATTTATAAATGATCGTTATAAATGATCGACAGTTTTCTGGCTACGCAAATTGTTTCAACAGCTACAACGCGGCCAAAGCGCGAGATCGTGGAAAGCACAACCCGTTGGATTTCATCAACGAATTGAATTATTCAATTCGCCGATAATCCGGATGCGTCCGTACGAACGCGGCCAGAACACATTGTTGCCGAAGACTGCTGCCGTTCGTTTCGCAATGATTTCACGCCACGCCGAATAATCGCGTTTAAGAACAAAGCCACGCGTCACTGTTCAAAAATAACAGCCACGAGTCGATGGAAAAGAACGACGACGATGTCGACGACGACGACGACAGAGAATGTTCAAACAAAATCAACTGATTTGCATAGATATTTTGCCAATGTTTCGTACATTCCTGTCGATTTCAATTCGTTTCTACTTTGTAAAGAAATTCGTTTTCTTTTCTTCTTCGAAATTGTGAATTTTTTCAGGTCAACGACGCGAGATTTCCATTCCATAGACAGATAACACGTACTACGATAATTTTAACAAACGCTACTCTTGCAAAGGTAAACCAGGAGAAAAAGTCGAGAAATTTTTCTTTCCCCGATCCAATTCCCCTTTGAGCGGAATATAAACGGATAAATCAATAAGCTGCTTCTCTTCTGGGTCAAGGTGGAGGCAAGCTTTCTTTCATCAGTGCGAAGATTAGCTTCCAAGAAGCTTACGGTTCATTCAGAGAGCCGGACCGGAGAAGAAAAAAGAAAATTCTATTTACTTAGCGTCAGTGTCGACACTGACTGGCGGATAAGAAGATAAAAGTTGGAGAACACGGGAAACAGGTGTTACTCTGTCGTTCTTGACAGTGAAACGTCGATAACAGCGTTAACACGACAAGCGGCCACTACGCCCTTCACCTTATTCCCTTTATCCGCCTAAGACTCGCGATAAATCGCGAAAACTTTTATCCCGAATATGTTTCTGTTCAATTTAGTCGTTCGTCTCCTATCGTTTTAACTGATAATTTTTAAGCTTGAAAAAATTATTACAATTGCGCCCTAAGTTTAGTCATATATCATCTCAATTAAATTTCTCGAAATTCCTAGAATTGCAATCATGGTTTACAAAAAAAAAAAAAAAAAGTACTCGTATTAAAAAGAAACAAAAAAAGGACAAAGTATGCAGAAATATGTAAAAGGTTCCTCCATTTATAGTAAGCTTTTCTGCTGTGAAATCGCAAAAGGAAGCGCGAGCGGGATTCTTCTGCTGGTAACCTTTCCACGGGCTGGAAAAGGTCGTGTTCCCGATCCGCGGAGAACAATTCCAGGCGAATGCGAACGCCATGATTGAAGATAAGTGGTGCAACAGGGAGCATAATAATGGACCGCATTCAGGCTGCAGTTCACCTCGGCCGTGAAATAACGAGGGTAGGCCACGCGAGTTAAATCATAACGAAGACGATCTAAATTACGAAATATTACCAAAGCGATATTTTCACCAGGTGAAACTGTCTCCTATGAAAATCGCATTGAATATCGCCTTTCTAAAACTTTTGACAAACTCTCAAACTCCCTCCCTCCCTCCCTCCCTCCCACCCTTCCCGATGTAACAAAATTTTAGTATTTGAAAATGATTTAAATTATTGACAATTCGATTTAATACTTTAAATTGTCTGTATCGTGTGCTCATTTTCAACTGTAATTGGGAAAAGTGTAACAGAAACGGCAGGAATTTTTTAAACATATTTTCTCGATATTACTAACCAATAAATAAGCGTAATGTGTAGTATCATAATTGTAGCAATAATTAATTACTCCTTCTTGTTGCAGTAAATGCAGCAAATAGAAAGTATAATTAATGGAAAAAGAATTCTTTACTGTTATAAAGGAATTCTTAATTTTCCTGATAACAATATCTTCGTCCTTTCGTATCTTATTTGGCAAAATATTCTTATAATATTCGGATCGAGTTTCTTTGAGTTTCACGAGAAAATAGACAAATAAGGTTGCTCGAAGAAAAAGTCAAAACGCGCTTAAATACGGTTCTACGTGGTCCACCTTCTTCAAGTCCGTTTGATTTCAACGGACTGAGCTTCTCAGTTGTCGACATCCTCATGCTGAAATTAATTAAATATCTGTCTATCTAGCGAGTGGATGGTCGGGATAGCAAAATTGCTCGTTTCCTGGTTCAAGAACCTTCGACTGTGTCCAACAATCGTACAATCTCGACTTTTCACCATTACGATCTCATTTTTCCATTTCTTTCAATCGACCAAACCACGGCAGCGTACCACAGAAACTGGTCCATGTATCGTTAGTTATTTACAGTTGGTAATTTCTAATTTGCTTTAGACTTTTCAGAGATTCGTTTCTACAAGCTTCAAGAATATCGTACTCGTCGAAATTGTGTGCGATAAGCGAGTGCACATATTTGTTGAAAATAAAAACTATTAAAAAACGCGGTTAATGATTTTTTTGTTGCACAGAAACTCCTGGATTCTGTAACTGCGATTAAAAACAACTGGAATTTCATATTATGCACGCGAAACGTATTTTCATGACGGCAATGCATCAGATTGTAATTAACGACAGATTAACTGCCGTTGATAGTAAAAACGTAGGAAAAAGAGAGTGAATTATTCATATATCAGAGCAGTAGCTTTATTTAATTAGTAATTTGACCGATGGTAAGATTTCAGGGAAAGATCTGTTTCGTGATAATTCCTTGTGCGCTTCCTTTATGAATATGGGTCAGTCTGGAGAATCAGAATTATTTGTACCAACATGCTCTTCAAATGAAAAATCTTGTATCTTGTTAATTAAAAAGAATTTTAAAATTCATTCATTAGATGCTTTCCAAGGGACTGAAATATCATAAAAGTTGTACAACTTGATTAAATTTCTTGTACAAATGTGTGCGCGAGCGCGCACGCGCGTGTTTGGCTCTAAAATATTTTAGTAATATGTTAATTTGTATATTTTATATTCTCTTTCTCATTGTTAATTCGTATTTCATTCCATTTAATACTCTCGTAATTACATTTCTCCGTGAGAAATGTGTCTGATATAATATTATTTTTTCGTTAATTAGCAGACTCGAAATGAATGTAGAACCTTAATGAAATATACCCGCGTTTTCGTTCTTTCAAAATGTGGAAATTTAACATTTGATAAACTTTCCTCGAAATTAATAATGTTAATGAGATTGTTCGTCGTTAACGAGTAATGGATTCACAACCATTCCAATTACTCTTCATTTTAATTATATCTTTGTCAAATGTAATACACAGAATAATAGTTATCCTAGTCATTGTTACATGACAAAAGAGATACATATTTAGTAGTTGCTCGTTAATTTTCTTGTAACTTCTACAAATCCTACATTTATTCGCCTACAGTTATGTAGAGAATTACTCTTAAAACGCCCTGATAATTTGAGAAAAATTGCGGATTTCGTAATCGTTAATTCGGTTGAGAATCAATTAAACCGATTAGTTTTGTGCGTTCGCGAAGTGAATCGAATAAGTGAAATAAATTTTGATGGAATAGAGAGAACATTAAATGCTTTAGCGAAATCACAACCTCACGATTAAGAGAAGAATACCGTAATTCTTTGTACTGTAACGAGGAATATCTCCTTGTAAAGACATATAAACTGGCCAAATAAAAGTAGAAATATCTTCAAAATCTTGATTAACGATTAACGATTCAGCGATACTGACGCACACGTTGCGTCAATGTAAGTATCCAACTGTAAATAAACCTGTTGACGCAATTGTTGCCTTTTCATCATACGTTCCGGTAAAAAATCTTGGAAAAATAATCGAAATACCGAGCGACGTGATAAAACGTCGTTATTTAACATAAAAAAATACCAAACTTGCAAACATGATCGGTTTCGTGATTCGGTTTAGTTTAAATCGCGTTCTCATACGATTTAAGATATCTATTCGCACTATTATACTGCACATAAATAAACAAACAACGAATAGGTAATTCTATATTTTTTGAATTCACTTTGACTTCCGTGACTCCTGCTTTTCTTCTCGGTTCATCCGTTCTTCCTTTCGATTCTTTCTCCTCCCGATCTCAAGCATCTATTTTATTCGCTCGCCTTCTTCCCTTCATATTTATCTCTTTAGACTACATTCCTACCATGTATACTGGCACGACTCTTCTTTTTCTTCTTCGCATAATCTGCATACTTTCTGACTCTCTTTCATCCAGCATCTACTTTCTTCCTCTTCGTCTCAACGTCTGAACCTCGCTATTCTTTTTAACTCTGTTCCTTTTCCTTTCTGTTTTACATATTTTGCTTTGCCTTGTGTTAATGAATAACAATAATAAAAATAATAGCATTAACAGTAATATTTCTGTCAATTGTTCATACACACTACGGCCAACAGAGCGGTAAGAAAATTAGAAAGGTTTGAAATTAAGAAGGATAATGCACGAAACACTTAGTTTCAGAGCTGTTATTGCGACATAGTTCCGTCAGTTAAGTAGAAAATTACCAACTCTCGTAAGTGAAATGGTATGTGAACGAGTGAGTGAGTGAGTGAGTGAGCGAGTGAGCGAGTGAGTGAGAAAGAGAGAAAGAGAGAGAGGCGAATTAAACGATGACTAAGGCAGGAAAGTCTTCTTGTCTGGCACAAAGGAACTAACGGCAGGACTTATTTAAATTTTATACTACTCTCCGAGGCGTATCATCGCCGGTAGTCTTGCAATCGCATATCTAATTCTCGCGTTTCGTTACGGGCGACGTAGCCTTTGTTTGCATAGATAATCAGCGGCTCGAGCTCTTTTTACCTTGCTAACGATCCGCAAGTTTTAACGTCGAGCGTCCTATCATTACCACTAGTATTTTACTAGTTTTTGTTTGGAAAGTTATGTCGATAGATTATGCCAGAAATATTTAAAATCGCAGAATTTATTGTATCAATGTATTCATAAAGTTAGCTGTATTTGTAATATTGCGTTGATACGTTCACAAAATAAAATGTACTTATTTATCTCGTTATACGTAACAAACGTAATGCATTTATCGTGGAGAAATTATCCAATTTACGATAGTGGACTCTATTATCTTTGTATAACGCGGTTCGGACACCGGCAACCAAAGTTTTTCTGAAGAAAACAACGTCCAAAGGACAATTGTCGAATAAAGAGCACGCAAGTTTCCGGACGCTGAAGAAAATTCGCATCTCCCGCGTTTTACGCGATCTTGTATATTAAATTAATTCGGGCTTACTTATTTAGGACGCGGCAATAGTCGTTTCGAACGAAGAGAAGGACAATGGAACGAGCAATGTCCCCAGAGAAAGTGGAGAGTGGAGGAACCCGGTCATATCGAGTCGTATAATTTTCAGTATCGATCAGAGCCGGCACAAGCAGGCCGATTTAATTAATTAATTCACCGCGACGTGAATTACGAGCACTCTATCGGACGTTCGATCGGCGAGAAAATAGAGCTTGAACGCCTCGTGAACGTTGACTGGCCTCTAAGCCTCCAATTTTAAGGGAGAGCGACGGTGCTGCTCCCTATCTAGCGATGCCTCGCGACACATCGACAGCCATTTCCTTACAACGGATTAATTCGGACCTATTACGCGCGTCTTCCATCCTCAAATCTACGTTCAATTTTTCAGGAGCTGATTTCATTGCTTCGTATCGTTTCTGAGAAATTTCTTCGTCTCCTCTAACCGTCTTCCTCGCCCGAATCTCGCTTCTCGCTTATTCTTACGTTATCCTTAACCTAGATAATACACGCTAAGAGTCTACGCTGCAACTTCTTTCTACTATTAATTCCGTCAGCCACTCCTACTTTTAACCGTCTGCCTATTGCGCCTCTTAATCTTTCATATATCTTCCAGTATTTCTTTCCTCGCCTTTTTCTTCCTTTTTATCTTTCTTAGCCATCCCTCCCCGTCAAATATCTCCGCCACACTCGCGTTTATTCTTTCTACTTCTCTACAGTCTTCCACCAAAATATTTCGCTGTTCCAATATTCCTTTTACAGATGGTTACACGTTCCTTCCTATTCCGCCCTCCGATATCTCTTCCCATCTTTCACGTTTTCACATCTCTCGTTAACTATAGCGCTTTGGCTGGCCGAATTGTATTTTGGCAACTGTATCGTGCGCAATTTTTAACATCTCCGTCTCTTCTTTCCATTCCTCGTTGACCCTACCCGTTTCCGTTTAAATAACCCGCCCTCTCTCGACCGTTGTTAATTTACCGTTATTAATAAATTACTTGTTAGTAAATTATCAATAAACTAGAAAATCGGCACAGATATATTCGTTTCATAAAATTTCAATTTCGTCGATTGCGCACGAAGAAATTATATTCTTAACTGGTTTTCAGAGTCACCTGGTATACAGCTGCGTTTCCAAGGAGTGACAGCGCTGGAATGTTTAGATAGGGCAATTGCTCCCTGTCTAGCTCGTTACAACAGCTGTCTTACGAGACCTGACTCGAATTTTACATACAGCTAATGGATATCATGCACGACGATACGTACGTGAAAGACACGGAACAGAAATTGACGAAACGATTTTAAAAGACTCGAAACTCGAGCCAATAGAAAACGAAAGTCGAGCTACTCTGGTTGCTTATTTACGATTTCGCCGAAAAATTTGTTTTTTAAATATAATAGCTAAATCAAGAGTTAAATAAGCATAGTCGGATAAATAAACAATAGGTTAGTAGTTAAATAGCCCGATAAGAGGAGTGTATACGTATGAAAGGATAAATGGCTGAGAGTACAAGACAAATAACAATAACGATCGTAAACCACATACGTTTTTATGGTCGTCAGGGTGAGAAATAAAGTGTTACTATTATCGAACATAATTGCAAAATCGTAATGGAAGAAAATTTGATTCGTTCGTTTCATTCCATTTCGCATACTAAAAAATGTTGCTCCAAAATCCTTAGGAAAAATTCCTATAAAAGCAGGCATGGAAAAAAATGTACGTCACACTGATTCATAAATATTCACATTTCGCATCAGGACTCATGATTGATTATTCAATCGTTACATCAAAAATGTTATAAGAAAATTGTTACAAACGAAATTGCTCGTCCATCGAAGTATCGAAAAATGTTATTAATAATATAAAATCGTTATTGTCTATAACAAAAAATTATCGTACACGTACGAGAACTTATACGTACTACGAAGATGCACGCGTTCTTTAACGTCGAATAAAAAGATGAAAAACATCGTAATCGACACTCGTGTTTGTACATTCTCGGTCTCTTATCGATAGAGGAGCAACACACCTAGAAAGTTAAGTATCAGCGAAAATCTACGTCGAAGTTAAAAGAAAGGTAGAAAAGTCGAGATCTCGTAAAACCATTCAGCTCGAACTACAACACTTCTGACTTAGACTTATGCAATCGGCCATGCACGAAAATAATCAACGATAAACACCAATAAAAATCTGCCCGATTTTTTGAACCGCGTGTCCCCACACCCTCTACATATTTTTAGCCACAGCAACCACTATAACTCACCACCCACGTGAAAAAAATTCGCTCTACGAAATCCACGATCTGGATTTCATCCAGCTAACGGTTCCACCCATATCGCATCAATTATCCCGTAAAAAAACATAATACAGAAGGAGAATCGAGAATACAACATGGTTTTTTTCTCGTGTAAATCGACCCGAAATCGGTTATTTTTACTCCCATTAATTCCATCGGATCTCGTTCTGTGAACGTGATGACTTTAATGGTGGCTTCGTGATATATTCCCGCATTCTGCGCTCTAAACGAGGGAAAACGGAATTTTTTGCGGCTTTTAAATCAAAATTTTTCTACAAAACGAAGAACAAGGTTGCTTCAAAGGCAACGTATATTTTCTGTATTTTTCAATCGTCATTTTTATGCACGACGAAAAATCTTAATTGCAAGAGAGGATATATTAGGGTATAAGGTTGTGTATATAGAACATGGGAAAAAATTTCTCGACTGAAATAGAAGAACGTAAGATGAAGTAAGAAAACGTTTAGCGGGACAGAAAAATCTTTGCAGATAAGAGAAATGATAAGACGTTTTTATCCGGGAATTTCGTCTAAAATTACGGCATTTGCAATACTCGCGCTGTATACGGACGTTGTGTGTATCGTAGGCAAGACCTGATTGAAATTGCGTAAATACGATCATCGCATATATAACGAGGAAAAGAAATATTTTCACAAAGAAGACGGAGAACGAAATCGAGTGAAAAATCCAGTGAAACTCGTCGTGTGGGAAGAGAGAAAGGAACTTGATGGATTACATCGTGGAAGTTACGCGACCTTGACTGAGAGAAGAAGCAACTAGTGTCGCACGTGCTTCCTCAGCCATGCCGAAGACGTACAACGTTCGCTAGCGGAAAGTTTTTTTTTCTTCTCCGCCGATACGAAATTTGCATGACGATAAGCGTCTCCGTCGCGACGACAATGGCCAACAATAATAGCGACAGAAATCGATTTCATGAATTTTCGGTTCAACTGCGAATTTACATATGTATGAGAAATAGTCTCGTATCAGTTTTTTCCTCTTTTTCCTTTTTTTTTTTTTTTTTTTTTTTTTGTTCGTGAGTTATTCTTCCATTGAATTGAAAAAAGGTGTAGACTCGATAGAAAACATTCCATCGATATCGTGTTGCTAAATTCAGATTTTCTTCGAGGGAGAAACAAGTTTATAATATAACTTGTAATATACTATAGTATACGAAAACTAAAATTATAATATTAATAAACTTGTCCAACTCCTATGTGTCTTCGTTTATCCAAAATAACGAACTATCTTTTTCGTTAAAATGAAATTATATTATATTTACAGCTGCAAGGATCAAAACTGAGCGAAATTGAAATTCATCTATATTATCGTTTCATTTTGCGATTATCCCAATTCTATAATTCCATAATTGGAGAAGATAATTCCTGGTCGCAAAATGAGCCAATTAATAGATTAAAAACCGAATTAGAGAAACGAAATTAAAAAGGTAGGAGAAACGTAACGTCAATCGAGTAACAAAACAAACCTAATCGATTCGAATTTTCCAAAGTCCACTCACAGAGCATCTCGTCGCTAATGAATCTGGTTGTCGATACGACGTTAAACCTTTCTACGCAAAAGCAAAAAGAATAAACAAGTAAAAGAATAGAAAAATAAAAAATAAAAAAACTGCAGCCTACTTCCGTTAGTTTGTCGTTTTGTCGAGTCGAAACTAAAACTGATCGTTGAACGACGACGATACGGCAAATTTCAGGTCGCCGATTCGATAAAATGCAATCGATAAAACGCGGAACACGAGAGCAACCTAAATAACGCGACCGAGGGTAGACGCGACAGGCAAAATAGTAAACGCGTACGAGTAATAAATATTTGAACCACGGCGTTCACGATCATCGACCAGATCCAATTTATCGGGTGTGCCCGCTCGAAAATGCTGTTTTTCCTACGCTCGTTTCGAGACCAGCGAAAATGTGATTAAATCGAACAAAGGAGAACGGGGAAATAAATTAATCCGAAGGGTTTGACGTGGTTTCGAGTGGCGGGTGTGTGTGTGTTATCGCAAAACCGCAACCAATGAATAAAATGAATGATGGTTTATTTAATTAATTATCGCTCTCTGTCGGAGCTCCTTCTCCCTACTCTTTGTCTCGGACCTTTTATTTTAGCGGTCAAGCGGTCACCTTTCTTACTTTCTTATGTTTTATGGCGAGTTATTTCCCCGTTGAGTTAAAAAAAAAAATACTTCTGATTTCCGCGGTCTTTGCAATTTCTCTGCACGTTGTTTACACGCTGTTTAGACGTTTTCTACACTTTCTACGTATCTTGTAAGTATTCTATACGTCTTGCAGATTTTAGACACGTTTCCTAGATTTTAGGCTACAGGCTTTTTTTTACATTTCACGTAATTTTCGAGGGTCCTCTCAATTTTTTATAGATCTTCTCTTATCATTTGATGGAAGAAAGTCGCGATTCGTATAATACGCGTGATGTGTTCGTACCTAAAGAATTCCGTGTTAAGTGTTGGTATGCTTTCATGAGCTACTATATGCATCTGTGCAGTCCGACTGACGATACGAATAACTATGACGCCGGATCTCGAGTACGCCAATTCCCGTGGCTCGTACTCTGGTGAAATGGAAAGTTATTTTCACGGATGACGCAAGGGCCACCTGTTTCGATGCCGCCCGACGGTTTTTAGCCGCTAGAAGGATCCCTTTTTGCCACTGGCTGGCCCCGTGGTACCACGCATCTGGAACCGGTTTTTAACTCGAGAATTCGTCTTTTTTCTTCTGTAATTCAGGAACGCAGACAAGCCTCGAAGCTCCTCGAACGTTCTCGTTCCGACGATAGAACCCGACTTTCTGGACGCATTTTTATCAAGCTTCCTTTCATTTCTTTTTATACGTGGAACTTTGTGGAAGAACGACGAGGGTGAAATATTCCTTGCTAGGAGAATCGTTTAACCTTCCCCGGATAGACTTTTTCTCCGACGATATTATACGATAATATAATAATAGATATGGACTCTGGTAGATTCGATCTAGTAGATTAATACGATATTAACACGATAATAGATTGAACTTGTAATTTGAAAAATTCAAGTGCATAGTTTAATCGCTTGTATAAGACATAGATTTACGTAGGAATGTTGGAACATTAAAGCGAAACGAATAAATAGGCAAAGTTATTGGATAATTATTGAAATCTTCCAATGTAATCTAACTATCGAGGAATGTTTTAAACGTGAAAAAGAAGCATCGTCTAATAAAAGAATCAACATGTACATAAATAACTCTAGAATGATAATTCTTGATCCATTCGAACACCTTTTTACTTGTTAATATTTCATTCATCCGTTCGTTTATTCTCAAACCTGATTATTATTTCTTGAAAATTATCGTCATTATTACGAGTAAAAAATTTCGAAGGCGACTTTAGTCCATCAAATCATCGACGTCGTACTTAAAAGGCTTACGGTATGCTAATTACTCTCAATTACGCAAGCAACACGCTGTTTATTTCATTTTTTTCTAGCAGCACGAACTGCGTTGCATGTAATTACCGCAAGACTCGTAGTCGATGCTTAATTTCCTCGTTTAATCAACTATAAAAAGTATCGGTAGCGAAATTTCGCTTTCTCTCTCTTTCTCGCAAAAAACATGGCAAAGGGAAACGCGATGACTTCGCGACTAATTACAGACAGAATTTAAAGAAAAGTTTGTCTTCCACCCAGAGGAATTTAAATCAACTCTTCTCGTGTTGCATCGCGGACACTTTCGTTTCGTTCGACTTCGAAAGAATATTAGGAAAATCACTACCTTTGGGCTCGAGTCGTTTTTACAGATTTCAGTGTGTTTGACAAGGCTGTTTTTCAGAAGGATTTATTTTTTGCGAAAATAATTAAAGACATGGAATCTAAACAGAAATTTGTTTCATCTACTAAATGTCACAAGTGCTGGATTTTTAATATCTTATACATTTTCGCATATACGCATTTAAATTTGCGAAACCTGAGATTTCCCAGAAATGTATAAACATGTATAAACTATTAATTAATGTATAAATGCAATAATAAACACAGTGGTGTACAAATAGCTTTTATAACCACTGTATACCACTGATATAATAATATCAACCGAGGATCATTGTTCAAATTATAAACAATTTATAATTCTCCTTCGAAAAATTTCAATTTCTATCGAACCCAAACAGAGATCTTCGCCATGTTCGATTCCCAAAACACGCTAAAAATAAACCCAACTTCAAACTCTAATCATTCTTCCACCATTGTAGCGAACGAATCCTCTATTTGTCTAATGTAGAGCCAGCATAATACACAGCAGACTGTTTATACAAGCGTGCGAAACACAACTATATCTATAGAAGACGACGTTTCTAACGCTCGAAGAGGCCTGTTACGTACAAAGAGTTTCTTTAGGCGGTGACTGCAACGCAACAACGCGACGAGCATGTTTAGCTCGCAGGAAGGTACGCTCTGATTGCCGGTTTAAAGCCAGTTTCTATTGACAATGGCATCGTTCTTTGGGGACGGCACCCGTCTTCTCGCGGGAGGGAAATTGCAACTGTAACAGACGTCGCTTTAATTTTCAATGAAAACAGACCCGGCAAAGGCGAGCCTTAACTACCGTGAAATTGCCAACGAGGGAATATTTATCGGCTCGATCGAGTCTTGATCGTTTCGAGATGTAGTTTTGAGAATTGCAAAGGGCGAAGGAAGCGATGGATCTCGGGAGTTCGTGCTACTCGAGCGCGTGAGATTGAAAAACAGCTGTTGATTATTGGGAAAATTTGATTTCGCTGGTGAAAAAGTGAACAGATTAGCAAGAACAAAGTCGGATCAGCGAGCAAGCGAAAATCATCTACATTTAGAATCGAATGAAACCGAATCGATTCGTTCGTATTTAAATTGAAAATCTCCCGAAGCCATGCCCTCCCTTCTAATCTAAATTTAAATACACTGAAAATACTCCAATATACTTCGACTAGAATACTTACGTGCCGCATCTGAGCAATACGTTTCGTATAACTAATGCTTCACGGATTAAACAACACTCTCATAAACAACTTTCCACGATTTTAAATTCCAATTGCGTAGAAAGAAATAAAACATAGCTGAGCTATTCTCTGGCTCGTCTCCTATTCAAACCTCTCTCTCTCTCTCCCTCTCTCACTCTCTCTCCAAACGCATAAGATTCAAGGAACAGAACTTCCGACTGGAAAAATCCATAAAGAAAACCGATGTCGTTGAAAAAGTCGGGTTCCATGAAAGCCAAGCTGCTGTTCTAAATATAAATGAGCCACGGTATGCGCCAGCTAGAGTTAACAAAATAAAGAACGGTGTACGTGCTGATCCCGTGATCGTGCATTCCCTGTTTTGCTACGGCCGCGTGATTCATAGGGGAGGCTCGGTCAATTCTCACGATTCAGAGAAAGCTTAATGAGCGTGCACGGTCGGGCAGGTGTTGTAGATACGCCGATGCAAACGATCCGGTGTTTGTTATTTTCAAACAACGCACAGGATGCACGGAAACTACGAAATAATCGAGCGGTGAAAGGTTTGATCACGTTTGCTTGGGAAATTTTGGCAACCGGTTCGGAACGAGGCAGTTCGCAATGTTTAACAGTTGGGAAAATTGATTCGGAGAATGATTAGTTGAGAAATTTCAATTTAGATGAGAAAAATTGTGAAAATTTCCATGGGATTGCAAAAAATGTTTCGGAAGTTTCGAAAATTGATTTGATCCAGCGTTTCGAAGCTTCGGAAATTGATTTGCAACGAATTGCAAACTTTAGCAATCGCAGAAACTATTCTGCATGAAAAATTTTCTGCAAATCGGTATAGAAATTTCAACGATTATTTTGAAGACCGAGATTTAGAAATTCCTGATCACTGCTTGCAAAAGCAATATAAATTGTCCACGCCAACTTTTCGCTAGAAATTCGATTTTTTCTCTTTACAAAGAGAAAGAGAAATTAAAGAGGCCGTCAACAAAAAATAATGAAATTGCTCTATTTCGTTATTTTAAAGTATAAATACATTTGTGAAATGTCAGAACGTTTTAAACAACTTTCACGCTCAACACTATGCAATTAACACGACAAATTTTGTCAAGCTTGTACATATTTTAAGTCCAATTTCGTGCAATTCCAAAACTGTATCAAAATTAGAAATTCATTTCAAACGCCTCTGGAATAACTGAAATATCCGACGCGTTACACGTGCGAACGGAATGGTCGCAACCGCAACTGTTAAATTCAGTTAAATTGCGTTTTTAACCAAATTATTATATCCGTAGAAAATTCCAAATTAACACCTAAATTACCAATTCTTCCGAATAAAGTTTCAATAACAATGATGTTTCTAATAATGTTAAACCATATTTGCAGCGTGTACGTTTACTTGATACTATAAAAATAACGCTGTATGATGATCGAACGATATAATGAAAATATCAATCGGTAAGAGTTGAAAATTACAAATAGAGGAGTATCTAAGTAACAAGAATATCGATTTTCCTCGAGTCAAATTTAAGTTTCACCGAAACGCAAAACTTGCCAAGTTTCGACACACATTAGTGCGATTTATATAGAAGTTTGCTTTGACTTGCGCCGGAATAATTTCAATTATTCGGAACATCACGAGGCTGATTTTAATCTTTGGTCTTTATTTCCTTTCGAAGCACTCGAAAAGTAACTTTCATTTGATTTTTCTTTTTTCTTATTCGATTAGCGAACTACGCGATAAAATTGACAAAAGTGGTAGAGATTACTAATATACGTACGAGTCTCGATAATTCCTATTATCTCTATATTTGAAAAGTATACCTTTTAAAAAGTTTCACATTTTTTATTCATCGATGTAAAAAGAATACGTATATTAATAAATGTCAAATGTTGTGAAATGTTAAATCTCGTTACCTTTTCACCTGCAAGCCGAGCAACCTATCATTTTCGTGAAATAAATACACATATTCGGTGTACATACATACATATGTAATCGGTAGAAATTGGAAATTTCAATTGTTGGAAGTGCTAGTCACGCTTTCGTACAATTTTAAACGTTATTAAGCAAGACTTTCAACGTGAGGTGAGTGCCTGTGGAAACTCAGTGGCGAATGATCATTAAAATTTAATTTATATAAATTGACATCAATTTTTAGAAATATTTCTAATCTTACTACATTATCGTGCGATTTAACCATCAAACATATATCAAATGGAATAATTCGAATTTGTTGAGAAAACTCAAATAATTGATTTTAATGGAAGAACAAAATTTCTTTTGGTATTATTAGAAACCAAAATCATGAAACAAACCGCCCTTAGAAACGAAAAATCGTAAAAAGGAAACACGTCCTACACCCCATACACCGTATACAAAAGAAATACCACGTCAAACATGATCCCGTAAAAGTCCCACGTAGGAACGCTCTCCTACCCCAGAAAGTAACTTCCAGTTCCCCAGTTCCTAACAACCCTAACTCTTCGAATCTTTCCGTCAGATCAGCATCTGCCTTGAAAATATCTCGGTCGAGTCGGACAGATCGATACTTTTTCAACGAGCGAGCATATTGGCGTGGAGGCACCACGTGCGAGGCTATTGGACCCACAGACTCCACACGCGCAGCTTAAGCTACGTCCTCGCTGGAGCGACAACGAGACATTTGTTCGCGGCCTGTCGTTGTTGCACGTTTCAGTAGCCGATAAATATCAACTCGCAGAAACATTTTGTCCACGTTGAAGCAACGTGATCGGAGTAACGTTTCCGTTTCGTTCGGCTCTCAAAACCACGTTTGCTCTAGCAACAAGTAATCCAAATGCATCGTGGAAGAGTCGACGAACTGTGCACACCGAAGCAACGTCTGTTTCCGTCGTCGCGTCTCTGTTACTTTTCTCTGATCTTTACCATCCGAAATGGAAACAAGCAAGAAGCAGCAACTCGTGCCACTGACAATAGAAACGCGAAAGAGCACGAAGAAATATCGGGCAACGACCAGTAATTTTTTCAAGAAGCATGCAACATCCGCAGGAAGCAGTTCGCATTTGCTTCGATTAGGACGCTATTTTACTTAAAAAATACGATATATGAAGGAAAAGCTGCTTGTTGTTTGTTCGGTGAGGATGAAGCTTTTGGGGTTGTCGTAACGCTAATACGGTGGTGGCATGTGCCACAGCCAGGAACTATACGGTCCTTTATAGCCGCGCACGCCTGCCATCGTTCCGCCCACCGCGAGATATCGCGGATATCGCGACCCGCTAACAACCATTTAATGGATCAAAACAGAGACAAGCGTTCCGGCAATTCCCGAGATAATTCGCTCTAATTAACGTCGATATCGCGGCCGATCCAATGGCTAATGAACCAGTGAAATTTCTCAATGAACGATGGGAGAAAGGAAATTGTGAGAAAGTATGCTCCAGTCCGTATGAAAAATTTAATATGTACATGTGATCCTATTATCAATAGAATAGAGTTTACTGTGAATAGTGCCGCATATTTGGAGTATAAATTTGCTTATCTCGCTTCAGTTCTCGGGATTGTTAACGTCAATGGAATTTGATACCGGTGCCGGACTGTGGAAATGATATACGAGTGAGATTTGTTAATTGGCCGACTAAATAAGAAATTGGATATTTACCACAACTGTCAGCAGAATGGCATAACGGTTCTGCCGTGATTTAAAGGAATCAAAAGAAATATAATAAACAGCTAAAAGTGTCCTATTACGTTGTATCGTTTCTTCCTTTCTTTTTTCTTTCTTTTCGATAATAAATGATTATAAAATATCAACAAACTAAATGACTCGACTATCTAGTAATATTATTACAAATACCTCATACCTAACAATTATCAAAAAATAGAACTGATTTGTGTAAGCATAATGACGTCAGCAACATTTATGAATATTTAACATGTTAATGACATTAACAAGAATTCATTCGTAATTTTCATTTTATCCATATAATTTCGGATTAAAATGGAATCCATTTTTATCTTAATTGAAAATTAAAAGTCAAATTGTGTAAATAACGATAGTCATATATTCATATTCCTGAATATAAAAGTAACAAGTATTATATAATCTTCAGCTTTCATTTGACAAATTATAAATCGCCAACATGTAACGTGAAATAATTAATTCCTCGTAAGCAACTTCACGCCAAACTCAAAATTACGTCAGAAGTTACATTTACACAAAATAACCGCTTTCTAAGCGTCATTCTTGCGCAAACAAACGCAACAGTTGAAATCCGCTATGAAACGACAACACTGGCATGGCGGTAAAATTCAAATTCTCCAACTCCGTCATCAACGCATATACATATAACCATTATCTATCTCACGCACTAGCTCACAAAACTATTTGTACACTTACCACAGACAATTTTTACTTCTATATTGTATGTATGACATGTATAACTATTATCACGATTATATTGATCTTTAAAGTCAATCTGAAATTGTATATAAACACACATTACTGTATACATGTATTTAGCAAAAAATCAGTACACTATATTAACACATAAATATCAAATATATCCCCACTGAATATTGAGGTTTGTTAATATAAAGCATAATTCACTGTTTAAATACTTTTGTGATCGCTGGAAAGTACATACTTGTGTCAAATGTCTTGTAATTTCTATATATATTCTCAGATGTGCTTCAAACTTTACAATACAATTATGGTAGCCGAATCCCGTAACAAAGCTAATAAAATTCCAAAATATTTCATTACGTACAAGACATATTCATAAAAGGTGTCCACAACTTTTTCAATACCTTCGTAAACCTTTGTATCTGTATAGAATATACATATACGTATAAAAATCTAACGTTAATTCGTTCATATTATATGAATACATATTGAGAGAGCATAGAGTAAAACGTACGAATAAACATTACATACATGCACATATTTTAGATATTATAGGAGAAATATGTATAAAATCATATAGTTGTTATATATACACTGCCTATCATAGAGATTAGAGCATGTATACTTGGCCATTTTGTAGACTATTACGTGTTGCAGCAAAATATAACCAACAAAACACGTACGATTATAGACAGTAAAGTCTAAGGATATATTAAATTTAATTTTCAAATACCTTCGTCACCCTGTGTACGTCATGCTTCTAAGATCTCTAAACTCGACGAAAACTCGTGGAAAAGCACAAACACACAGAACAAACGGATCCATAAAACGTGTTTCCGGCATGGTCGCAGCCATGAAACGTCGAAGAGATTTTGGCGCGTAACGGAACGCGCGTGTCTACCGTGAATCTCGCCGCGCAAACGTAAACAGAGAATAGCGCAAATATTATGATTTCGCGGTTCGACGCCGATAATCGTGACCTAGACACGTACGACTTCTATACGTGTTAACTACATACGCTTAGAAAAATTCCAATACGCAAAACAAACGATGGGACGTGAAATACTACATAATAACGAAGTAAATTTGAACGGAGCATCGAGTGAACGTTCATTGGACATGCGCCCTTGAATCACACGACTAACCGGTGAGGTACGTACACACTGATTTTAGAGCACGCGCGAACGCCGAGTGAATGCCGCAACGAGATTTCGCCGGGCGATCGCACCTTTACTCGTCGCTTAGTGACGCAGCACGCGGACACGACGACCGGCTTCAATGACAAACACATTGTATATATATATATATATATATACATGTACTCACCGTGCAAACGGTAGGACGTGGCCCACAGGCGAGATGATCGTATCCAAAAAAAAAAAGTGTTCCCTGAGAGAGATCGGCGACGCAGTAAAATAATTGTACACACACCGTGAATATCCTTGGCACAAAGCACACAAACGACAAAGAAGCACAGGTTAGATATATACAATATTTTCTTATTTCTTTATTTCCACGAGATGTCGCGGTGATTATAACGACTCGATCGGGCGAAGATGGTCTCACTTTCGAAAACCGGAGATCGATGATTTCCGCGCACGCACTACACGATCAGTGAAGTGAACGAACGCGCGAACGCCGCGTGAATATCGAATCGAAGACAACGTCACGGAGACAAGGGAGCCAGCAGGAGGACGCAGCCGCCGATTGTCACGGTTCGCGAAAACGAGAGGCAGGCGTTTGGAGGTTAGGTGATGGCGCGTCGCGAATCACGGTAGCCGAGCCGGTAAGCTTCGTTGGCTTCCGGCGAGATCGGGCGATTCTCTTTCTTCCGGTGCACCCGCGTGACGAGAGAGAAAAAACGTATTCAACCGACGTCGTTTCACACTGAGCTCGTGTTACACACTGGAAAACTAGCGGCCGGGCACGAGCGCACACGCCGCGCGAACCCGCGTACAACACGAACGAGGAAACAGATGACGGACGAGGGAAGAGGCGAATCGTGAGAATAGAGTTAGTATAGAAAGGAAAAAAAAGAAGGAAACGCTGCGACGAACGAAGTTGCGAGGACGAAACGTCGCGCGAACACGAAAACTGCGCGTAATAGATCCGGCTAAGAGTTGTAGGCACGCCACGAGTAGAGGTAGGCGACGCTAAAACTTCGCCACGAGTCGTGGCACGCCACGAGAGGAGCCGAGGGGACAGAGGAGTAGAGCGAGACGACGAATCTAGAGGGGGAAGAAGAAGATGGACGAGGGGATCGAAGGGAGGACGATGGCGACCACTCGACTCTGGGCTGTTGAAGGGTACGGAGAGGTCAGAGGGGGGAATATGTCGACTCGCCGGAGGGACGTGGGGTGATTGAAGCGACTAGGCTGGAGGGGTGCAGCCGGAGAGGGGCGGCAAAGGATCGAGGGAGGGGAAAACTCGCAGCCGGCAACAGCCGACTCGACTCGACTCGACTCAACTCCGTTCTTCTTCTTCTCGTTCTTTCTCTGTCTGCTTTTCGCTGGCACCCTTTCTCCGTCTCTCGCAAACATACGATGTGTATTGGTGTATCGGCACACGATTCAAGCCCCTCTGTGCCGCTCCTCGTGTAGACACCGACGCGTGTATACGGGGTGGTGTCTTTTAACGCGGCGCAGCGTGTGACATTTCAGCGATCTAGCGAGATAAAATTGTTGAAACAAGGAAATCGTGGGATTTTTTACTAGCATGAAACGTAATATTCAAGTAAAAATTGATACGTATAATGGTGAAATGTATTGGCAGATTATGTACTTTGTTTTGTAAAATTATGGATTTGAAAGCAATACGAGTTTTTAAAATATAAGAAATAAGAGTTGGAGTGAAGAGTTAAAATAGAAAATAGGGGTTATGAGATCGGTCTTTTTTTCAAAATAATTTTTTGTTTCTTAAATAAAATAAATCTTAACGAAGAAATGAATATTACTAATCGACTTCACGAGATTATTGAAATGTTACACCGATGTAACGATGAAGACGATGTAACGATGAAGATTTCGCATAAAGGGACTCGAACGTAGTATATGCAAGGTGTTATTAGACTATTGTTGTCTGATTCGTGGGAGCAGTCGTCCCGTTGCCAAGAGGCACAGTCAACCTGCGACATTGGACGCGGTTTTCTGCCATGGTTATCGTCCGTTTAACTCACGATTGTTCTACGATGGTGCGTTCCGATAGATGTGAAAATCGATACGCATATGGCACGTATTTCAAAACTGACACGACACGAACAAGTTGTTCAGGAAAAGCGAGAAGCCGTTTGAAAAATGATAAAAAAAATTGTTTCTCCTAAGCACGTAATCTAGGTAGAAGGAACAGGTAACACAGTACTAAATTATTTTAAATTGTGGGACACTTTTGAAGTAGATAATGCAATATGTCGCTGAATATTCACATTATATTCTATAATAGCTTTCCTGTTGGTACAATAGGAAATATAACGAAATATGAATTTAATACAATGTATGGTTATAAATTACGTCAAGAATATATAAGTAATAAGTCTTTTGACTTGCTATTCTTCGACGCATGCGCACTCCAACAGCGCGATAATCGAATCATATATCAAATGAAACGTTCTTTACGACTGTATAATCTAATAAAGTACAGGAATAAATTTTTATCAAACCAATTTGAATCCCATAATGTATAGAACCACACAATAGAAAACTAAAATAATTCATCGAACATTTCGCTATGTATTTGAAGGAATATTTACATAGTCAGATGAATGGTCCGGTTAATCCGAGTGCAAATACCGTGTACAAACGAGAAATGATGACAGTTGTGACCAAAATTTAAAAAATTATAGCATAAATTTATATTTGTATGGACACAATTACAAAAATGATGTAGGCAGAGATTTTCTTTACTCGTTAAATACTTTATTTTGGATGTATTGTATACTTTTGTGTATTATATGCATTCTGCACATCTTTTTACCTTCAAATTTTCCATAAATTCATAAAACTCCACGGTATAGTGATTTTATCAAGAATGGACGATGGTCAAAAGTAACAAAATTTTCGCAAAATCGCCCTGCTGGACCAAATATTCCACAGTCTAATGCTATCAACTCATGCAGCATGAGTGAATTCATTCCCGTTCAAAGACACCCGGTGTATGACCGTGCACACGGCCGCATAGGCGAAAAGAATACGCGGCTGAGCAAGGTGAGGAACCGAGAGGGCACGACGAGGGCCCTGAGAAAGAGCTTCGAGTATGACAAAGATGGAACAACGCCTATGAAAACGGACGAGGGACGTTGGAGAGCCAGAGGAGAGTTAGCGGGAGGGAAACGAACGGGAGACCTTGCACAGCGTGGCTCCGAGCCGCGTAGAAAACGCCGCTTTGTGTTAGGGTAGCCTGTGCATAAGAGAGGAAGTACAGGTCTAAAGGAAAAGAAGGCCCTCGTGCGTCTCCGCTGGCGGCGATTCGCAGGCGTAAAGGCCTGTTCACATGGCCGTTCTCCACGGCACGCACGAAGACGCTTCGATTGGGCTGCTCCCGTGATATTCCGCGCTCGTTCTTTTCTCATCGCTGTTTCTCACGGAACCGCCGAGTCTATCGAGATTAACGATGAAAGCGCGGTTGGAGAAGGTTTTGGAATAGAATTCTTGGTAGACGTCTTGAATTTATGTTATTATATTTTAATATTTCACTTTTTCTAACATTGAGAGAACACGTGATTCTTTAGATATCTTTTATTAGATATTCTGAATTTTCTTTGATCCATCTTGTTACGATTTGAGAACGTGGTTTCTCTCCTTTCTTGAGAATATTTCATGTTTTATTACACGTGTTTAATATCTACGCGTACTCCGAGTGATTTATGTTAATGATATTACGTACATTTAACATTTGCGTTAAAAATGTTTATGAAGCAGGAAAATAGATAATAAATAATCGGTTGCGTGGAAAAGTCGTTCCTGGAAAGTTCGTTTTTTGAAGTATTCGCGAGTTGTAAGAGCGTTCTGAAAAATCGTTTGGAACGAGTGTTATTTGTAAATTGAATTCACGTGTTTCAAATATTTCTCGCGAGGCCAATTTTTTCCCGCGCACATTTGAAAGCAGACCGCGGTACGTGGAATTTCGATCGCACGAGTTCGTCGAATTCCTCGACAAAAACGTTGCAAGAAATCGAAACGTTAACCTTCAGATATAAATATCTCGGGAACAAATATGAGCGGACAAAAATTTCTCCAGTTATTTATTTATATAGGGGCGTAGCTATTTTTTTTAAACGATCGCACATAAAATGGCGTTTTTTTAAGTTAATTGAAAAAAGTTTGAATGTTTCATATCTTTGAAGTTCAATTTGATTAATATCATTCTATTAAAAAAAAAAAATTATATAAAATATGCTCACATTGAGATTTTTATAAATAAAATTCTATATTTCGTTCTGTTTTGTTTGCAAGCGCAAATGAAACTTTTATCCGGGCATTTTTATATTCCCATGTAGATCGTCAATGAGTTTGTTAATTAACCGAAAATTTTTTGATAAAACTCTCGAAAGAGTTGAATATGGGCAGGTGCATCAACGTTATCGCGCGCTCCATCGTGAGCGATGCAAACACAGCCATTAATTAACAAACCTAACGAGTTTTTTAAACTTTTTCCACCCATTTTATCCGCGAATTGCAACCATTAAAGTGGTTAACTGTAAATTAACGAAAAAGTTATACCAGTCATGAATTTTTATTTAATTATCGAACAAACAATGGCTGTCACAATTATATAACTAAATTATAGCTGAAATTCCATAAAGACAGACTTTAGTTTTCGAAAACTTCAAATTTATGTATAATATATTAATCTTTTTCGCTTCACATTGTACCATAGCCTTCAAATAACGGCATAAGAATTATAAAAGGAAAGATTACATATGTACACAGAGCCAAAGGGCCCAATCTTCGCTAGGTAACGTGTAGACGAGCCTTAAGGAATGGAGTAGGCCGTGAAACGAAAAAAGATGCGACGCGTTACGGGGCACGGCGTAAGAAAACTGCATCGAACAGTCCAAAATAAAAGGCTATAAGTCGCCGTCCCTGATGTTTCTCGGAATCCTTTAGCGGGCTCTTCCTGTCGCTGGACGTCGCACACGCGATCTATCGACCGATTAATATATACATACTCGAAAAGTCATTCGTTAGTATCGCGCGGGTTATATAAAACCACGCAACACCAATGTTACGTAACGACAAACGCGAAATGGCATTCTTCGCTAACGACAGCCCATATATGAATATTCGAATTACGTAAAAGCCTTTTGTTTGATAATAGTAAATTTATATAGCTGGTAGCTTTATGGACTTTTACGGGAGTTCTCCTTAAGCTGCGTCCTTAACGAATCAACGGCGAGCAACTTTTTGTCAATGTTGCATGCTTCTTGAAAAAGTTGCTGGTCGTTGCCCAATATTTCTCCATGTACTTTCGCGTTTCTATCGTCAATTGCACAAGTTGCTGCTTGTTGCCTGTTGCTTGTTTACGTGAACAGCATCTTTGGAGGTTACGAGACAAAGGAGTTTTAGGAAGAGGGCGCGTCGATCGACGGCTACAACACTGTTAAACCAGTCTGCATGGGAACGTACCCATAGAATCCTGGCTGGCCGCGTACACAAAGGACGAGCCACCTTCTACGTGTAAACTCGTGCCAGGAGGGATCGTATTTGCGCACACATCGGCGAACAGGTTTCTGGATGTCCTCCTGCGCTGCTGCCGTGCGCATGATTGTCTTCGAGAGGTTCTAAATTAGGAGAGCTATACAAGGTGGCGTAGAAGAAAGGAGATGAAAGGCAGAATGTCGCAGGCATTCATGTTGAACACGATGTCCCAATGGCATTACGTTAATGCAACGATCAACACCAACGACGAAGAAAAGTTTAATTAAACTGGAATCCCGGCGTGCCTCGCGTCAAGCTTTAATTACCGGTAAATTGGTAACATTATTACGAGAGGAATAAACCGGTCGGTTTTTCAATGTTTCGTTATTGCGACGACAATTCGTTTGGCTGGACGATCGACGAAAGAAGCAAATAAAATCATCTATTTGCGGCCAATGAAGACAACGGTTCATGCTGATGAGTTATCATTTCACGCTGGACGTGGCCCAAAATACACGTTGTCAATTCCACGCCGCCATTATACAGAGCAACCACCAGGAGCACTAGTCATTCATGATCTCAAGGTTCGTTGCGACCTTCCGCCGCTACAACTGTGTTATTTGATGCGTTTCAATAAGACAATCTTTTCTAGTTCCCTTTTCCTTATTTTGTTGAAATTTATGTATACTATAAATAAACACTATATCTAAGATTACTTTCAATGAGAATGGAATTTGCTTTATTGACATTCCAACATTAATTAAACAATGCAACGTAATTCAACGGCCTTGATACTTCAATCGATGAATAGCTTGTTATAATATTTTAAGAATTCAAAGAATTTCGCTTTTTAAATATGTATGGGCACGATAAATCCTTTTATTCTCCGTTTTAAAAATTTCGTAAGGTAATCTGTTTAATTGGATGTACATTTTTTACGCATCACGTTTGACGTATGCTATTCGTTATTGAAACGAATCTGCATAGATTTATAACAGTCGATTACCGCGTATATTATTGTTTCAGAGAACTGATTCCAAATGCGATCGACACGTATAAAATATTCAAGTTGTTAAGAATGTAAACAGGAAACTGATCACACTAAAATGACGTTTAATAAAATTATATATTTAACGAATAAATTTGATCAAATGACGCTTCTATATAATACAATGCTTAATATTTATTAGAAAATCTCCATTTGTAAACACATTATCTGTTTACCGCAATGGATAATATGAAAAATTAATCGAAATTTTTATATAATTATTAACACAACGTTTTTCGCAATAACTCAACGATTAGTCTAGAAAATACGATCTAATGTACTTGGCATTTACGTCCAGATTTTCATGAACATATCGGACAAATTAATTTTTATTTATTATGTATAATTCCGTTGTCTGAAAGTGAAAAACGTTGGGAAGGAAAGTGTCTTAAATCGGAGGGGTGGCAGAGAATGTAAGATCGTAACGATTGTAAGAATGTAATGCAGAAATTGGCCTCCTGAAACAGTCGTTTAGAGTGAAAAATGTATTGAAATATGGCCAGAAATTTCGCACGTAGCCGCAATTAATTTTTCCATATCAACGAAGTCGAATCAATTAAATGTCCAGTTTCCGGAAACTGGCTCTCTGCTCAAAAATAAAGTTTCACCCACCTGCATCGTAATACAGTTTCGAGTTAATGAGATCTCTTTCATCGTTTCACTCACTTAATTTAATAATTATTTTAGAAGGAAAGTAGAGACAAATTTTCAATTTATGGGAACGTGTTGAACAATACTGGGATACTTTGAACGATCCTTTAAAGCTGCTGTAATAATTTTCTCCGATTTATTTCGGAATGCAACAAATATTAAAATATTCCCCTCGTTAAATTTATGATTAAGATATATTAGAATCTATGTATGTAACATAGCGATTATCGAATTATTATATTCAATTCTATAGTATGCACGCAATTGAGAAATTAGCTTACCTTAAAAATAATTAATACTATACAAGCAATCGATAGATCGAAAAAAGCACGTTTGTAAACGAAACATATTGTTTTTTCATTTCTACGTGGAAAAGCGGAACCAGACACAACACATTTGCATAAATCACGTTACAAATATCGAAAGGACGCACGTAATTTCTACCCATTGACTATCACAGGCAACATCGAAATGTCAAATTCAAATGTGTTATCATGTCTTATCGAAGGTGAGAGGCCAAGGCGGAAGTCGAAGATAAATCGAACGCAAAGGGTAAACATACAAAAGGAGGCCGCGGCTTCTCGCAACCCCCGTTTTTCACGGTTTCTTCCGGTTTAGGCGGTGTGGAGGCCATATCTCAGCCGGGAGGAAACGCTAAACACCGCTTTCAACGCGCGAATTAAGATTTATCGCGTGCTACGTTTGACCGAGAAGCCTTTCCGAGCGGCATCGTAAAGTCACGACGAAGACTTATGAGTTTTAACCAACAGCTCCACCTCGTGCTTCCGTTTGCCCCGCAGAAAACACTCAATAAGGGTTGCGATCAAAGGTAAAATCTCGACTTTTTAATATCGTTCTTTTTTCCTGTCTCGTTTCTTCCAGGTATCTGTACATAGGCTGGCGAAAGTAGAGCAACACTTTCAGACACCCCGCTTTTAGCCCCGCTGCATTCTTCTGGTCGTTTTTGCTCCAGTCACGTTCTCCTGCAGCTAACAAATTTTCTTCACTTTTCTTTAAGTATCACAAATTTCCGGAGGAAACACGAAAGATCTTTTAGCGATACGTATGAATCTTTACTCGTTTTCCAAACTGTTCTCTCATCGTCCATTCATATTCTTGAAGATTTAAATAAAAAATGGATGTTTGTATTTTCGGTAACAAGGAACGCTCTCGACGCTATCAACGATTTTCATTTCAAAGTACCGTTCAAATCGACTTATCGAACGATCGAACGAATGTGCAACATGTTCTTAAAGTGCATTTGAAATTCAGGTTCACGGTTGTTTGATCGAGTTTGTCGAGAGGCGAGGAATCGAGGCGTGTCATTTAATCGCTCGCTTAAGTAATTGTTTCCGTTTCGATGGTTCTCATGCTGGAACGCAAAGGCACATCGCCGATATAACTCTATTTCTATTGCATAATACAATTTTTTGTTTAATAACGATTTTCTCCTATCTTTTATAGCGAATAATTAATAATCGAATAATCTCAATATGTGAACGATCGATGACCCGTGATGGATATTTATTATCTTACTTTAGGTTTTAATTAGTTTAATTAGACTGGAAAAAGATTACAAGTATAGAGGAAAATCTATTACAGAATACAAAGGTAGAAGGGTATTGAATATTATGAAATTTCGGACTAGTCGTTAGTTTGGAGCTTTTATCGTGCATGTGGCAAGCTTTGATAACATTAATAGAAATTGCTACAGCCTTAGAACATCTTCTGACTCATGTTCTTCGTGGATTCTTCAATTAATCTATAATTTAGTTATGTAATTTATGAGCGACGGTTAATGATCCGTGACGAGAACATGAGTGGCTCGTTTAGATTACCACTGTAAAAAAGCACAGTATCGGTGCGTCAATAATACTCGTAATACCGTGGAGAAATATCGTCTTGGAATTATTATTATTCGTGTGTACTCACACGAAGAAATATCAGTCGTAAACTCGTCGCAGTCATATATTCGCTATCTTTTCAATTTCTTTAGTCTGCGGCTCGTTTTATGTCGTATCGATCATTCATTTTCCGAAATTGAACAACGTATTGTGTAATTCACGTTAAAATAGGGCAGACTCGAGTCATCGATTTACAAGTTTGTAAATCTTCAAAAATATATACATCTTCGAAGATGTCAATTTTTGTTCGTTCGTTATAAAAACTACATACACGTTTTTACAGAAAAATCGAGGAATCGCTCGGAGTACCGGCGTATTTGCCAAAGTCGTGTTTCGAAATACCGCAAGTTGAAACTGCCTTTCGTTCAGAAATAGTAGAATTAAGAGAATCTATATGAGAGAATTCATAGAAAGGAATATAAGAGACAATATCGTGAAACGAAGTTTTATAATTTCTTTCGGGCGAGAATGACGAAGAAATCGGCTGGTCTGTCCACAGAAATTGATTACAATGTTACAGTCATTTTGGTGCACTCCTCTCGCAACTACCACTGTTATAAAGCTTCCACGATCAATCATAGCGCGCTCTGAAAGGCAACAAGACATTAATAACACGCTTGGATCGTTTCCACCAGATCTCTTCGTATATAGTAAGTTCAATTTCAAAATAAGACCGAGCGAAATTGAAAATACCAAAGGAAATCTCGTAAGCACAGCTGACCAGAAGCCAGCTATGTTTCTTTCCAACGCTTTCAACCCACTCTCTTGCTCCAATAAGAAAAAGAAAGAGGAATAATAATAAAAATGCAACGCGTTGTACGAAGAATTAGTTTCAGTGTATTAATTATAATTTAGCATCGAAGATACGACTTTTATTATTTTAATGCAAGTAGCCCTTTCACATAGTGCATGAAAATTGTTGCTAGTGACAACTGAAGGAACAAACTGCAACATATACAATTACAAGTACCTAAATCTTCGGAACTAATCTAAATTCCCAAAGCACAAGGATTCCGAGCTACGTACACCTCGAGCAGAGTCGTGACTGAACCGAAATTCCAGAAGAACGTTGCCAGCGCGAGGAACGAGGCAAGTAAAATTAATCTAAATTAAGTAATCGTCGGTGTCTCGGGCAAGCAAAGGACTCGATGCCTAAATAAAACTAAGAGGAACGTTCCCTGCCGTAATCGCGCTCCTTTCCCTTCAACAATCCCCATTTTAACGCATCTCTCTTACTCTTGTTTGACCCAAGGGTACGCGCCATCTGCTATCCGTCTGCTTCGGTTAATTAATTGGCCAGCTTGTCCCTGCCGCGACTCGCGTTTCCATCCTTTTCGTCTCGTACGCCAGTCAGCCGATAATAATAAATTCACGACAGCGAAAACCACCGTTAAATCATCGATCTTTCGCAATAAGTCATTAGTTAGACGAATACAGGCTGACCACTCGATGGATTTTGACATTTTGACGCGACACCGAGTTGGTGATTGAAAATTCGCTGCCATGCTTGATGGATGCGGTTAAACGTTCGGTGAAGGCGTGTTCGAACATTTCAATTATTCAAGAATTTCTATTTTAAGATTCCAATTTGATCCTAATCGATGATCTTTATTGAAATTTCTATTAATCAGACTAAAGTTTTTCCATATTTGTCGCTGCTAGGATTGTCACGCGATTACAAGACACGCGGAGAGTGCAAAATTGCACAGAATGCGAACGTAGAGAGATATACGAAACATCCAAGCTACGGTGCTTTCTATGATACCAGGTAAACCAGTTTTCCACTACCGATCTACTTCTTTAAATATATATTACGAAAAACATGAAAATTCGCGTTCTAATCTACGAGCCGTTTCCCTCGAAACATGTCAATACCGAATATCCGCTGAGTTAGCCAAAACTTGCCAATTTTTATCCCTCGTCTCTCGAGGGATAAACTCAATAAACTTTGTAAACGTGTAAACAACTAGCGATCCATCCAAAAATGTTGTAAAGTCTACTTGTAAGTTGATGTTAATGTCGAGTGAATAAATTCCACTGCCTGGCACGTGCACGAGTTACGAATCTGAACCTTCGCTGCCTGTCACAACCGACGGAGAGCCACTGGCCGTGCAATTCTCATAAATCCCATTTGAGCCGAGAAACGAGAGATGGCCGAGCGACGTGGAATCAAATAGTCATGGTGGAGGAACGAGAAGAGCGGAACTAGATGCATAAATCGCGCTGCAACCGCGTTCGTTTAAAGGGTATTCGGCGCGCGAGCACGCGTTAATTGCCGCGGACAAGTCGATCGTGGTCCTGAGTCGGCGATAGCGGGTTAATTAACCGAGGTGTCAAAGCGTGTCGTGCGACGCGACTTGTTGCGAGCACGTTCTTCTCCACCGTCCTCCCATTCCCTTCCATTGCAACGGGACGTTGTCCGTCTGCCAGCTGGGCTTCTGGCCAACTTTCGCCCCCCTGAATCCGTTTGACTTCCTAGATCATACCTGTCCACGGTCTACCAGACGCGTAGCGGTTACCATGATCTCGCGATCTCGTGTAAACCGTCACCTATCGAATCTTTTATATCCAGTCCCCTTTCTCGCTATTACGTGCGTATTACGGGAAACCTACGCAAAATCATCCTACTTGGTTATACGCTCTGCTTCTTAAAATTGAATAATGAAATAAAATCATATAATTTCTTATAATTCCTATATAGGAATTAAATACATAGAAACGTGTGAATATCTTCGAAGGGCACTTCGAAGGGTGCTTTGGTACTATAAAGACGAATGTTTCGTATTTATTTATTTATTCTTCGTAATGAAGATTTAGAATAAAATTTAGAATTTGCAGTTACGTTTCTCTGGTTTACGCTTGCAACCATCGTGCTTGACATCCTTCTGACCTACTGAACGTTTAGACCTTATACATACACGGCTTAAACTTATCGAATTCTCGCAGCATCCATACTTGAAAAACATACAGATTCGAACAAAAACATAGAATATAAAAGCCTAACGATGAACGCTGCACTGTAACACATACGTATAATATCGACAATATGTATATAATTGAAAGCTGCAAATAGTGGGTCTGACATACTGTAACGGTGTTGGTTGACGACGCGTCTCGCGAAAGAAAGGGCTCCTTGCGTAACCCGTGGGATAGCAAACTCGCGGGATATCGGTTGTCAAACTCCTGACAACGGACGTCAGACAGAGAGAAGCTGGTCGTTTTCATTTCGGCGTCCAGCCGTTCTCCTCTCTTTGTGGCCTTGTCAAATCTTCACCAGGGGAACCCTGGTCTACTATGCGCTCTAGACTCTAGACGACGACAACAACGTTTCTCGATGGAACGTATACGTTTGCCTTTCCATTATCCCTTTCGATTTCAACCATTCTCAAACGATTCTCCTCCTCCTGGTTAAGCACGCTAAGCGATTTGATCGTTTTTAACGCGCGAACCTTGATCTCCGAATCTTGATATTCTCCTAATACGTACGATTATTACGATTTCCAAACGCGTATTAATAAACGACACTGAAAACAACAATTTCCTCTCAGCGTCTTTTTTTCTCGAATTGCTGCGCGAATAGACGAGCCGATAAGCGAGTTTCGACCGAGAAATCCTTCGGTGTTTCATCGTTATCCCCCGGCCAGAAGAACTAGGGTGTGTACTTTAATCCCGATGAAAAACATCCACGTTTTTGTTCCTCTCTCTTTCTTGTTTGTCATCTTTTTTCGTTGGTATTCTTCTTCTTGCTCGCGGAGGGGCTGAATAGAAAGTTTCTATTATTAATCGCAAGGACAGTTCAGCGAGTGTCGTGGATTTATCTGCGGATGGTCGTTGCGATTGGAATAGAAATTTTGTAGCCGTATTGCGTGCTAAGTTAGTACTTCACCAGTACGCGTTTTCTACCGACAAGGGTACTTTTAGTACTTTTACGGTTTCTCCAACTTGTTTTATTGTCTCCAACACTATGTCTTACATAGTTAAATGTTAAATTGAAATTAACGATGTTTGATGTCAATTTGTTTCTTTTTTCTTTTTTTTTTTTTGATGGACGAACAATTCCAAAAATATCGTACAAGATTACCAACATATTAACGATATTATAGAAAAAACGAGAACCGAAAAGGACCGATAGTAGACGAAAAATAAAACCAAGCGACATAAACGCTGGCGTAATGAGAAAACACGATCCCCAATTACGTTAGGGGTAGCTAAGCGTAATCGAATGGCGAGCCTTCGATCGTCGCGTTGCGCCCTCTTAGATCAGGCTCAGATACTCGTAGGGATCATCGTAAATCAGCTACTCCATCGCGTGACCTTCGAGTCGACTGCGTCACAATATTTCTTTTTCCTGCAACAGTTCCCTTATCGAGCGAACGCGAAAAGTGCGACGCGAGTATGTTTAGGGGTGCATTACAAAGGATAATTATTCCCGTGGTTGCACAGAGGGCTAATAAAAGGTTGATGAATTTATTAATCCGTTGGACTTATTTACGTAGGCTCGGAGCGGAGATGTTTGTTCGCGATTAGATTCGCGAGTAAGGTTTCTCCGATTATTATTACGAAACAAAAGTTGCATGTTGCGACGAAGCGAAGTTGCATTTTAACGCAGTGAATTTTACAGTCTGTTTTCTTTCGCATTTGAACATCAAATTACGAGGAAATCAATTTCTCCTTCTTATTCGTAATTTCCGGAAGTCCACAGGCAAAGTTGTTCGCGAACTAAGACTTCTGCTTCCGATAAAACTGCTATTTCGTTTAGATCTAGATTTAGATAATTCCAGATATTCTTCGTATACTTTCAATTCCTGTAATTCCGCGTATTCTTTATATCAATAGGATTCTCGCAATTTTTCATTTGGAAAATACTCGAAGAACACGAGTCATGGAAAAATTGCTCGTCTCGAGTGACCTAAACTAAATCATCGTAACAAATACAATCGCAAGTTTCGCGAAACGTTCCCATCTAAAACTCAAACGTGAGATTCCACTACCATTGGAATAACACGCACAATACATCCGCACCGCGTTCCAACTATTCACCCATCGCGAACAGCGTGCACAATGGACCCATACACTCGTTCACCACTTTCGCAGACTGCGAAACCCCCGATTCCAGGTTCCGTCAAAGGAACCAGCCGCGTTTAAACCTACTCGACGGCGTTTTTCAGCGTCCCGCGAATTTCGCGTCGAGTGCACCGCCTCCGAGCGAAACCACGGGACAAAGGCTGGTGGATGGGGGGAAATCGAGAAAGAAACGGAAGCCCGCGGCGTCGTTCGAGCCCTTCTTCGAACCGACGCGACGCCATCATGCCGGAGGTACGCGTCTCTTATTATCCTCGTGCGTGTTAATCAATCGCGACGCAGCCTAACGCAGCCATTCTCGTCTACGCGAGATTAAACGACCGACGATGAGTCAAACCGTGCGGGATGAGTCCGCGCCATTGGCCTTGAGGCGAACGAACAAACTGGAAGAGAGGCAATATTTCGGTTTTGGACGTGTCGTTCAAATTACAGTACTCTACGATCGATATTAACAAATTAACGACGCTTAACGTTTCAAAATTCTACGATTTTATCATTGGGCGATCCGCGATCCGCTATCGCCCGTTCTTACCATTCCGTCGTTCAAGAGACAGAATCTCGCGATGATTCGTGTTACGAACAATCTCATTTTGAACTAAATTTAAGTTTGCTAGAAGTGCCTGTACGTCTGCAACCCGCCTTGCATCGGCCTATGTAAGTACGTGGTTGGTTAGGCGAAGGATCTACGTATTATACTTTACTTCGAATATCTATACATTTGTGTATTTTATGTAATCCATTCAAAGACGAATTCAAGATCGAATTCTAAAATGTCGAGGCTTAGACGACTCGAATTAGCCTATCTTCCTATACGCAGCTCTGGTTCGCATCGATCGATGTGGTCGCTCAACGTTTCGATCTACCACCTGCATACATCAGTTCCACAAATAAAACACGATATATTTCCATATGAAAAATACGGCCTCCGCGAACGAAACGAGTTCATCGGCAAGTACAATGAACCAAACGAAGACTTCATCGACGAGGATATCCATTAACGCACACGCGCCACGATGGATCGCGTTTAATCATCGTTGTGTATCGTTAATATCAGTTGCATTAAGTTCACGAGAAACACAGAGAGAAACAACGATGACGCGCGGATTCTCCGTGCAAAATCCATTGTTCGGAATTGTATGGTTTCGCAGACACCCTTTACGATGATTGATAATCGTTTTGCACCGATGCCTGCTCGTATATCCGAGTATTAATAATTCTAGGGTTTCGAAACAGTTCACGGCGCCTTGATTACCTAGCAAATATAGTACGTACTTATTTGTCGGCAAATACGCGTTTTGCAAATGATTAATCGATCCTCGCGCGATTTCCACGCGAGATATCGATTCGCAATTTTCCTACATTCGAGCTTTCCGACGTCATCTTCTTTTACTTTTTCCCTTTCCTTTCCTTTCCCTTCCTTCCTACCGTTTGCTTACCTTCGAAACTACCGACTTTCTTTTCCCTTACTCTCTTACTTTTATATCTTTTCTTCTCTTGTTTTCCCTCCCATCTTTCTTCGCTTCTCTTATTTCCAATCTTACATCGAATGTCAAAAAATATGCGTGTATGTACAGCGTACAGTCACTCTCGCTAACATTCGAACACTCGTTAAAGCAGAACAAAGTCTTTAAAATAGGATCGAACGATTCGAACTGTTTGGAGAAGTTAAGAGAATCAGTTTACCAAACAACGCGCGAAAAAAATTTTGTAAAAGTCTTTTTGCTCGAGCCTGCATTCCTGTCAGTTGTGTACGCGTTGAAAATTTCGTCAGATAAAAAGATTGCGAAAACTTTTATGATCGTACGAGTTTGTTCTCAATTTGTTCCAAATTCTTCGGGTCAGTCAGCGAATTAATTCTTCTAACTGGCCAGAAAGAAAGAAAGAAAAAAAACTCAAGTTGTTCGATCCGATCGCAGAGAAGTTAGTAGCCGAAAATTACGAGAGCGACTGCATAGTATGTACTGTACGTATGATTCACAATTCGTTCTTCCTTTCTAGTGCACCGAGAATGTCTACACGTTTTAGCACGTTTAACGGGACCACGCGAGAAAACAGAGAAAGGCATTGTGCAAGGACGTATCTACGTACATATTTGCCCGAGATAACTAGTGAATGAGTCCGTTTATCGAGTTTCACGCTTCTATCTCTTCCTTTTCGATTCAACGCGACTTTACGCTACGAAGTTACGCTCTCGTTGCGCAACTACGATCCCATTCACGTGTTTGCATATCGTATCGGCGCTAGCGTGCAAACCGATACAGTAACTTTCAGTTGCTTGATATATTTAAATTAAAGATAAATATTAAACCACGTAAGATTGTCGCGGGAATTCGTTCGTTGGTCCAACAAATTTTACTTTTCACTAAATGAAATTATCGTGAAAATTCAATCTGTTATATCGATTTCCGTTCGATCGTATTCAAATTTCTTTTCAACCAACTATCCATTATTTCATGCGTTTATGGGAAACGTGAAAGTGCGAAATTCCAGAGAATCCGTATAATACGAAAAGATATATCCTTTGTTCGTCAATTTTCAGCAGCAGTCGGTTTCCAGTAAAACGTTTTCCAAAGAAACGTTCCCTAATGACAAGCATGTCGTTTATGACACCGCGGCGTATAATGGCGACACGGGTGACGCGCCTGATTTTATTGAACCAGCATACACACGGTCTAAGGAAAGTAATTTATCGCTGGCCATCGTCTGCTTAAACCAACAAGGAATAATTTGTTGCGTCACGCTACCGGACATTGTCCCTCGGAATATCTTTGTCTCTCTATCACAGAAAACGGGACGGATCGTTGTATGCAACGTTGTAGACCTCGAACATTCTATAAAGATGTCTGGGGCAGATTAGAAACAGCGATTTGGAAATCGCTATTTAATAAAAAGTAAAAAAAAATCGTTAATGATATTTAAGAAAATTTTAACTTTAGGAAAAGTCTTGTTCAATAGAAAATACAGCAAACATATTATCGAACAATCGGAACGATTAAAGTTGCTATCATCGTCGATATCGAACGTACGAATCGTCTTTTAAAACGGATCGCGTAAATAATTTAGTCGATTTTTCTTATACACGCATAATGCAGACAGTTATATCGATCATTAATCGAAAACGAATGAATTCGTGAACGGAGCAGCATCGTTTTCATTATTAACTTACCTTTCCCGGCTGCATGAATAATTTAATAAATTTCCGTTTTCCATTACGCGTTGACAAATTCATCGGATTTGATGCCGTTCCGACTGCTTGATTTAACGTTGCTCTACTTTCGATAAAAATAAAACAAGAGGGACAAATAAATATTAATGAGAAGAAAATTGTACAAACGGCCGATACGTTCCGGCTTCGTCGAAAGCTAATATCGCGATGAAATCTCAAACTGTATATTAGCTGATGTTAATGACGGGGAAAAATGACAGAACAAAGAGTAGATAAAATACAAGCGACTGTTTGGCCGGTACGATTTCAAAAATTCCAAAAGTGGGACTGCAATTTTCGGCGATGGATGTTGAAATCAGGAAGCATAATTATAGCTATAGTTGTAACTATAACAAAACGAGAAATGTTTCGATACAAGAACTGGTACGATAGTTTAATCGGTTTTGGTAACAACCGTTTCGGAATAACCGTTGTAATTGGTTAGAATTTTTTGTCGTTACCGATAACCACCATCGCGATGAGAGAACTTTCGTCGTTTGCCGATGATCGTTACAGATGACAGAATTTTTTGGTCGACGACGACCATTATCCGTGAGAAAATTTTATTCTGCCCATCGATAACCGTTGTTCGCGAGGCAATTCTTTCCTGTTTACCGACGATCATTATCGGCGACGCAACTATTTTTTTAGCATGCTGATAATCAGTTACGTTAAATTTACGACGATCGACAACTGATCATGATTATCACTGTTCGCTCGTTAGCGATCTGCCGTTCAAAGGAAAACTTCGTCTTTTCGTCGATGACGTTTCTCGTAGAAATGTAAAGAACGACCGTCGTTTCCGACGTCTTTTTTCGAATATTCTCCTCAAATACTCGCAGTCGCTGTAAATCGAACGAAAATCTCTGCGCCTCTTTCCATTTTCTATTGGGGCGTGTTGGCAATTTTGCACGAAATTCTGGCTGATAAAACGTTACGGACACAGCGACACGTGGCTGCCCCTGGACAGTGCATCGACTTCCGGATCCACGTTTCCATACGCAGCAGGGCGACCTCTGTACGAGAGTCGAGGCGTTCCCGGCCCTGTGTTTATTCGCAGCACGGTCGTTCATTACCCACATGACAATATTGGCTGATGGGAATTGCTTGTATCCCGTGATACGCACCATTTGATATGCGGGCCCTCGCCTCGCCAATCCGCCCCGACTTTTACGCGATAATTCCGCGATCCTCCGCCATTGTTGCCTGTTTCGCGCGTAGACGTTGCAACCAGAAGCCGCGGTTTTCCTACGTTTCGTAGAATCTAAAGATTTAGAGAAACAAAATACATAGAATAGTTTCGAATTTTCTAACTTTGACGTATCGCGTTCTACGATTAAAAGCATCGCATATACTTTACTTTCTACTATATTATATCATTTATGTGCTAATCGTACGACCGCAATACACAGCTGGCCGTAAATATCAAATATCGTAAATATAAAATTCCTACTGGTTACGTTCATTGTAAAACTTGTCGGAGGAGGAGAAGTTGGAGGAAAATTCCGGCAGTGATTGAATTACAAAACAACAGGTTAAAGCGTTACATAAACGTGGTTGTAACGTTTAATACGTTAAATAATAACGTCTGCACTGAACCTCGCAGAAGCGTTATGTTCTTGTCACTGATAAAAGTTCTATCAGTACGCAGGTAAGCTCATAAATCACCTGAAATATCAAGTCTACCTACCTCTCCAGCAAAATACACCTTATAGTATCTACATGCTGTGTCCACTAATCGCAAAACTTACATAATAGCAGAACTAGTGAGGCTCGCTTCTAATCTGCATATGTATATTATACGAAATATTACGAAAGGAGGAGACAGAATCCCCTTGAGACGAACAAAGGAGAAAAACCAACGATACACGATCGCTGATAAATCGCTAACTAACAGAATACAATGTAAGAAAAAAAAAAAAAAGATAAATACTGTAAGATTGCTAGAAGAAATAGAAATGTTTACACCGCTTATAGAAGTATAGAAAACTAGTTATTTATAGATTATTTATCAGCACTAGCTAAGATAACCGTTCTAAATTAAGCATATAAATGCGATATAGCGTATAAAGCGCGTAACGTAAGCGCGTAAAATTGTAATCGCTAATAGCAGGCGATGCGAGACAAAACGATAAGAACGAAACGCAACACAAAAATAGGAAAAACACAAAACAGTTGTACAAGAAATTACGTTCTTTCGCTGATTACTCGGTTAAACGTATACTCCGGGGAGCGCAAACGATAATACATAATATTTATTTCAGCGTGTAAACAATTTTGCCGTAAACAAGGATGAGCCGAACGTTCGGTCCGTCGGAAAATGAATCGGACCGAAACGTAACAAAAGACAGGAAAACAATATTCCCGAAACGTTTATTCGATACGTCGCATACAGCTGTAATTAACGCTAATTTCATGCCGCGTACATTTCGCAAACGGCGCGGCAGGCGATTTTCGTAGGATCGCGATGCTTTTCGTGCGACACGCGTTAATGAATAAATAATTCGTTCGTCCAGAGACAAACGAACGATTCCCACTGCGGCCTCTTGCGAAATAATAATTATAATCGAGTTGCTTTTTAGTTTATTTAACTCTCGCATATGAAAACTCCCGTGTGCGAATGCAGGGAAAAAACAAGCTGAAAACGATACTCTCGGCGATATAATTAGAGAGAAAAATCGTTAGGTCAATTTAATTCGAACGTACGCTCCGATTCCGTGTTGCGTTCTGGCAATCGAATTGCTAATTTATTTAATTCTCTCTATTTGTTTATTAGCTGCTCGCGTCACGAATATTAAATAAAGAAGGAATACATGTACACAGAGACGAAACACCTGTAGATATCCTTTGCGAATACGCTATGCGCATCGAAATTGAAACATTTTGAAATTGAATTTTTCCTGTAACGAGACTCGCGATTATTAATTAATTAGACAGATTGACTGCAAAACGTTCGAAGACGAAGTAAACGTCCAACTTTGTCCACGTGTCAGAGCAGAAAATTTGATCCATAGCCGTAAACTAGGTACCGAGCGTACGTGGATCTCGTTTGCCGTCATATTGGAAACTAATCAAGCGTTCTGTCATCATCCAGGTGTTATCAATCTCGATTACCGGGCCAACGACGAATAGTAATAGTAAGATCGTAACGGATGCTTCGATTAAGATCAAAGTTACTGCCGAGTGGACTGCCAAATGTTGCCATGGAGATCGATCACGCCGAGATCGGTCAGCTACTACTCGCGTGAGTGACGTTTACGTAATCCTGAGTTCATTATGTAAATCTCTGTTGATTGCAGTCTTAATCGAATAGACCAGCAAGTCTGCCCGTAGCACTTGCACATATAGGAAATTTGACAGTGCAAAAACTCATATTACGCGCATAAGACGAAAGAATATCGGACCTACTTTCGGTAGTTTGCCATCTTACCACCAGAGGGCTGATATCCCAAGCCACGACTACACCAAGTTTCCCTCTAAATTTGCCAACAAAACTCGCTAGATAAGACAATTTTTTTATTTGCAATTTCCTTCGTCTCCGTTGCATCGATGAAATTTAATATTCGATAAAATTGATCATTCGAGAGTTCCGTTACTTCGACGTTCTATCAGTTCTAACACGAGAGAGTTTACCGTACGAGACACGTTTCTAAGAAACAGCGGCGAGTCGCTCGAAGGAAGAAGGAATGGACCACGTCGAACGCTCGAGATCGCGAGCATCGTATCAACTGCGAGCGTATAGGGGTTGATCGCGATTCGGTGGCTTTCGCACGGCGGAATTTGCATCGAATATGGCGGCTGTGAACCAACGCGTGCACGCTCGTGCGCCAATCATCGGACGCAACCACGTTGATATAAACAGGCGAACGATGTAAATTATTCGAACGCGAGTTGCGACGCGAGCCACGATTTCGCCACTAATTTCTGATTCCTCCGATAGGGACGACGCCGAGTTTATCGATATTCGCGAATCTGTCGTTTACTATCGCGGCTGTCGATGCCTCGTGCGAGAATATTATCGTCGTTCGTCCACGTGTTAATTGCCGAGGGCATTCGCTTCCTTTTTTTACAAGTATACGCTACAACTACACGCTACTGGTACGCAGATTGCGAGTAAAAAAGGCGAAGACTTACTCGCACAAGTATCGAACATACTATGTTGTTCATTTCATTTCATTTCGTTTCATTTCATTTGTATCGGATAAAATACAGAATACGAATGTAGAGCCAAGTGGCTTAATTCGAATCTGTCATCGTCGAGTCACTGAACCATTGTCGATTCGAAGCTCGAAGATTAACCTTCCATTTTGCTTAACTTTCCCAGCACCGGATATTCCACGTCGTTAAATTTCCCTGAATAATCAGTCATCCTAGACTCCCTCGACCTATTGGTATAAGAGAAGCGAAAGAATTCGTTCGCAGCCCGACGATGACCGATGCTCTAACGCTCTGACTAGCTGTAAACCCGAAACTCCGCTCTTTCCAATAGCCATTTTTTCCTACAAAAGGTATCGCCAGCTCGATCGATACCGATTCCAGTTATCGTTGTAATTTTCCTGGCCGACATTCTCCGCTTCCGACGTCCTCTTTTTAGCCATCGAACCAATAACGTAGCGTGACACGCGTGACACGTAAAACGGAGAACAGGCCTGTGACAAATGGTCGTAGCCGCACGCAAAATGGACGCTGGATATAAATACGTTCGCAAGCTGCTGCGCAACCGATACAAAACCGCTCCATCTATCGTCCTAGGCGAAAGAAAATAAGATTCAGGTTGCTGCGTATGACAAATTTCGCGCGAGTTTTATCCAAATCGAAGATACAGAAGAAGCAAGAAACACGTTCTTATTCCCAATCGACCGAGTTTCATCGAGATTGGTGTCTCGTTACTTGCGTAGTCGAGTAGCGTTCCTCGGAAATCGGTGTGCCTGCCTTGGGGAACGTGAACGAGAAAATAGGGGAGGAGAGGGGCAGAAATGGAGGAAATTCGCGGTACCTGGTAATAGAATAGTAAATACTTCGTTAACGCGTTACTACACCCTGGTGTCCGACTGGTCACAGGGAAATCGTGCTACGGATTAAACGAACCGGACACACCCGGCCAACAATCGCCGTTCTTTTTGCTAACGCACGCACACCAACAACGTACGTAGGTTGAGACAAGAAACACGCTTTTACGAGCAGAGAATTAGCTTCTGCGTTCCTCTTTTTTCAGGGTTAAGCTCCTTTTAAGCTTCCAAAGTTTTTCAAGTTTTCTTCTCGCAAGACAACGACGCTTTCGGGTAACGGATCGTTGGTAATAAGTAGGCTGCGGATATTTATACCGTTTACCCAAGATTCAGATACGTTTAAGCAAGTTATATACAGCACGAGCCAAAACGTAAGGGAAGGGACCGAATTCAGCGCAGTAGAGTAAGAAGAAAAGTTCGTACGAACGTATGTCCGATACGACCTCGTTTTCCGGTATAGCTAGACGTTGCTTGCAATTAGATCAACGATCTCCTGCCAATGGATAGTCGTGTTGGCCTTACTTATCGACCAGCTCGCTCTCCGGATCCGAATCCATCGAATTGCTAGCTACCGAGTCGTTTAAAATCTCTTGTTTATGAAACGTCGATTGACAGCGTCGAAACTGCTCGTCAACCTGACGTCCAAAGTTGCCGACAAATCCGTGTAAGCTGTTCGAACAAGTTCGACGACCTACCGCACGATGCATTCACGCTTCTCTATCGAAGTTGCGCCTGCTCGCTTTGAGCAATTTCTCCGAACTTGGGCAAGCAACTATTACGACAGAAAGCAAGCCGTTGCTCGAACACAGTCTCGTATCGGACATACGTCGGTAGCAACTTTTCTTCTTATTTTAACGCGCTGAATCAGCCGCTGCCGTATTCCCCGCGTCTTCTCATTCGCCCCGTACATGTAACCAGCGATAAGTTACACCTACATAGCCAAACGCTTGTTCTTCGATTTTCGCCAAAGATATCTAATCTATGCTTTGGCCTGCAGGAACGAAACTTTGTTGTACGGAGAGCCAGAAATCCAGAAGACTTTGCCGAACTGACGCGGAGAATCGATCGGCTTTTGAAACGGGACGCGACCGCGTCCGCGAAAACGAAACTTCCGCGGACAGCTTAATGGCAATATCATTATTGCAGCCGGCCGTTATTCACTCTAACAAACTGTTCGCCGCGATGCATTAATCTCTCCGACCGATGCATCACCCCGCGCCAGCGTTTTCCTCCGCTGCTGCGTCCAGTCGCTGTTTCGCCAACGCTAAATGCTACATTCGTTACCGGCGAAAGGACGCGGTTCCAGACTGACGGTACGTTTTGCCATTCTCCCTCTTGCTTCTCGTCGATCCGTTTCTAGCTAGCGGTTTTGCAACTTTTGTTCATCTTCGAGCGGGCGTGCAGCCGACGATCTTAGATTTTCCAAAACAGAGATCTCTCGCGTCGACTAGCTCGAATAATCCGTATCGTCGTAGCTGGAGAATAACGCGCGTTCTCTTATTGCAGGATTACCGGCGTGAAAGCGTTATCCTGAGAATCGAGTGCCGCCTCCTGAACAAGGCTGCGTCTTTTGGACGCATTGGAGCATTCAGGGGTGAAATATCAGGGACGTAAGGGTAAAGGGTCTTCGTATTCTCGATACACCTCGTGGTTATCGTGGTCGAAACTTTTAGACCGAATACAAAAGCATACACGAGTACATATAAAAAAGATCTAAACTGGACTGTGACACCTCTACGTATTTCGCAAGGACATCGTGGGATGCGTGCGTTGTAGCTTTAATTAGATAAAAACCATAAGATAGGTGGCCGTGTCAAGCCCATTGCGAGGCAATTCTGTACAACGATATTCTGTAAAATATTCTACCAGGGTAAATCGCTACTGCGCTTTCGGAAATTTGTTTCTGGGGATGCTTGCTCTTCGTTCTTGCGTATCTCGAAGTTGGGAAAAGTTTCTTTTAAGGATTCGACCAACTTCTTTCGGATCTCCCGATTTTTCTGAATTTCAAGGTCTTCCGTCGGTTTCTCATATTTCGTAAGCGTTTTAAACGTTTTAAACAATCGTTTCCTGGCTTTTAGAGATTTTATCGTTATAAAACAAAGATTCGTCGAAATAACAAGTAGTCGGATCGTACGAGGAAAGAAATTTGTATTAGTAAAACGCGTATAATTAACGTACCACTTCGATCATGTTTTGTTATTTACGATATATCACGCGATACATATATATCATCGTCGTTTTAGGATTTTCGTTGTAGCACAGGCATACGAGTTTCAAAACGGAATGCCATAAAATAAAACGAGCTTTTCATTCTCCAACCATCGAGAATATTTGCACAATTCGGAACAATTTTTCCACGTACGTTTAAAGTATTTATTTTGGGAATTCTTCGTATTTGCCAGAGTATTTTAGGAGAAATTATATCGATAATTTTATTACTTAATTCTCTGCTAACATTTCTGAAAATATTTATGAAAATCGCTGCAAACTCACCGTCTCCTCCCGAATGCTTACCTGCAACAAACGAAAATTGGTCGTTAAGAATAATTCACGAAAACCACGAAATTATCGTAGACTATAACGGTACAAGAAACGGGAGAGAAGCGCGAAAAGAACGGAGTAACGATAAAAGAGATAAAAGAAATTGCAGCAGCCTATCGAAGCCAGGAAGTCGAACCCTCGTTCAAGGTTAGCCAGTGAACTCGAAAAGCTGGAAAAGCCCGGGAACCTCGAACGAAAGAGGGAAGCAGCTGCGATCGAGCAAACGAGGTGGTCGTTACAAGTCATAAAGCGATCCTCTGGCTAGTAATTCACTCGAGCCGCGTTTCTAGACGCTTGTCGTCGGTGGTGATGCATGGCCGCAGCCGCTCTGCAATTAGTTTCTCGCGACAAACAGAGCTTTAAAAGCGGACACGTTTGCAAATGCTTTCGAATAGCTGGCATTGATAACTCGATTAGCTACCACATACCTACCGTTGTACTTTTTCCTGTAGTCTTTTTTCATTTTCTTAAATATACTCGTTCTAGGCAATATCGAATACGTTTCTCCGCTCTCGACTCTCGACTCTGTTTGTCGATAATTAATCGAATTAACCAAGAATCGATCAAAGCGAGGAGAAATTTCCCCGAGACCAAGTTGCCCTGTAATTCCATAGGAGAACGATTCTTGTCGATGTAACGTCTCTTTCTCAACGCAGCCGATATATATCGAATTATTTCGATCGAACTATATTCGATAGATCGTGTTAAATTTTAACGATACGCGTCTTAAAAAAAAAAAGAAAAAAACAAAAAGAAAGAAAAATTGCAGAGCTAACGTTCATGCTGTAATACTTTACGTATACGTAGGAAGCCTGTACGCACAGCTTTCGCGACTGACTATATGTATATAAAATTCACTCGACACCGAACCCCTGTGTTAACCCCTTGCCTTATGACTTTTTTAGTAGCTATTAATACTTAAGCAAGCGTCAGCTATTCGCAGCAGTAACGCGCCGTGACAGATGCAAAATATTGGAACATTATTTAGTAATTTGGAACGGTGCTTGGTAATCCTCGATTTGACGAATAGGAAGTTCGAGTCGGAGGTCGGACTAAACTTTGTCATAAAAAGTTTGCCAGAACTTTGTCGAATAGGAACCACGAGCGCGATTCCGTATTACAGGGTAACCGGTTAACGACAAGTTATCGTTCGGACGAACGATTTGGAGGGCGATCGTAATTCACCGAAAATTCGCCAATTATTCGTTAAATAAATGTCTTTTTTTATTAAAAATCCCGTGGTAATACCGTCAAGATGAATTTACTCTCGAGATGAATACTCTCGTACAATTTATTCGCTTACATATTTATTACGAAGTCGCAACGTTTCGAATAGTTGATATATTCGAGGACAAACTGTTTGATCGTTACTAGACAGTTACATATGCGCCGCATATCGAAGGGATTAGCTCAGAAACCGCACGAAAACGGTTCAGTTTCGTCTTTTTGCTCGCGCCAATTGTGTTCGAGGATGCACGAAATTGTTCGAAGATTTACAAGCCTTGCAACGCACGTATAAATCCCAGTTTCTAATGGAAATGAGATTGTTGGAACGCGCACAAATTTTAGCCAATCATTAGTAACTGTTAGCATATGCCATTCTATTTGCGGTATTTGCAAAATTATCCATTAAATGTTTCCGGCGACACTGACAAGTGTAAAGAAACCAAGCCGCATCACGAGCAACGGTATTATTAATCAACTTCCTGGCCAAGTATCCTGCGATGAAACCGCTCCGCCCGAAATTATGCATCACCGAGGAGCCTTCGACTATCTAAATCCCGTCCTTCCTCCGCAAATCCTCTCAACCGTTCGCCGTTTTCCAAAAATAACCCCGACTAAAGTTTCGTGCTCCCTAAATTCAAGCAACCCTCCTCGAAATCATCAAAACCAGCATCCCTTGACGTTTTCCAACTATGAAAACTTCGAGAACATTACTTTACTCGCTCTAAATTTCACTCTGTGACATGTTCGAAGGTACAGGCTAGAGTTACTTGCGGAACAATTTTTAGCGTTATCTCTTACGCAAGAAACCCGACGACGGTATGAAAAAATTCGAGAATACAAAGTATTTTATTTTCATTTTCAAGTTTCTTGTATTTTCCCGACGCCTGTGTAATCGAAATTTCACTAATCTCGCAGCAGATATTTAAACGTAGCCCATTTAAAATTCGATTGCTTATCAAAGGCTCGATTGGAAACTACGAGAGCTCAAAGGTTCTGTGCGTTCGGTGTGACGCAAACCATAACGCCAGGACTGTGGTTACCGGCAATTAGAACGGCAACCTATTTTCACCAGGAGGCAAAAGGGAGGTGGAAGCAGGGCGGTTGGAAGCAGGCAAGCAGCACGGCATAACTAATGACGAGGAGATAAACGGCTTGGCAAACGACGCGTAACGAAGGTGGCGCGGAGATTCCGCGTGGAAACAGACCGGAAATTCCCGCGGGAAGCCCCTTGTCGGGAAATTGTTAGGACCCCAGCCGGAACCAACTCGCCTTGAGTCGAGTAAAAGATAGAAGATAAAGACGGAGAGGATTCCAATGAAATTTTTAGCGTTATCTCGTCTTCGGTCGATGTCTCGTGGTTTGCTTATCTTCTTCTTTTTCTTCTTTTCCGTTTCGTCCATCTATGCTTTTACTTTTGGTTGCCTCTTGTAAGATGGAATTATTCGCAGTTCGTTAAGATACCGTTCTAACGCCAAGGGACCGACTTTGACTCGCAACGGAATATTCAAAACGCTGTATGTTTTCATTTTTGTTTTATTCTAGCGACGATCCAGAACCATCTTCAAATTGACAACGGAAATGTAACTCGAATAGCTGCGACTATCCCGACGAGGATAGGACGGTGGTTGTTTGGTAATAAGCGCAGTCTCGCGAATCGCTCGAACAAAAGTCCATTTATTAACAATTTTTTGCACTTTATTCGCGACAGGTATAACGGGCGACAAACGCGTGTTGTTGGTTCGACGTGTCGCGAGACAAGAAGGAAAAGAAAAGAAAGAAGAGGAAGAAAGGAAGATGGAAAAATGGATCGTCTAACGATCGGGTGGAACGCTCCTTAACACCAAGTAAGAACGGAAAATGAATAAACGTACAAAAAGAACGCCGTATAGCGGTTGCATCGCGGATTTGGTAATCTTACACATTTCGGTGGAAGCGAGTGGATTAGCAGTTTTCGTTTATCGTGTTTATCAACGAGGTTCATTGGACACGAGCTCGTAAGCACCCTTTACATCAACGTGGATGGTAGTTTGATAAGGGGTAATTAAGTCGCTGGATTAGCAGTTCAACTTAACAAATTTACCGCTTCGTAAGTACTACGGGCTGCTTAACTTTCCGCTTAATTCGATCATCAACGCCAGCCACTCGAAACGACGAATTCCTCTAACGGTGCTCGCTAAGTGGAGCGAAAAATGGCAAGAAAATGCTAATGGAATTAATAAAGAGACTCTGAATTTCAATAGGATCGAGAGGGACAACTAGAATGTTTGCCTATTTATGGGAAGTTTACATTATCTTCTATTATCTGTTAAATTGATATTATCTGGAAAGCAATTCATTTTAATATTCGCCGTAAGTATTTATACGCAACTTTATCTCATACGGCTCTTTCGATCTCAACAAAGAAGTAATACAGGATTTTTGCGAATTCCTTGGATAACAACCTCTTACGAAACGCAAAAGGCGCAGGTAGCGCGAGTCAAAAAGCAACTAAACACGATGGAATAATACGCGAGAGAAGTACAATTTCGGCATTGACTCGTTACGCGCGATGAATCCAGCTTATCTAATGTCACAAGCATTCTTATTAACATCTACCTTGAAATCTTACGCGTTTATAAATATGCGTATTACCGTACAACCTAAAAACTGATAAAATTAATAGTTATTACGATATAAATATGTATGAGAAGTCTACAAGGACGCGACAAAGCTAAAAAGTAGTAAAAATGTTGAAAAAATCGAAAACACAGTCTCCATACCACGAAACTTCCGCGTGTAAACTTTTTCTCGACAACGCGTTGTTTCCTAAATACGTACGTGGAAAACTCCGATACTAAGTTTGCAAACAAACACGCTGTGCAGATAGAGCACCGCATAGGAAGTTGAAGTTCCGCCGAACAAAAAAAAGAAACGAAAGAAAAAAAGAGAGCTGTATCGAGTGACGCGTAATCGGCGTTAATGACGCTGAGGCCACGACCTTTGACCAACGAACGACATCAAGAGATGTATCGATAAAAATAATTGTATTTGTCTTGCGTAACGTTCTTCGATTTTACAATTAACAAGAATAATTATATTTGTCTCGCATAGTTTTGTTTTACGCGTCTATCCGAATTCGATACCTGTATCGATTCGTTGGAAGAAACGATGCTTGCAAAATATTGCACGCTTTACTTTGCAATACAAATGTAACGAATTATTCAAAATTGAAGTTTAGAAGAAAACAGCTTGAATTTTAATCTTATCTAAATTTGCTACAATTACGTTTGTTCTCGACCTCTACCCGATTCGTAAACACGTCACCGTCGAAGAGAACGCTTGTTAATTTTGTAGTTTCAGGGTTTCCATAGCTTTCAAAATTTTGATTTCGTGCCAAAAAGTTCATTTTATTAAGAAGCGACTTGTTAGCAAACGATATCGAACCAAATTTTACAGATAATTTTGCCAGATGTCATCTTCTAACCGAACTAAATTCCGAGTTCCGATCGTCGTTACATTGCCTTGCTTAAACGAACGTTCCATCTCTCTAAAACTCTAAATGTCGCTTACCATTTAAAAAGAGAAAAATCTTTCGGCTCCCCTTAAAATTCCAAGTACGTCCACGGCACCTACACGATTCTCGCAGCGCCATCGCTGAACCACGAAAAGCGAATACATCTTGTCAAACACTCTGCCCGCGTAACAAACTTTCGCCAACATCCTAAGCACGCGCTCCAATCCCTTTCTCATCCGCTTCGTCAAACCAACAAACCAAACTTAACAACTCTCGTCCGACAAGCTCGAACATTCTCCTTCCTCGATCTAACAACTCCAACACAACCGTGCAAACCGTAAAACAGCCGTGAAAACCAAATAAGAAGAAGGAAGGAAACCTTTTTTTCTTTTTTCGTAGCGAACATCCAGCTGGATCGATTAATGCGGTAAGAAATATTAAACGTCTATTAAAAAGTTCGCAGTTAGCCTGCTATCTCAAATAGTACTTAGGTATTAACGAGATAAAAACGTACTCGTAAATTTGCCTTGAAACATTTTTTTGATAAAGCCAATAGATAACGAGTTATTTCTGTGTACGTAGCAGGGAGTCTGCGTGGTCCTGCTCCGCTCGCACAAACGCTTTTCCATTAAACGCGGATAGCTCTAACAAGCGGTGCGGTGCGAAGGAACGTTGCGCAAAGACACCGGTGGTACAATTGCTCGTCCGACGTCGAAACTTTAGCGAGTACACTTACGAACGTAAAACTTGGCCAAGTATCTAAAAACGATATAGCGAAGTGGGTAAAATCGGTGAGGCGCTAGAGCTTACATGGCCGAAGACGAAAACGTAAACCGATCTCCGTTTCAGGGGAGATAAGAAGATCGTGGGCTTATTCGAGATATCAACTCGCGACTAGTTCTTTCTTCCCAGTGACGTAAATCGGCGGTAAAGAATTGCGCGCAACTCCGGCCAGTATACGTGTACGGTTGCGCGCGGCTAGATCAATCGCTGTCACCGTTTAACGTATTAATTTACGACTTGTTATCGATATACCGCTTCCGGCTAGATACCGACCAATGTATGAATAAACGTATGAATAAACAATCAGCGCAAGTTGTACCAGCGTGATTAGGTGAAAAACATTGAAACATAATTTTTCTATCGAATCGTTTAGTCGCCATTCGATCCGATGCACGTGCAGCGTACATTTTCAAATTCATCTTCCTCGAGAACAGCGTCTGGCGAGAAAAGTTTATTATCCACATTTTCCACTTATTTCCTCTCGTAGAATCGCCTCGCACCCGATCCTACCACCCGCGACTAACTATCCTGTTAATTATCTCTGCCACTTATCGCGTCACTTGTTATAAATCGTCGTTCGCAATAGGACGATAAAAAAGGGAAAAGAATTTATTTGGTCGGTTCGAGACAAACGAATTTGGCGTCGCACCGCGTTTCGCCAGTGAATCAGCCTAACCGTCCCGTCTATATAACCGACTAGAGTCGCGCGATCGGTCATTGTTGTTCGTCTACGCGCGACTCATCCTCATCTCGTGCGTGTACTCGTGCGAAAAGCGTTCGCGAAATGTATAGCCGGCAACCTGCCTTTATAATGACCGATAGATCGATATATAGATATTCGTTCGGCGTTTTGATGGTGTTTATGATGGTTGTAAGCGGTTCGCACGCGTACAAGGCAGAAGTGACGACTCGATTCGGCCAGGTTCAGGGATCGTTGAGTAGAAGCACCAGAGGAAGACTCGTCGCGCATTATTTGGGCCTTCCTTTTGCTCAACCGCCTGTGGATGATTTGAGGTTTAGGGTGAGTTTATGTGTAAACATGTTTTATTATTATTATTATTATTATTATTATTATTATTATTATTATTATTATTATATATTAAATTATATTATAGTGCTTTCTATAGTGCTTTTTTTATAGTGCTCGATAGTATAGCATACCTTTTCATCTATGTAACATATCACAATAATATTATGAAAGCCTGATTTCAATTATATTCTCGGGAATACGAATTTCCATAGAAATCCGTAGTCCGTCTGTAATAATTTTGGCGGCATGATAAAAATTCTTTGACAGAGTCCTAGGCCATGGATTCGCAATTGGACGGAGACATTCTTAGCAACGGAATATGCCCCCGTATGCGTTCAAGTGACCGAACAAGGCCACTTCATTGGAGAGGAAGACTGTCTCTATCTCAACGTTTACGTGCCTCTGGTAAATATTTTTTAGCGTATTCAGCAAAAAAGCGAGGTAAAAATATGAAAATAATAACAGTACAGGATAAACGAGATAAAGGAGGGTAAGAGAAAATGAAAGAGGTAGAAAAAACACACGTACGTAGATATCGTAAAGCGTAAAAATATGCAACTTTGCTTATCCGAAACAGCTACGTTGGTCCTGGGCATCTACCGGGATAAATTACCGTTACAATTGAAAACGAGTTTCAGAAAACTTTCATCTTCGTAGTATAGATATTTGTATCTTGTAGAGCTTATGGAAGTTTACGCTCGTATTAATTTCGTAGAAAAAGAATTCTATAAATGAAATTAATAGGAGAGAGATTTCTACGACTTTAACCGATTAATTTTCTTCTGACAATGTTTCGAGAAATTCCCAAAGTAGAGAGAAGAGGGGCACAGTTTGCGTACGGAACGCTAGCAAAGTATAGAAGAGAAGCAGAAAAGTAACGAACGTGTTAATAGAAGAAACAAAGAGAAGAAGAAGAATAGAAAACAGGAATACGGTGGAAAAGTTTATAGCATTGAAAAAAGAACGTTGGCGATGTCGTCGATTGGAATTCGTTTCGTATAAGCGGAAGAAGAATATTAAAATTTCGATATAAATCCTAGTCGAACAATTCGATCAGATTCGAAACGCAACGGTATACCGCTTTCGAGTCGATTCGCAGCGTGAAACGCAGAATTCGCGCGAAACTCGGAACATATAGCGACGTTTTGCGAAACAAATGGAAGTTTTGTTGAAACGCGATCTCGATTGAGTCGCAAGGTCCACTCTCGGTTTAATGAAATTTAAACGATTCAAGGCGAACGCAGCATTTTTCCAGTTGCTTTAAAAAATATCGCTTACGCGGTTCCAGGAAATTCGGAAATTTGATAGTCGGACAGGTTATAAGTTATAATATTAGTTCGTGTCGCGATACGATGCTTGCTATTTATGAGTTTTTATTGCTTTCGTAGTTTCCGAGAAAAGTCTACGACTCTAAACGTTTGCTTCGGACGAAAGAGAGATGCTAAAAATTAGACTAAATTAACGAACAATGTCGAAGGAAGTATTTGTAGATTTCAGAGGAGAACGGAGATGGATACGAGGAGAAAAGAGCGCTTCCGGTGATGGTGTACGTGCATGGCGGAATGTACGCCACTAACGGTGGTAACGATCGACAAGTCCCACCAGAGTATATGATGGACCAGGATGTGATCGTAGTTTCGATCCAATATCGTTTGAATATTTTGGGTAATAAGAAATTCGAAAGTTCACGTTTTATCGAGCGAAATTTGGAAAAATGTAAAATTAATAGAGACGCGTGCAAGGAGAGAAAATTCCCCGATAATCCTATTTGCTGATATTCAATTTTTCAATTTCTCAATTTACTAATACCGCGATTCTCGTTCGCGCAACTTTCCAGCACACCGATCTCCCGATATTCCAACATTCGATCGCACAACTTTCGGATCGAATTTTTCCTAATATCCAGCTCCTAAATTGCCATGTTTTCCCTCATCACGGGAATACCAATTTTCCAATGCCTCGTTGTTTCATTTCTCCGATACTGCGATTCGCTGACATGCCAGCGTTGCCACGCGTTCACTTCTCTCCGTACGTACAGGATTCTTCGCCACGGCCACCAAACACAATCCAGGCAACAACGGTCTGAAAGACATCGTAATGGCGCTACGTTGGGTGCAAGAAAACATTCGTTGTTTCAACGGCGACCCAAACATCGTGACTCTATGGGGCCACAGCGCAGGTGCCTCTGCCGTGCACTTGTTGGCTATCACGAACAAGACCGAAGGACTGTTCAACAGGTATGTTAACGATTTTGCGGAGGGACGTTCTTTTCCAACTTACGAGGGAACCCCGACCACCGACCACCGACTACCGACCATCGACCACCGATCACACGTTGAGATCACCCGTTTTTCTTCCACCTACTCGAGCGCGTATAAATCGTAAAGCACGAAACAACGTGTCTAGAGATCGAACCGAAGAAAATTAAATTGTCCCTCTTCTGAAATTTCAATCTTTTTCCGACAAATACACACGCCTATTCGTTGTAAATCCATCGACCCTGCTACAAGTATATACCGTTTGCTATCGTTCCGTCGTAGAATCGTCAGCGTGACGTTCGTATTGGTTTCTTAATTGGACCTGTAACCGCGACGTCGATCTTTCGTCCAAAAGTTTTACGCAACGTTTACATAGCCGTAAGATCAACGTTTCGTCGTAACGGAACAAAGTTATCAGGTGGGACGTCGGAGTTTAAAAATACGGCATTGCCATCAGGTACATCGTTCAAAGTGGAGTTGCTACTAGTCCCACGGCGTGGCTGCCCACGCATTGGATAAGAAAATATTCTTTGGTATCGGCCACGTTGGTCGGATGTCTTCCTGAAAGCGAAGAGGAATATACGACGACTGCGCAACCGAACGTGACGCGCGAACAAGAATGGTATGACGAGGCAGAGTTAAGCGAAGAAGAAGAGGAGGAAATGATGCGATGCTTGAGAAAGCTGGACGTCGGAAGCTTCAGAAACACGATGGACTATCATGTAAGTTCTATGCAGAGTGTCCTGCGACACCGATGATGGATTTCGCGCGTGAAACTTGCCTCGAGTTACAACGAGTTTTACGTTCAAGTAGCTCTATCGAAAGATGCAAGTAGTTTCATTTACCTATTTGCAAACAGAACGCAAGGTAGGCAAGGTAGGCAAGAAGGTTCCGTTGTTTTCGCGTGCGCGATCCATCGTCGAAGCGGTTCCTCGATACCACGATCTTGCATATAAAAACAAGTCGAAGAACAAGTAGAACAAAATTCGTCCAAAGTCTTGTTTTCGAGAGACTCCGAACGAAACGAAACTTCCAATTTTGGTTATTCCGAACTCTGACCCATAGCGTAGATTTCCATCCGTGGTCGACGATCGTGTAAAGAATTCTAGATATCGAATGTTTCGTCGAGCTTTCACGAAAATTTCACTTCGTTAAAATCTTGTTCGTTGAAACTTTGGCAAACAAGATAGTGCGGTGGAGTGGCCATTGCTGCATTTTCGCGCCGACGATCGAGGAAGAATCGGACGACGCCATCGTAACGGTGCATCCGCTGACAGCGATAAAGCAGCGCCTGTTCAGAGACATTCCAGCTATCATAGGAGTCACCAAGGACGAAGGACTGATGAAATCGATCGGTAAATTTCGCCTTGCGAAAGTAACAACTAATTTAGTATTTAACTTTATCGATAATTTTCTTTATTCGAACAAACACTTTTTCGCTATTTCGACGATCTCTTCTCGTTCGCTTCGAAAGAGACAACGAGCGCTTTCTGTCTTTCTCGGATCGTCTTTCTCGTTCCGAATAACAACTTCTTTCTTCGCGGTATTTCATTTGTTCGACGAAGAACAGCAGAGTCCTACTCTTTTTCGCATATTCTTCGTATCGGATCGCCACAAGTAGAATAATTGGCGAGGTATTCGATTACAAGTTTTAATTAATTTTGAAAAAGTTGCTCGTTTCGATTTGAAGCCATCTTGACGAACCCAAGCGCCGAGGACAAAATACTAAATAATTTCGAGATGTATCTGCTCTATTTGCTGGAATATCGCGCGATGTCGAACGACACTTTGGACGCCCTTACGAATTTCTATTTCGACGGCAACGTTACGTTATCAACGCTGAGAAGGAATATCACAGAGGTACGTGTGTTCTCCGCTCGAATATTTTCGGTCAACCCTACTTCGAAACCGTCAAGCAAGATTTTTCACGTAGATAGTTGGAAGGGAGCCATACTCTTTGAAAAACTTGCTTTTTCCACAAATTTTCTACCTTTTGATCGTTAAAATAACATCTATTTATACGCTACTCTTTCAAATAACATCTTAAACTAACAATGAATTAATCGAGCGTGTCCAATCTTCTTTGACAAAATAATTTCATGGAACGACTTATTCCATCGTCCGTTATAAATTATTCTATCTATACGACACGGACGACACGTCGTTAATTATCCGAATAAGGATAAGAATAATCACGCGATTCGATATTAACGAACACGTTGCTAATAATTTTACAAATCCACTTACAAATGTGTCAATGTTGTAGATCGTTGGAGATGCTCTTGTCGTATGGCCAACGTATGAAACTTTAAAGTACCAATCGAACGTAATGAATTCGAGTACCTATCTCTATGTGTTTTCATACGAGGGCACTTTTAGCGCGACTTTTGCCTTCACCGAAGGAGTTCCAAGACACTTTGGTGAGTATTTTAATGCTTCAGTGCTTTAATGCTTTGGTGCTTCATCAGCCATATCGCTTCTAAATACACAACGAATTCTTACGCGAGTTCATATTTTCGAGAACATCGTAATTCAAAACGTAGAACTTTGCGTCTCATCGTAACGTATCTCATCTCGTCGAGTATCGTTTTACAACCTTTTGGGATTTTGCGACTGCGGTTTCTACGAATTTCCGAATTTTAGAATTTTTTAATGCTGAACTTTTCAAGTTTTAGGAGTTTGCGATATCGGAATTTTGGAACCGTGCGACATCGGATCGTTGGATTTTTGGAATTTTGGAATTTTAGGATTTCCAAACTTTGGTACTCTGGAATTATTCCTCCATCTTGACAAATTTTAACTATACACTCGTATACGTAGAAGTATCGCCAATCAAGTATAGAACATTTACATTTCTTTTCTTTTTCTTTTGTAATTGAGATTTTTACGAAACGTTACTCTTCAAATTTTCTCATCGTACTGTTTATCGATTTTCATGTTTATTGGCTTACTAATACGTTCACGTGATTATCACGCTCACAGCGATACGTAGAATTCAGCTACTCATTACTATACTAAGAACGTAGCGCAATATTTATTAAATTAACGAATTAAACGTGTATTTAAATATTATAAGAATATATTTGCAAGGGAGACGAACTTTATATTTTTCGATAAGGTTAACATTACTAACGAAGAATTTGTTATTTTTTATACGTAAAAAAGTCGCGACAAACAAGACGTTAAGCCGCGATGTAGCAATAACCGATTCTTCCAAAGAAATTAACCACTAAATCGACAATGTGGTACTTTTAGGAGTGTCGCACGTAGATGATCTGAATTATTTGTTACCAATATTCAACAAAGAGTTTGAAGATTACATGTTACACAATACGGAAGACGATATAACCATGATTAATATAATGACCGAGATGTGGGCCAGCTTCGCAACTAAGGGGTAACGGAAAATAAATATCTTTACTTCCTAATAACAAGACAATTGGTAGTAGACAATTAGTAGAAAATGAGAAAATATCCAATACTGTATCTTTCTTATCATCTTACTAATAAGTATCTTATCGATAAGTGGATAATTCGTTGTTAAGCGTACCAGAGGCTTGGAGAGTGACACCATGGCCAGATTACAAGGAATCGCAAAAGTTCTTGCAAATTGGAGTTGGAAAACTTCCGGAAATGACAATAGAAAGCGAATTTTTCCCAGAAAGAATGGCGTTCTGGGAAGAATTATCCGCGAATCTGACTTACGACCCGGCAGACGACCTTTATTTGCCTCTGAAACAACGAACGATCGAAGACGACGAAGACGTTGCCAGTAGCGGTGCTTCTCTACGATACGACGAAATAATGATTTCTTCGCCGACGTTCCACCTGCTATTCACCTACTTTTTGTCAATTTTGGAACGTAATTGCTAGTACAACGTTGTCGATAACAGAGAATGTATTTATGTTGTAAAGTTTATCATATAAAATTTGTTAAATCCATGAGAAACTCGTTTCTTTATACGATTAGAGCAAATGCACGAACGATGACGATCAAGCGGTAATTTATTTCAAACATTTCTATATCCTGAATTTTATTTTATCTTTACTTATCCGGTTTAACGACCGGACAACAAGAACGTTTAAATATCATACGGATAACCAGATACGTCGAAATACGAGCGAAAAGAAACATCGTTCGTCGCCACGAATGTACGAATACGCAAGTAGAAAGAACAGAGTCAGATCGACGATGTAAAAGCATCTCCCGGAGGATCGCCGCCGGTTTCATTAAGACGAGGCCCTAATAAACGAAAAGCGTAATGGAATCCGGCGAAAATTAAGTTGGCCACGGCGTGTGGAGAGTTAAACGCGTGCATAAAATATGCGCCAACGTGGCGCGTTCCTTCGCGCTCGGGGAAATTAATCATCCGGCCGCCCCCGTGTTTGTCTTCTTTCCGTTCAGTTCCCCTTTTCCGGCCACGTGAACTCGCCGCGTTTGCGCGTCCAGTAGCGTGCACGTCACCAAATTAAGACAAACGTTCTACCTTTCCTCGCTTTCTCTTCTCCTTCCTTTCCTTCTCCTTTTCTCCTTGCCTCTTCTTCTCTGATTTTACGGCTTTCGTAAAATTTTTATTTGCCCGATAAATCTTTGTCAACGTTCACGGAGGATGTTGAAAAACGGCCGGCTTTGGTTCTACCAAGAGACGCTCTCGAACGTCGATTCCTGCAACGATCTTTCCCATCGAGTCAAAGTAAAATTCTACCGTTATTCGCAAAATTCTACGAAATAAGCACGCGGAAGCGTGGACAAATGGACCGAACGTCGACCGCGGGACAACCTTGTTCTACCACGCGAAGAAGCGAGTATAGGAAAAACCACGTGAACCGACAGAGACGGTAGCTCGGCTGGAAATCGACACGTTGTAGCCGCGATTCGCGCGTCGCCGAATTTTCGAAAGGCCACTTGACCGTGTGTGTATATGTAGTGCTCGGCCTGGCGTACACTCGGCCCGAGGAGGCTCGAAATCGCTTCGAAAACGATTATTCGACTGCTGGATAAACAGCGATTCGTCGCACAGCACCGAACTTATTTGTCTATGCAAATGATCGATCAACGATGGCCACGGCCCTCGTGCCTTGTTTCGCTTCGAGTATCCGCGACCACCGTGTTTTTCCTCGCACCTTCGCCGACCAACGTGTCGCCTCCCTTCGTCTCTCGTTGGCCAGTTAAAAACTAAACCGGCTCTCGTGGTCTTTTCCATCGTGGTCGTTCCTAGTCTTCCTCGACTTCCTGGTCTTCGCTCGACTTTTAACGATTCCAATTTTACGTAATCCGAACTCTTCGATCGGTTCGATCGCTAATTATACCGTAATCGTGGATAAAAGATACAGGGTGAAGAAAGAAGGCCTCCTTCGACTTTCATCGAACCACTTTCGTCGAAACCTTTTACAAAATTTCCTTAATAAACAGCGTGATTCGTGCCTAATTTCCATTAACCAGGATGAAACTGAAGGAAAAACGATCTGGTAATAAAACGACGTTTTATGCGTACGAAACATCGTCGCAGACTCGCCTCTGCTTTCCCGTCAAAGAATTAGCCGTGTAATACAGCCGTGGCGCCATTATCGCTACGAGACCATGTTTCGCGTCGAGTAACGAACGAAATTTCTCCAACAATTGCCACGGCTTTCCAAGTTTCCAGTTCGTGAAATTCGGATGCTGTTCGTGTCTCGCGATAATGAGGTATTCGCGGATTCGACGCGCAACGCTATAGTAAAGGTAAGCACGCGTGTAATTAGTAAAAGCCGGTGAAAATCGAGACGCGTCTGCCGTTTCTACGAGGCCCCTTTTTGCAAAGTAGAGGAAGACGTCCGAGCGTTTTGCAAATCTTTCGAACCCTGAGAGTCCCGAAACTTCGAAATCCTCGAGTTTCTAAACCATCGAACGTCGAAAAGGTCAACGAACGTTCGGATGCTTTGGCGAGCCAGTTCGTATCTCTATTCGTTATCGTTCGTATCTTCGTTCGTGTATCGAAGGAAGCAAGCAAGAGGCACATAATGCATCGTTTAAAAGCGGAAATTCCGGCCTCGTCGTTAATTACTTTCTCGCCGTGGCAGGGCATTTCATTCGACGAAACGTCTGGCGAACAATGGCAGCCGAGACCGTCCCAAGGCTCCCGGAATAAGTTGTTCTTCTTTTCATCGAGAACGTAATATCGCGATATACAAGCCCTTTTGTCGCCGCAGACGTTTAATTATTCGCCATCTGGAAATTGGCCCCGGCTGGTTTTCACACGCAGCGAATGATCGATCGCCTGTACGTCTCCTTCGAAACGTTTTCTTCCTTCAACCTACAACCAAGCGACGCTAGTTTAACGCGTGACAAACGATTTCCTGGGGGGCGATCGAGTTCCTTTTTGGCATCGTTCTTTCCACATCGCCGAGGAAAATGTGTTTTTGTCGAGGGAAAATGTTTGCGTCGAGATAGATAGCAGGGCGAATAAGACGTTCGGTTCCTTCATAAGCGTCGGATTACAGCTATTCTACCATGCAACGTGTTTTTCTTACCATCTTCTTTGGTATTTTCCTACAAAGCAGGCGTACGATCGTTTTCAATTTACAAACTTTATGAACTTGGAAATTGTAGATTTTCGGAGATTGGACGTTCCAGTTGAATTCGATTCGCAACTATAAAAGCTCGAAGCTTGGGAATTTGAGAACTTGGAGATTCGGCTACTTTCATATTGGGAATCTTTGGCATTTCTAAACACAGATGCAAATACACTTGCAAACATCTCGACACCTCGGAAATCTAAGAATTCACAGATCCATGTATACAAAAGTTCTTTGCGAATGGATAGTAAATTTATTTGCAAAACATCACCGAAATCGCCTTCCTGGGGTTTCACCAGCCGAGAGCGGAGCGACCACGCACCGTATGCGAACGAGGCGACCAGCATCTCCGAAATTCCCTCGATTTCCCTTTTCTTTCCCTAGTTGGTCGATTCTTGCCGAGTAACCGACCCGAACGGACCGATGGAACGGCCGCTATAATTTTCACGGCGGCGTGTGTCCGTCGACAGAGGCCACGGACTGCCATTGTTGGCCTTCGTAACGAGCGGCAATTTTTGCAGGGTCGAACAATGTGTCGCATTAGCGCATTGTGCTGGCCGGTTCCGCCCGTTCTGTCACGCGACACGGCCATATCGTAATCGATGCTGGCCCGCCGATTTCCATTTCCACTTTTGCCGTCCGGTCCCAGTCATTATAGCGGCAAGTCGGCCGACAATGTCATCGAGACGAGCGACGAACGTGTCTGGAATTCATCGACCGAACTGTTCTTCCACGGTTGTTATATCGCGCCACCATCTCCAATAATTTCCCGGTAATTTGTGCGCGCGATAATGTGGCATCGAGCTTCCATGGCGAGGACTTTTGTCGCTCGCGAGACGCCGGAGCAACGGATCGACGAAATTAATTACGATCTTCTAGTCCGTAGCGCGATTTAGCAAGCGTAAACTGCTCTTCGTTCGATCGATATAATTTCCCGCCTTTTTCGCCGATCGTTCGTTCGGTCGGCGTCGACGTATTTGGAACGCCAACTTGGCGATCGATCGGCGACGACGTTGAGCCGCGTGTCTTAACTTTGGCTCGTTTTGGCAAGTTTCGCCGCTCGCGGCGCACTCTCCCAGATTTCATCGCGCATTCGACGATACGTTCGTGCAAAATAAGGAAAAATATTTCGTACGTCAATCTGTAATACATATATGCGGTACGTATAAATGGAAGAAAATTGCACCCGATCGTTTCGAACTTTCGATCTTCGAGTTTGAAATTTTCTTTCCGACGCTATTCCAACAAGCATATTTGAAACATCGACGTCGAATCCACGTCGAAGCCACGTGGTTCGACACGCAAACTTCGATTAATAGGCTGAATTCCCATGACTGTCGTCGACTGTAAGTCGAGCGACGGGGGTTGCCACGTTACCCCGTAATCCGTTGCATCCCCCAACGAGCAGCCGGTGCAGCACGCTATGAGAAAATGAATATTTGAAAATCTGGAAGGACGAGAGGCGGCGTTACAGCCCCGTTAGCTTTCCCTGATCTCACTGTATCTAATTCGCTGGTACGATTGCCCGTGGGACCCATCCCGGAGAAATTTCGCCTCTCAAATCCTACGTATTTCCTTCGTTCGTTTCGTCGAGGATCGCGAGTCGCTTTGTTTCCTCCTTCCCTTCTTCCAATTCCCTCCTCCTAATTCCGATTTCTCTTCCGATTCATTATTCATTTCGTTCGTTTCTAGGAAGAATTAACTTCTTTTCTTTTAGCATCGCGTTCCTCGATCGTCGGTTTATTTCTTCGTTTTCCATTTCCTCTATCTTTTGGCAAAGTTTCGCTCGTTCATTGGATACTGTCTCGCAGTAGCTACAATTTCAACACGCTCCGAGAAGCGATCTCTATAGATCTTTTTTATCGATAATCGAAGAAACGTCGCTTATAATTTCTTTCATCGACAAAATTTTCTCGAATTTTGAAAGAAGAAGGCTCTGATCGAATGGACGTTTATTAACAAGCGAATGACAACTTTTTAACGAGACACGAATGAACGTCAAGCTGTCCACGCGATATCCATCATCGCGATGACTTTCGATCGATAGAGTTTTTGCAAAAGTTCATCGAGTTCGAAAACGACCGGCGACTCGAGTTCCCGTGATCGTCGTAACGATGATTTGTCACTGTCACGGACAATAATACGAATGGACGCAAGAGCGTAACGCAAAATGGTAGCCTGCGGCTTTCATCGTGCGAGTATCGCGGTTCGTAATATCAGCGACTCTCAAACAATGGATATCTTGCGCAAAGAGAGAGACGATCCTTTCGAAATTTAGCAAATCCTATCCTTTTCTGTTTCAACGTTCTCCAGTATTGGCAAATAGTTTTTCGTATTTGAATATTTGATTCGACGTTGCCCAGTTGGATGTCTTCTTCGAGTTTTAACGAATATTTGACTTTTTGTGCGTTGAAATCTTTTTACAACTTGGCAAATCCCTTCTTTTTCATTCCTATCGAGAATTTCCACTCTCTGTTTATTTTTAAGCTTCTCAAAGGGTTGGGAGTAATTTTTCCAAAGTTAAATCCAACGTTTAAATACTTTTACGAATAAAACGTTACAAATAAACGCATCGAATTTTATCGCTTTATGACGTAGCGAACGTTTCCTTTCTCTTTGGACGCTTTAACGGATCAACGAGTCCGTGTTTAAATGCTTTGACAATTTAGTAAACGTCCCGTCCTTAACGATTTTGCTGTTTAGCGAATCGATCGAGATAATTCTACGCGTACAGGTAATTCGATATCGAGGTTAAGGCACATTGAATTAGAATGGCAATTTGCTACATTGTCAGAGTCGAGGAACATGGGTATCGGAGGGGTAGAGCAGTAATAATACTATTGAAGTAGTATTAGCACTGGTGTGGTTGCATCGCTATTAGCACGATAGCGATATTACTAATAGCACTATCGTAACTATTTCAACTATCACCGGTGAAATTAATCCGTATTTCGTTAGTTTTTACATAGGAATTACTGCGAATATCGTTGCAACGGTACTAGCAACCTACCGTTTGGCAAAATTACTGATTATTGATAAATTATTCGTTATTCATCGTTAGTTACTGATATTTTAGGATTACGGAAAAGGTTAGAATAGTTCGTTTCGCGTCTTCTAATCTCGGCGACAAAAAGACAGAGAAAAGAGGAAGAGAGGAAATACTTTTTGCAGCTTTTGCTCTCAACGGATTTTCTTAAAGCTGGCAAACCTTCTTCTTACCATTCGAGAACAGAGTTTCCTGCCGGGTTTCCGTTTCCGGCTGACGTTCACCGAAACGATTGAGAATCTCTGGTGTGCGTAATACAGAATCTGTCTCGAGCTAGTGCTACAGCTACACTGCGGGGCACGTCGAGACAGTGACACGAGATCCGTTCGCGATTCAGAAGCGAAGAAAACGCTGGAGAGGCGGATGATAAGGGGGAAGAGCTTATACACGACGTTTTCTTGCCCGGGGAGCTGATTTGCCGGCGTTATACCTGGCGTTTAACGAGTAACCGGTAGTACGATCGACAAGTGGAAAGTTATAAACGATAAATGAAAGATTATGGGCGAAAAATGTTGTGTATAAATATATCCGTAATACTTTTCCATAGAGAATAAAGAGATTCGGATGATCGGATACCGGGCGATCGAGTTTTCGCATCATAGATGCGAAAGAGGGATCAAGAGCCCGAGATTAGGGCGAAAACAAGAAGAGACGATAGTTTTAGACTAACCTGGGAACGAAAGGTGAGCTTTTGAGTGAAAAACTCTAGATCGAGGTAAAAAGAAAAGAAAGACGATGTTTTTTCTACACTAACTTTGGGCTTCGAACAAACGCGCCATACGAAAGTAAGTCCTCGCGCTCGTTTTAACAGGTAAATATTTGCCTTTTGTACATGGATTTCCATTAAACGTTCGTAAATATCGACAATAGCCTTCGAAACCGTAAATCGCAGTATAAAAATCGCGGTATTGAAATCGACGAAAATACCTACGGGAATATTTTATTTAAACGCGAAATGCTAGAGATAAAAGAGACACGAATTTTTTAGAGACCTTAAAGCAAACGAATCCGAAAGTTTCACGAACTTTCGAACGTTAGAAACTTGGGACAGTTGATCAGATTTTTCTAATATTTTGCGGAACCTTTGGAAAATTTGCTGGTGAAATTTGTTCCGCCCAATCGTGGTTCGTACCAAACATCCGCCATATCGACACTTCGGTGACGCGCCCAACCTCAATTTTCGCGCGGACAGCAGAAGATGAAGCATAGAGACGAGGTAATGATAAATTCGCTCGTTACACCGACTTCTCGCCTCGTGACTCGAATTCGCTCGTTCGAAGCGTATTCTTCGGTTGTCTTCCTGCAGGTACCGTGAAATGGATGGACGGCAGAGGTTAAGTAATGTATCGCGTTCGCGTTCCGCCACGGAGAAAAATGGTGTACGAGTTGATTTCGCGAAATGTCTGAGATGTTTTCCTGGAAAACCGTGGATGGTGGAAACCCGTTGAACGTGACGATGAGTAATTGCTGTGCGTAATAAGTGTGAAATATGTATGCGAAAGTATATTTTAGTCTACGGAGTCTCGAGGCTGGGTCAGATGCGATCTCGATGCCGGTTGTCGAGCAACGATCGACGCAAGTACGACGTGTACTTATATGCGATTCAAAGATTCGTTGCACGCTGTGCCAGAGACCGACGAACGAGAGACCTACGTTTTCCTCGGACAGTGTCAGATTTTCTAGGACAGCGGTAGACTAGACACAGACTAGAGACAAACGGTCCTGCCTAAAATATGCTTTCTCTCAAGGGGATGAGAATTCGCGATACAAAATTCCATCCAAAAGTCTTTCGCCGTCGTTTGAAATCCACTGGGAACCCCTACCCATATCCTGACTGCCAACTCCCAAAGAACCGTCTCCTATCACGGTAAGAACTTACACCGGCGAACGAATAGAAACTCTCTCCCTCGTCTTCCATCATCGTTCCACCCTTTCGCAAGAAACACGGGCTCCCGCTAATTGTTGGAATAACGAAGGAACTTGCGTCTGTACGAGGGCCGTTTCCATCGGCCCGCAGCTGTTCGCCTCGTTATTCCATCGGTCCACGTAGTTCTCGTCGGTTCTCGTTGGTTCTCGTCGGTTCTCGTCGGTTCTCGCAGTTATCGCGATCCCTCTTTCAGGGACGGGCAGGCAGGCTCGCTGATTTTGCAGCGCGTCAACAGTTTCGTCGTCGTTCCGCCGATAAATCTGGCCGCCGCGTGTTTTGCACGGTCTTTCCGCGGCAAACTTTCCCGCGCTTTTGTTCGAACGGGGCTGCGTTAACAAGCAGCCGAGATGGTAATCTCGCCGAGGCGAGGAGAAAGAAGGACGACGACCGTTTGATCGAGTCCGCTTCTTGCTCGCACAGCTGCCACGATCACCTCGCTCCTCCGCCACAGAGCTAGTTAATTTCACGCCAACTTTAAGTCGAACGTTTCGCTGGTTAGAGATTTGCTCGCCAAAGGGTCGGTATTCTGTCTTTAGGGTTTGTTGAGATCGCCAGCGAGAACAGCTTCCTTTTAAATTACCTCGCCTTTCTCTCTTTTCTCTTTTTTTCTTTTCTTCTATTTTTTCGATTAATTTTCTTCTATTTTTTCGATTAATTTTCTTCTAGTTTTTGGATTTTCGGATTGCTTTCGAGAGTTTCAGCTCGAACTTAACCATTCTCCCTTTGTATATTTTCGTTGTCGACCGTCCGAATAAAACACGTTGTTCGAACATCTGTCAAACAAGTTCTTTATCGCGAAAAGGTTTCGCAGAGCGCGACACCGGTCCGCTTTGAGGTCACCTAGCCAAGAAGAGAACGAAGACCGGAAGCAGACGAGGAACGGTAGGGTGAGTTTGCAACGGAGTTGCGGTTCCCAGCAGCTTCCTTGGCCGCTTAAGTTGCGGTCGAGCCTGTCGATTTCACCCGGCAAAAAGCTGCGCCGCGATTTAGACTTGTCCGAGACTTTGTCCCTCGACCACAGCCGCGTTTCCACCAACTTCCCTCGAAGTTTCGAGGTTCCGAACGAAACTGACTGCTCCGACATACCGATTAAAATAAACACGCCTATATAGTATTAACTCTTCGTTCGATTAGGTTTGTCAGAACGAAAAGACAATTCGCTGCAAGAAAAACAATGGGATTTTAAGCTTCGTGGAATTATCACGCGCGCATTATTAGTATCGCCGTTTTTCTATGTCTGTAACAATATCGTCTGGTAATAGTTATTAGGTTAAAGTCGGTATGACCTATCTTTTTAGAAGGAATGGGTTTTATATGTACATATTATCGGAAGAGGCATGAGAGGATGCTTTAACTTTGATATCTTTCCTGCCAAGTAATCGTCTATAATAGATTCTAAAAATCACAGCACAGATTCCTCATCGGACGACGATATATTCGAAAACAAGAACGAAACGGTATTTCAATGCTTTCGCAACATCGTCCTAACGTAGAATCGCCCGTCTTCGTCCCTCCAAACGGCGGATCGATCGATCTTACTCGCCACGTTTGAAGAACGAACGGATACTTTTGCTTTGTCTCGTGGCCGATCTCCGAAAAGAGGGTCAAAGTGCTTTAGACGGCTCGACTTTAATTCCGTGTTCGGCTTTGTCGTTCCTTCAAAAGCGCGCGCGCGCGAAAGCAAGAAAACGTGGAGGACGAATCGGCGCGCATGAAATTTCGCGCTCTTTGAAGAACAGCCTTGTTCCGCGTTTGAAATTCTCTGCCACTCTTTTCTTTTCCACACCCTTCCATCCTTCCTTTCTTTCTTTTTCCTTTCCGTTTTATTATCGCGTTGCATTCGAGTTTTTCATGTATATTCGATGAAACGGAACGACGAGGAAGAATCGTCGAGCAATATGATTCTCGTTAGGATATTTTTTAGCCGAGAACTAAAAATAGATGAGGGAATACATTTGAATTTTAAGGTCTTTCGATTTGCGTGGTAGATAGGTGCGCGTAGATGTGACAAGGAACGGTTACGGAACAGAGCTGTTTGCTCGGTCGTAATTATAGGTCGTAAGTTAAAAGGCGTCAGCTACGTACATTGAAAATTCTTTGCTTGCGCTATCGTCCCTTGCCGATAAACCGATCTTCCAATTATGTTGGCCGACCAAGCAGATCTTTCATATCCACTTGCCAAACATCCATCAACGGCTATTATACCTCCGCTCGAGCCGTTTCCGACAAAGCTACACGACTGACCCGAAAACCTATGTCCACATCGTCACGCGACAGAAACAAGACACGTCATACGTCACAGGTTCGCAGTAATTAGTTAATTGAACGTCGAAAACGAGGCAACGAGAGACCGCGCGCTTCAAAGACGCGCGTGCAAACATTTTGTTATAGGCACTCGCTATATCCGTGAAATATCGAACATCAAATTTACCGAACTCGCCGAACTTGCCGATGACTTTCGCGTTTCCGTCTAGCTCGAAAAATGAAAACCGTCGTCCTGGTCTCAGCCACACTTCGCAGGAGCCGGCCTGCTGATCGACGATCTACCAGGTTGCCTGATTCTCTAAAAACAAAGGCCGATCGGCACGACTCGCCGATTCTTCGAATTCGATTCTTCTCGGCAATCGATTTATGACACGACTGGACGTGGCAAGCGAAGCAAAGAAAGGAATATATTTCTTCTACGATCTTACGACACGCGAACGTACGGTTTCAAAGTACTTTACCTCGGGTCCGAAGCAGCGAAAGTCGCAACAGTTGTCCGAAATGAGAAGAGCAGGAAGTGGCGAGCCATGTTTCAAATGGCGAGAAGCAAAGAGGATTGCAAAACGAAAAGTTCTGGAATGAATTTCCAGCTGCGTCCCGGCCGCGAAAAGATAAGACGACGATCTTGGAAGCGGTCGAGACGTAAATAATCCGCAAAAGCAGTAAAAAAGAAGGCGGTGGCTGCGACGGCAATCGCACAAAGTGGCCGAGTTTCTTCGCGTTCCCCGCAATCTACCTTTCGCAGTTTCCCTTCTTCGGTCAGGGGGTACGTGCCAAGGGGACGACTCGTTCCTCGATTTCCACGATTACACTTAGGCGAAATGAAACAGTCTTCGAAGAAAGAGGTTTTGTTCCCTCGACGATGCATCGCGACGTCGAACAACTTGAACATTCGGAATTAAACGCGACAGGAATCCCATCGCGATCCAACTTTTCGTCTTTTCGTCGATTTTTTTATCGCTCGAACTGCCAGGCGACACCGATATTACGATAAACCCGAACAGAACGGTGCTCGTTCAGCTACAAGATAATTACAGTGTCACCGTTACGGTGCCTATTATTTAACACTGTCAGAGACAGCTTCGTCAGCCCATAAATTATCAGCCGATAAATGCCGAAAAACAGAAGCTGCAGAAGTTTCTTGCGAGAGGGCATAAATCAGAAGAGACAGAAAGAAAAGTTATTCGATGCATGGAGAGATGGCGAAGACGAGCGAGAAAAATGCTGCAGGAGGTGGAAAATTTGAAATTAAAGCACGTCGGATACGAAGAGAGATATATCTGATACGGATCCGTCGGACAACGAAGGATGAGTTTTAAGCTCTTAATCGTACAACTATGCGATAACTGCTAAAACAACGTACCGTACAAAAGCGTATAAAGTACGTCTCGTAAATTTCAATATTCTATTCAAGAAGGCTCCATAGGCTCGCTTGAAATAATCTTGAAACGCGAGGTAGTCGTTTCGTAGCGTTTCCTGCAAAGTAGCTGTGATCGGATGATGGAAAATCAAGACACAAAACTCCTTCTCTCATAGCCCGTACGATCGTATCCATCGATATTATCTCTCTCGATGGAAATCAAATCGTTCTCTTATAATCGTAGCATCTAAAATCTGTAAAATCCGATTCTCAAAGCTTACTACCAAACGTTGGTCGCTTCGTAATTTTCACAACTAAGGGATACTGAACTGGAGAAAATCTTCCGAAAGTGCCATTTTTTACGCGTATTTTTATCTTCTATCTTTATCTATTTACTTACTCCAGTTCTTGTCTTAAACGCGTCTCTTACCTCGCGCGTCACCTTCCTTTCCATTCGACCCGCCAAAAATCCACCAAGTATATAACGCACAAATACGTTTAAAGTGCCTGTAAAATAGGCCAATATTTCGTCGATCTCGAATCGATTAAAGGTCGGTAGATGCGCGGCAACGGCGATACCAACGATCCAGGAACCTCGTCCTCGACCCATCTGCGATAATCGCGTGTTGCAACGATGCACGGGCAAGTTGCACGACGGATATCCGTCGGAAGCGTGGCAACGAGCCGCCTCTGGCTGCCATTACGCATTCAAACGTTCGAGCTGCGAGCAACGCCAGGCGTTTCGGTGGCTTTCGAAACGGTGGATTTAACGCGGGGCCGCCGCCGGCTCGAATTTCGAACACTCCGGTTGGAAATTCGCGGGGGATCCGGTTGCCCGGTGCTAATTACGCGACTCATTAACAATGCAGCCACTTCAAACGGGGGGTCCGGTTGATTATTATTAGCGGCGGCAACAATGAGCGTCGTTACAATGTCCGACAAAATTTCACGGTAGCCGCGGGCGCTTTGCCCGCGACTAAAACGCCTAGCGCACGGACGTTTCGTTGATTTTTACCTTCCAGTCTGCAAGTTACACGCGCACCGTCGGTTCTCGATGAAATTGTGTCGCGCCGTTAGTCGGTGTACGGTTGACTTTGCGTATACAGCAGAATATTCGATCGATCGTTTTTGTCGGCGCTGAAAACTATACCAATCGTTTCGCAGATGCGTCGCGAAAATTAGAGGAATGGTTGTCCTATGTAAACTTTCTATATATTCCGTCTATGATTGTTTATCTGTTGGTCGATACGTACGCCTTGTAGGTGGATTTTTCATAACGGCGTCCAAATACCTTCGTGATCGTACAACTCGACGGATGGAAGATCGCCCTTCCAAATGCGAAGACGTTGCCAACACCGTATCTTTAATTAGTCTTGGAATTTACTATTATTTATATCGTCTTCGAAAGGTTCGCGTCGCGCTTCCACACGTTCCACCCATTTCGTCGCCGCGTTTCGTCACCTTCTGCGTCATTTTATATCGTCACGGACCAATTGCACATGTAAATCCCAAAGAGTCCAATTACAATATTCAACGGATACACACAGAGAGCATCGCGAAGTAACGTGCAGTCGAATTGAAATTATCAATGAAACGACCAGAATACCTGTAAACTGGAGAAGCTTCTACAAGAGAATGAAACAGAGATACGCCATACCAGAGAGAGAGAGAGAGAGAGAGAGAGAGAGAGAGAGAAGGGGTGAGGCGGGGGGAAGAGGGAGAGAATGCAATAGCCAATGGGATAGGCAATCTAAGCCTAGGATACAACGTTACCGAGGCGAATCATATTGCGATCCGTGGGGCAATCTGGCCGCAATACTAACGCACTTCGCGATTCCCTTTGTGACTTAGCTCGACGGCCAACGTCACCGCGTTGATTGTCCATACCGACTACCGCGTGTACAATATCGGATTTGCTTTGGAGACGACGACGTCCGCTGACAGGTTGATTGCGAGCATCCGTCGCTGATTTCCAACCGACTTGGTCCGATGGATGCGACGTTCCGCGATGGATTTCGACGATCCACCGACTTTCGCAAACGCGTCACACAAGAGGGAGGTTCGCGTCGGTCGAACACGACGTTTCTTTAGGCCAGATCGGAGATACGCCAGTGATAGGGGGGTGTTAGAATTTAATCTTGGAATTAGGATTAATATTCTGTGGAAGACACAATGTTTATGTTGAAATAATATAATGTGATATTTATTAAACAATTATTTCGAGAGTTATAAATGTGCGTTCTGGAATGTAGACAGTTGGCTAGTTATTCACAGACTAACTGCCTTAGTGACCTGTGGCGCTTGTAAAGATTTTGAACCCCCACTCTCTATAATGAGTGTGACCTGAGTAGATGCCTGTGTAACGTCACGTGCCACGGAACTTTCTAGCAGCTTCTCGATACAAAGCGCTACGCTGTCAAGGCGCGACACCGACGTGCCCAATGTTCCATCCATATCCTTACGTTTCTTCCGCCGAGTTCTCGGAAGAGCATGCACGCGACAGCCGCCGCGGTACATCTAACGAACGTACGCTAGTGGGGATGGCGCTGGGCAACGAATGGAAGAATCTGTACGATCAAACACTCTATCCGCATGCGACTGATATCGTTGTATTCCAACAGGGGGAAGAAGAGCCGTTTCGTCGGAAATAGAAAAATTATTACGTCAAAACTTCAAAGAGATTGCACGAAAGAAAAGAATCGCGATAAATACGTTGTTATATAGCGTGTAATCGTAAATGTCGCAAGTCGTTTCGCGATAAATTATTATACGGATACGGACAAAGGTTCTTCTAAAATTCAACCACGTATATTTTCATATAACGTATAACCACCTAATGTATTAAACAACGGTTACGTTTTCTAAGCAATCGAACGAATAAAACCTGTATCGTTGATACTCTGACTCGTGAACACATCGCCGATAAATTGTTTCTCTTAACGAGAGTTATGTAAAGGCAGAAGACGTGGTTCGAACAATATCGCATTATGCAGCGGACTCTTTTGTACTATAGAAGTAAGAAGGGCGAGGGTAGAGAAAGGAGGCTACTGTAAGTTGTCGATATCGTTAATCGAAGACGGAAATTCCTGACAAAGGATGAATAACCCTGGCCAGGGCATACAAAAGGTGGATAGGTAAATAGTTGCGGGTTTACGTAACAGGACCTGTTCAATTTTTCCATCCTTTCTTTCTTTCCGTCGTTAAGCGCCGAACTTGTCAGGCCTGTTGTTAACGTTTTGTCAGACCGTATCGATTAGTCCGAGCGAAAACCGATATCTTTCTCCCGCGATATCTTGCATCCTGAATGGATAATCGGTGCGAACCAGCGAATAAAAGTAAGGGAAGAACCTTCGCGAGCGCTCGATCGTTTCTTCGATACTTTGATCGTTGCGTACCCATGTTTCCGATCGTTAGGCAAGATCGATACCAACCAGTATTAATTCCACCTTAGAAGACAAGTATTCGACGTTTCGTTTGTACGTAAAACGCTATACGACGACCTCGTTACCTGTCCTGACGTCATAGGTCATATTGAATTATCGCGAGTCGAACATCATCGCACGTTGTATCCTTATGTCGCATCGTTATATCCCAACCGTGCGATGTTACGCAAGTGCGCTGATCTTTTTCTGCAATCGCCTCGCTTGCTAGTTAACTACATAACTACCCACTTGTTATTTAGTAATTCCGCGTTGGTCGTAACTAGTCGTAGTTGCTAAGCTCTTAGCAACTATAATCGTTAGTTATAGATTACTCGCTCGTTTAACATTCCCCTTTTCGTACTATCAATGAGTTTCACCCGTCGATAGAATAAAATACAACGAAATAGAGTAAAACAAAGGCGTTCGAAGCGCTTTCTGTAACGCTTGGCAGGCAAAACAATTCGTTGCCAGAGATATCGATCTCCACGATACCAACGCAGCCTAACGTCGCGGATGCCTCGACGAGGCAGCCTCCCGACCGTCTCGCAAACAAAGTCCACCCAGTAAGCAAGTTCGACCCAATGGAAGATCCGAAAACCATCGATTTACCATCGATAGGGCGCGCATTAATGGCCGGCTAGAAATAAACCGGCCATCGGCCATTCGTGGGAAACAGTCGCGTTCTAGCTGGCTCCGGGGTTGATACGGTTTCTGGTTTCTACTGGCAACGCGATATGGAGCTGCACGTCGAATCCGCAGTATCCATAACAGCAGCGTGATCCTTCCGTGGCTGGTAAATTGAAGCCGAGATACACGAGCCCGGATCGCTTTTCCAAATTGAATTTTCTCTGCTGCTTAAACGTTCCCCTTCCACCGGGTCATTCGCTCACCTTTGTTCTCGCCAACGCGCGATCGACCGTGGAAATCGCGGAAATATTCGTTCGACGTGTTCTCTATTCGCGTTCGATCGCCACCGACGCGTTCGTACGTCGATCCGAGCTACACCTACCAGCGACTCTACCTGATTATGCGACTGGTCCTCGATAGCTTACCACCCGAGGTAGTTCTTAGCCAACTGTGTTGGTCGAATCGCAGTTCGTTGATCGCTATACGTATAATAAAGCAGTGGACACGTTCAGCCTTTGACTGAACTTTGAATCGTACGCTTTAGTAGCTACCGATGCGAGCGAAAACGTTTGTCGGACGTGTGATTGCGTTATACGTATCAAATAGCGTTAACACTTTGTCGTTCAACGTCTTATTCTTTTATGCATATAACCGATACCGATTGTACGTATTTGCGTGTAACGACGATAAACAGAGAAATCGGACACGCGATCAACGTTTCTAGATAAACGATCGAACATCGAGATGTAACTCGGAGATAAATTAGCCGAATCTATTCGAAACGTGGGAGAACAGACTAGAGCAAACGAAAAGAAGCTATTACGCAACAGTGCGATATCGTCAAAGGTTAATTCACGTTCGTAAACGGGCGAAATGGAACTATAATCATCGCACGGTGATCGCATGATTATTGACCGTGCGATTATTGACGCAAGCAGCCTGCGTCAGTGGTATGTGCGCGTAACAGGTCAGACCGCGGGATAATGCAATTGAAATTCGAGATCGGCGAACGAAACAAAGATGGTCGAATTTGACGATCTTAGAGCCTCGTATTACGCGCGAGTTTCTGCTGCCAAATTTCCAAACGTCTTAGATTTTCTGTTATACATACGTATATGATATATATCGTCGTATCTTTACTACTTGACATCTATTTTCCACGTTTTGTCCCGTTTCGTTTCACCATCCGTACGATCTTCGCGCATTTTCCAGCGCGTTAAGCTCCAACATAAAATCCTTAAACCTCGCACAATCTTAAGGAAACTCGAAAGAAATCCTCTCTAAGGTCTATACTTTCCTGAAATAATCCCTTCGAAAGATACCTCAAAAGATCGCTATAGAACGTTCCGAAAAGTTTCTCATCCGGAAATTTATTTACACGAATAAACTATCGCGAGTTGACGAACGATGCAACGTATTCAGCGTAATAAAAGGAAAATTCGCGACGAAACGGGGCCAGGAGAAACCCGTTAATATGGGCTTACGCGTGGACGCGCCCGGCCAGGGCTTTCTAAGCCCTTGCCGAATTTCTGCTAGCTACGATATTCCCCTGCATTACTCCATACGACTAATGCAGTTTAGCTTTGGTTAGGTTTCCACGGTATGTATGTGTTGGCCACACGTCACTCGAGAAACAGACGCGGAGAGGTCTGCATAATTCGAACTCCGGTTCAGATCAAAGCCAGCTTTCTCGTAATGTATTCTCTATGAATAACTCGCATCGAGACCATGTATTCAGGTTGTATACCGAGAAGGGCTTAAGAAGGTTTTTGAAATTGCGGTATAATCAGCGCGGTCGATAACGCTGTTACGACAGAATATTTGACGTCGTATTTACGCTATATTTTACGTATAATATTATACTCTAACTCTACATACGTACATCATCGTACTGCTTTGAGACTGGATTAAAGAAGGATTTAACGCCAAACAGCTATCTAACGAACAGCGTTTCTGCTTCCAAAGATGTTTCTGCTGTTCGACTCGCGCATCGACTCCGCTAACTCGACAGCTTTTTCCCCACTATTCCTAGTTGGTGGCCATTTCCAGGGAAGAACGTCGGTCATACGGTTGACTGGCATCACTGCGACTCGATGTCGAACTTTGTAGGCTCGTATCCCGAGACCGGATCCAGATGATATCGAGTTAAAGCAACGCGCCTTTCCTATTTATTTAAGAGCATTTTAACGAGCAAAGAGTAAGAAATATTTCTCGTATTATCGTAGAATCAGCTGGTATACCAGAAGCGCTGTTAAGCCATGTTTCCCGTTGGAAATTCACGTACCAATCGACTACGAAATTCTACCAGGAGTGTAATAAGCTCGTTCCACGAGATTTCACGCGTTAATTTTCATACAGTCTACTCTGTCATAAGAATGGCAAAGCATAGTGGAAAGTTAATGGACGTTAGTCGGAGCAATTTTACTGCAATTCCCTTAAATTTACGACTGCGGAGGTCTCGCTGAACTTCCGATGCCAGCTTTTACTGTTACTACCTGCCCGTAGTTTAATAACACGCGTGCAAAATGAGAAAGAGGGCTTCTTTGCTCATCGTAGAATCGCTCTGTCACAATTTATACGATCAAGGCTGAAACGCAACGTACGCTTTCAAGATTTTACTGTTACAAACTTTGGATCTTACCTACGACACATTTCTCGAACTATTTCGATCGTCGAACAAGCCTTTGGAGGTGGTAACGTTTCAAACAAGAAAGACAAATTATTTCAGGTTCGAAATTCGACGTCGAGGCAGGAACAATCTCTGACTAAGTCTTTATAGCTTTCACGTCGCGACGACGGCAGCGTTAATTGATACGTTAACGAAGAGGGTGAAACCCCTTTGACTTGCAAAACTCGCATAAACATTCGCCACTGTTGCCAGTCCGTTGTTCGGAAATCCGTACGATTTGATAAAAATTTATTGGAAAATCATAGGAAAATTGAGTAGAGATATATCGTATTTCCAAACGTCTAAATTCCTCTGTTCCTAATCTTTTCGTTTCCTAATCGTTCTTAAATTCCTCGCCTTTAAAATCTCGAAACTCCTCGAGTGCCAAATTCCGATATTCGCTCAAAACCCTTCACAAATCCCTCGCCAACAATTTCCATCCGCTTTCCCTATCTCCAAACATTCCTCGGCCATTCTACTCCCTTCGTTCCTTATTTCCACAACAACTTCTTCAAGAATGTCCATCAATTATCGAGTTCCTTTCCTTCTACACGCACAGTACCGCGTCTACGTTTAGTCGGAGAGCCAGGATGCTTACGATAAAAGTTGGAAAATATCAGGAACGTCGGAAACGCCGTTCGTCTCGAGAACATGCGACCTCGTTAGACGAGCAAACACGCGACAAAAGAACCCGACCAAGATACGACCAAGGGATCTGGCAATACAGGATATTATAATTGTATAGGAGGTTTATTTCCCTTTAGCATAGCGGGCACATGTTCGAGTCGGGGAACCTCGCCTGGAACGCGTATTTCTTTGACATGGGGCAGAACCGATTTATATTACGCAAACAGATGGCATGAATTTTTAGAATTCGGACGAAGCTACCGTTGACATTTGTCGTTCTTATTAAAATATTACGTTACTTTCAGTACTATCGGAGATTTGTTCGATGAAATTTTAAAAGACGCGGTTCGTTTATTTTCATTCTTCGTGCAGATTACGAAACTCAGATCCTGAGATTTCTAAATTTCCGAATTTCTTAATTCCTTAAATCCTCAAATTTCTGCAACCTCCTTCTATAGACAATTGCCTTTCCTCGGTCGATTTACATCGAATCTTTTCACAATCCATAACGCGTCTCCATGTCCACGTTTCAAATACGATTCCGTTGATTAATTAGGTGAGGGAGCCGGAAGGTTCGGGTTTGTTTTGCATGTGATCACAGGAAGGTTGGCGTATGCGCGTTTTAGGCCCGGTCTGAATGTTTCATGAAGGCGTCCAGCTCCTTTTAATGCACGTTGCGGTCACTGTGATCCACGTGTGTCCCTCTATACATAATGTGCATGCATGAACGTCGAGGATACGGTAAGTGGAGACCCTTATCGAATGTCGTATCCTTAAACATGAGATGCGAACCTGCACCGACGTGCTCCAAAAGAGACGCCGCAAATGTAAATACGTTGCAAACGTGGCGAATTACATCGAAACTCGGGCTTAACCCGTTCGCTCTATCGAAACAGCAAAAATATGCACCGACAGTGTCGAAATTATTCGCACGTGACCAATAATACGTGAGCTAAATAAATTTCCAAATTTGGCGGATTTAAAAGGAATTCGAGAATTTAGGAGTTTTACAAACGTTCGGCGTCTTATCTCTTCGTAAAATCAATTTAACGATGAAACGAAGGCAACCGTAAACCAGCTGTCCAGGATGTTCGTCGTCGCGATGATCTTCTTGGAAAGCAAATCGTTTGATACGCTAATGACTATTGTTATGTATCGAGGGAAGCGATCGGCATCCCTGTGGAGGAACGCGGCCCCGATGGTTCGACCTAAAGCTGACCTAAATTATCCATCCCTTACACGAACGTTCGACGTATACGTCCGTTAAGCCTCTCCCGGGTTTCCTGCTGGTCCGTTTCACTCGCTGGCCAGCGCTGGCAGATCGGCTTTCCTCGATCGATGACCAAACTGAATACGTTCGTCGTTCGACTTTAACGAACACGCGAGTTACGCGTGAACCATCTTTACAACATTAACGAAAAACGATGCCTCTACGGATAGGATCTAAGGATCCCTTGAAAACGATGCAGCTATGCGCGCTATGAGTCAAGTTCTATACTGCAAATTCTAATAAGTATGGGTAACTTATTTTTTGGAAAATACCACACAGCCTGCAACGGTCTTGAAAAAGGAGCCAGCAGCCGAGTAATCCAAGAACCAGGCAAGAAATTCCGAGAGTAAAATTTCACTTACGGTACACAAAACGTTGTTCGCGCAGTCGAGTCCGGTATCGAGCGAGTGACTAATAAACTACCCAAGAAGTTTCATCTAAATTTCTACAAAAGTTAGAGTCCTACAAAATATTAACAATTCACCGGCCAATTTGCAAAAATGTATGGAACACGGGAAGAGACAGTTTCGATTCGACAAACACTGTCCGCGTAATCCGGTTCGACATCAAATGGTTAATTAGCGATTCGAGTAGATTAATCGTCGTCCTCCAGCACTCGACACTCTACTCGAAATCGAGAGATGCGAGACATGGGACAAAAGGGAACGAGGATCGCGTGAGAGAGAGAGAGAATGAGGGAGGGGTAAGGAGACGAAAACTGGAGTACACATCCGGTGATCGCGCGGCCTCGTTATCGAGCACAGAGCCACGTCGAAAATATCGACTGGAATATCGACGGAATGTGTCAATGCTTCCTGATGAACCGCGACGACACGCGTCCGCCAACCTACCGCGGATTTTCGCCGTTGAAATTCGATTGTCGCCGTTCGAACGGTTAGAAGAGTAGGGAAAATTCGCTTCCGACGGATTTTCGTTGCTCTGAAACATCTTTGCAACTTCACGGGGGCTCGTACTTTCTTTTTGTCTTGAATTTTGGGACTTTGCGACGTCGAATACGCTCGAATACAATTAAATCGAATTCACTTTCATCGCTGTATAATTTTTCGAAGCTTCACGGTCTCCTTGTTTTCCTTTTCTTTGGAATCTTGTATCTTTAAGATGTTTCCGATATTTCGTATAACGTTCGCGATATCGAGTTGAAAACTTGTTATCGAGCGCGAACCGTAGTAATTTTTGTCCTTTTTTTCTTCCTTTGCGCTCTCGTCTTTTTCCACTTTTGGGATTCCCCCTTCCGACGAATTTCTTTGATCGCGAGATCAACATTCAAACAACGTTCCTCGTCTGCTTTTACTCGGAGAATTGAATTAATTGACTTAACAAGCTTACTTCGCGAATAACGCGTAACTTGGAATCATTATTCCACTTATCGATATGATCTTCGCTGAACACAGTGAACGCTGCGTTTAAGAAAAAAATGTCTATCCTGAAAAAAACAGTTTATTAGATACTTTTCCCTCTCTCTTTAATCAATTATACGATTTCTGATTGCATCGCGACCTTTTCCCTGCTCTGCCAATGGTTTCCTCCTTTTTTAATAATTCTATGCAATAACAGATCAATTTTCTGTCGAATTCAGCCGCGGCTGGGTTTCGACTTTTTCAAACGCAAACCATCGACGGTAGAAATGCGCTTTGTGTTACGTGTGCGTTTGACGTGTACCAATTACTGCGTGTCTTTGCCAAATTCGCCGCCATGATACTTGCCAAGTAATCGATACTAAATTGTCCGTTTCACTCTATCATTACGTTGCGCGTTATGTCGTGCGGATTTCCTTTCAAATCGAGAACTTCAACTTGCTAATGGCCGTACAAATTCGTTTGATTTCATTTAATTTATTTTTTCGAAATTTTTCAATGAAACCGGAGGTGTATTTTGAAAAAAGATACAGCGAGTCGAGTCGATCGATCAAAATAATCGCTGTTGCTTTCTGTAAGTTTGAGCCATTCGTCGAACAGATGAATCGCAGCACGTAAAATTGTCGTGTCTTTAGACAAGATCCAATCGTCGGTCGGACTGACAAAGGAGGACGTTCTGCGAAATTGCCGCGTGACGACGCTAGGCGGGCGCTGCTTCTACGACAAGAGACGTCGTCAGCTTATTCGTTAGACGTTACTCCTTCGGATTACCACGCGTTCCGATCGATGCAACATGCCTTATCCGATACCCATTTGCAATTAACGGTCCACATACTGAAGCGATTCGACGATCCAATCTCGTCCAAAGACGCAGCATCTTGCCGTGATGGAATTCATCGATTGCCTCGTAAATGGCTTACAGTTATAGAAAGCTTCGATTCAACGGTTTGCCATATTTCCTTCTTGGATAGATAGATAAGACTCCGAGTTTCACTGAAAAATTCAAATTATTCGCCCGTACGTATCTAATGCAATCTTCGTGTTACCAAAAAGATTATTACGCCTAACTATGAAATAATTCATGGTAATTTGAAGGAATTTATGGTTGGCGGGCGAAGGAGATCCGGTCGACGACGGATCTAGAAAGCACGGTTTCATCGTGTTAGCGAAACTGGTCCAGAAGGTGGATCGAACGGCGGAAGACGGTGAATCGTATTTAAATTTCAAATGCTCCTTGAGAAGGCAGCATAGTCGGATATAATCGGATATCCGAACGTTCCCATGGAAAGCCAGGTATTACGTGGATACCGATTTACTCGGGTAACCAGCTGGAAAGCAACTAGAAATAAACTATTCTCTTCGAACGTTTTACCCCTGCTGTAACATTCCCCCCGTCTCAACCCTTTCCAGTCCTTTTATATATAGAACCTGGCGATCGATTCTGGATATTTTCACCTTCGTCACTCTTACCGATCTAACCTTTTCGTTCCCTTTAAATTATTTCTCTCTCGTCCCGCTCTTTTATTTCTTTTCGCTTTTTCCCTTGTTTGATATTGGTGTAGGCGGATAACGGGGCTTAGATTGTCCGTTTAATTCCTTAAAAGTGCAATAAAACGACGAAGAGTTCGGAAGACAATTGCTTCTTTATCGTTAAAACTTGTTGCATTTCCAACGTAATGCGACGAGAAATACGCCAACTATTAATTGGTATTATCGGTTATTTTCATATATAATTTTTCTCTTCTAAATAATTTGGAAGAGCTCGAAAATACTAGTATAAATATAATCAAATATAATCTTGTTCGAGTTTCGCGTCTTGATATTTATAAAAAGGGCACGCGTCTAACTATAGAATAATTATTTCCAAGAACGATTATTTAGCTAGTAGTAGTTAATTTATGGGGAATATTTTCACTGCAAATGGAAATCCCAGTTATTCAGAACCCTTTTTTTATATTCCTGTTACGATCGTCGCGTTTTCGAATATTTTCGCGGACAAAGAGGGGGCCGGCGACGTATGGCGAACAAAGTAAATAAAAATCTCTCTACTTACGTGAATCGAGGCAGACCGGAGACAGGTGAAAGGGAGATTTTCGGGTGCAGGATCGTATCGTCAACTTTTACGGGGTCGTGCTACGCCGATGGAAGGTCGGAAAAGACAATTTTCCCGCGACTTTAGTAAAAGCCAACGAAATCGACGTATTTTCTGTGTAAAAACACCGAGTCGACGGAACGTATCACCGAATTGTCGAAATTATGCGAACCAACAGGAAGCTTCAAAGAAGAAAAAAGAAGAAAAACGCAGGAGAAATGCAAAAGAGAAAGGAAAAATTCGTTGCTTCGTTCGGCCTCGAAGCTTCGCTCTCTATAATCAAATTTAATCCCTAATCGATACGATGAAACAGAAATATTATAACTCTGCGAGGTTTTTGAGATGTATTAAGCTGTAATATGCGAAACATCCAATCTTCTACGGTTCGTACTTCATCGAATCATAAAATAAAAGCTGGTAGGAATCGAAAAATTGATATGGCATCGTGAGAGCCAGAGTTCTGTTTTGAAATAATATTTCTTTAAAAGAATGGAAATTAACGTATTTAATAATTCTTCTGAAATTATATTAATTTTCCAACAAAATCAGGGAGATAATTAAGCTATCCTATACGAAGACCACATAGGAAAAACTTAGATTTTTAGCGTAGATAAAAGACGAATATATAAGGACATCGGACCAAATGTTAAATCACCTGCCAAATTTAAGTGTTTTGTCTTTACCGATGAATATAAGGATACCGTTCGTTATTTTTTAACGAGTATTTATCCCAACAGTTAAAAATTGATACTTTTATCCACTAACAATCAATAATTTGCGCGTGTAACCTAAAGGGGACATGAAAAATTACAAATAAATATTTTCTCTGAAACTCTCGTGCCCTTCCACTTCGAAACACTGATTTCTCTTCTTCTTTTTCTTCTTCTTCTTCTTCTTCTTTCCCTTCTTCTTCTTTCCCTTCTTCTTCCGGACCAAATGACTTCTCATACCTGTTTTATACTACTTAGACGTGAATTCCGCTTACTGCAGGCATTCTCAAGAAATTGGTAGACCTGGAAAAACCATAAACGAGCGACAATCGTGTTTCTCCGCCGTGGTCTCCCATCGTCCGAAGTCGGCCATCGACTCAAACTCTCACACCGGTTTTTCGAAAAATCCTATCTTATAAACACCTTCGCGACGAAAATCGCGTCTGTAATCGGTCAGTGACTATCGAGAGAAATTTCGTAATATTTCGTCGATGATTACTCGAATAATATCACAGCAGCTCTAGGATGGTGAGTGACAGAGATGAACGTGAGAGACAGAAAACGTGTGAGGAACGGAAGAGCCATAAAGACGACGAGAAAGACAGAGACATACCGAGTGACAGACAAGGGAGAGATTGGAACGTACCGAGTGATACGCGGAGAACGTGAAAATTAAACGTTTCTGAGAATATTGGTAAGATCTGAAAACAACGATTAATCGACAGGCAACGTTGATGCGTTTACGCCAATTTTTCGACGATAGAATTCCCTTCGTTCAAACCCTCGAGAGACGAACGATTCGTAAGTTTCGTACGTTTTTAGAAAGCTTAACAAGCATTTCTTTCTTCTCTCTCTCTCTCTCTCTCTCTCTCTTTCTTTCTTTTTTTTATACCGGTAAAAGTATAGATTTACGAAACGCTTCAACTCTGCCTATCGTCGTTTTCTCGTACTCTTAATATTCAATATTCTCGTATTTTATATGCCTCGCCCTATATAGAACAAGAAGAATAAGAAGAGGAGAAGAGAAAGAAATAAACGAAAAAGGAACGGTGAAGAAAAGAATGAGAAGAAAAACGGAATAAAGAAAAAGAAGAGACAACTGTAATGTAGGGGAGGCTCTCGTACCTTTTGCCCGCTGTGCAGAGTATCTCTGTAAAGTAAAACAGAAAAGAGAAGAGTTAGACAAAACGTACACATAAATACAAGACAGATATGAGAGGTTAAGAAGCGACTGGAGAAAATGGCCGACTCGAAGGGACAAAGAACAAAGAGAGAAAATGGAGGAGTCAAGCGGTTAAAAGGCGCCATATACAAGGTGCGAGAAGATATATTTTGCATATTTGTAGGATCGTTTGCAGGCGTTGAAACGACGAAAAACGCTCGTATATAAAAGTGCCGTCCGAGGTTTACCGTCAAATTATAAATGATAATATTTTCCGCTTTTCTATAGCTATACCAAATACTTTTACCACTACTATCGTTCGTATAATCATTTTTCAACGATTTCAGAAGAACAATAAAACAGCAATATTTCAATAGGGTATATTTGCTTGGTTCTGATTCGTCAGCTGCTTCGTCGATACCGGTATATTTTAGCGTAAAGTATCATAACAGATATTGGCAATGGAACTGGAAGGTAAACCTCGAACGATATCTTTGTACACGAGTTATTCTCGAGACCGTTTTAACGTCTGGAACCACCCCCTAAATATCCCCCATATGTATATATATTCTGGCAGCCAGAGGGTATCTACGAACGTGATTATGGCGGGGACGAAGGTGCAAGATTCAGACAGAAAGACAAAAGGAGACAAAAAGACACGAAAAGCGGGGTCACAGGGAGGTCGAAAGAGAGTGTACAGTGCTCGAGGGTGATCTGTACGATGATCGGAGAAGAAATGCTGATCTGCTGCGCCGTGATCCTGCTTGCGACTCGAGCAACGATTCGCGCTAATTTATTACACGCGCGTCGTCGATTATTCGCAGCTTTTATCGATTACACCTTTTAAAGCGAGGGATCTTTATAATTTTCGTTAATGGAATAAAACGCAGCGCTCAGTGATCAAGGTTGGCATTTTGCATCGTTTATCAATCCTGAAAAGATATTACACACATTTACATTGTTCGTTGAAAATAGCCTTACAACACAATGCTGTAAATTTTATTTATTAACAGGTTATAACGGAGAACGCACGTGATTCGTCGTATCGCTCACTCGCATGACATAAATAAATTAACATTAAATAAGTAAAGAGAAACATTGTTAAAAAAAGAGAAATCTCTATAAATCTATTTCAATAGTTTACAATTTACAAAGATCGCAACTCTAATTTATAAAATAAGGTAGCACGATGGCGAAGGAACTATTTTCTACAAATTTTGAAGCTCTTCGTTGATTATATCTTCGGTGCAGGATCGCCCAAAAACGAAAAAATGCCGCCGAATTTTGCAAAAAAAAAAAAGGAACAATTCTTCTTAGTCTACCTGCAACAGTATAATATTCCATTACTTTTTATTCTCTTCTCCAAGAATTTGTTAAGGACAGCTCTAGAATGCAAGTTATACGGTAGGGAAACTTTGTTAATACGATTAACTAAGAGAGAGAAATTATTCTACAGCTAATTTTATGGTTAAACGTAAGAAAATAAAATCTGTTAAGAGATTAGTGTAACAGCATGAAACGTGAAGAAATATTAGCATCTACTTAACGATAGGTGTCCGTTCGCCCGACCTAGACGCCAAGCATTCTTAAAAATAAAAGACAGAAATACGGTTGTTCGTTACAGGAAAATCTCCAGTGACCTAGGAAGATTAAGGCGGTTAATTTAATTTAATCGAAAGAACGTTTGAACTTAAAAATAAAAAGAGGATAGTCGACGCAGAAACGCAGAATCTTTTCCGTCTATACGCTACGCTCTTGTATACCAAAGAAAATTACGAATTACAGCTGTCTTTTAATTACGACACGCGCAAATTTCCATCCGTATTCTGAAATTCCAACATCCATTAAGAATTTCTTGGATCACGGGATATTTCGCGACGGATTAACGAACATTTCATAAACTCACTGACACGAATGGTCCATATTCGAGCAGCGATAATCCATTCCCAACCATTCCATTCGCGATCAATTGGATTCTGAATATTTCGAGATAGATCAACGAATACCGCCGTAAGCCTACACAAGCGAATTATCAGAAAGTATCGGAGCGAATCGCGTTGAAAAAAGATTTCCATTTAACTGGAAATCGCGATTCAATTCGATCTGAGAATCATTTATGGGTCGTTCGATTATTAATATCTCAATAATTCATGATCGATCGATAAATGTTTCAAAGGCCTGCCGTTACTCGGAGATTATTATTAAACAATTGCCACTTAATCTGGAATATCGATTTCACCTGGAAAATAGGTCGGATTATTGCGTGAATTACGAATATTTCTAGAATTGGTAACAGTTCGGCGAATATTCTATAAATCTATATTACGTTACGTTATTGTTAAAAAAAAAAAAATTATCGTTTAGTATTTTACGAGCGTTTTTGTGATTCGAGACAGGTCGATGAATATCTCGTAGCCTAAATTATTAGGAAGCTGCAAGTGGTGCATATTCGTACAATTAATATTTCATCCATACGTACATTCCGCAATCATATTCGCTCGTGGTATTTCGCTCGTGATTATGATTTCTTAGATTACGAATAAGCAAAGATTCTGGCTAGATAATATCGAGAAATTTTCTGGTCCAAGTAAACACGACCGTCGCGAACAGTCGTTTTAACGATTAAGCAATCGTTTAACGCTAGAGGAGATCGAAGACGAGACGAACGAATAAAGAATAGGAAAATACGATTGGGTGGAGAACGAAATAAAGGAACAAAGAGCAGAAAAATGCAATCAGATGGAAAATTATGGTTATCGTGCGATAATTTCGTGGTGCGATAACTTTCGAGCGATATGTAACAAAAGTTGGAAAGATTTAAACGTCCATCGACGAACGTTGAAGATTTTTGCAGGGTAGGCAGGTTTGCAGGCGCGTTCGAGCATCGTCGGTCTAAGTCGAGGCACCCCTAAGCGCCTTGTGGTCGCCCCTGCGAATGGGTGGCTCAGGCCGTGTTATCGTAGGCTAACAGGCAGCCGTTCGCAAAGGGTTGATAGCGCCTGCCGTCGTGCTGACTAATTAGAATTCCTTCCCAGCGATACGTAATCTCGCTAAGGAAATTAAGCGGACGACTGGCCCCCACGAAAAACCTGACGACGCTCGATTTTAGCGGATGGATCGCTAAGCTAATTGTTCTTCGCGACAGAGAATCGTGCATTTTATCTTCCACGTTTCTGGCGATGGTCGTGTCGCGATACAGCGCTAACGAAATTTCCAACGATATATCCGTAAAAGGAGTTTGGTGGTAAACGTTCGGAAACGTTCGTGGGTGCGTGTCAATTTTTATTTCACATTTGTTTAGATTTCACAGGCCTGTGGTAATACACGAACATGTGGAAATATTTGCGAACGGTAAAGTATCTGGCTTAAAGCCACGGGTCAAAGGTATCCCTGCGTATCTTTTCCATTAAAACGTATTCGTCTGCGCTCCTTCGCGCAGAGATTAATCGGAAAAGGCGAGGTTTTATCGGAGGAAACTTTTCTCTCTGCTGTTATCGTTTTCATCGGCGGTCGCTGGAATCTCTTGCAAAAGCGGCGGGAACAAGTTGAAAACTATGTAGCAAAGCAACGAATTAATATTTCAAATTCCTCGTTGTTCCCGCCATTCTCGATGTCCAATATCGTTCATTTATAATCGTGTTGGCGGAAACACACCGAAAGCTTCTGGCATTAATATCGTAGAATGGCGAAACGTTTTCGCTGGCGTGGCTAGCAACGAACGACAATCGATTTTGTATCGTTTAATCGAACTACCGCGACAACCACCGTTTCCGCGAAAGCTCACCAATCATTCACAATGTGCATTTTACAATTCGCTTCGAACGGTTTTAACTTTCGTTCGGCGATGTATAGAATCAAATCAATTAATCGCTAAATTAGTATAAAATAGATTACAACGATTAGATTCTGTTCTTTTAGGTTTGCATAATTCATGATTTTCAAAATTTTTACTCGTCGCTATATTTATTTGGTTGGTTCTGCGCTTTTTCACGCGATTCAGTCCTTCTACGACTATAAAGCTTGGAACAGGCGCATAAGTGCGTCGTACAAGTGGCAAGAAGGCAAAGAGGCAGAGGAGCATAATCGCTAACGGTGGAATTGGCACTCGAAATGGGCTACGAACCAGGCTGTACGGGGTTCCTGTGTGCGACGAACGTACACAGCGACACGTATCAGCATGATCGCGCGTGTCGGTAATCGGTAGATAGAGCCAAGCTGGAGTAGGATGATGCAGCAGCTACAGGTAAATGTAATTAGGGATTGATCGAATGGTAAGCACGGGCCTGTCTAATTGTCCGAGCGGATAGCTCTCTTCCGGTAGCCGGAAGTTTGGAAGTTGCTAGTCCTGTGCTTGCGATTTCTCGGCTCGTTGGCGATCCTACTTTCGCAAGTTCATTCATCGTAGAAAAGTACGTAATGTAAATAACGATAAATTCTGTGATACGTTTAAAAAAAAGAACAAGCTTCGCCGCACGATCATTTTTCACGTGGAAATTACAAAATTTGCAATTGCCATTTAAAGTTAGAAGAAACTCCTTGTGCGTTTCACACATTTGTCATAAACGTATAAATATCCAAATGTCCGGATAATAATACGACGGGGAAAGTACAAAGTCCGACGGAGTACAAATTACCGTGTAAAATCTGTTCGCCGGCATGATCCGTTTCAATTATCGCTGTTTGTCTAAGACCGAAAAGAGTGAGAAGCGTTAGACTCGACGCTCGAGAACATCGGCATATATGCGCACACAGAAACGCGACAAGTTTCGAATCAGCCTGTACGATCCTGAACGATGACAGAAAGCAAATTAGACGTACGATATCCAGGTTACCGTAATAACTTACCCAACGCGCTCACTTCGTTTTACCGAATGCTGGAAATGCATCGTGCAATGTGCTTAATGTACTTAAAATCCTATTACAGTTCACGCCCAGGAAACGGAGATCGTGATTCCGTTTCCGTGCTTCGGACAAAAATAGGACTCAAAACGTATCAACAAAGCGTCTATCGCATTTCTCGATGTTTCTTTTTTTTTTTAATAATTCAAGGCAATGAAAATAAAATCAATTTTACGTTCGAACGGTCAAAGTCAATTTTAAGTTGCAACAGTCACTATCGAAGCGATTACTTTCAAGCTCGAAGCAAAGCTCGGTTCTGTCAGAAATAAAATAAAACAAAGAGAAAGAGAGTTTTACGTTTACTATAAATTGGCTTATTAAGATTGGTGAAACGCTAACCGATACCGATTCACGCTGGAGGTAACGAAACTTATCAAAGGAATATATACGTAGACCTTGAAAATCGAAAATCAGGCCAAATTTTCAAGACAACGAGTTAAATGAGGAACAATTGCTTGTTAATTTAACGTTAATTACCCGCACCGTAACACGATCGTTGCTTTATGCCATTTTTCGATCGTACCAAAGTTTCGAACACTTCGTATTGCTCGCTATCGGCGACAGTTTGAAATACAAAAGTTTATTATTTCCTTTGCGACGTTACGCAGTTTTATTTCTACCCAGTCTCTGCCGGAATAATTTTTCATTCGTTTCGAACGAACCGAGATTCGAAATACGCCGCGCTTCCTCTACCAATTCGCGCTAAAGACGATAAAGCTCGCGAAAATGGTGAAAATGAACAAGATACACGGGCCAGGATCAAAGAAAACTGACATCGATGAGCATCGGGGACTATCGAAAAGGGAAATTGGCAGAAAGAGGGAAACAGAGAAAGCGTGGCTTAAAACGAGCGGTGCGGATCGAATCCGGGGCTCGTTATCCGGAACTAAACGTCCAATCGAACGTTTATGAGCCAGCCGTGCCATGCGAACAGCAGCCATACGCATCAATAAGCAAATAATCGAACGCATTCGAGTTACGTATCGATGACGATACGACAGATTGCCTTTCCAACGAAGCGGCGCACTCAAAATTCTCCACGACCGCAAACAGTCGCGGCGATCGAAATGATCGTCGGTGCAGATGCCACTTTGCGTTCATCGATCGACCATTTTGCCGCGAAGCGTTTCGTCCGTGGCTTCGAACGATCGACGGTCGATCGGGTTTCTTATCGAGCGTCAAAGTATTCTTAAACGTGGACGAGATAGAAAGAAGGAATTTGTGCGAAATAAGCAGGATGAAATCGTTAATAAAACGAGAAGATGGATAGGTACGATACAAGGCTGTGTAAATTATAAATAAGATAAGAAAGAGGATTGGAAATCTTCGCGCTAAGCACGAAGAGATCGTTGATAAAACGTACAACAGTGTACAATGGCAATTTCGTTGCTGCGGTTAATTTTATAATATAAATTTGTACAGATGCTATATGAAATGAGAAAGACGGGAAAAGTAACAGTGTGTTTGAACAAACGTTGTTACTCGAAATAAAATTACATAATTCTTCCGAATGACGACACGAATTGTGTCAAAGAACGAGCTTTCGGTACAATTTCATAATTACGTCCGTGGTAATAAGACGTGGAACGAAAACGAGATTCGTCGGAAGGCGGTTGAATTTTCTCGAAGCAAGAAAATTCCGGACCTATAAGGAGGACGCTTTTATATATTCTTCAATTTCAAGAAACGATTAAAACATTGAACTAATCGTAATAAGGAAGAGACGGATGGCCAGAGGCATGGCCTCGCCTCGACGTTCCCTGTCTCCTTCGCTCAGCCATTTGATACACACGTAATCGAATTTCTTCGCAATTTAACAGACAACTGAAAACATGAATTTTAATCTGCCGTGATTCCTCGGCGATGCAAACGGCACAAACGAACCGAACGTTACGCAAAACGCCTACAAAAGCTCGTCCAATTTCGAAATGAAAAAGCTTCTTCCCTCGAAAAGCAATCCCAACTCACTGTTTCGCCCAGATACAGACGGATACAATTATTAACCGTGTTTCATCCTACGAAAATAAAAATAGACGAAAAAAGCAGAAAGAGAGAGAGAGAGAGAGAGAGAGTGAGAGAACGAATAGGGGAAGCTTTGAGAAGCGTTTAAACGATAGCTAGGAAAATCCACGAGAAATATCACGATGGGTATCAAAAACAGTCGGAAAATAAACTCAGCCAGCCAATAACGAGAAGAATCTCCGACCGAAAACGTTCGTCAGACGATGTTCCATCCGGAGAAATTATCTGTTTTTTCTTTCATCCCCTTCTTCTCTTTCTTCCTTTTCCACTATCTTTTATTGCTTATTTCGTTCGAACCCTTTCTTGTTTTTAATTTTTCGGAGGAAACGCGCGGCCGTAATCCAAGAACGAAACTTGTTTTTGAAAGTTTCGCTTTCGTTTTCTTTCCGTTCGATCAACTGCCTGATTTTACGGTCGATGGAGGTGGAAAAGGAGCAAAGTGGAGTCTTTGGAAAAACAGTGAATATCCGTCGACTCTGATCGAAGATTGTTATAATTATTACGAGGATGTACGAAACTAATCATCCGGATCATCGTGATAATCAGCGGAGGTGGAACACCGACGGAATCAAATACAGAAGAAAACCAAACAGCATCATCGTCTTCGATGCAAACAATTTCAAAGAACACGGCAGGATATGGACTTATAAAGTTGCGGAGAGAAAACGAAGGGAAGAGAACGAAGGAAGACGTTGCTTAGTGAAAGAGACAATGCGGTTGCAAGTCGGTATGGATATGTCAAACGCAGCCAAGCCATAGTAACTACTTTGAATTTCCAATCTTGCGTCCGTCTTGCACGTTCAGCGCTGTCTATAGATAAAACGTCGATGCAAGACGAATGCCGAGGAGAATCGTACAAAGTTTCTCGTTTACCTCTTCCAAATTATCCATCTATCGTACAATTTATTACCTGTATTCGAGGTTTTACTTACAATTGTTGGAATAACGATATACCGATTAAAAGTCCCATTAAATAAAGATAAAAACATAAGGCTGGTCTTCCGCCTCTGTCACATTTTCAAACACCAATTGTTCCGCGTGATCCCATAAAATCAAAAATCCACGATAGTCGAACGCGGCGAGATCAACGACTGTCAATGAGAATTAAGAATGTTTGCGTTTGTTTGTGATTCTGCGTAACGAGTCTTAAGAGCAACTTTCCTGGAAATCTTTCAGCGCTTCTAACTATTCGATAAAGCATTTTCACGTAGAAATTTATACGTAGCGTAAGTTCGATCGCGACCTTTTCGGATACCCGGTACGTAGAACTGTACGGTATAACGACTTTATCTGTTCAACAATTCCAACACAGTAACTAAAAAATAACTTTATCGAAACAACTTTAACGTTTCAATGTAGCTACCATAGAATCTCCAACGCGAGGGAGGAGAGAAAGGAAAATATAAAAATTAAATAAACGCACACAAACATACACAGAGTTATGAGAGTTATTCGTGCGGGATAACAAAAGCTGGTTATATAATTATTGAAGCGACCGGCCGATATTGGCTGGTTGTCTAAACTTTTTTACGCACCGGAAACGTGTTCGTCGAATAACGTTTTGTATTTTTCACCGCGGTTTTCATAAAACATCGATTTCACCAAAAAGAGAAAAAAAGAAAAATAAAAAAGAGAGAAAAAATTGGCAAACAACGAAATCACGGTTGTATGTCGAACATCTTTACCGCAAGCCATTACTCCATAAACTAATAAACAGAACCACGGTGGTTGAATTTCTTTTTCTTTTTTTTTTTTTTTTTTTGCAACAGACCGCGCGATGCTTGTATCCAATTTTTTTCTATATTTGTTTTGTGCAAATGGTTAAATAAAAGTTGCAAAAATATAGCAGGTGAAACAATGAAAATTTCGATACGTTTCTTTGTTGGATGGAGTTATGAAAGTATTGGAAGTTTCAGGATGATTTGAAAGGAATATGATAGCGTTTGCGTACGCTGTTACATGTAGTAGCAGTAGCGTGTAAATTTATTTACGCTTTCGATGCAACTCGATTAAACGCGGTCTAAGCTACAGGATCGATCGAACATGCAAGAACATAGCCCATAGGCAAACGGCGAAATTCAAGGCTGCTTTCGAATTTCGAGCGAGACCAATTTGAAGTGTCCGCGAGACACCGTCGCGTAAAATCTGCAATCGATTTACCACGTAGTTATATTTCTGCAACATCTGCGAGAAATCGTCGATAAAAGTCGATGCACGCGTTTAACGCATATGGCGAATTCGACAAATATTCAAGAATCGTACCAAAATTGACAGAAAATTGGTACTTTTCTCTTAAATGGTAATGAAAAAATGGATTCAATTTCCGGAGGAGGTACGCGAAGCAGCCGGCGCGGTAACGTTTAGACGTTTGAATGGATAGAGTCGATTCGTTGAAATACGCCAATTTCTTTAACTAGAGCTAATTTCGTAAAAGAAGATAGCTTGTAGCAAAAAATATACCGTATAATTGTCTGAAGTTCGTATCAAATCTGAGACGTATTTCTCCTTATTGACTGTATATCGAACTTGGAGGAGGCCGTGCCCTCCCTATAATTGGCAGGCGTACGTACGTCCATATCGGTTTGAGAATAGCTTCGGTCAATAGTCATAATCGGTCACCAAAGTTTTCTACGTCTCGAACAAGTACCGCGAATTCGTCAGAAAATATTCCAATCTCTGCCAAGGCATTCGGCAACGAGGAAAGAAAAAAGAGGAAAGAAGAGGGAGAAGAAAATCGCATACGTTCGACTGAAAGGAAAATCCTCGTACGCGATACGAATCCCATCTCGGTGAGAAAGCCTTTCCGGCCGATCTGTCGGCTTATTTTCACCGGTTTGGCAGAGGCGACGATAGAAAAGAAGAAGAATCGCGGCCGACGTCGCGGTACACGCGTCTACTGAATCTCAGCGACAGGCCCGAAGAACGTCGAGTATCTGTGACGATAAATCCCCTCGAAAAACTGAAAAGGAGAACGGCACGCGTTGATTCGTCACTTTCACGCCGCGGAATACCACCTTTTAAAACGTTCTGCAAGATGTATTCTCGGTACGTCCGACATTTATCCAATCATCCCGACGACGAACAGATAGATAGCCTTTGGATACGCGAACGCGTGAAACTACATGAACAGGTTCGAAAAGAGCTTGCTCTACGTCGGATAAACTATAATTATTTGAAAGTAACTCGAAGCCAAGTAAGACGGCGCGTTGTTTTAACTAATAAATTTCCGATATTTATTACGATCGTTTGGAAAAATTAAGGAAACGACAAATTTACGTATACTTTAGTGCCAAGCTTTTAATTCAATTTATAATTCATCTTGGAATATCCGTCTGTTTTAATCGATCGAAATTTTCGTTAATAAACGGAGTCGTACATTATTAGCCATTAATAGGCGAAAACAAACGATAGCGAATATAATTCTATCCTCTCCGTCTGACGTGCGTAATATCGCGTGTACGAACGTGAACAAATCGTTTAAACGCGATTCAATAATACACCTGTAAATTATTATTATATTCGCGAGATTATTATCTTTGTAATCGAATTAGATCGGTTATCATTACATTTAAAGGATCGTTAAATGATTGAACTTAAAACATTATTAGGAATGAATAGTCCTGGTGAGGAGAGACGTAGGAAAAGAGACGGGAAAGGGATTCGTAGAAAGAGGGAAAACAGACGATTTGAACTTTGTGTGCAGGAACACGATCGATATATTTTAGAACAACGACAAAATGAAACAGTTTGCTGTCGAACGAATTTGTTTTTTCACAAGAACGGAGCAACGGGAGGATGAAAAATTGTCAAAAGCCCGGGATCGATTCCATGTTTTCCGAAGAATCGTGATTCGAATGTATCGCAGAATCCATTAACACCGGGGGGGTTTTGCTTACGTTTCTTCTTCAAATACGGCAGCGGAAAATTTTAGTCGCCCTTTACACATTTTTTTCTCTCGCTTAAGCCTCCGTTCTTCTTTAGATAATATTCGAAAAATCCAGACCCGTTTAAAGATTCGATAAAATATAAAGAACCGTACGAAAATGTAATAAAACTACGAAAAATATATCAACCATGGGTAGAATATATATGGAAAAAGAAAAAAAAATGTATAAAAGAATATATATACAAAATATTCAACGATAATAGCACAAAACACTCGAAAATATATATTAAAAAAAAAAAAAAAAGGATGAAAATTTAACAGAGGGCAACAGAACGTCGAGATACATGGAAAAGTACAAAAAAATGCAGCAAATTCGAATAAAGTATCGTAAAACGCTAAATTCCATCGCAAAACGTTCAAAGTCACAATGGAACGCCTGCGAACAAGCCCCATTGTTAATCGAATAGCCAGAGTATTTTGCAAAATACATTTTTGCAAAAAATTATCCGATCGCTGGCAACAAAACAGCTACAGTTTGCCGCAAATATCTCGGGAACTAGGACGAGACGCCTATTAACACGTAGAGGAAAAAATTGTTGAGAATTACGTGTTCTACCGCCTATTAGAAGATCGTCGAAATACTGCGACTCGAGTTCTATCCGTACATTTATCCGGCAAATCGAATCTGCGTTATCAGAATCGGCGAATCATTGTCCGGATGATCGCTGAAGAGCAATTTGAAAAAAATAATTCAAAAATCGCGACGAAGCAGTAACTACCCGATAAAGTGAAAGGAAACGGGAGAAAATAACGTGGAAATTGACACGAAAGCCGGCGAGATCACAGAGATCTGTCGATCTATGGGCGTGATTAGCGTTCGAATTCGATGACGGTGCGGCACGCCGCAGTGACATCGGTCGCGGTATGCCGTTTGATCTTTGCACGCAAATGTTTACGGACCCATTAGGACTCGGATTGTCTGCCGGTGTCGCTAGTTTCCGGTCTCTATGGCCATCCAGGATTCGATCGGCGGCCAAATCGGCGTACCGGTCGCGCAAACGAAACCGCTCGCTATCCGCAGAACCTCGCGGATTTGATCAGCGAAAACCAATGCAACGGCGATCGCCTCTCACGGCTCTGCAAGCTTCTGTATCGTCGCGCCGATTCGAAATTAGGTCGATTAATAACCATGGACGAAGCCGAGCTTCCGGCGAAAATTCGGCGAAACTAGCCGCGCGGAGATTACGCATCGACCGAGAACGTTCGGACGATAGTTCCTTTGACGAAAATTACGTTCCAGCTACTTTGAATCTAGCTCAAAGTTTCCTAGATCGTCGCTCGTATGTGTGCTGGCTGGATTTATGTCAACGATACGCGAATCGATACGGGCAAGTTGTGGTTAAAACCGGTATTCGCCATCTTCTTGCGGAATCAACAAATGCACGGTGTGTTCTGTTTAACTGGAAATGCTCGAATATCTGGAAAAATACGAGCGATGCGAAAAAATGTTTCGGACAAAAAGTCGTACGATATCGAGAGGAACACGCTGTGCTTTTATCTATTTGACCTTACGACGACAACGATATCGTACAGCTTTTGTCGGAAACATTTTTTCCTACGATTGATATTTTCCTAGATATTTCCACGTTAAAGGCTTCCGTTTAAATAGGACGTACGGTGCTTCGTATATTGCTTCGGAGATAAAGATTCGATTACGATTGCATATCTTGACTGCCTTTTCAGCGCAGACTCGATTTCGATAGAAATTTCGAAATCTATGAATAGTCGAATGGATTGGCTTTGAATGTTGCGTCAAAGATACTTGGAATTTACCTGAAACCTATAATTAATTAGGTATGCATGCACACATACGATATTCGGCGAATTTTCAAACACGTACCTAAGTACATAGAACAGTTTCGTTTTGAAATTTCATGGATATTTCGCGACTTTCTTCGTCGAATTGATATCTGTCTAATAACATAATCTATTTAACTAATTAATCGATGTAATTCGAGGGGTTTCTTCGAATCGACAATGTCGTTGTACGCATTACCGATTTCAATAGAGATCTACTAATTAACTAATCAAGCAAACCGACTAAACTAAACTGACGTTCAAATTGGTCTCTTTGACGAAAATTACGCGAATGCTTTGACCGTCCTTTAATGTTCCATACGTGCGTAACGATCTGTTTCCGAATGTTCGTAGAGAAAACACGTGTTCTATTATAACAGCTTATCCGATAACTGGATGCTTTTTATTTCGAAAATTCACATTGACAATTCCGATAGAATAATAACGACGATGTGATAATAATAATTAATAAATCAAGTAACAATCGTTCGTACGTTGAAACTATGCAGATTGAGTTTGACTGACTGCTGAGCAATATCGGAAGCCTAAGTGCTTAGGATGTTGACCGATCCGACTTGGAATATCGAACTGGAAGCCTGATTGCTTGCAGAGTGACCGGGTGATACTAAATGATTATTTACCGACTAATTATCGATTGTCTAGATACGTGTGTCTGATTGCTTCCAGCATGAAATGACTCTGGATAATTGCTTCTGCAACTGATTACTAATTAATTATCGACGAAATGAAATAATCGATCGCTATTGTACCGCACGACTGTGTCAAATGACTGTCTCTGTACAAATTTACCGACCATATAACTCGATGAATCGATATTTCAAGTTTCACGCTGAATATCAAAGTTTGTTAATCGACCGTTTCGATACTTTTCTGATCTCTGTGAAATAGCACTTCTCTGTGAAATAGTACTTGTCCTATGTAAATTGCGCGAATTAACGAAATCGATCGATCGTTGGTGAGATAAATCTGGCAAGTTTTAGCATAGTAAAATTAATTAATTAGATAATAAACTTTGCTAAAATAAAATTGACATCTAAATCGGTGAAATGAAAAGATGGCAAATAAGAGAAACGCGAACATACCTACAACGAATGTTTCGAATATTTTCAGGAAATAGTGTGTGCGTATAGCTTGGCCGCGAATTTCAAGGAAATCGCGTTAATTCGCGGCAGGAGAAAAAAAAGGTTGCAAGTTGCAACAGAGGTTCTTTTGTCGTGAAATTGAAGAAAGAAAATCGAGTCGCTTGTCCGCGGTTCGTCGTTGATCCGCCGCCTCTTTTCCGCCCTATGGCCGCCGGTCCTAATTAACCCCCGCATAATGGAGCGTGAGGGGTGAGATGCAGGTTAAGGGCTGCAGAGACGACTGGCTTTGATATTTAATCACGTTTAACGCAAGCGTCGAGGGGCCAGGTCGCTTTTAATTCTGTTTGTACCGCGAAAGGGAGAATTTCCTGGCCGCCACGCTAATCGCGCAAAGGATCACGGGCGACGGATTATGGCGACCCCACGCCGACCATTCTACCCGAATTACCGTTTTCTGTCTTTCGTACGTTTCTCTCTTTTCTTTATGGATTAGCCGCGTTCCTTTCAAACGAATTTGCCTTTCGCCATGGTTTTACCGTTGTTTTGCTTGCGAGCGAACTTTCTGCCGAACCTTTCGGTCAATGGTAAAAACCATGTTCCTCGATTTCAACAGCGAAATCTATCTTCGATTCAAATTCGGTACATCGCGTGCGATTCCAATCGCTTGTGACTGCTTTCTGGTCTGGTCCGAAATGTTTGTTAACAGCGAGTGCGTACGCCGTCTGCCTCTTTGCATAACCACCATAAATTCTTCTTTCGTTTAGCGTCATCTTGTTACACCGTCAGATGATCAATCTTCCAATCCCTTTACACTAGCCAATTTCTCCATGCCAATTAAACGTTCGAATTACCGTCACATTAAAGACAACGCGGTTAATACGAAGCGAAACAGTTAAAAGGGGCAGAGGAAATGACAAATTGCGAAACGTCTTTAGAGAAATAGGAAGGAAGTTTCGATTAAGCGGGACCAGTCGGACAAACCGCTGCCCTTAACGAACGCTGGAGGCTCGTTGTTTCTCCAAACGAGCGCAGCAAACGGGTACAACGTAAGATTCCTTTGTAATTCGGTTTATCCTCGCTCCAGGCCCTTCCCTTTGTCCCGGTATTTTTCATTCTCCCGGTTTAGTCGCGTTGAACGTCAGCGAAATTCGCCGCGATAAACATAAAATAACACAGAGAGGAGGGGGCGGGGGGGGGGGGGGGGAGCGAAGCGAATGAAAATTAAGACGGGCGGAAGTGAAAGAGACGAAGTTGGCGATTTAAAATAGTTGTCAAAACTCAAGATTACTCTCAAATTTCGAGCAGAACTAATTTGCAGCGCAAATTCTCAATCACACTATTCTTTCCTTTATATTAGCCTGCTTTGTGTCAACGCGTAATAATACTACGTACAAGACTATTATGTATAAGACTATTCGTTAATCCCGAGATAACAAACGAATTCGTATCTCTGAACTCGTGTCTAAAGACAACAGCCGGATGTAATGCAACGCATCGAGAAAGACCGAAAAAGAATCAAGCAGTTTACGGAAGTGGAACAAGCTTTGTGCTCGGTGAAATTTCATATTTCGCGGAAATGCGCATTTTTAATTGTATTGTCCGGAATAACCTTTTTATCTCTGACTCCATTGTGGCTTCGTTCGCCAGTGAATTATATTTCGGGAAGAACGTTTCGTTTATTCTTTGGTATCGCGTTTGAATTAAGGGATTTCTCATTAGGGTGAGAGCGGCAGTCAACGTAGTTGAAACGGTGGTAGCGTATGTAAAGATATCTTTGCGGCGGTCGAATTTCTGCGAACTGGCGACTTTTCGAGGCCTGAACATTGTTCGAGTTACAAGTCGAAGATCCTGATACAGTAAAAATTCGTTTATCGCGTCGTTCGAACGATTCCAGCAATATCGAACTGAATGGAAAATTGGAAAAATTATAGAAACATAAAACGGACGTTACGAAAGAAACGCCTAACATACTTTTCATCGGGAGAGCCAAAAATGGGAAACGAGATGTAGCAGGTCGAAGCATAGGACACGTTGGTGGAAAAAAGAGCCGAAGAAACAAAAGCGAACGTTTCAAATTCCGCTTAAGCCACCGTTCATATACCACGGATTCTTGCAAATACTGGCGCAAATCCGAATTGTGGACGCGGTGGAATTTGGATTAAGGAAGGGAATAACGAGTAATAATCGCGTCGTGCGCAATTGGAAGTTGTTGAACCATTCGTTAGGGGAAAAATGGGCCTTCCGTAAGCCTCGATAAATCGAGCCACGAACCGGAATTTTCGTTCTGCTACGGCGGGAATCCAGTTCGGCACTTTGCTGTTGCGTATCACCCATAAACTTTCCCCTGTTTTTTCCCTGTTTTTTCTCTGCTAAGCTGCTTAATTCTCGGAACGTCGCTGAATTCCTCGCCAAGTTTTGTTTTATCGAATGGAAACTGATGTTGATTTAGGATCGTCTCTGGATATCGTGAACGATGGACGAGTCGAAATGGCGAAGCATGTATTAAGTGGTGAAAACAAAGAAAAAAAAGAAACGAAAAAGAAAAGAAAAGAAAGGAAGGAAATTCTTAAAAAGGAACACAGTTGGAAGAATTAGGTGCTACGATTGGAGAGTAGAGATAACGAATTATGGCATTATTTGGTGGTAAAACGAATAATATCGATTATTACGAGTGCGTAAACAGCCTGCCTTTCGCATTTTTCACCTGCTGTATTCCAGCAACTAATCGTCGGCTCAACCTGATGATCCACTGCCGTCGGATTCCTAGGTTTTCTCGCGAAGGTCGCGAGGTATCGTCGGGCACGAAACTCGGTTGGGAAATCACGGGTCCAAAAACGGGCGAAAAATCGCCTGCTTTTTTAAAGTTATCGTTTATAAAACGATGCAATGGCACGACGAAACGAAACAGAAGCAAACGAACGAACGGAAATCTGGCAAAGGAACGAAGAAACGGTGGGAAACCGACAAACATCGGGACGAAGACGAAGATGGAAAGTTTTAATGGTGGCGGAACGCGAGCAACAGAGTCCGCCATGAAATATGCAAAGGCGTAGGAGCGTATTGAAGGAGGACGGGCAACATAATCGTCGCGGCTCGCGCCATTGTTCCGGCCACAATGCGGACGTATACAAAATGCGATCCTGATAAAAGTCGTTGCAGAAACGTCGCTGTGGCGCGGCTCATGAATTTTTCGCCCGCGATTTACGTGACAAAAGCGAGCAAAAGGCGAGGAAGTGGGGTGAAAAAAGAAAAAGGAAATTCATGAAACTGTATAACAGTTGCCGGGCCAACGAAGTTATCGTCGCGAACCGAGTCGCCGTGCTGCTCGTCGAGGAAGTCGAAAATTATACGCGACACTAACGTCGCAACTGAATAAAAGATCGACCCCTGCAAATTGTCTCGCCACTGATTTTTATGATTTTTTAAGCCGCCGATCGGATCACCGGGTTGGGTGCATAGACACGCAGGGACCGGCAATGACAATTATACCGCGAATTTTCTATGCATTTAATAATTGCCAGAAAACAGACAGTGCGACACACGGTAATAATAATTTATTTGTACTTTAGCCTCATAGCATATTATTGAGAATTCTTGTTGCTAGCTTCTTACGCTATATTATTATATCGTCACGTCGACACTCCAAAAGTGCAATACAGCGAACGTCGTCAAATAAATTTTCTACCGAGCACTCTGTTAAAACATTCGTGTAAATCGATACTCGATAACAAAGTTACTTTTTAAATTATTCCATTATCCGGCGTGCTAATTTATCGTGTTTCCTTCGTTTTTCTATTTAAAAGTACCGCATAACGTACCGCGTCGCGAATGAACGTTTAAAGAGAGCAAAAATTGCGTAAGGGTTCTCACTAGCGATATCAGTATCTCTTTTTCTCTCCGTTTAGTTTTTTCTTTTTTTTTTTTTTTTTTTTTTGAAATTTCATCGTGGAATGTTTCGGTAAGCACGATCACACGCATCGGTTGCCTTTAACTCTAATTATTCCGGTATTCGTTTTTCCTTTTTTTCCGTTCGACCATACGTGCATTTTATTTTATTATGCCAGGTATAACGTATTTTAATATATACCGTATTTACCGCTGCACCGTTCTACAACGTATTCGGACGAAGAACGACGCTTCGATGTCTGCTCGCGTGGAAACCCGTTAATCGGTGAAATTTAAAACACTCGGGGCGATGTTCCGCCGTTACGTAGTTTGTTTTTCCCTTTGCCCTTTTAAAGAAACGGCGACTGAAAATCCGATCCAGAATCGACTTTTCTCGCGTACACACATTTTCCAAGTCATTCGATGGTGTACCGAGATCGAGAATAGCAACGATATTTAAAAATTGGAAAAATTGCGATACCAATGCTTCTCGTTCGGACGCTTGAAACGTGAAAATATCGGATACTGCGACGAGACGCGCAGAAATAGCAAAATTTGAAATGTAAAATCGAAGCGTAAGGTCGCTGAAATTTTATTTGAAGATTCGAACGTTACGTTACGTTATGAGTAATTGTGCGAAATTACCGTTAGCGTTATAAGATATTTCGAAGTTTTCGTTTATATTTGACGACGTTAATTAATATTCCATTATTTCGAAATGAAAATGTTCGATAACATAGCGTAATGAGAATTAACACGGCTGTGTATCTAATGTATTTGATCATTATTATTAACGGTCTATATCTCCTAATTGTGAACACTGCACAAGTGCATACCGTGGCGATCGATAGCGATAATATAGATTGGAAAAATCTGAATTTTCAAGAACGGAAGAAATAATAACAACAGCTGCGTATATTTACAAGCATAATTAAACGAACGAAAGTTGGAGAAAAACTCGTTTCGCCCGCTAGATATAACGAATACGATACTCTCGCCATTATTTTATACTTTTACGCATTGTTTTCCCACAAGCATATAAAAGTCCGCAGCCTAACGACCACATCTTCCAACATCAGGATGGAAGGTTTCGTTCAATTTCCCTTAAACGTTCGGAAGCTGCAAAGGAATTTTTTTTAACGAACGAAATCGACGACGGAGAATTTGAAGAAGCTTTCTTAAAACGGAACCGTCGTGCGAAGTGGGAAGTGGGAAGTGGGAAGTGGGAAGTGGGAAGTGGAAAGTGGGAAGCAAACCGACAGGATATGAAAGCTCGTTTACTTCGAAATCCTGAAATCCGAATGAAAAGGAACTTTCGAGGAAAGAACATCGAGATTGCAATAATCCACGGAGATGAGAGTAATCGAGAGAAAGAAAGAGGGGCAGGGGGTGGAAAATGTCTTTAGAAATGCCCGTGCTTCTAGCCATGGCCGTGTAATCCGGCTGTGATCAGCATGGCGGCCATTTTGACGAGTCCAGTGGAAGAGACCCAAGTAACACCTAATTTGTAATGTAAATATCCATCCTCTCCGCCGAGGGAATTAAAAAACAGCACCGCCAGCAGCGCTTTCCTTCCCTGTTTTTTTTTTCTCTCTGTTTTTGGTGCTGCTACGTCCCATACGAACCCGGTTCTTTGGAAAACCGAGTTGGGAAAGCTCCCGTTGCTTCGCCATCAACCTGATGCAATTGAGATCGATGGCTCTTAAAATATCGCGATAGACGCGATATATCGCGTCTTTCGAACGAGACGTTTTCTCGATTCTGTCCGACTCGAAAAAGTAAAACTGCCTTCTTCGAGGCCGTCGATCGACCCGCTTCCCTAAAAACAACTTGACGATTCCTTCGCGGAAATTCGTCGTTTCTGCGGAGTCGCGGGAACCCGTGGAAAACGACCTCTTGGATTACCGTGAGAAATTTCCTGCGAGTCGCGACGATCGACGCCAGTCGTGACCCTTCCGACTGCTTAATTCGTGGTACGACCGCGTGCGCCGAGTAACGAAATGACCCTCCTTCTACGCCCAGAGACTCTAAACTAGTCTAAACTAAACAACACAGCCGTAACGCAAACCGCGTTAACGATGGTCGCTACAACTTTGGTGCAGCGTTCGTTCGCGTGGCTCGTTCGGCACGCTTGCGTGAGAAATGAAATATTTATTCGACGAAACGATCTTTCTGTGAACGTAAAAAATACCGTTTAAAACGATCCTACGACCGATATTTTTCCATCAATATCGAACTACCTTCTGAGATAATTCCATCGATATCCTTCGATTTTCCAAAATACCGGCCGAATAATTCTACGACTGGAATTTATTAATTATCTAAACCATTCTAAAAACCGTCGACCGACTGAAAAACAGACATCCGCCAAACGAGATCACGCGCTAGTGTTTTTCGTAGTCGCTGTACATCGTCGTCAGCCCTCGATGATCTCACGTTATTCTATCCGCCACGCACTAGCAACTCAAAAAAGGAGAAAGAGCGAAATAGAGTGATAAGGATGCGCGCGAGACGAGGAACAAGAGAGATTAGCATTTTAATCGCTTATTCGGGGAACGAGGCTGAGTCGCATGGTCCAGTGGCTGCTTCGTACATCGACTGGCTCCAAAAATCGTTGAATTTTCTTTGGAGGCGCGACGACAAGGCCGATATTAGTCTCGTAGACGGTCTCGTTTGCATAGTCGCCTCTTCTGCAGCGTTTAATTCGGTCCGACACAGCGAAGGGAGAGTGTGCAGCGTGTAATTGACTTGTTTTACACTGCGTTACACGGACGAGTTCGTCGCTCTTCCCTGTCCACAACCGGAAACGAAGCTACGCACCTTTTTTTTTTCGCTTGAACCATTCCCCGCTGCTTCCTACGTGACCAATTACTTGCATTCCAATTTTAAATCCACGGATAGAAATTAATGGAAATCAAATTTAACTGAGAAATTCTGAGAATTTAAAAGGTTTAATTAAGCTTCGAGCGTATAATGATCTCGCAATTATTCGTCGTATTAATTATTTCGCGAAATCATCAAAGTCGGATGCGTTTCGCCGTATACCGCAAATAATCACGGCTGCATGGCACAAAAATCATTAATTATAGGAAGAAACGAGCGAATATCGTTGAAATATCATAGACGCGTAAAATGTCTCGTACAAAACCTGGTAATTGATCTACATTATCGCAAAACGATCGTAATTAATTAGAATTATTTGCCTATGCGATATAACGATGCGGAATACGCGATAAAGATGTTGAAAAATAATACGCGAAAATATCTCACGAAGAAGTAACGAATTCAACGTCGTACGTTAATATCCACGATCTTTCCATTTACATCGGCATTGTCGAAATTTTCGAATAAATTGGTCAGAAAATTGGACGAAACCTCGTACCGGATATCTTGTGACGATACGATCGTGGCAGCGCAGTACAAAGACGCGTAATGTATTCGTAAAAGTGGCCTACCACCCCGCGCTTGCGGTAATTCCAACAACTTCGATCGTCGATACTGCTGAAATACGTTTACGCGAAAACGCGAGTTGTTTGTTCGTTTCGTCGCGTTTCGTCGCGTTTCGTCGCGTTTCGTCGAGCCGCCAGACAGTCCAACGGCCGACAGAGAGAAGAAAGAGAAAACGTGGAAAAGAAGCAGACGCGGAAATAAATGGCAAGGTGGAGCCGGTTGCCAAGAAATTCCTCGGGGCTCGGGATTTGGAAAAAACGAGGCAAAGAGCGAAAACTCAATACTGCGGGCTTATTTCGTGCAAACACGACCCCCTGAATTCAACCACCGCCCCGACTGTTGGCCGATTCTTGGTGGGCCGAGGCAAGAATCAGCCGCGAATCCACGGATTTGTCATTCGCGCGTCGCCTTCGAGTGGCCCATTGTGTGTGCCTTTGGGATCGAGATATCGACGCTGCCAGCTGCGAGTCGAGCGATTTTCGGGATTCACCCGGTGTCGAGGGTGAAGTGGATCGATACGCGGATGTTGGATTTCATCTTGACGAAAGAGGGTGGGCTTTGCTGCCATGGAATTATTGAATTACGGAATTATTTATTTACAATCGATCGCAAACACCCTCTAAATATAAAATATGGTAGAGCCGGCACGGCACCGAAGAGAAAAAGGCAAATGAAAGTAAAGGTACGGGCAAAGATTGGTTTTATGGAAGATGGCTCCCCTTTATGAAGGGGAGCGGCGAAGACACTCGGGTCTGTACGAGGCTCGGTGCGAAGGAAAAATCGAGGCCAGGCGAGTACGAACGGAATGGCTCGGCGGTTTATAATAAGGAACGAAGAGAATGGCGAGAGGAATCGACGAAGTGGGAAAGGAATGCGTAGGAACAGTGGGAAAATGACGCGGTAGAAGGTCTGGAGGAGAAGAACGGCGAAGAAGGCAGCCAGAGTTAGATTTTAGAGTAGGAAAAGGGAGGAGAAAGCGTAAAAACACGGGCACCGAACTAAAGCAAAGGTAGATGCGTGATATGCGAACCGTGAGGAAGATTCCGGTAACGCTGGAATTTTCTGTTCTCGCTGGTAAGGGTAAACGACGAATGGAAAAAGTAGAGTTTCGATGCAGTCGTGCGATCGGACTGCTCGCCGGAACGACACCGCTGTAATGGCATGAAAACGTTGTTTACGCGGCTGCAGCTGCGATCCAATGCCGGGTCGGATCGCTGAATTGGAACGCTACCAGACTAATCCAGACAATCGTACCTCCGATTCTCATATCCAATTAGATATTGGAATTCATAATATGGAACGCGTATTAATTAACGCTTATCTTTAAACGCTTTACCACGATCTATGTTTTTAACGCCGATCAGTAGGTTAAATTTCAAACATTTCGATGAAATTAGTCACGATCTTCTTGAAATTTTCGAAACGCTTTTTACGAAAACGTAGGCTTTCGACTTTGAAAGTTCCACTTCTAAATTACGTCTACTTCTAAATTAGTAATAAGCGCAGGAGCGCTTTGTAATTCGGCAATTTCCCATCGGATTTTAATTGGAACAGCGAAAAGCACGGTACACGAAGTAGCCTTGGACCAGCAACGAGCAGAGAGTGTGGCTTCGATCAGGAGGTAGAACAGACGTTGCGCGTTGCATCGCGAAGAGCAGGCATGGATCAGCGCGTCATGGGACACCGTGTGTCAGTTTTAATTAGCAGGCCACCCGGCATCGATGCCAGGAAGCCATCAAACACGAGCCGCTGGCACGTTGCGGTCGTTAATAAAATTCCAGAGGCACCGTCTGCCATTCGCCGAGACGTGAAGTCGCGCGCCCAGCCACCCGTCCGCACTTCAGGTGCATTATTCACGTTCGATGGTGGACCATGGCCGCCTCGAGAGCTGGACGTCACGTACAACACGACTTCCGGTACCGTCATCCGCCGTTCCACCTTATCCAACGTTATCGCCGGCAATATCACTAATCTGCGTCGCGTGGCAGCGAATTATAATTGAAAAAGAATCTTAAAACGCAAGAAATCGTCCAACAATTATACATCGTACAACGAACGAAGACTCTATCGAAAGAAACGAGGACTCGCGAAAAAGTAAAAAATTCGCAAAACGAAAGGAATTATAAGGCAAAAGGTATGGTTGAACACGAGGGACGAAGGTAACACGGGAGAAAATGATAAGACGGAAAAATTGTCGTGGCAATAATGAAATCGTAATGTAGGATTTTAGGATAATACGGCAAATTTAGCTAAAAAGAAAAAAAGAAAGACACGAAATTAATTTGTTCGACCGATACACCCCGTAGAGATCGCAGAACGATCGTAAATAATCAGGAAACGACGGAATTCGTGAGTCGATCGGAATCGGCTGCATCTCTCGATGCAGCGTCTCCTTGGTCCCCGATTTTGATTTCCTTCGGTTGATTTCTCATCAGGCGGGGCTAATGGGAAAGCGTCGCTGAATTTTCCAACCCCCGAACCCCAAACGCCAACCTTCTGATTTCTTTTCTTCGTCGAGCACCACGACAACCCTCCGGTTCGTCGTTGTTGATGGAAATTAACGAGATCGATTCCGCGTTTAAGGGATCGAATCCGAGTTTTCGAAACGCTTGAACAAACTGAGGAAACGCTCGAACCTCGCCACGATCCTCGATTATTTCTTGCCGGTGAACCGTCGACGAGAAAATTTCCCGATTTTGATAAGACAAAGACTGTGTCGTCCGCGAGCATGTGGACATTCTGGTCGATTTTTATTGAAAGACCGATGATTCTTAGTTTAAATTAAATTAAATTAAATCAATCCGAAATAATACTTGATTTTTTTCAATCTGCCGGACACGAAAACGGACATTCCGACATACAATATATTTACAAACTATCAATTGGTGCTATTAACCTAGTTATTGCCTATCCGTATATTTCTAATAATTACGAATTAACGAAAATCCCATCGAAACGAAGATCGTCTTACTCTCGCTGATTAATCTGCCGTAATAACAAAGTTATACTAGAATAACGCAGTATCGCAATTTACCATCGATTCGCAATGCAGAAACATCAGAATCTAACGCAAGTGCGCAGAGCTAATCTTTCCAGGGAGAACTCGGTGGTTTCCATGCAGGAGAGATCGCGTGATCGCGATGAAACGAACTGGGATAGCGGGATATCGAGGGTCGCTATCCCTTCGCAAGCCTGTGCGTGTTCCTCGTTGCTGTGCAACTGTCTATTCCCAACCGTTAATCCCAGCAGCGTTTCCGGTCGGGGGGTAAGGCTACCGAGTGGACATAACGCGATATTCCTACGAAATTTCGGCTATGTTAAACAAAGTGAACCGAAATTAGTGGCCCAACTGGCAACAGAATGCTTCTAGACCTTAGAACGCGTGCAACGATATTCTCCAGCGAAAAAGTTCCTTCGCCTTACTTTTTTACAAACCAAATTCTTTTACTAGGTTACATAAAGGAGATATAGGATATTTTTCACGGTTGTTTTACAGTTGCTCGAACGATCGTTTAATAGTAGGAAATTCGGCTGTGCTATTCTTTCCTCTCTGAACGCTTCGGAAACACTAAACGCACGATCGAGTGCAATTAATGCTCGAAATCGACGGCAATCAACGTTCGCCACTCGTTCGTTTCAAGTAGGCACTTTTACCTTTAAAATGGCCGTCCACCAAAATTATGATATCGCATTGTGGTCTATGGCTGATTCTCAAATAACAGTAAGCTGGTCGTTTACGCCGAAATTCCACCGTTTCACCGAATAATAGCGTAAAAATCAACGCGACAAAGTTTTACAGCTTTTTTAGCGAAAAATAAGGATTGCATAAAGAGCGGATCGAGCTTCTTGGTAATGGACGGACGAAGGAAAAAGAAGTGCCGCTTTCGAAGCGTCTGACAACACGCGTGGCAAAAGACTGACCCACTACACACGACGAACTTTATTATTAAATATAATATGGATATCCCTTGAAGCAGGTGCTAGCGTGAATGCAGCTGGAGTTTGAATATGGAATACTGGCTTCAACGCAGGTGCAGAAAACCAATATGTATATGCTGCAGCGTTATCTCGCTCGTATTTGAATTTGGCATCGTGGCGTCAACCAGGACTAAGTAAGTGATCCCTTCGATACTTACATACCGTTCCCAAGTATCCAGATTCCTATTAAGCTGCATTTCTATTAGCGAATAATTGTAAAGTGCGTCGAATTCGAAAGATTCTCTTTCCTTTGTATTAGCAGAACAGCAGCGTTACGCGAGAAACAATCGCCGCACACCGTCGCGTTACCTCTTTGTGAGATTTTTAATTCCAATCGATGTATCTCAAATCATGTTTCTTAATTTTTGTCAACAAGTTACACATACTCGCGTTTAATACCAACATCGAACAAACGAGGGAAAATGGTACTAGAAAATTGATTGGCGATAATTGAATTTCAAAACTGCTTTTCTCTGCGAAGCACGAAGAACGTGACTTATTATGTTCCTCCTTTGTGATTCATACGTAATGTCGCATATAGAAAACGATAAAGCAACGATATCGGAACGCATTTCCTGAAACGCGTTCGCAGATAGAGGCGCGTAAAAATAAAACGACGATAAGGGCGGCGTTTCTAGAGCAAAATTACACGCGGCGTACGTTAGAACGCGTTGATAACAGAACGATATGGGCCGTGGGCACTGCATATGCGGGCCGTAGTACACAATACTGCACACATTCCACCGGGAAATTCTATACAATCGCCCTAACGATGCATGAAGTTTGATCTGGCTCAAGCTACAAAAGAATCGAATCGTCGCGTTCGATCGACTCTGGAAAAAAGAAGAAGAAGAAAAAAAAAAAAAAGGAACGTTCTGTGTAATGAAACGATTCCTCTGTTGAAACGGGGTTTACGCAAAACGAAAAATAAGGCGGTTAATACGGAAAGAGGAATATAGAGATCTATCGAGATTTTTTCGTTCGTCGACGCGATACGACGCTAAATCCTGAAAAGTACTATCGAAATTCTCCTAAAGCTTCAAACCTATCACAGAATATATCGCTCACCAACGCTTCTCCTCCTTCAAAATCGCGAGACTTCCTACGCGAAGATTCGATTTATGTCCTCAAAAACTAGTCAAGATGAACTTAAAGATCTCTGTTTCCTTTCTCCAAGACGGATGATATATTAACCGGCATTAAGGCCCTCCACGCGTACGAATCGCAGTCGTAATAGTAGTCAAAACAGCGTACCAGCCAATTCACGCTCGAATCATAAGTCACTGTCGATGCACCGAGATTTGTAGCATCTTTTCGCGAACCGTTGACGATGGCACCGTGCCATCATCTATTAGCGTCGAGACATTCGTGAAACATTGTACGATGAACCGTGAATAGGCGATAACTGGGTCGATCTCAGCCGATATAAAAACATTTCTTCCCTCGCGCGTGTTAAACTTTTCTTTCTTTCTTTTTCTTCTTCTTTTTCTCTTTTCTTTTCGTTTTTTTTCTTTTCTTTTTTTTTTCTTTTTTCTTGCAAACCCTGGCCGTATCGATATTTCATTTTTCGGTAGCCGTCAGAATTATCCGATATTTTGAAAATATCGTTACGACAGAACTACAAAATTACCATACACACGTCCTAACGCTTCGTCGCTCGATACATTTTTAGCTAACGATAATTACGTTTACGATTTTGCTCCACTTACAACGAACAATTTGCTTCGTCTTCGCCCTCGCATTAAATTCCTCGCGACGCTCCCCCGTCCTTAGTTCGCAGAAACTCTATTACAGAATTACGATACAGCTGACTAATTAGTCTAAAGGTAACTGAACGTGCATTAAGCCGAACAAAACGAGAATTCTCTTTGTCAAATCTTTCCCTTTCTCTTTAAGCGCGAGCCAAGTGTCTTTGCAAATATTGCTGATGCTTTGCACCGAGGGTATCTCATTAAAACGAAACTCGCAGCTTCGAGCTCACAGAACGCGAATGACTTTCTAGGCTTCAATTATTAATGGTACATTCAATATTATATCGCGCTCTCTTTCATTCCAGTCTTCAATTGTAACGCGAAATTACGAATCCTTTGAGCTGCGGCAAAATTTCATTTTGTTTGAGAAAAAGCAGACGAAATTATGACATTCCGTTTGATATTCTAATTATTCGACGTGTATTAAGAATTGGATCATCTTGCGAAATAGTAAAATAGTAGTAGAATCGAGATAAATATTTCTCATTTGAAATTGACGTCGTGGCGTTCTAATAAATGTAAAATTACACATCGAATGTAAATTCCATCGAATGTAAAAGTCGAAATTCCAATAATAACTGCAACGTATACTCTAAAATTCAACGTTCAACGTTTATCGAAACGTTAAGAGGAAATATACGTTGTTTTTGACAATTAATTTGCAAACGAGATGTACGTCTAAAGAGACAAAACGCGCGGTTTCGTAAGAGAAACAACGGTAGAGGCAAAGACTTTTTCAAATTGAAATTAAACACGAAAAAGGTTGTTAGGGGCTTGCACGCTTAATCCCCGGAACCAAAGAATTATCTCGCAATTATTTTCTGAGCAAACACGCGCAGATTCCGTGCAATGAATAAATTCATCAAGAAAAACATAGCAGCGTTTCCCTCCGTAATATTTGCATATTAAAGTTAGTACGTTCAAAGAAGAACCACTAGTTTCTTTGCTCCTCCTATTATTTCTAGTTAAACAACGTCTGCGTAAACGTGAAATAATGGAGTCGTATTTTTCTGAAAAAATTCGGAATTTAATAAATCTCCTTTAATTATCTATTTAACGCAAGCAGAAATTATCGCGGCTGAACGTTAAATATCGTGCGGACATTCGTCAGAAATTACATTCGCTTTTCAACTTTGAAATTCATCCCACGCTACCTCGAGACAACTTCGTAAGCGTTTTCGAAAACCTCGACCCGCTAAAAAATTCCGCTAATCGCTAATCTGTCCTGCTAATAGTTCCACAAACTCCATCGAACCTACACTCGCAGACCATTCCAGAAATATCTCCGACAAATTCGTTGACCGACTAGCCAGAAAAGGCAGGTGTATCTAAAAGAAAAAATGTCGATCAAAATCGCCAATCGTAACGAAAGCAACCTTTGAAAAGCGTTTGGTCAAAACGAAAAAGATTCACGCGCGTGACAACGATCGCAAGTCGTCGCGTTTACATAGAAAAAAGAAAAAAGAAAAAAGGAAAAAAGAAGAAAAGAGATAGAACGTGGTTTCATTGAAACGAGGTGACCCACGAACGTTTCACAGAGCGCGCGTCATATGCGTTCGAATAGTTGGCCAATAATTTTCCAATCTCGTCGGTTCGAGCGTTACAGATGGCGGCCGTAACTTCGAGCCGGAATCATCGAGATGATTCGATTACGGTCCGACGGATGCGATCGAAAAGCATTCACCGCGACCATTTTATTCCGACAAAAATCGACGCACCGTGGAAATCTCGAATCAATAGTGTGTTACCGCTTGCTGGTACGTTTATTCTTCTGTGTTAATGGAGTGTGGGGAACGATGATGGCGATTAATCGACGTTCGGACGTATCGAGTCCACTGGACATCGTGTAAACCGTTCCAGCGTGGAACGTTTGTCTTTTGGACAAAGTAAAAACCGAAGAGGATCATTTGGAAGAATCGATCCGGCAACGAAGCAACGATTTTCGCAGCGATAGCTAGTCAGGCAACGATCGTTGAAGCGATAACAATTAACGAAGTAACAATTTCTAGGTGTAACGATTAGTAGGGCAACAATTTTTTAAAGGATAATTAATGGAACAACGATTTTGTACGGTGATCGTAATTCGATTGCGCCAGGCACGATAAATATGCGTGGCGTAATGACGTTGGCGGCGTTGATAAATGCAACGGCAATGGGGCTGAATGCGGCGTCTATCTCGCTGTTCTCGATATTGCGTTTGAATGGACGTGGCATCGATCGCGCGTGACCGTCTCAAAGGGGCCGATCCTCCGCAACCATTAGATTCGCGCGCGATCCGATTCTCCCCCGTGACGCGATACCAGTGTCTTCCAGCGCGATAACGGAACCATTGTCGCGTCGCGAATTGGAACACCGCGTTGCGTCTGCAAATTGCTCGCTGTCGATCGATAAATTATCACGACACGTTCTGGCAGGTAGTCGTCGTTGTTGCTTTTACAACGGATTCCATAGCCAACGTCTTTCTTTCATAGGCTGACACAGCACTCGCAAACTTTCTTTCACGATTTCCACGACATTGCGATCCGACTGCTTTTACGTTTATCTAGCTTTTATAGTTTCTAATGAAATGGAGAAGCAATTTGGACAGAACGTTTTTTCGCGCGTCGATCGTCGACTGATATAACGACAGCAAGGGTAGGAAGAGCAACATCGACAATGGTAAACAACGATGTTACAATACGCTTCGAGTCGCGTTAGCCAAGCCACGAACTAGAACTCTGTCCCAAAATCCTATCGTCTTATTATCCAACTACGAGCAACTCGTTCCCAATGGAGTCGCAGCAAACCACATATTTTGCTGCATTGTCGCTGTCCATTTGCCGTATCGTCACCTTGGTGCGCTTAAACCTATCGACGCTTTTTCGCACCCCTTTATCCCGCTGCCGCTACCTCGACCGTCCAACTACCCGGTTCCTCCGTGGAAACGTTCGAACGGAATAAAAGAAACGCTCTCGACCCATCGTAAAAAATATCCCACGGTCGATCCACTATGGTACGTATAGCAAAGCGGAGCGAGCCGAACAAAAATGGCAAAAAACGGCGCTCCAAAGGGAAATAATAGAGAGAGAAGGAGATGGATGGAACGCGATTGACACGAGTCGCTACAGGTTGGCACACGCGGCATCGTATTCATCGATATAAACGCCGAACGATGGGGAGGGAACGTGGGCTGTTTCGAGGCTGCGTCAAAAAGTTCAATCGACGGATGCGCAGCGATGCATTGGTAATGCACCCATCCGGAGCTTCGAGGCCAATTTGCCAGATAGAGGCAGACGGTGGAACGAAAGAGACGCGAGGATTCCCTGGCACGGAGGCACCATGTCCCTCTAGTAGCAATTACCAAGCATTCATCCCGTGGAAACGTTCCCCTTTTCTCTCTCTCTCCCTCTGACACTGTCAGCGATTGGCCTTTCTGTTTGCCACGGAGTAGTCAAAAATCAAGCGTCCAGTTGCCTGACACGGAATTCCGACGTAGAAGCAAGAAATTCAGCCTATCGGTGTTGGTATTATCGCGCGTCGACCGATTTGCCGCGCAGTTCCGACGTAGAAGCAAGACATTCGACTCGTTGGTGCATCACACTGCGTAAATATTTGAACATCCGCGGCTACTTGATCGAAAGGTTGACAGTTTTGTTATATCTATTTTCCATGTTATTAATCGTTCGCTATTTTCGTCTGGTACAGAGGGACCATTGCCAACTAAATCTGGGCGATCGCGAAACTTGCTAGGGACACTTGTAACGGTTCCCCATAAAATGGCCAAAGCCTATTTTTCGCAACAGCGCACGCTAATTTAGCAGGGTAATTTTACGCACGAATAGAGTTTTCTTATTCTCTCTCGCGAACGACATCTCTTTCAGATTCTATACAATATCGCGGTAAATTTTCTATATTTTCCAAGCTGTGTAGTACGCTCGATAATGGAAACCTAACGTTTCGATCGCGAAATTTCAGTTGAATTAATTTCTCAGCTTTTAAGGATAACGAAGACCTACGTACAATACACGTCGAGAATCTAAATTACCAGGTACGGTTTGCACATTTTAGAACTTATTCCGGCTTTTCGGTAACGATCGACGTCAGTGCGAATCAACGTTGGACCGCATTAGCGGAGAAACCTTAACAGATTGGCGAAACCTACAGTTGGTATACTCGAGTTACCGTGATACACGGTATCGTTTTCGTATTGTATACCTGTAACTCGCGGTATCGCGGAACTTGATATTCGAAACCTGCCCCAGAACCATCGTTTTATGAACTTATATCCGTATTGATCCTAATAATCGCCTCGTTTCACCTAATCTCCTGTCAGACTTTACGCCTTTTTCTCTTTTTACGTATTTCAACGATAACATATGAAAAATTGCCTGTTGCTAAGTATATATACTTACACAAACACTGGCGAACACAAGTGAAATTTGAATAAAAGTAATAAATGTAAATATCGAAAACGCGTAAAAGAAACCCCTATGAAATACACTTAACTTAAAATACGCGAGATGCTAGATTTATCATTTCTTATCTACGAAAGAAATCGTGTCGGTAAAATTGCGTGCTTTTCCCCTATTTAAACTCGCAATCGAGTAAAATGATAATTTCGACGTTGACTTATCGAACTTTGAAATTGAACTCCGCTTCCAAACCGATGAAACGCTACATCTGGACTAATCGCGTTACTCCGAATAGGCCAAGAACTGAGTAGCGCCAAAAATTCTCAAAATCTCAAAACGTCGTTTATCTCCTCCCGTAATTTCAAGGCCGGCGAAACGGACGTTCCGCGCGAGGATCGTCCGATATCCGTCAAAACAGGTCTCCTCAAGAACGATCCGTTTAATTCTACCAGAATGCACCGGTGGGTGTCGGTCTCCCTTAAGCCGGTGTTACAAACGTGTCGCGAACGATGCCACCTAATAATTGTCCTACTATCGCGTGGCGGCAAGGATCGGAATCACTGGGTGTCAGGACGAGATCTATTGGCGTAGCGGAGTCGCGTACGCGCGATCAAGACGTCTTATTAAGTAGGCGCATGCAGCCCACCGATAAATCTTTGGCTGGCACTGCTCCACTGGCAGACGACGTTCCGCTCGTCTTATTGCATATCTCGCGGACCGATGAAGTGGCGAAACCTAATTTCGTCCCTGGACGATCGCCTCCTCAACGAATATAGACATCTTCGGATAGAATTATCGAACGATGCAGATATTTATGTACTACGCGAAGCTGGAAAGATGATTAGGTTGATGGCATAGGGGCAAAGGAAATATATTACTCTCTATATCTCATCGACGACTCTATATAGATTTGTTTGTACGATATCCTCCCGTATAGGGCAAGTCACGTTTCACCATCTATATTCGCTGTCTATATTAACAATTTCGTTTCCGTGGTATTTTCCCATCTAATGTAACAATCGAAATATTTATATCTGTTTCGAACATCTCCTTACGCTTTTATCGATACCGGCACGTAATCGTGCGAAAAGTGCCGGTAGTCAAAATTCTACCAAAATTCTAACGCTACATTAGCATCCAAATTTGTTTCTGCTTTAACATTTAACTGGTCCGCGTGTTCATTTTTCAATCGTTTCAACGGTTGATCGATCTCGTCTCGAGTCGCGTAAGTCGTCGAGTTGTCCCTTGTTTGGGTAGAGTTTTTAGTTTTTCGTGCCTCGAGCTCTATCTTCGCAATGGTAAAAATAAGTGGTATACGTAGAAAAAAAAATTATCCACCAACGATAGGTCGGTGCGAGAGTTATCGAATTCGCAGCTCTGACGTGACCGTGGGTTGATAAAGCACACCTGTTCGGGTCGAAACGTCGGAGCAGTTACCGCGTGCGTCGAAATACCGACCGGAAAGTTAACCCCGCATGAAACGCGACGGCTCCTGAATATTTCAACTTCCCGTCAATCGCACGAACCACGGCAAAACTGTACCATATTGCCACGTACGCGATCGCGCCTACGTATAAGAGGAAATAAAAAAAAAAATGTATCTCGAACGATTTTTATAACGATAAATTTTTCATTGGAAGATTTCAAAAGAGAGGAGTTCGAATCGGCAAACTTTTCGCTGGAAAATTCATAGAAGAAGAAATTCCGATCGAAAAATCGTTCGTTCGTATAAAGATACGTGTGTTTAAAAAAAAAACCACAGTTGATAAGAAGATACAGTTAAGAGTATTAACCAATACAGGTCTGCATAGAGAATGCCCGAATGGAATTATAAGTACAGCCTCGTAAGTGTAATTGGTAAATCGTCAGTGTTTAGCGGTAAAACGCACCAGAGATAGGATTAGCAAAGCTTCTGTTAAAACCCTCTCAATTGCTCTTCAGCTGGCAACAAAGTGGAAAAATAGTTAATCGTGTTAATAGTTCTCGATATTTCCTACAAACCCATAGTTCACCAATTGCTTTCAATATATTACGAAAATATAAAGCACACTTACGTAACATCCAACGTCACTTTATGAACTTTATATTTCATAAACATAATAGAATATAGTTTGTCGAAGATAAATATCCTACTTTATCATAGATTTAACAATTGCTTGAATTCGCAAGTACACCGTATAACAATTATATATAACGCTATACTAAGTGGCTACTTACTATGTACGAAACTACTAATACTCACTAAAATACGATATGCACAAAAACATTACACATTTTATTAATCCAATTCCAGATAGAGTATATGAAAATCGATAAGACTCTTGTACAGGATATTCAAAGAGAAATATTATTTCAGCCAGTTATAGCAATGATTTTATGGAATAATAACAATAATAATAAAAAAGAAAAGAAGAAGTCAAACGAAGCTTGACAAAATAAAAGATACCATTAAAAGGTTTCGATGGCAAGAAAGAATTCGAAAAATGAACGCGTATCAGGAAATAACTAAAATTAACTTGGTATCGTCAATCGTCAAACAGAATAATAACACCACTTTCGTGTTTCACTCGATTCTTTCCAAATTCCATTGTTCTTTAGGAACACCATTATTTCATAGAATCATTACCTCTTCAAATATATTCATTCCCAAACTAGCCTGCACAAGAGAACACACGTCCGAAACGTTAAGATTTCCCGAAAGCGTCGCATATGTTACCCAGAATTAATCGACTCGTTGGGTATGCGCGAGAGCGAGAAGAAAGGAGAAGCCAGCGGGCGCGATGACAAAATAATGATCATCGAAAAGCGTCTCGAGAGCATATTACACATGTGTGCGTGCATTATTTGAGAGAGAGAGAGAGAGAGAGAGGGGGAGAGAAAGAGGGAGAGAGGGAGGAAGAGAGAGAGAGAAACACAGTCGGCCACGCGACGCGACACACCAGTTTGACGAACAGCATCACGTGGCCACTGACACGCAGAAGCAGAAAAACCGCGAGTAACGTCTGGTTGCGCACGTGTACGTCTATACAGAGTGATTGAAAAAGGACGAACGATATCTTTACGGAGAGTATCTTGGAGATCTTGACACTATCGGTAAGAAGGCGATTCTACGTGAAAAATCGAATTTGAAAATTTATTTCACACATATATACGTAAATACGGTTAATTACTGGTTAGGTGGGAGTAAATAATCAGCAGAAGGTTATTATACGTACGAAATTAAGACGCTGTTCTCGAGAAAATAAAGTTTGAACATTTTTAGCTTGATACTTTGTCAAATTTAATTTTCGCGAGAACGAGACGCCATACGAAAGGATATTCGACTTCTTTTCACGTGGAATCACTCCTTGCCAATGTTGCTATGGTTGTTAGGACACCCTGTATGGTGTGACATTAGACGTCGAAACAACGAAGAAGTTCAACTTGAAAAATAAGCCTCAAACGGCATTAACGTACGTGAAATTCATAGTCTTCGTGTCTTTGCGATCACACGGTATAAATTTCACCTTTTTCAACACCCTGTACATGTGAAAGGGAGACAAACGAAAGCGTAGAGAAAAGGGTACAACGTCGGCAAGAGGCGGAGGAAAAAGGAAAAAGCAAAGTTTGAAAGAGCGCCTGCTCCAACAGAACGCGTGTATCCTTATCTCTCTCTAGCCCACGTGACGCGTACTCTTTCTCTCTCACTCCAGCTTACGCGATTCCGAAACATCGTTCGCTTCTCTCTCTTCACGACGCACAGATCGATTCTTTCTTTCTCTCTCGCTCTCTCTTTCCTCATCCACTCAGCTACACCCTTTCCTTTCCCTTTCTTCCACGACCGTGCACGACACCTCGCACACATTTACGAGGCACAGAGCAGTGCCACGCTAACTGGCCGGAATTTTGCTTCGTTAACTGGCCGTCAAGTTCTTCGAACTCTCTTGTACACAACTAAATATTACTAGCAAAGTTCGACGAGTCACTAGTTATACATTTAAAAATTCTTGTCCTCTTTTTATATACGATTTACAGCAGTCTTATATTTCGCTAGTGATTAATGCTCTCGCGTAAAAGCACCAGTTTGATGATAAAATAAGTATAGAATGGTTCGTCAAATTACACAAGAGCAATAAGTTGAATGATAAAAAGAAACTACTACAACTGAGTTTCGTAAATTACATAAGAGCGATCGGTTGATTGTACCAATTGAAGTAAATTCGTAGCGTGTATAACCTACAATTTGTAACTTATCAATACACGCATATGATAGTGCCAACATCGGTAGTAGACAATTTTCCAATATACGAGTCGGTTGATTATCCTACTTTTGATGTAAACGCGTAAAAAACGAGTTTATAACCCAATCTACAATTTCGAACTTTTCAACACACACACTGTAGTAACAAGTTTGACAAAGAAATTATATTTGACGTAAAATACTAAATACTAAAAACAAGGATAGCATTAATTCGTTAAATATACAAAGAGATCTAATATTATAAATACAAATAAACCATATATTATGTAACACATAGTAAACTAAATAAACTACGTGTCACAACCAAATAAGGGATATTCCTACTTGACTCGCGCTCGTTACCAAAGATACTTAAAATTTCCTAAAAACGATAGCTGTCTCGATAAGTGGCCAGATAGCCCCCCCCCCCTCTTTGCCAGTTAACGTGACGGTATGTATGCACGCACACAGTGGCGTACAATTCGTCGATAATTCCCATGTGCACAAACTCACCCGTTCATCCTGATGGTAGACGGCCACGTTGACGGTTCTCCCCGGGGCTGATGTTAGGTTAAGTGAACTCCCGCGTTCGACGTTTACGCGCACACGGTTCGCCAAAGTGTATATCCGGCAGGCGATCTCAGCGACGACACGAGGACGCAGCGAAAACAACAGGTTGCATGTGACGGCGGTACAAATATGGCGGCGAAAAATATCGCCGTCCGACCCGGCGCGATGTAAACTCGCGGCTGAGAACGCGTGCACAAGCTCAGGCACACTATCAACGATCGAGTATCTCTCTCTCTCGCGCGGCTCGCGTATACGTTGCGTGTCCCTGTCGCTTGTAACCTTTGTTTCCTAACGTCTACCCGCAATGTCTCTGTTTGTTCCTTTCTCCCCTCTCCTTTTGCTGTCTGGTCGACCCGAGGGGATTCGCCTGTCCCTCGAGACTCACTGTTTTTCCGTCCTCCGACGAAAAATGTAGCGGAACGTAAACGCCGCACCCGAACGCTACTGCACTCGTCGCCGTCACCGCCTCGATCGACGTGAACGTTCGAAACGATGCGAATCACGAGCTCTCATGCGGACACACACGCGGACCCGTCCACCACGTACACAGAGAAACGCGAGTCTCGGCGAAGAATCGCCGGTTCAGGCGAGAGAAAAAGGAGTCTGAGGAGAACACAGATCGTACACACGACTCACGCACGCCGAATCGTCGTCACGAGCGACAGGAGACACGCGCTGCCACTTTTGGGCCGTGGCATTTCGCGAGACAGATGCACTCTGTGCTGCATCCAGTTGCGCACGATGCTGACACCTGGTGGCGATTTCAAGCGACAGAGTTAAGAATGACACGGGTATATTAGTTGTACCGGCGAATGATTACCGACTGATTTTATGTACGAACGTGCCTTGTCTGTTCTTACATGACGTCACATGTTCTGTAATACCGACTATTCGAAAGTTTTATAACGCCCTCTACAACGTATAATGTCGCGTCGAGTATAATTAGTCCGTTTGAACAGGTTCCGTTCATTTAAACAAAACTTTAGTTAGTGCTCAATTAAATAAAGTTCTGGTGATCGAATTCGTCCATTTGAACGTAAAGTACCGTTATGTAAAACCGTAAACGAGAAATCGTAAGTACTAAAGAGAATTAGTAACCTCTTACTTATTACTTGAATTACTTGTCCCGCCAATTAACCCCACTACTCCTTCTTTTCTTCTTAACCTCGCTACAATTAAATACGATAGACGTAATGTCCCCCTTTTGTTGAATGAAACAACATCGGTAATTAAATTACTAATTGAAATAAAACGATAATCATAAATGTAAATGTTAAACATAACTTTAACCTTATCTATCCTGGGCTACCCTACCTTAACTAACTGTCTTAAACATTTTATACTATTCGTTTATAACAATTAAATTATTAGTTTATTTTCATAACATTTCTAAACGTTGTCTATTATATTTAATAATTTATTAATTGTGTACAAATACGCTAGACACCAACTGCTGGACAATAGACGGGGTTCGATTTCTCGTCTACGTTTCGTGTAATAGATGCAACCAGATCGAAGGCAATGGGATCTTATCGTCTATTCGGTTGTTCTACGATTGGTGAGTCGCATGGTTTGGAATTTTTGGTGATGGGCTATTTAAGTATGTACATTTGAGTTGAAATGCGAAATGAACTATCACGATTTTTACCACAGTCGCGCGCGGTACGACGACTATTCATAATTATCTTTCGTTGATTTTATCGAAAGATATTTGAAAGATACGTGCAATTAACGAACTGTAATGGGTTCCTACTTCATTATCAAATAGTTGCACAATACATCTTCTGTTTCCAATATATAATAGCGTACGTTGCTCTTTTCATTATAATTTGTCTGTTAGGTTATCGATAAATTGCACTGCGAGTTTCCGAGTCATACATCCTATATACTTGATAGCATATAATTAATAGAATTGATTTGAGAATACGAAGATTAATTCTGACATATTATTATGAATAATGAAAATCAGAAGTATGTAATGAAATTCGGAAAAATCTGTAATTGTTCTAACGACTCGATGACGAGATAAGATGTCGAAGCTTGAGCGACTGAAATGTCCCTGCTTTACTATATACCACACACAATCGATACCCTTCCCGCAAGAAATATCTAGGCAAATGCGTTCAACCTTCTACCATCTTCTAACATCCCTATAAGGTTGTTTATTCGTTCTCTGTTCTCGATGTTCGATTCTCGGATTTGTCTTCGACCAAGAGCCATTTCTCCGTCGTTCTTTATCCGTTTTAACACACAAATAGAGGTTAATGAAACATCGTAGTACAAGTGTATTAATATAACTAACGCATACTTGTTTCCTGTTACTGGCATCATGAACTATCACGCGAACTCTTGCCTTCATACTTTCCTGATCATGTGTGGCCGAATGTTTCGAAGTTCGCGTGGTTACTAGTATTACCACCATAGAGTTCGTATACTAACTGGAAGACAGTTCGCAAAACATTGGTTTCTATAACGCTTGTGCAGGTATACTCTCTTACGTTTATATGTATAGCTTTACATGTATTAGGAACACATGACGTCTATTTTGTTTCTAACTCTTTGAACTTTGTTTATATTTGTATAAAAGAGGTGAATTATTTCAAGAAAAATAATAAATAATAAAATATCAAGTAATAGAACCCAGAATGACAAGTTCGAAGTTCCACGTTTTCTTATAGAACTACTAATAACTCCCAATAATACTCTATTACTGAACAACGCTTTTAAAATTTTTAAAGAATCTAAGAAACTAAAGGATTAACTATCAACAAATAAAATATCCATATCAATGTGAAATTGTTATATATAAACGCACACTTCCCTGAAAGCTCAGTTGCGTTCCAAAGAATTTTTGCGCACACATGATCTCCTGATGTCTTGCAAACTGTGTTTCGAATCAAATGGCTGCCAATGCCACAGTCAATCATGAACCTGCAACGAGGCGACTTTATAAAACTGCTGATTTCCCTATATCAAGAGTTTCGATAAGTTTTATATGGTGAAGGAATATGTTAAATAATAAACATAGAAAAGACACATTGCATTGATATCTAAAGCCAAATTAAATTAAAGTCTGTTTAATGCATATTTATCTTAACCGCTAACCTTTGCACGACTGTCGCATGGACATTCAATGGCGGGCACTTTAAAAATGCTTCGAAGGCCCACGAACATTTTGTTTCCATCTCTGTAGCTTCCAGGACTATAAAAGCGACACAGAGGCACTATCGAGGAATATCCGTTGCCATTGCTCCTCTCTCGTTTGCGTTCCTGATTCTTTAGCCGTTTCTGTTTCTTTCAAAGTCACTGAAGCGGCAAATCCTTCTACCCTCCGGGAGCTTAAGGGCGGATACTCAGGTGGATTCAGATCCGCGCGTTTGATACATTCCTGATCCTCCTGGAATCATCTTCAGAAACAAACTCAACTTCGACAAACTCTCCGCTTCAGAGAAACCAAGTCGAACGCATCGACCGCGTCTGAACGCTCGAACTACAATGCTATTAATGACTCGAATTTCTTCTGATTTATGTATCGTATATATTAGAATTTTCTTACCACACGGTATTTTAGTCTCCAAAAATTGTTAATGCTTCGTTGTCATACTGCTCAAATTAACAGTTACTTATATATTTGAAAATATACTCGACGAATTTAACGAATTCTTTGAAAAGATATTTAACTTGGCACAATCGATATCCATCCATGCATACCTTGAATAAATATTTATATTTCACTGAATATATTATTCTATTGTATAATAATTTACTGACCAATAATGTTAGTGAATAGAGAAACAACAAATTGTAGGTTATAGATTTATGCTGCAGAATTTTACAATTGTACCTCAGATATATATATAGAATCCTTAAAACTTTATCATGCTTTTGCCCAATCTGTCATTGTTATACGATAGAATTTATTTATTGACTCTTAGATGTATGAGTTAAGATCTAATATAGTAATATTAGTTCAGTTGCGCGAGACAGTCTACATTAGTAGAACAATAACTACAAAGTTTTCATAAGATCTAGATTGTCAACCGAATCACGTACAAACTAAAAGTAAGGGGACATTGTCACTAATTTCCAAGGAAGGAAATGCTCGAAGGACATATAAGGTTTCACAGGGGATGAGTCGACTTTACACGTTGCTATGCTATCCTGGTCGAAGGTGTTTCGTATTACACGTGCCTGTAAGCTTGAAACACCCTGGACAACATCGAAAGCGGTTCCATCAAGCCTGTTTCGAGGAAACGCTCGTGGATAGAGCGTCCCGTTAATAATTTGATGCCTATGCCCATGTAAAATTAGCATATTAATAAGAAAGACGGCGACAGCGGTCAGGATAGCAGGATGAAATGGCAGGAGGATCATCGTCGTGGCTCCTCCTTCCAGTTACGAGGATCCTTCGTGGCTCTTCTCCTTATCTGTGTTCCTAGTGATCGAGTCTCCGCATTTAGAACTCAATGAAGCGGATCTAATTGCGGTTATTACGACGATACCTGGACGTTTCGTCCATACAGTCTTCAAAGATTTATACAATCGGTTTTTTATACTTGAACACGCTAATTTAAAGGCCATTCCTTATGGATTATACTTGACAACTTGAATTAAGAATAAAATTGTTATTTAATAATAGTTATTTTACTAGTATCGGTATTAGAACTTTTGGTGCTTTGAAGAATCGTACAGATTTTGTTGAAGAAAAGTTATTTAATCGAACTAATGGATTGTCTTACAGCTAAGTAGATGATCCTTTTGATTCTACAATTCTTCTTGATCACATACAACGTATTCGATAAATGCGATACATACGAACTTTTTCTAGTGGACAGATGACATTTGCTATTATTATTAACTTTTATTATAAGAACGACGAACGTGAGAACGGGTAGGCGCGTTTTAAAGAAACTCAAATGCCAACCTGTTTCCGGGGCGAAACTCCGAGGCCACCATGATCTCCTGTTAACAGAGATATCACTTTTCATTTTTTTCATATCTCATCGTGGACTTTTTCGGTGGTTTGGGGTCAAGGAGCCAATCCACCCACCACCTTCTCTCTTTCCTCCATTCCACGAGAGAAACGCAAGTGCCTTACCTTAAACTCCTCTTTGAATATCTACAAATTATTTACACGACGCTTGACCTAGAAAAAAGATTCCTATTACGTACAACGATGAATGTTTAAAATTAGCATTGTTAATTCTTATTTATTTTCGCAATAAGACAAGACGAATTTCGGAAAGGATTTTGTACGCGATGAAAATCGTTAGGTGTACAACGTCCTTGTTCTCATGGACATTCGGAAAAAGTGAAGAAACAGACAGGGCTAGACGTTAGGGTCAAACACCTGATTATCTCTCGTTGTATTCACGTGTCCCGTTCGATGGAAACGAGTTGCTCTGTGAATTCCTGTGACCCTGCTACCAACCGTATCGTGATTTGCTCTTGATGCTGCCTTTTCTCCCTTTCTTTTCACCGTTCACGTGGCCACAACGTGAAAACACCCAATCACGATACTCGAGACAATAGCTGCGAAACATGGACTCCTGGTTCTGGATGTATCGAGAACGATTCGACTTTCTCCTGAATTCTGGTATCTCCAAACCCTTCAACGGAACAGTTCGATGAAACTGTAACGGCTCTTTTAAGCGATTTAACCTATTACGATGTAGCCTTTACAAGACCGTTCGACTATTTCTTATATCCCCGGGAGATATATTAGTTACCTGGTCGATGAGACAATATTTGGTTATATGAAAATTGCGTTCGACGCGATTATAGAAATTTGTAAATTACATCCGTACATTGGCTTTCATATAGATGTTGTAAGTAGTTATTACAACGAGAAAATCGATTGAAATAGATGCGTCGAGAGTGGAGATGTAGCTAGGAAGGAAGACGCACGAGTGACATGACGTGAACAGAAGCGTATTTGGTGCCATATTACATGCGCAGTGTAAACAACTCCGTTACATCGACATAGCAGGGAAATAAGGCGGACGAAGAGGTACCCTGGCGGGAAACCGGCGAACCAGAGGCACATATCGGCGCGAAGCAGACCAAGAGCCTTTAAATATTCTCTGAAGAGTCATACAATCTACCATCATCCGCCTTTCAGTCGGTTTTACGTCTCAATTTTAAGTACCTTACATTTTAACGTTCATCAGAGTTACGACTCGCTGAAAATTCTTCTATACTTGCTTCAACGAATTTGATATTCTTTTATTTTTGCTTCGACAAAATTTACTGTATTGCGACTACGTTGATAAAGGAAGAATAATAATTGGCAGACGCGATTCTAGGTGAGGTAGAAATTGATAAAAAGTTATTTGTGCTATATTAGAGAGACTTTACGAAAGACCAGGAGTATCGTTGTGTGGTAGATTCACCGTTTGCGATATGTAACCATAGATAGGCGAATTCATATCTTTCATATATCGTAAGATAGGAAAACAGGATGCTCAAGAGCTTCAGATTATGGCGTACTCGTCATATTTTCATGGAGTTTGGTATCTCACCATGGCAACACCCTAGCGGCCATCGCGAGCCGGCAATTACGAGTACGTGCTATTGAAATACCATTACGTAGAAGATATCATTGGGCGTATCTGAAGGGAAATTGTATTTGTAGATACTTATCTCTATATACGAGTACAATAATGACTTCGCATTGGAAATTATATCCTTAATTCGTGATTACTTTGCACGTTCGAAGAATTTCTTTATCGTAATTACGCGATACTTGATAAGAAGAATTTTGTTAATAGGAACATTTAATAAGAATCACAGAAAAACGAACAATTTCGTATATTAAAAAGAAATAAATCGTTTTTCTACGCTTGTTACGTTAACGTATCTTTTAGCTGAAAAAAAATTATGGATTTTACGCAGCATGATGTTTCTGAATAACAGCAGGATATCGCCTGAGGTAGCAGAGTCCTTCAAAACGTACATGATTCGAGAATCTTATATTCGCCTTGCAACATCTGATGAGATCCTGTTCAAAATGCGTAGATGTGCCTCGTTGAAGAAAAAGCGTAAGGGAATGAATATATATGGGACGAAATAACGTTTCAGTATTTCGACTAAAACAACAGCGAAGCGAGGAAAAAGATGGGAGATATTTCAACTTTGATACACTTAACACTTGGAAGTTGGTAACCTCTCTAGATTCTCGAAAAACAAAGTGCACGTTTATTTTCAAAATGTTATACATTCGTGTAATAACAATTGCACAAAATCATATCAATCGTTTAATTACACGAAACATGTAAAATGTTAAGATACAAATAATCGTATAAAATATTAGGAAACCGGATGACCGGAGATTATGTAAGTCTATCTTTTCCAATTAACGAATCGAACCACACTCAGCTCCACCTTCCTTCCTCGTAAATCACTTTACTCATTGCGAATGAAGCGCACTCGGGCCATCCACGGCTAATTTCTCCGCGTGTCCCATCACTTCAAAAACCTACCAACAAAAACACTAAAAATCACGCACGCAGTATTTCAAGGAGAATTCTCGGCGAGGACGATTCTTACGATCTCTCGCAACCCCTGCAGCCCTTAGATGTCCGGAATATCTGCAAAATCACATTTTTCCAGCTTGGAAATATTTTCGATTTTGATAACGTTAATATCTAAATACGAATCGATCAGTGTTCGATATTCTGTACGATGATTCTTATATTTAAATCGTAAGATACTTTGAAACACATGCGACATTAAAAAGGAATACCCATCTCAAGATGAAAAATCTCGCTTCTTCGATTTATCTCCGATCGAACGAACCATTTCACTTGTACTTATGACCGTAAAAACCCGTTTTCCCCCGCTACAAGCCACAAGCCACGAGCCACAAGCCACGAGCTACACAGCCGATATAACATATCTTAAGAGTATTTGGTGGGGATAGTTTCTTCGGCCCTAGGCGGCCCTTCGATGGGACCAGGAGGTGTACCAACACGGGCGGAGAGTTGCCAAGGCCAAACGAGCTCCATCCAAGTGCTGCGATCCTGCTGAAAATGCGTGGGCGCGGTCTCCCCGAGGGCTGGCCTCGGCCAACGAAGGTCGCACCCTTTTTCGACTGGCGTGCGCTTGGCCCTTTCGTCCAACCTCGTGCGACCATCTGTCCCCTACCCAGCCGCGCGCGCGACCGTTGTCCTCCGACCTCTCCACCTTTCTTCGCGAGCGATCCTGAAGGAACGGCTCGTCCCGCCGTACAGTATCAAGGCGCAGGCGCGTGCAACCATACCACGTGGCTGTTGGCATCCCTTTCACGGGTCTCCATAAATTTTACCCTCTGATCGTTATATGGTAGAGACAGTGGAAAAATTTATCAAGATAGGTAACACACGAAACGAGCTATATTATCGTATATCGGTTTTCTAAATATTTCTATCTCCACGGATATACGTATACGCATTCGTTGTACTTGTGCATTTTCCAGTTACCCCGTAAGCGCATAGAAATCCGCAAAACGAATTATTATTCGATTTTATATTTCTTATTTGTATTTTATATTTCTTATTTCTTATCTGTATGTCGGCCGTATTAGCGTTTTAACGAACCAAATATACGAAACGTAGTATATGATGTACGATATGGCGAAAAGTAACATAATACGCAAACACGACTAGAAAATGCAGAAAACGAATGATATCGATGAACAATAATGGAAGAATAGATACGAGTCTGGCGGGTAGAATACCAAATTGCTTTCATTCGCCATCGAGATCATTCAACTCCACCCTCCAAGTTGCTCTCCACAACGCATATTCACCGATTATATCAACGCACACACGTTACAACCCCTCACGCATGCTCCTACCCTGCCTGCCCCATCGACGAACAGTGGGATTGTTGAAAAGGAGAACACTGTTGCGCAATGCGGCATGCGCGATTCATTAGGACGCTCTCCACCTCTTTGGGGTTTCGAAGCCTATGTTTACGCATGCCAGTGTCGATTTGCCGGCCTACCAGACCCGCCTGAAGGGTCGATTTCAACTTTCTAGTGGCAACTTTCCTGCACTGTGGTACATGTGTCCAGTGGTCCGACAAATCTGGGAAAATTAATTCATATACACATAGATATAGATATTTGATATTTTTTAAAACACATTTCGTATCCTATTCGAAGCTCGAATCCTATTAATTAATCCTATTAATCGAGATGAATTGAGAGTGCTTGCGTCTTACGAGTCTAAGAAATTGAGAGAGAAATTTCCGAGAAATATCCGTAAAATAACCCAATGTACCCAATCCACGCTATACCCGAGAGTAGAAACACATAACTCCATCGGTGGTTGCAGCCACTGAATCACCTCGGAACAACGTCCGTCGCCGAGACTCTCGTTCACGAGCCGCTGCAACTGCAACTAAAATCCCCCCTGTTCCCATTGGCGGCTGTGTCCAGCGCCAAGGCCAAGTTCATCGAGTTCGAGCTCCCCGTCTCCTCGTCCCTGGGTCGGTTCCTTCGCGTTTCTGTGTTCCTGTTCAAAGAGCGGGGGCGGCTCCCGCGGAGGGCAGGCCGTCAAACTCGCGGGGCGGAACCATGACACGAAGAGGCGGTGCGGAATCGCGACCTCGTGGCGACGAGCACCGGGTACAAATCGTACCGATCGTCCGCGGCGTAAGATCGGTTTCCAACGGCGGCTACGTTGTTCGCCGCGGGGTCTTCGGTCGTCCGAACGAACAGGTCGACGCCACGCGGAGCACGTTGCTCCTGGATGGAAGGCAGCTCCAAGACGGAAACGCCCAGGCGTTAGGTGTATCTGCGTGGCGTCGTTGATGTACGCCCAGAAGACGTTGTGTAGGTGCACCTTCTTAACCCTAAACTTGGTGCTGCGGTCGGATGTGGTTGATCGGGTGTGACCGTTTATGGATAAATAGGGGAACGGTTGAACGTGTTTCTGGATATGGATATGGTACAATTTGCAGATTCGTAGCTCTAAATTCCGAAATAGCGGCGACATATCGCACCGTGATTACAAAATATATTAGCACGTTATCCTGTTTATCGTAATATTTACACACCGTTTAATCGGGATAGGTATATCAAATTCCATATCGTTCGATAGTACGTACTTTTATGTGGCTTGATCGATCGGCTGTGATCGTGATCCGTGGACGAATAGGGGAATGGGTGTGTGTGCTTTTGGGCATGGGGGTATGATTTAAATATTGGGAAAGGATTATACAGTAGCTACGACAAAATATTTCCACGCCGTTGTATTTATTGTAACGTTTAGATATCAATTAATTAGGTTCACGAATGTTCACATAGAATGCACAAATTAGCAAGACGGAGTACAAAATGGACCCATAGAACGTTACATACGTAGGAAAGCGCTAGAATTGGATATATTTCAAACATTCGGTATTATTGACCGTAGACAAGAAACTCTCGAAACGCTTGCGTCGTACAATGATAACGCTGATTTATATAACCTGGACTTAATTACACTGCGTTAGTTAGTCCTAATTGGTAGGTACTAATTCGTGGAAGTAGTACAATGTTATAAACGAGGGAACGGATTCCGTGATTGAGAGAGCTCGTTTAAGCAGGTTATATAAATGGAGGAAATGAGAGGTTCGCTGGGCGAGGATTCAGGAAGTGAATTTCACAGAATGAAAGGAAACATACGATTACACTTTCTAACGTTCTATTATCATTTATTATCTGTAAAACGTTTCTTCTATCTTTCCATGGCAGCTTCATAAATATTTCACGCGTGTTGTTGTCGCGAGAATTTATGATTCTCCCAGATTAAACGCGAAATCCAGTGTCTAGAAACTGATAAAAGTATAACGATCCTTTCTAATATCATTAACCTACGAAATAAAGATATTTAAAGTTCGACAAAGAAAATAGATTATACAACGTATTATACGTAGTAAATTATATAAATCAGATTGCGTTTCGCGATGATAATGGATTTAGCGAAAGAAGAAGTTCGAAATAAATTATTTACAACTTGATACTATTCGTCGTAATGATCCTATATACGGTATATATGGAATGCGATATATAGAATTATATAATTGATCATATAACAAAAGATTCGGCATGAATTGAAGATAAATTATTCGTAATATATATATATACATATATATATATATATGTATATATTACAATACCAAACCACCAAACGCGATGGAGTTTCTTAAAGAGCGATAACAAGTGATACGAAATGGAAAAGACGTAAATTGGCTAATAAGCTTCCCTCGCGGAATATTTCAGAAAACATTGTAAAGCGATCTACATGCACCGACGAGGTCCATAAAGAGCACCATTCGTCCATCCCATTCGAATGATCCCACCCCCCCCCCCCGGTCGAGACACATAACGGCACAATCCATTAATCCTCCGAACCGCCTCCTGGCGGAGAATAAACCGGACTGGTGCCAGCCCCAGGGGTAACGCACCCCAATTCGCTGTCCAAACCATCTCCTCGTCGTTCCTCCTCCCCTGATCGTCTTGTTTACTCTTGTATTGTCTAAAACCATCGTTGATCGTCTCTTTATTGACACGTTAATCATCGTAAATGTTTAACTCCGTGGAAAATCACGTGATTTATGTTCCCCTAGCACTTTTGTGTGTCATCCAATAATCAGCTGGCCTTTCCATGGTATCCTGATAGCACGAGTCTGTCGATGGACTGAAGCTACTTGCCGCCGGACAAACTAGCCTAAATCCCTTCGCCACGAGTATTACTCACTCGGATAGCTTAGATCGTTTCGATGCTGAAACGAAAGATGCCGATAATAACGGCACGATATTGCTTGCGTTACTTTGTAACGGCACGCGGCTATGGGACGTCATGTTCACGAGGCGTATGTATGAATATTAATTACACCGCAGGTGACACTGGTTAGGCAGCTATCAGAATGTAGGAGGTCTCTTGGCCTGGATAAGGAAGTTAAAAACCCTTTGAATTTAGGGTGGGAATGGTGGTATAAATTGGGTCTTGGTCCTGGGGGAGTTGACTCGGTTGAAGTCGTGATTCTGGCCTGGGAAACTGCTGGAAAGTTTGAGAGAGAGAGAGAGAGAGAGAGAGAGAGAGAGAGAGAGAGATAGTTGAGAGGGACTTTAAGGGGAAGTATCGGTTCTATCAAGGATCGATGTTTGTTCTGCTGTGGAATGGGTTTAGATCGGATTCGTAGATCGCAAATAGAAGGAGAATTTTAAGCAAATTTACAGCGTATAATTTATAGCGTTCGAAAAGATCGTTTTCCTAATTACAGGAAAAGTATTTGCTTGTAACCGTTTTACGCGACAAAGCGAAGAGAAAACGAGAAACGCGTTGGATGGATAGGTCCGGTCTAGGCAATCTCATCGCTAACCTAGGCTAGGCCTTCGATCCGATGGTTTCCCGCGGGGGTTCCTCGCGAGGATGTTATCCTGTGAAAAAAGCGTGGGTGGAATCCCGACGAGGCGAACCCTTTCTCTCCAACGACGACAACCCGAATCCCTTCAAGCGTCCTCGCTTCACCCGCCATTAATTTTCCTCTCCCGTCCTGTCCGTTTTCCTAGCCTCTATCGTCGTCATTCTCCCTTCCGACTCGTCCACGGAACGACAGTTTCCGAAGAACGGGACGAATCACCAGAGCAACATAACTGCCCAAGGGCAAAGCTATAACCCGTGCCAACCTCGATAGAACACCTTCTCGCGATGTATACCAGCCTACTTCGAATATGTGAATATATTTTATTCAACCCTTTCCCTCGGGCACCAGATTAAATTATTCCTATTGGTAGGCTGTCCGACGTTCCATCATCCAGAGCAGACCGGCTCTGTGGAAACGTAGAAACGCTGAATGCACTCTGTGCTACTACTGCGTCGGCTAATCGCCGACGAATCGCGTGACACGCTTTCGAAAACCGTGCTTCTGTCGTGACTAACCTGGTGACCGTCGAGTACAGACTATGGTACCGACACATGGAAGATCGTAGGAATTTCGTACGACTGCCAGCCAACTTCTGTTAGCCTGGGACAGGGGGATCAAACCAATAGACTGCCGATAGCCCTTTCGATTATCGGAACGATCAGAACGAGACCCTTCCTCCATCTGACTTGACCCGAACGTTGGCATTTCTTAGGTGCGCTTAGCTGGTGGTGACCCCTACTCACGTGTGTGCATTCGCTACAACTCCTCAACGTGTATCGTGCCCTATTCCTTAGTCGAGTTATGATGCCATCGATCTGACGCGTTAATGGACAGTTTTGACAAGCGATGATTCCGGCTTGGCACGCCTGGTACGTCGGCAAAGAGCGTTTCCACGAAGCGGAACATGGTGCACTCCTGGCAAGCATATTGCTACGCGTTGTTATTTAATACAAATTCGATACTGCCCGCTGTTTCTGTTGCCTCGCGTATGTGCCTTATAAGATAAGATTTATTAGAGTTTTCCGACAAACGTAACCGACAGATGTCATACATAGATAATACTCATATGCCCCTTCATTGTGAGCCGCTGAGCGTCACTCGAGATCTCGAAAGCTAAGTTCGTCGATCAAACGTACTTTTACGTGTTTTTAGTTACGGATAGACCGCCGATGATATACACACGTAGGTTGAAATCAAATTTCAAACGCTCCCTAAACCCAGAGACAAACATTCGCCGGAGACTCTGCGGAACGAAAGCCTAACTACACCTCACTGATATCTAGATGAATTCCTTATTCGTCATCCAATTAACGCGTCTCGTTGCTCTCTTTCAAATCTCAAATTTCACGAGTCTCCTCGCTAATCCCTTTTACGCCACTGGTGTCCAGTGCACGTGTCCGCTCGAAAGGTATATGAGGTGAACGACCAGACGAATATCAGGGCACCTCTCTCGCGGTTATGTCGGCCCTGTCGCGATGTGTGACTCGAAGCACTTGGACGACTAACCCTTTCCTTCGAACGAAGTCGCGCCGCCATTCACATATGTGAATACGGGATGATTCGTCGACGGATCGACGACGGCATCTCCTTACCGCGATTTCTTTTCCGGTTCGTAAAAGTCTTGGCCGCGTCGCCGTCTATCAGGAGCGACGCATCGGCGACACGCACGTTTTTCTCGCGGAACGATAGGAAAGTTCGGTTTTCCCGGTCCACTTATGCTCCTCTGATAGCACCGGAAGCCGCCGATTGATTGGAAACCGCACGAGGTATTCCACCTGATCACCGAACCACCGAGACGCGCCTATGGCGTCCTGGTGTCGAAAAAAGTGGAATCGCCTTTTTTTTTTCTTGACACCGTCGCGTTGTTTATGTAATGTAACGTGCTCGCGCGAAAACGTGTACGTGGTTCGATCGTAATTACGGCCGATGGTCGCGTGGGACGAATTATGCAAACGCTTCGATCGATCGATTGCCGGTGCTTCGATAAGTAGGCAGCGACGGTTATCGGAGATTAGCAGAACTGTTTGATTCTTATCGAATCGTTAAACTCGTTCGTAAGAAAGAATTAAAGCGCCGGTGATTGTGCCAAGTTGTTTCGTTTGTTTGGTATAACGGCTTTCGAATGGTTCGCTGTATTCGTGTTAAGTCGATGGAGTGTCGAGGCGGTACAGAGATTATATCGGGTTCGGAGGGAAACGCTTTTTGATTTAGGTAAAGTGTAATTTCCTTTGACGTTATAGAACGAGGTACAAAGGGAGTTAATCAAAGTGTATAACGGGCTATAACGATATTTCGCGAACAAAGAGAAATTGAGAAAGTTGCTAGGAATACATAGGGCGATAGGTGGTAGTAACATCTTCCCCTATACGTTTGGGGAACAAAGGGGATGCGAACGTTATTTCTATTTTCCTTCGGAGATCGCCCGCGGCACGTTTTATACGAGCAATTAGTAATTGAAAAATCCTGAAATACGTAAAAATATAAACGATAGAAATTGGCCTTGTCATTAAACAGATGTATAGTAATTACGATAAATAGTATCGAAACGTTATTCGACGTTATGAAATTCCGGGAAGAATTTTGGAAGAACTTCGCTTTGTGCCGCTGGAAACAAAAGAGGAGCAGAGAGAATCGGTGAAACGGTTCGACCAATCGACGCGGTGACGAAAGTTTGGCCAGAATTAGCGACTGTTCGCAGTCGTAAAGGGGAAGTAAATGCTGATTGACCTCCTCGCCTCTCTGAGGGCCGGATAGAGTTTCTATGAATGTTCCGTCACCGCCCACAACCCGTTCTCGTTTCTCGGCGCGTACGTCTCCTACGATTTCCGGCGAACGCGTGGAACGAACAACCTGAACCTACCCGATCGCCACGAATTTCCGTCTGACGGACAACGACTAAAGAGAGAACACGCGGAATGAGCAAGATTCTCCGCCGTTATAGCTTCCTGATCGCTGTCACCGCATTCCTTTTTATCCGAACTCGTTCGAGCGAAACGATGGAATTAGAATCCCCTTTTAAAGCATGGAACCCGCGCAACCAATTCATTCGCTCCTCCACCTAAAATGACAAACATAACGTATAATTTGTCGTTAGAAGTGAACGTTAACCATACATCTATAGCATTAAGCCTATACACGCTTGTTTCACGCAAGAAGCTTATCGCGGATGGCAGTACGATATACGAATACAGTTCCGGATTTATAGATATATTATACGGTACTGTAGTATCGGGAGAAACCTCTGAGTAATTAAGAGGATCTATTTGACCATGGGACATGTACGTACCAGGTATATAGTGTATTATCGGGAAAACCCCTGGGTAATTAAGAGGGTCTATTTGACCATGGGACATGTGCCAGGTATACCGGAGCCAGGGTATAAAAGGTAGCCGTTAGTAGCGAGTTCAGGGGCTTGAGTTGCCAGCGGAGCTTTAGCGTTGCCAGAGAGCTTTTAGCGTTGTCAGGGTTGTCGAAGAGTGTAGTCAGCGTTGTCAAGGAGTGTGATCGGCGTGAAAGAGGTTGTAACACGGTACTCTGAAAACACGAAAAATTGTAACAAATTGCGATCTCCTCCTACAACGCAATATTCTTGTAACACGGTTTAGATACAACACGGAACAAATTAACCATTTTATGGGAGAACTTACCGTAGTACGAGGATCGATAACGCAACGAGCGAGGAAGCGGTACCGTCTTTCGGTAGTAAAAAAGAAAGGTTTTATCCATTGAGGGCGCAAAATCTACCGAAACGTTGCATAAATTGCAATGTGTAGGTTCGATCATTCGAAAGGAGTTAAAGTTGCGTGAAATTGCGTCCGGTTAAAAGGACGTTCGGCGGACAACGTTCCTTCAACAGCACCGAGGAAGTAGAATAATTCGTGTGCTTCTGGCCCAGCCCTCCACTTTCTACTGGAATGAAGAAATTACCAATCTAGTGACGAAGGATAAAAGAGAGCGGAACATACATGGAAAAGTAACTCGATTGTTTGTTTTCCTTTTTTCTTTTCTTCTTTTTTTAAATTTACCGAAATATGAAGTTACGAACAAAGTTCGATTTATCTTTGGCCGAGCCTCGTACACGTAATACAGTATTTTGAAATGTCCTGGAGTATAAATACGTCTAGAGATTTGTCAAAGAGTAAAAGGTCGATTAGAAACCAAGTTCAAGAGACGGAGAAAAAGAAAAGCATCGGGGTTCGATGGGTAGACGATGGGAATTATTATATAGCAACGAGGCACTGTCACACGCAAATGTGACGGATCGATGGTGACAAGTGGTGTTCCGAACATGCTGTCCTGTTACAGCACCCCAACATTCTTTTGTTCTCTACGAATTGTCGCGGCTGTTGGTTTTCCTTCGCCATCGAACGGATTTCTACGTCTCATATTACCCTGTCTCGTAGAGGAGTTGCTCCATTATTCTCAGCTTTCTTGGTTCGTCCCAAGACACACCACTTTCGACTCGTTTGCGTCGTGTTCGGACAAGACGCTCCTCCACGTTGCGTTTTGAGCCTATGTTCGATGAATTGGAAACGTTAAAGTCGTTTGCGCCGATTATACCGTTACCATTCAGTGGTAACACGATGATGACACGGTGCCGCTGAACGAATATGTAATATCGATCGTGGTTCGGTAAGTCGACGAATAGAAGCGTTTTGTTCGTACATACGTGAAAATGGTTTCTTGTCTCGTTTGTTCCTTTCGAATGTTAACTCCACCGTGATCATTCACTCCTTGCACCTGGTTTCTGCAAATTACTCGCCGTTTATAGAGTCCTGATACTTAACGGTGTTCGGCTGTCATCATTGCTGGTGATTGATTCGACGACGATCGTAGCAGGATACCATGGCAATTTTCGCGTTGAGTAAGAAAGCCTAACGTCTTACGCGAGTACTTACATACTTTTCGTTGTTTCGCGTATTCTACGATTATTATTGTATATTGCCATCTTTTTTGTGTCATCTTTCCATCAACATCTTGTCTTCGTGCTCGTGCTTCTTCATTAAACCAGTATTATCAATCACAATGGCAGAGTGCCGAAGATACATCGCTATGTACGTTTGATTTGGTTTTTGACGAAACATCGTCAACTCGACAGCCGTTCGTAAAGCACTTACGTCTCTGAACTTGAAACATTTTGCTTTCGTTTTCGATTACGTCGTACTAAAATCGATTTTCCTACGAAATGTCCGATTTTAAAGAGGATACGCTTACATATGTAAATAACCGTGTGCCGTAATAATACGTGCCGCGTTAAGAGGTGCTGCTGTGTTGTTCAAGTCCGCGTTAACCCACGAGTCTCTGCACGTCATGATCTTCTGTTCTCGAAGAACGCTTAATCCTCCTCCATTTTACAGCCACGTTCCTCGCTTTAGCGCCTCATTCCCGGCTACTAGGACGGCAGATACGGAGGTCGCGGACCTCGTAAATTATGCTCGCTTGTCGCACGGACAGAGACGAATAGACACGAGCGTCAACAGGCGAACATAACGCGAAACCCGTCCACTATATTCCAGCGGGGCAACCTTCTGGTCCCCTGAAAGGCGCCAGCGTTCATCGGCATTGACGTTTGTCGTCGATTTCATACACGCTCGCCGGACACCTGTCCACCCGTGTGCACGCACGTTCCCTCGATTCACCTGTCGTGGCATGTTCGACGTGGTTTTGTTTTTATAGTGCGAGCACACGCACTATCAGGAGAGTATGAAGCCGTATATAGCGGCCGTATAAGTCGGAAGAATGACGGACGAGCCCCACCCTGCCGCGAGGTAAATTCAATTTGTCCCGGCTGAAGAAAGATAAATCGCGCAGATGTCAACGGTATTAGGACGACATGAGCTTGTTGGAGGTCAGACAATCGCGTTTTAATTCCGAGTCGAGCGACGACGCCTGGCACGGTGACTTCCTGGTTGCGCTTGGTAGCGTTTATCAGGCGAATTCGAGCGAAGGTTAGGAGGAAGCGTAACACGGTAACGAGCAGATGGCCAAGTAGGTTGTTCTTGCATACTGGGTCGGGATAGTAACGCGGCTTTTTTTCAGAGTTTAGTTTCAAACAACGACGGTTATTACTATCGGTGTTTTAAACAATTTGCAATTGAAAACTTAATAGAGAAGGATAGCGAATTGCAAAAGTCGAGAAAATTCAGCGCTGATCGATCGCCAAGAGGAAATTGTTTATCTTTATTTGGTATACGAAAAGCAACGACCGGGTATCTCATGGAACGATCCGATACGAAGATACCTACTCGTCGCTATTATTACTGCGATACTCTAACAAATATCGTACTTTGTATAACGAAACACGTATGACTACGAACGAATTAACAGACCTTTAATAAAACGATTAAAAAATTGTTATGCTTAACGTCCAAATACGTACTCGTATAGATTACAACGGAATCCGTATTCTTATTCTACTTACGATTAGAGAGCATCTTACTCGGAAATAACAAAACCTTAGAAACCCATGGTTCCCTAATACCGTTGACTACTGTGCGAGTTGTCTTGTTTCCCTACCAGGCGAACGCGTTTTATGACGGGTTTTACGTCCTTTTGGCCAATGTCACGTCAGGCCGCTTCCTGTGCGGGACATCATTCCTGGCCGACTTTGGCGTCTCTATGATTTCCTGATTCCACGATATTCCAAACAGTGAGAAAAAAAATGGCTCAGCGATTTTCACCACATTTGTTCGTGTACTTAACACACGTACGAAAACTATTTTATTGCACGGGCATATGTTGTTCCTATTAAAAAATCCAATTTTCCATTGAAGTTAAATTAAGTTCCATAGTCTGGAATTTTACGTGCTTCAACGATAAAATACGATAACTTTACGAATTGTTGCTCTCACTATTTCTAAATATAATTATTGTATACAATTATTAAAATTTTGTTTAATCGTGGATATCTGTAAATAACGGAACCATCGTTATCGTTAAATAAATGTAACGTAAATATCGCGACGTGTATTGAACGAAATGTAATTGAACGCTGCGTATTTGTTTCATGTACGTGTACACAAGGAAATATCGATCATGGAAAATGATATGTTAATGCGCGTGACCAATCGCGTTGTCGGACGAGTGCCATCAGTTCATGGTTTCCTGGTCGAAGCTTCCGGAAGTCGGCGGAAAAAAAATTGTGGCCGGATCGAAGTTAAACGAGCCCTCCATCCCCTCTACGCTCATAATCAGGCGGAAGTAAATCACCCTCCGTTATAGAAACGAAGCTGACTCTCCATTAACGTTCTCTTTCTCTGCTGAGCGCGCAATAATCCTACAAACGTGTTTCAAATACCGCTCATAGGAAATGGGAAGACGTTAGAAATTATTTATCGATTTGCTTCGTTTATTTCGCTTAATTCGTTGCTATTTTTAAACGAAACAGATTTAGATTTTTAAATTTTCGTTAATTAATCTTTTTCGCCGGCTTTTGATCAGAATCAGGAAAATTTGTATAAACGCAGTCAAAGAAACGGAACTTAGGTGGAGATTCGTGTGATCGGCTAAACGCTATCTTTGAATTTTGTACGTTTCACAGGTATTTCGTTAATCCGATGCGTACTTGTACTGTAACTAAGTTTGTAACGATTATGCAAGTTCGAAGATGTGAAAAGATTCGAAGGCTAGTTAGTGTTTTACGTTATAACGAGTCAAACACAAACTTTGGAAGCAGGAACGTATAAAACGAAGACGAGAGGCTGGCCGAAAATCGAATGGGACGCCGTCGGAGGACAAGGAAGCCCTTTTATGGGAAAACGAGGACTGTTGGTCCCTAAAGGGCATACGCCTACGCACTTTTACTAGGAAACCATGAGGAAAGGACTGGTTGCGTCTCATCTCGCCGTGGCCCTTTGAGAATCCTGCAAAAGGACACGATCCGCAACAACTTCCCTCGGCGTAGGACAGATACAGACAAATATATGGATAGTAAGAAAGAGAAGAAGATACTTGTATATTCTACAGCCAGGGTCTCGCTACTTTTTCCTGAGCTTTGAAAATATCTTAGACGGAAAACCTTGTAAATGACCAATTACAGGTTGCAGTCAATCATCCCGTAACTCAACGAACTGGCGGTGAACGGCTACGACAACGAGATTTTAAAACACGCGAACGGATACGATAAACGCGTAAAATGGCAGAAACGATCGCCCGAAGAGATAAATTAACGTACCGCGTGTTTGAAAAGAAAATGAAATTGAACGATAAAACTTTTTCTCAATTGTTCGAAGCTAAATGGCCGTCGGTGGCGGAATTATCCAATTGTTATTGCATTATCGATTATTATAATCGATCGTTGTATTATCAATTTTACAAGCGAACTACGGCCACCTGCAACAATTCGAAGAATTAACAGAAAGTTTTCATTAATTGAAAATTAATATTAATGTAAGAATCGATATAAATTTTAATAAAGTCTCTATTCGTCTGCCAGTTAGAAGGGATGCTCGGACAATTATGGCGTTCCATAGCTGGCCGAGAACACCGATGCGAAGGCATGTTCTCCTAGTCAGTGTCACCAGTCGACTTCCCTTTCGTATTCGGACGACAATTTCGATAAAGGGCGCGTACGATGTAACCGGTCGTGAAATTAGGCGGAATTATTTAACCCTTTGGGGACGTTTCACAAAGGGCCGAGTTCACAGGATGTTAGAAGACGACGACAAGTCTTTTAGGGACCCTGACCGTGGTCACTGTCACGTGATTTCCACCAAAAGGGCCACAGAGCAATGGCCGTGGTCCAAAACATGGCGCTGCACCAACAACCATAGAAATTCTACCATTTTTTAAGCATTTACGATCGAACGTGCAGACCCCGGACAGTCCAAATTGAATAGAAATTTATATTTTTATAAAAGCTAGCGAAGAAACAGGATCCAAATAGAAACTCGTTTCGACGATTAAAAAATAAGAACGATTTACTACGTGTTGGACATTTTCTGTATTTCTACGTGTCACTTGCATCGTACGAACTTTTTCAGCCCTAAATGTCGCATCAAAATTTGCACTTTTTTTCTATATCGTGATATCGTTCGACGTCGTGTTGTTGTTGTTCGATCGATCGGTTTTGTCGCTGTACGACAACCACTTGAGATATAAATCTTCTACAGTTAGTAATCGATATTAATTACATCGTTTACGCGATCAATAACCGTATATATATGAACTATTAGCTTGATAGGAAAAGATTCAATTTAGAATTTAGCGATGTTCAGGAGATTCGCTACGACCAAATTCGTACTTGTCGCCTTGTGTCGTTACATGTTCAAGACAGTATACGTGAAACGCTCTACGCGACACTGAACGGACACGTGTCGGTATTGAGAACAGGGCTTTATGAACCCACGGAGGACTCAAAGTGAATTTAAGGGAGTAACTTGCTTACCTACTTCCTGGAGAACGACGATCGATAGTTGAGCGGATAACGCACATGTGCCGAACTTTTGTAGTTTTAATCGAATTACGAATTCTTCTAATTTTATATCTATTATCTTTATTCGTTGTTTGTTCAAATAGTAATTGAAATATCTTTACATCGTTACACGTAGACGTACTGCTTGCGAGTGAACTAAAACAATTGTAAACTAGCGTTTCTTAGCTATTAGATAAAGGTAGGGTGTTAAAAGTATTTGCAGTAGGACAAGGGTACGAGATTTAGCAAATTTGACACAAGAACGAAAGAGTATTACGATCAGTATTGTTAAATTCCATAAAATATATTAAGTTTCATATAAAAATCGAATAAGGGGTAAATTAGCGTACGTTTATTAAAGGTCGAACGATCGATTTTTCAATATTTTCTTCCGTGTGCAATCACGCTTCGTTTCCCTATCTTTATAATACCTTTTATTCTTGATCTTTTCCTGGTCTCTATCGCAAGCTTATCTACGTAAAAATGAGACCAACTTTGGTAGAGTTTACGACACGATTTATTACGATGAACGTTCGTCGGCGTATCAGCGGGCAATATGTTACAATAAAAATCATAGGTCAAGGTGTTATCTGAAATTTTCCACTCTTTCGATAACGTTACTTTTTCGAACTCGTCGCGTACGTACAAAAATCGACAGAGGGTTCAAATCGAACCGTCGTTATCGTGTCGATAAAATTCTGAGAATTGGGGATACGTTGTCAATTTTCGATTACCTAGGTGCGAAAAGTTATCTCGTCCTAACCCCAATCTAGCGAAACGTTGGTTATTAATTATACGATCATTTTTCTATACATCCAGATTGTTGGAACAATCGAATATCGGCTCATGGAGCCAATGAAAATTTACTTTCTAAAACGGTGTGCACTTTCGTTCGTATCCTGCAGGGATATCCTGTTACGAATACTCGCGTAAATGAATGGGGATCCGATAGGGCGATGTAACAGGGTAACAGGGGTTAGAAGGAGCGTTCTAAGGGTCCTGAAGGCCCCTTCGTCTCAGAACCGAGTGTATTCGACTCTCAGCCATGTTTCCTTCCATCTATACGCCTATACTCGCGTGTTATCGTTAGCGCACCAAAGATATCCAAATCCGTTTCTGACACGTGTCCGTACACACGCATATTTTACACATTTATTTTATACATTTGTATAATATTCGATAAAAAAAAAAGTGCATGAGATTAGATAGAACGAAGTAATTTGGAAAGTTTATTTTTGTAGTAGGAAATGATATAACAAGAGCTTAGTCGTGTTTATCGATTAAATAAGAAACAATGAGCGTTTGTCAATTTCATTTGATATCTTATCGCGCATAGTTTGGTTTAAACTCGGCGGAAACCGTACGTAGCACGGTCTCTATCTAACCCCGCTAAAATAAAGGAAATCCGATAAAAACCCAGGAAGCAAAAGATGGACGGTAAAAAAGACATTATGCAATTCATAAATCGCAAAAAAAGCAATGAAAAACACCGTGCAACTCCTTTTAATCGCGACCTTCTCTACGTCCAACAACCTGAACCATCCGTTTCGAACGCCGTTATCCCCCGCCCTTCGTCCCTCGCGAAAGCGCCCCTATAGAAAAGGTAGTAGTTCAAATTTTCTGACAACCCCGACAGAAGTGTCATTCACAGGTTTCAGAGCAATCACGATGCAACCCTCGTACGATTCGCTTACCAAGCTCTCATGAACGTACAGAAAGTTCGCCGCTATACTTAGGGTGGTTTCGCAACATCCCTCGAGCAAATACGAGAAACATCTGTGGGGTGTCGAGTTTTAGGAACGTATAAGAGCGTAGAAGGTTGCTGTTTTCTACACAGGGGTTGCACAGTGGGGGATGTTAGACGCATTGGTTTCAACTTACCAGGGGCAATTGCTTAAAAGGAACCCCTATCGATCCATGACGTTCCTCCAGCCACGTGTTTATCGATCGCTCGCCACGTTCATTCACTGGTTTCCCTAGAAGCCTTTTCAATGGTAGAGAGAATTTTTGTCTCGCAGCTGTTCGACCACGTTTCACCGTATCGTTCAACTTATCGACTCTTAGGTGGCTCGTTGTAGTTTCCGGATAAAGTATTCGGACTGCGGAATCTTTTATACGGACGTGTTTTTTCGCTGGTATTCCAGCGTAATCTTTCGCGACGAGAGCATCGTTCGAAGCAGTTCCGACATCACGAAGCTGCACAAGCCGTCGAATCAACGCAAATTGCTAGACTCGGCCGACCGCCTTTCATCGGTCTTAATTAGCCGCGAAATAGAAGATGGGGGCGATTCAGCGGACTGCGTGTTGTTCCACAACATCTCAGCGAAGAAAGAGTCGTTTGTTTACAATCCATAAACCAGCCAAACTGTCACGTACGTCTGGAAGTCTACGTAAAACCTTCCGGACGACGACGAACTTAAATCGTTATTTATTCGCATCGAGAGTATCGAATAAAAATAACGAATAAATTATTGACGCTAATTATTTTCTCCTCGTAATTTATGGAATACGTTAATGTACATGCACGTACAAATATGTACGCGTCAAATCATAATCTTGGACGGTTTTGCTAAAACGTTGCGCAAAACTTCGAATTCCTGGAAACACATTCACGAGCCACGAACAATAAAGCAACCCTCTTGCAACGGATTAAGAGAGTAGAGTGGCTTGTCCGGTTCCGCGAGGAAGCTCCCCTTGCATTCGGTCCAAGACTTTGTCATCGAGCTAACCGAGGAGAGCAGATCGGCGAGACATCGAGAGAGAGAGAGAGAGAGAGAGAGAGAGAGAGAGAGAGAGAGAGAGTGGGGCGCGATAAAACGGAGCTGTACACATTTTTCAGTGATTAGTGCGCGTTGCTTGCTCGAACGCCGAACTCGTCTTCGTTCCTCCGTTACACACGAGTCGATTGTCCGTGACTTTGAACCCTCGAACGGACCAGTTAGTTGCTCTCGACGTTGAACTAAATTCTTAAACGATTCTTCATCGAGAGCCTTGCGCTGATTTCCACATTGTGATTTCTCAAGGTAAGAGCAAGTATTTACTACTTCTAAAGTAAAAATTCGTTTCCTTTAGAAATTTGAACGATCGCAATATCCGATTTGAATTTTGTTCATATTTGTGACGTCAACTTATCTTCTATGGAATAGCGATATTACGCTATTATCGTTATTCTTACGTTATTAAAAGTATTACTATACCATTATTAATCTATGACGTATTCCGTGAATACACATTACAGTTTCGCAAAAGATACGATTTGGCAAATAAACGGTAAACGTTTCATACCGAGAAAAAGCGAACGTTCCTGTTTCTAAGGATTCAAGTTGTTACACAGCGGTAATATCTATTTATCCATGCTTGCCGAAATAACAAATTGGCAACTGTTTTCAGAGAACGTCGTCGGCATTTTCCAAGAAATCGACAATACTGCATGTACGATACAGAAGATCGGTACTGGAAAAAATCAGTGACGTCGATGAACTCGATTGGAGCGAGTTTGCCTAAGAAGATCAAGGTCACGTTTGATTAGAACCATAAATCAAATATCGAACGAAAGCATCGTTAATTAATGCAAGAACAATTTGTATCGAGAGACTTCGATATCGACGCGCAGGAAATTTTATTTTGTAATAAATTATCGTTTCCGGCCGACGGCCACCTATCGGCATTTTGCGTCAATCGATTTTTCATCGAATACGATTTTTCATCGCTGGCACGCAATTCTATATACAGTTGATACATATAATACGTGTAACGAACAATCGTACGTATCAGCTGGGAAGATCGGATACGCCGGAACGGGAGTTCTTTAGTTCTAGAAGAGAGACTTTGTTCAGTGACAAAATTTTCAAAGGATCGTGTTTAGAATTTCGCCAACTTCGCTTCGTTCGTTTCGAGTTTGATGCGAGGATTTACGAATTTTGAAGTTTGTGCAGTGCAATTCGACGATCTTTCTCAAGTAGAATCGGAACACGATCGCGAGACATTGGAATCGCTGTAAATATCTGGTAACATGAAGAAAGAAGAGGAAGAATACGTTTGGAAAAATGTCTGGTGACTGTGCGGCAAAGCGTTGGAACTCCAAGTCGCATTAAGCATCGATAGGTAACGTTGCTCGTAGATTGGCAGTGATTTAAATTGTGTGCTCGAGTTTATTGTTATGTAGAGTTGCGTGACTGTACAAAATGTCGTTCGTGAACGGGACGATGATGCTACTCGCGTACACCGCCAACATGATCGCCACGTTACCTGAAAAAGTGGGTTCCGAGCTTGGTGAGAACACTATCGACAACACGAACGTAACGACGACCACGTTATCACCGGAAGAACGAGAAAACCAATTTGATTTTGACGATCGTGAGTACATTGGAACTTTTCTTTATTAACGTCGAGTTTTGTATTATTTTGAAAAAGGGAAGTGTCGGTTTGCGAAATCTCGACGATAATGAGCTCATCTCTAAAAACGGTAAATAATTCTCGCGAAGATGAAACTCGTCGAAATTATCATCCCTCGCATTAATATGTCTCGTCACGTGATTTGTCTGGATCTTTTACGTCAGTAGATATCCAGAACGCGATATAATTACTCATAGCAGACGTAAACTTGCAACAAAATAACAATCTAAATCGACGTCTCGATCTGTTAACTTTCCCAATCGCTTTCTATTTTTATCGTTGCCTCTAAGATTATTACGAATTTCTGTTCGTTTTATCTGCCTTGGCAATTATCTTTCTACGATGTAGCTAATTTTCTAGAACATCGACATACGTGTGAAATTCGTCTTTTAACTCGTCTTTGCTAACTTTACTAATATCGTTTCAACGTTGCTTTAACATCGAAACTTTAAAAGGCTAAGTACGAAGAAAGTTGTTCGAAGAATGACAAAAATTAGGATTTTGTGATTCGCCGATTCGTGAAATAGACTTTTTAGACCACCTGATAAAATAATAAAATAATTTCAGGTAAACGAGGAAATTTTCCAATTTCGCGCAAATCGATAAAAACGCGAGAGACTTTGGATGTCGTGGCGGCGCGGTATCGTTATCGATGCGAGAGAATTTATAGTAGGAGCGACAATTTTCTAAAAATATCAATCGTCACTGGGAATCGATACGAGTTACCGGATATTGTAATAAAAATATTCCAACGTAATCGAACATACTTTCGATCGAAAGTGACGTGCCTATTGTCGTGACCGTATGCGCTGTGCACACTGTATACGTATGCATACACGCTAATCGTTAATCCAGTTCGAAGACAAAACAGTGGCGAAGCCTTCGAGGAACTGATAGCGCGCACAGATAACGAGTCAACACTCGGAGATAACCTTTGACGATGTTGCTAAAACATTGATCTATTGTAAATGACGTCATTACTCTTGTGTTGGATGGACAGATATTTAAAATAGTCACGGCCATGTTTCTAGTAGATAAAGGAACGGGAAATTTAACTTTTCGATCTTTGATAAGGATCAATTTCAAACTTGATGGATCGTTCGACTTTCCATAAATTTCGTACGATTTCCTCCGATATTTGATCGTTACCGATGTTAAACGTCAATTCCGTACACGCACGTGCAAATACTTACGTGTTATCTCCGCCGCGATCCTTTAGTTTCGATACTCCAATTTTACTCTAATTTTAGCGGCAAAAAAGATTTCGTAGCGTCTTAAGAAAGCGTTAGAGATAAAATTGAGAAGAAAAATTACGCGTACCAAACAACGATTTCTTCGTGCTTTCCTTTTTTTTATTATTATTATTAAGAATCTTATGTATATATATATATATATATATATATATATATATAGTTGTTAAGGTTAAAGAATCGACGCGTTTCGGAGGCTTTTCCTTGTATCCGTTTCCTTTGTTTCTCGATAGAATGGTACATGTGGCGATGTTTCGATCCGTACGGCTGCTTCTACATCGGTTCGCCATGGTCCGGAGAGAACAGACCAGTCTCCACGTTTCCGGCTCGCCCGGACAGCATAAATCCACGTTACATGCTTTACACTCGAGATAATAAGGCACAACCACGCGAGCTCAAAATCGATAAGTACGAAACTATTCGCGGGGCGCCCCTTAGAAACGATAGGAACCTTTATTTGATCGTTCATGGCTTTCTCGACAACGGCGACAAAACGTGGGTTTTGGTAAGTACTTGATCAAATAGGTTTTCCTCGTTTCAAGTTCTAGCGAGTCTATCGGTATCTCCATGTATTTGTTGTACAAACGAACAATCCAAATTTTTCAGTTTGAAACTCAAAGTTTATTCGAAAAGATAATATCGTATGTTGTTCGATCGAAGCATTCGCCGTTGCTTTCTACGGCTTTAAGCCATTCATCGGGCAACCGACGATTTCCATGGCGAAAAAATGCCGCGTCTTCAAACGAGATTCGATCGTCGAATCGTTTTAGCATCTCGTCCACTAATCGCAACCGGGTATCCATCCCGAAGGAGGAACGCGCAGCGAACGAGCTGACTGCTAGAGGACGTCTGAACCGAGACTCGTCGCGATGTCTTTCGTCGCGGAAGCGATCTAGAGACCTGGCGTCGTCACGCGGCAATTTCGCGGAACGTCCTCCTTCGTCGGTGCCCTGACTCGCTGAACTTTCTTTAAAAACGAACGTTCAGCCTCGCTGATAGATTCGCGTTGTTCGCTCGTACGACTAATATTCGACTATCGTTACGATCAATTTTTCTACAGAGAACGATGGAGGAATTATTAACCAAGGAAGACAGCAACGTGGTGATCGTGAATTGGATCGGTGGAGCGGGTCCACCATACACGCAAGCTGTGGCCAACACAAGATTGGTAGGTGCGATGACGGCTCGTTTGGCTTATCAGTTGATCGAAGTTGGACGAGTGGATTCCACGAGGATACACTGCATAGGGCACAGTCTTGGCGCGCATACTTGCGGCTATATCGGATATACTTTAAGGCAGACGTACGATCATAAACTTGGAAGGATCACTGGTAAGTCGAAAAGTTGTAATCGTTAGACTGCCGATTTTTACCCGTTTTCTATGCGAATGACTAAGAGCCGACTAATCTTGCCGAAATTTGCATCTTGGCGAAATAATCTCGCCTAATACTTTCAGGAAACAAACGGTTATTTAATTTTTCTCTCTCCCTCTCTCGTCACGTTGTCTTCGCCGATAACTACATAGGTGCAGTTGACGCGACGTTATGTACGTAAAAGTTGCAAGCTATCGGAGGTAGCATAAAGGGTGCATATCGCTGAACTGCGTGGAATTGAACGCGTTCGTCCGTCTCACACGATGTCTCGTTTTTACGTGATTTCCACGCTTGTTCCGGTACGCTACGATCGATCGAGTGGAATAAAATTAGCCCCACCAACGGTGAAGAACGAACGGAGACGTACGAAGATAGCCGATCGAATCAGAAACGATCAGGGTAACAGTGGAAGGAAGAGAAGAACGACCGAAAACCTTGGCTCACGGCCATTTTGTCCCCCACGAGCAAAGTATATCCGTCTACTTCGCATCAAATATCGCGCGAATCGATCGATCAGAAACCTAACGATCGGTTCTATAAATCAAAAAGCAACACGCGCTAATTACAGTGGCGAACGAAGGTACTCGTACAGCTAAAACAGATAGCTGCAACTTGCGTGCGAACAACCTTGTCTCGATAAATTTTGTACGTCGCCTAAATACGACGTAAGAAAACGATGTAATAAAATGTAAAGTTGGTACGTGGGGGTGAATTAACGTAACGTAATGAACGTAAACGGAATGTAAATGAACGTAAAGTCGAAGAAACTCAACCCCTCTCACTTCGTGAACCGATAAATTCGCCCGAAACATTCCGAATCCTACTCGAACCGTCCAATAAAGCGACCCTATCGACCGACACAGCCCTTAACAGGTGCACGATCAACCCCTAACAGCCATTCTCATACCCCCGGTCCATCGCCATAACCGATCCTCCAATGAACAGAATCAAAGCTGTCCGTTCCACGAGAATCTTTTCCTATTTCCGATCGATCCACCCCTTTCTCAACCCCTTTTCAAAGCCGGTAACCGAGAAGGGGTTCGTTCGATCGGATTCACCCAGACCACTGTCACGCAAGCTATCGATCCCATCGGGAATTACCAGGACACCATGAACCAACGAGAGCTACGCTTTGGTGAACGGGCAAACCACAGGACGAAAGCGAGTCGAGGGTGAAACAGGATCCTCCCGTAGGCTTGGCTTCTGACGAACGGGATGGAATCGCGAGGCGGTAGGGTGGATTGTTTCTCGACGGTTGGAAGTTTCAGACGGATGCTTGTTGACGAGGGGCTCTAATGAAAACAGGGTATTGGCGGTCGAAGACACGCCCGAAGACGAGATTTGGTAAACAGAGGGAACAAGGGAGCACGTAGGGATAAGAAGTGGCGTTGCTCGGAGAAGGTGACTCGAAGGGGTGAGTTTGGAAAGGGAATGACGAGGATTCGGGATGCTTCGGAGGTTTCTGTCGGGACATTGAACGGTTTATCAACAACGAAATACGAAGGACCTTGCAAGTACGTAATAATCGTGGTTTAAATACATCTTGCTTAAAGGGTTGAGTCGAGAAGGGTCGACGAGGCGGACAAGGATGTCCGTGATTCGGCTGATTTCTATTGGAACAGCTTTTAAATAGTTTAGTAATCGTAAGATACGAAAGAGTTTATAGGTACGTAATAATCGTGGTTTAAATAGACGTAGTTGAAGCGAGGGTGAGTTGGGAAATGGCGATAAGGTTTCGGGGTGTTTTGCGAGTTTCGATCTCAAGATGTTGTGCTCGAGGTGATACGCGAGATAATACGAGCGTATCGTCGCTAATACGCGACAGAGTATACAAATAATCATTTTTTAATGGAACGAATTAAAATACGAAATAAAATTCAAATAAAATTAAATACACGATGTTTCGTAGAAATTGCGCGCTGTTAAAGTTCTATTGTACGAGAAAATATTTGATACGTAACCTAGCGGTAGAAAATTAGTATGCAGCCACCATGATAAGTAGCCATCTTAAACGTACAATAACACAACAAGTAGGAATACTACTTTCGTGAGCAACTGTACGTTATTGGCTATATACTACGTTCATTAGCCTCGGAAAACATAAGCGTCGCGTAATAGTTACGTGCATCGTCGTAACGTAGCGAACAACGTTGCGCAACAGCGGAAACGATTGCCCGGTCCGACGAGATAATAGATCGAAAGGTTAAGCGATAGAAGAAGAATTATCGACGATTACCACTAAATTATACAACTTTTCCTAATTTACGAGAAAATTCGTAAAATAATCGAATCAGTGAAAATAGGAATTGATCATCGGGATTCGCGAAAAGCCTGTTTCCGTTAGAACTCGTAGCGACTCGACGATATTCCGCAGAATTTGCTGAAAATTCCGCGGAATTCTCCATCGTTTTAAGAATTTCCTACGACCGATGGGAAACTGTTTGCACGGCGAAGGTATACGCGATACAAGTAGAACGCGACGGAAACGGGCGAAGCGACGAAAGTGTGTACGGTTGCAGCAACGATCAACGAAGCCTCTCACGTCCGTTTGGTTTCTCTGTTCCAAGGCCTCGATCCTGCCGAACCGCATTTCAGCAACACGTCGACGATGGTTCGGCTCGATCCGACCGATGCCACCTTCGTCACAGCTATCCACACCGATTGCAATCCTTTTATCAGCGGCGGCCTCGGCATCACTCAACCTGTCGCGCATATCGATTTCTATCCGAACGGTGGTCGCAATCAACCTGGTTGCAACGAGGGTGTTCTCAATTTTATCACCTTGGAACACGGCAGCTTCTTCCGTGGTAAGCTAGCTTCTCTCGCTTTCTCGATCTCAACCGTCCACGATAGTATCTTTCGATCGTAAATATAATTCGAATTAGCCTGTTGACGTTATCAATGGATATAGTCTGCTACGAGCCTGATTCGAATCGTCGTATCTATCAAGCAACGAATGAATTCTACTGAATAGAAATAAAAGATAAATATTGTATTACGTCCCGATACGTATTACGATAGCTACACGAAAGAACGGTGTTAAACTAGTACACTAACGGTGTTAGCAGCTCGTGACTAAACGGTCGAATGGTAGAACCTTCGGGTTATTTGGATAGCGAGGTTCGGACATTGCCGCTGCGAGAGGCTCGAGTATAAACTTTTTCGGAGAAGGATAAATAGGTAAATAGATGAAACTGTGGATTTCAGGGATAAAGAGATTCGTCGGCTGCAATCACATCCGCAGTTACGAATATTTCATAGAGAGTATCAACACGAACTGTTCGTTTCTGACGGTTCCTTGCCCCTCTTGGGACAAGTTTCTAGAAGGCAGTTGCTTCGACTGCGTGAATCAGTACTGTCCCAAGTTCGGATTAGACGCTCAACCCGGAAACTACCACGCATCCGTCTACTCGATGACTGGATCCACCAAACCGTTTTGCAGTTAGTATATTTCTTTTATATATTGTACGACGTGCAGCGACGTACGTACGATATAACTTTATTATTATTGGCTCGTTATTCGAAGAAACGAAATCGTTAAGAGGCGAATAAACTTGCAGGAGGTCATTACAAAGTCGTGGTCAACGTCTCGAAGACGAACGAGAGTGTGGACCACGGTGGCGAAGTTGGAACTTTCGTGCTTAAAGTAATTGGACAAAATGGAGAAAAGTCAGGGAGAATGCCGCTCAGTTCTCAATCGACGTACTACGAACCAGGTAGCACTCACACTGTGGTACTGCTTGGTGACGTGGTTGGCAAACTGGAATCAGTGGAAATTTCGTGGGAGTACCGAGTCTCTGTTTTCAATCCGCTCACGTGGAGGCTTCTGCACACGCCTCGCGTCTATATCGACTCGTTGAGCGTCGAGAGTTTGGAGGCCGCTCACAGGTACGTATCGCGTTATAACGATGGTTTCGAGTACGTCGCAGGTATACCGTCGCTCGTAAGCGACGTTTATGTCGATCTTTTCTAACGACGTCCGATCGTTACCAAGGATATCCGCGCGCAACTTTGATATATACAGTTGCGAGATCTTCTTTCTGTTTAATCTAGCATTACCGTGTGCCCTGACGAATCGAAAGCTCTGCTCGCCAAGCAACCAAAGATCTTGACGACCAAGAATTGTCAAATAGCTCGGCTGAACGTGGTCTCAACCTAGGGACATCTCTCGAACGACGAACATCTTTAAATCGACCATCGGTACAATTTGCTTCTTACGAATTTAGCTTCCGAGAGACTCGTAGTAACTCTGGCTGTCAAGATTTCGCTTTTCACGCACTACCGTATGAAATTAATCGTCGACGTTGTAACGTTACAAGCGAACCGTTCTTACCATTTACTCGTTGCTTATTGTACCACTTATTTTTTAAGAAATAAATATACTTTTTTCTAATAATTCGTAGCGCACCTTTGTAACGATGTTTTTCAAATGTAACTTTTCAGAAGAACAAGCTATCTATACGCGAAGATGAATATAAATAAAAGTAGTATCTGATATTCTAAACTTTCCAGCGGACCGTAATTCAAACTCAAAGGAACATAATTTTTCCAAATAGCAGCAAAGGATATAAATATCTTACTTTTTACTCTTTCAATGGGAACGTAGTTATCGGAACTACTCATTTTTCGATAATCGATCAGTCGCATAATCGGCAATCAACGGTCCGACCATTTGCACGTGACCGTTTGGCGCATTGACCCGAGTTTCTCCTTTCGATCTTTATCTCGCCTCAAAGTTTGACGCGACGCGAGTAAACTTTGTAGTAAATCAATCGGACGTTGCTGTTCTCTGGCCACGCGAATCCTTCTGAAAGTTATCGCCTAACGACGTTCGATTAACGAGCAATCGCCAATTACCGAGAAAGTCGTAAAGTTGTCAGAAATGAAAATGTCAACCATCCCCTTTGTCATTCTTAACGTTTCTTTGTCACCCGACGAGTTTTCTTTCCCTACATCCCGTTATCCCACTTCGATATAGTTCCGTACAGTTCTATTAGCTCTACGAGGAATCGTAGCGCGGGAGAAATCACAGAGGACCGTTCGTGAAACTAGAAAATTTAGGAAGAACGGTAGGCGTGGAAAAACGATAACAAAGAAGAAATTACGAGACAAGGCAGGAAGCGTTACGAAGTAAGGAGAATCGCGAAAGAGGAAGAATCGTAAAATAGCGCCGATTGCGAAGCGGAAAAAATCTTTGTTCCTTTAAATTTCCCATAAACGTGCATAACATAGCGAGCTTAGCGTGGTAACGAGCTCAAAACGCAAACTAAAAAATCGTGACACGGGTGAGAAGCGAGAGAGCGAGATTCCAAGCAGAGAGAGCCTGCCACACAATACCGTACGATACAGCTCTCCGTTAGAATTCCCACGATGCCATCCGACTGAACGTCGCACTATGCAAATCTCAGCTTTCATCCTCGGCATAACGTCAATCTTCTTGCAACGAGGTTCGTAGTAATTTAGCCTGGAGGAAAGAAAACAAACTCGTCCTCGTTCGACTCATAGAGACGCTATGAAAGACGCGAGACACGCACGCAAACGGTCTTGCTCGAGCGGAAAAACGCGACCTTTACAAACGTCGCGGAACGGTTTTCCGCAGTCTGTCTCTGTCATCTGGGTGGAATAATAGCTTTGGTTCCGGCGCAGAGCAATGGCGGAGCTTCCTTTCACCGTGATTATGCCCGCGTGTTTCTTTCACCTTGGCGGCTGCTTTCGTGCGACGCAAATCTGTTTCTTTCTGCCATTTGCAGATCGGTGACCCTGCGATTCGCACTCGTGGATAGGTACGGTGGCGGAGTCAGAGGAGAGCGATAAAGTGCCCCCTTCCACGTTTAATAAAGTATTATTTTTTTTTTTTTTTGTCTTATTACCGTCATTCTTGCGTTACGCTCTCGCCCATTACAGGCTAATAAACGACTAACAAATACAAGTAAGGAAGTAACAGGTAACGTTACAGAAGTATACAAGTGCAAGGTTACGTATTTCGGAAGGAAGATTTAGAGATGCGATGAGATTTCGGTAAAAAGGTTTGTGTGGTGTTCAAGGATAATCTTGAAAAGGGAATTTGCAGAGGATTTTCGAGGATAGAGGACGTTTCGAACGAGGAGGGAGCCGAGCTGGGCGGGTATCGAAAAGGATCGCGGAGTAGAGGTTAATTTTGTTTTAATTAAATACGCAACGGAATACACGCTGAATTAACATAAATCACAATTCACTCCAACCACGTTATATAAAACTTAGTTACACTGATGCGTTAGGTACGCGACTGTTACAAGGGTAGAGACCGGTAAAGATACGTTGACTATTCCAAGGATACGGAATAAGCGAGTCTTACTGACGATACTGTGTCTGAGGGGTGGGTGTGTCCAAGGACACGGGACTATCGGATTCGTCGATGACAATTTTGGTTAAGGAAGCGAGGGCAGTAGGCACCGTCTCCGATTGGATAATAAGACGGTTGGAGGATGCGAGGAAAACCAACTTTCCATGCTAACGCGTGGCAAACGATAAACGTAAAAGGAAATCTAAGACAAGAGGTACTCGCTCGGTCCGAAGGACCTTAACTATGAAAATTCCAAGAGGGTACTTGAGACTATCGAGGGTACGCGCCAAGGACGTGCAGACATCCTGTCCGCGATGTGTGGCCTGGTGTCTCCGATGTGAATTGACGTTACACGATTATCGGGCACCGATTATCGAGCACGCAAATCGCGTCGTTGTTTTTCCGAGAGGCGAGTCGAATACGACGTTTTACTTTCGAACCAAAGGGAGAAAAACGAAAGGGAAGAAACCGTAGGATGACATAACTTGGACATATGCGCGCGTACGTATAATATTTCGGACTTATTACGTGATCCGGAGAGAAAGTCAGTGCTCCGCGCGCGGTTTTATTCAATTCAATTCGATTCAATTACCTCGCCGCTTCGCGATTTCTAGTTTACGCGCCAAGTCTGTCTGATTATGTAAAAGAACGTCTCTCATTGGCCCGAGCGACGTTTTTTTACTCCAAAGTGTTTGTCGTAGCTGTTAAAAGGACTCGTCTTACTTGCGCGTTATTTCATTTATTTCCCTCGTTATTCCACTCTCAAGTCCGAAGAAACTATGAAAAATATGATTTAGGAAATACGAAGAAGATTAACGATAACGATTTCTTTTTAAATAATTACCTAAACCAACTAAATTAACGAGTTAGCTAGAATCGTTCGTCGTTTAAAGTCGTTATCCTTTTATCTTTATTTCAATTTGCGTAAAGTAAATTTTCCAAATCGTCCAAAGAATCGAACGAAAAATAGTTTGGTTCAAAGCAATTAGAGGCTCGGGTATATCGGCTGTATAAATGAAAAGCTAATTTTAAAGTAAAATTTAAACTGTTTCAAAGTACACGTAGTTGTGTTTCGCCACGAAGAGAAACAACGTTTCGTTATCGTAAAGCCTAATGCTAGCGTTAATGGGACGAAAGACCACTATTTAAGTAATTTCTCGAGAATTTCTCTGTTGCACCATCGAATTCTTTCGCTTTTACGATCGGAAAACATTTGTCGTTAAACGCGCTGCTTGCTCCGAGAGAAACTGCAGCCATGAAAATAGCCATAACGAAATGGTAACACGGTAAAGTAAAAATATCGAAAAGGAGATATTTCTCTCGATAGCGAAAATGAAAAAATTATAGCCCTTTTTTCTCGTCGAGGACCATCAATTTTATTATACTTTTGTTCTATTTCTGTCATGCGGTATTTCATATAGTACTCCACCCCCCGTGCAAAAATTGAATTTTCAGGCCCAATTCATCGCTTATCCCGTAAATATAAGATTCTACTTTTTTCCTCGTCTAGTCTGATTCGTCTTTAGCTTTAGCATATTTTTACTTAAAATATAATTCTCCGCTACATATTCGCTTACACGTACAATAGTCGACTCGACATAGTACAATAATCGTCGACTCGATCGAGAGCATGACACGAATTCACGCTAATAACGCTGTTTAGTATTATTCAAGTTTGTCAAACACGGAACACCCGTTGCTAGGACACGTTAAGTTACAATAGAAGGAATCGGTAATATTCCGACTATGTAACATCGTGCGTTGGTGGAACGCCTAACAATGTGTTTCCTGATCGTTGAACAGGAAGAGGAAGTAGGATATCTTCTCGATCAAGGTCGTCGAATTTGCCGCATCAGGAATAAACCGAACCGCCAATAACGCTACTACGGTGGTGGATCAAGTAGACGCAAGCACGAAGCCTCGAACTGTCGAAGCTTGATACGATATGTAATAAGAAACAGACATTTTGATTTATATAATCCTTTATCAAGATCGCGTTCCATTACAGAATATTCGCGAACAAATTTGACCATTACGAGATCGTTTCGTCGTAGAATTTGCGATCGCGTTTGTTCGATACCGTAACTCGTGATTCGGTAACTCGTGGAACTCAAGCCGCAACTATCCCTGTGTACGATTGCCTGACTCGCCGAAACAAACGTAGAAAAGGGCCGAAGAAAAGAAATCGGAATTTCAAAATCCGTCCATATCGTTGCCACGCTCCTCGATACGTTGCGTGTAAACGTACCGTATCTGGTTTAAAGAAACTGATAAACAAGTTCGGACCACGCCGTTCTCTTTAAAACGAATTGCAAGCAAGATCGAGGAATACCAGCCAATTATTCCGAGGAGTACACCGCATCGGCGAATCTGTCTGCATTCCCCACCATTCGCAGGAGAACAACCAGGTGGTGGACTGGAGATTTCGGAACGTTAAAGTTGCAAGGCTGCACGCTCGCCGAGTTCAGTCGAGAGTCGGCCTCTCACCGCGTCGCATCCTTTCGATAGGATCCGGTCGATATCGATTTCTCTCGTGTGTTTCGTCGGTCGAGAGTCCGAGTCTTCGTTGCACGGAAAACGGAAGCTCGCGAACAGTTTGCCATCGGTATACCACGGTAGACTGTCATGTGAATTACCACACCGACCGAACACTCGAGCGTTTTTCGGCTGACATTGGACCGCAGCAGTAGTAGTCATCGTCACGATGAGACCGAGAGACACGTGAGCCTGTGACATGATAGACGCACTTGAAAAATGTGAGTAGAATCGTTTTTCCGATAATATTTGCCGGAGAAGAGACGCTTAACCGCACCGTATCGGTTTTAAATACGAGCTCCGGACAAAATTGGTATCGGAAGATCAACGATCGGCGACGAAAATGTCCGGCCGAAGAAAACATTTTAACCGGTTTTTAAGAACTTTGTGTCTAAATCGGAGGCTACGAAACTAGCGAGAGGAACAGGTCTGTCTGCGAATTCGTGAAACGTAGCAGCGATCCCGTTAAAGAAGACAGTTACAGCGATTAACACGATGATTGGCAACTTACACTGGTGGCCGAAATACCTAATCGTTTTGTTTCAACGAGATCGATTTCAACGGATTTCTGTACAACGACCGAGATAAGATTTTCGTAAGCTACCAAATTGTCGACGATGCAAATGACCTGGCTAATAATAATAATTGGCTCAGGAAAAGAAGTTGGCAAACACGATACGATATTTCGCAAAAGTTAAACGTTTTGGTAAATGTATATCGCAATGCATCGCGGCTGCGAAGGCAACGTGTCGAAAATATACGGAATTCGTGCGTCGAGTTAAGCCTACAAATTGATAAATAAAGGAAATTGAAACGAAGAAATTGAACTTGCAATTTCTTGCAAATTTCTTCGGGATATTCAGATTCGCTAGCAAGATAAAGCATTTCTGAATTTAATGGTGCTTGGAAAGAAGGTTGTAAGTAGACTGTGAATATAGTAGGATAATACGGATAATAGAACGATGGTAGGATAATCGGAGGTATACTAAAATATTTGTTAGACGAGTGTAAAATGTAGAACGGTATTCTGGCGCTAGGTACCTACTGGCTACTAACTACCCAACACTAGGAGCCTCTAAATATTCGGTAAATAAATTCCGTTAGTCGGGATGAAAACGATCGTTGTATAAACACGTATAATTGGTGTAAATTTTATAACTGCGTTTCAAATCTGTTTGACGACGTCAGATATGATGACGATCGTTGTTAACCGTAATTAAAGTAACCACATAGCAGAGTGGAGAGCGCGAGTGTCAGGGCCGCGAGATCATCGAGCATCGAACAGTGGTAGCAGGTTTCCGCATCAGGTTCGCGGTGAACGAAGGATTTAATGGATGGTTTAGAGGACGAAGTAACAGTACAGCTGGCGAAATACCGAGTGTATAAAGGTGAAAGCAACAGTCACGATGAATGCACGACGATCGGCTGATTAATGCTTTCCTCTACGATTTTTATACAATTCGAACAATTCGAACGAGCGTCTATTTTCGTAAGAGAAATTAGAAATTTTAATCTTCCTTAGATCCGACGTGTCTCTGTAGAAAAATACACGATGCTCTATATTCCGCAAAATATAAGTCTTTTATTTCGAAGATACTAAAAAATTGGAATTCCTCGTTTCGATCGGCTTAATTTATTTTGCGCGTTACTAGCGAAAATTAGTAAACCCGTATCGCGTTTCCTTTTGTCGTTAGTTTCGTTGGTTAGTTAGTTAATTTTGTCGTTAGTTCGTTTGGTTTCATCGAAACGAATTAAAGCGGATAGATCTTAGATTCGTAGTATTACGGTATACGTAGAACGAATAAAACGAACGTTAAACGACTCGTTATACATCCGAATCTCGTCCACGGTGCATCGAGCAACGTTACAAAATCACGAATCGCATGTTCTTGCGTCGATCTCGCCGGTAACTGACCTTGATAACTGTATCGTTCAATCGGATCCAACCAACACCGGATCGTTGGATAAAACAGCATCAAAATCATTCGTCCATTCGAATCACGTTCGCTGTTTCCATTCGTGACGATTCGAATTCGTGGCACGCTGTCAAACGAGAGTTTAAATGGCGTTCGTAGCGTGGTGTCGTGGTTTCTGGCGTTGTTTTCGGCAACATTGGCCAACAGGATATTTCGAAGCGCGTAATAAACAACTTGCAACGGTATCGATATATTCGAACGTGACCGCGTATACTACATCGAGATGAATATCAATTCCCTGTTCGAAATAGTTATTAATAACGCTAGAAGACGGTGTACGGTGTTTAACGTCGTCTCTGCAGAGAAAAATATAAAAATCATGTCCGTACCATCTATCCGATACGAACGGAACATCGAGTTTTGTTTACAAATAAAAGGTGGCACGTCGGAATTCGGCATCCTCTGCTTCTCTTTTTCACGAATTTCGACTGCGTCATAAAGTATACAAGTTTTCTACGAGCGATTCTCTTTAATTCCTCGTTATATCCTTTTATCGTATCCTTTGAAATCGCGCAGAACGTACGAGGTATTACAGCGAAACGACGTCCCAGGTTATCGGTTGCTCGTATTTCTCCTTATCCTTTCTCGTTATTGTCTTCCTTTTTTTTTTTTTTTTTATCAACTTCGATTGTAGTCATAATTCGTTCGTTCGACGTTCGAAACTACATACGTATCTCACTTACGTACTGCCGCTCGCTCATAGCCATTCTTTCGCGTACCATTCGCTCCCACCTAACGCTCTTCGTTGTTATCGATTTCTAATTTCAAGTCGGAGGTGCCCGAGACTCTTTGAACGCGCGTCGGAAAAACAACCGTGTAAAAGCGAATAGACGATAAACAAACGATAGATAAAGGCGAGGTAAGAGAGAATCGCGTAAAAAGAGCGCCAAGTGTACACCGTTACGATACTTTAATGGCAAATAACGATACTTGAGATAATTGGAATATTCGCAAATCTTACTCGACCCGCTATCCTTTTCTACGCGATATTCCATCGGTTCTCTTCCCCCCTCTGTCCACGTAATCTATCTATCTCCTTTCCTTTACTCACAATCGTCTAACCCTTTCCCCACAACCGCATCTGGCTATCATCGATCTTTTCCTCTATACTCCTTCCTCGGATACTCTGCTCGCATCGTGGAATACGTAATTTGTCTTTCGATTCTTCTAAACTATCAGAGCGTGTCTTTCTGCCGACACGTCGGTTAAATATAATCGAACGAGCGATGCTGCAAGTTAACGCGTATCGAAACGTAAATCGTTGCTTACATATTTGCTATAACATATTTCCGTAATACAATTTTCGACTATATTGGAACGTGGATAGCGTGCTGGTCGTGGCAAAGGCAACGTGTTTTCTTTCGTATAAGACGTTTCCAAAACATAAATCGATTCTTCCTTTGTACCTGTTTTCGTCCCGGATGATCACGTCGCCGCTATCCATTCGTCCCTGTTTCTTCTGCTTTGTTTGCTCAAGTTTTTGCTTGTAATATGATAAATCTCTATTTTACTTGTATTTTATCTAGACACATACGTACAAACGATTAGATTACTTTTAATTACCCATTTTGTTGCGAAACAGCATGCCAAATACACTACAAATCTCGAAGGCGGCGCTAAGACATCTCTAGTATAGTAAAAAATGTGAACTCGTTTACATTTATGTCATTCGAACGTAAATAAAGCTACATTTAAGTTACAATTACAGAAATTATATTATTAGAAATGAAAATAGATTATACGATAGCAGTAGCTTACGTTTCCCCGTTACGTTGTAAGCCCACGTTTCGTATCGCTTTTACGTCGCTTCGAATTCTATAAAAAGCTGCCTCTTAGCTTTCGAGACGTCCGCCAAAAGATGCCACAACCTCGTCGAGGGTAGAAGTAATAAAATCGCACCGTTGTGCGATTTTCACGAAAACTGGAATCGCAAATTGATTTTTGTAACTCGGCTGCCCAAAGCTATAATATATTCGCGCTCGACGTATATCGAGTACAAGAACGTTTCCTCTTTTTTGGCAATAACGCGACGTACGGGATGCGTGTTCACTTACGATCAGCGTTGTACCGTTAGAAATGAAAGATCCGTTTATGTCAATATCGAACGTCAAACGCCAATGAGTGAGTGTAATACCGTTTTTCACGACGATACAAAGCTGCGGAAGAAATATTTATTTATCGTTCAAAGTTTAAGTTTGTCATCGTTACGAGTCGCACGTAAATTTGGCATCTATATACGCAAATTTCTTACTTTTTAACATTTACCTACGTGAATTTTCTAACATTACAACCAATTCTCTTTACAGGTATTACCGATGTAGGTTATCTCAAATTTTCCAACATTCGTGTATACCGTTTTGGTTAGATAGTTTAGCACTTACGCGTGTACCCCTACTTTTTAATATTCGAACATCGATATATAAACTGCCTAGCATTTAACGAAATGAAAATCGTTAGAAATCGAACGTTTAACGAACCAACTGTACGTCTATTTTACAAACGTAAGAAAATCACATCGAAGCTGGTGGAAGGGTCGCGACATCTAGAAAAACCGAAGCTACGACAGAAATAAATCAGCACAAATTTTCCAATGCTAGCGAGGAAAGAGCAGCAGGCCTCTCTAAAGCCAGGCTTACGGGTTACACTAGCGAGTGTTTCATACTTTCTCCAGAGACATGCCTACGTGCACGTAGGCGTGTGTATCAAAGGATTCTAGATTCTAGACTCTTCGTCTGGCCACTCTGAATCGTCGACCAATAATATACGTATTTATCTTACGCGATCGAAGCGGACCACGCCGCCAGAAACATTTGGCCAGTTTACAGGAGATTACAGGTCATCTTATCGACGATCGTTCTCCCTTTTATCGTTCAAACGTTTTTCTGCATTTTTCGAAAATTTCAAATCCTAACTAAATTTCAACTTTATCCCATTTATTCGTCGATAGTTCGTTGCACGAGGGTTGTACGAGCGTAACGCTTTGCTTCTTTGCGTGCGTGCACGTCCATAGATTCTGAAAGATCCGAAAGGGACATAGCGTTCACGTTCCTTCGTTGTGTCGTGACGCGTACGACAGGATGATGTAATTTACGATGTTCGATCATCGTAAGGACAATTCGGTAGATAAAAGGACGATAGAACCCGAAGTAAGATTTGGAACGAAGAAAACGCGATGTCAGTTTTGTTAGCAATTTTCCGACGATCTACGTTCGGCTGGAAACTAGAAAGATCAATTACGCGATAAAACAAAAGATCAAAAAGCGAGGAGCGAGTCTCGTCTTCGACGATAATTAACCGTTAAGGTACAGAAATTCGAGGAATAACGTTCTTATCGAGACGGAAGAGTTTGGTAAAAAACGTTGCGAAATTATTAAGTTAATTGGCGTGTAATTAAAAAACTGTTAACCGTTGTTCAAGTTTATTTACTCTTGGAACGTAATATGGATAGATTACTTTCAACGCTGAGATCTTTTCTAGAAATATACGATCGATATTTTTACAATACTCGATAATAATAATTAATAGCGGAATAAGGAAGCAAACGTTTGCCTACAAAATATACGACGATTTCAACGTTAAAGTACAATGTTCGAAAATCGGTTGCCGAGCACGAGAGAATGATACTTTCAGAAAAAAACTCAAAACGAAAGTAACGAGCGGACAAAGTTAAAAAGAAACGTTTACGATCTCCGTGGAACTAGGAAACGAGCTGAGAGTGACTGGTGGAATCGAAATCGAACGAGCAGATTTCTTCGTGATTGCGTGAATTGCATCTGTTTTGCGTCCTTTAGCGCCGACGAACACAGCAACGATCGCCGAATTACGTTCTGTGTTTTCCGCGGCCGGAGCACGAGTTAACGGGTTTAACCATCGAGTCATTTTCGCCAGGAAGAGGCTAGTTTCCGATTTTACACGTCCGAAACCACTACTTGCTTTGCTCTTTTTACAATCCTTACGTTTCTTTCGCAACGCCCAACGAATATTTCTCCACGAGTCGGTTTCCTGATTTCTCCGCTTCGTTTTCAGTCTTTAGCGTTTCCTACTTGCAAGCCTGAAACGCTCGACATCTCGAAACAAGCTTTTCAAATACTATTCGAAACAAATACCATTCGGTTATTTATCGCCTGTTTAGTTTTATACTCGATTAACCGATATTTCAACTTTCCTAAAATCCCACGATGGAACGAGGATAAAAGTGATTCGTTATATCTGCCATAGTTTCCGAGATATTGGCAAAAAGCTATCGGTACCGCTACAGTGAATTCTGCCTATGATCGTGCGTCCGTAACGGCGTGCGAGTTCGTATCGATCGTCGGCTTAAGGCGGACGTATAAGGCGGGTATAACGTAACTCTTATCTTTTGTGTTTACAGTACGGTCGTCGAATAAACGAACGTCGAATAGAGCTTACGAGATGCTTACGAGGTAACCGGCTATACGAGGCTGTAAAAAAAACTTTTATATTTCGTTGTAATAATAATCACAACGACGACAACAGTAATAATAATAGTAATAATAATAATAACAATAACCGCTACAATATCGATCGGGTTTGGCTCGGGTTTTTTCGCTTTCGAAACGATAGCGCTTCTTCTATTTCGTAAAATAATACCAATTATTCGTTTTCTACGTCGATAAGGACTGTACTCGCTCGAAGTTAAGACTCGAAGCATCTCGGATAATACGGCACTCCGCTGTGTCTGGGAAACTATGGCCGCGACCACCGACGCTTACACGCGAAGCAGAAATACGTTGAAAACGTCGAGCCTCGCAACATCAAAGTATTCGTCAAAGTTCAAGTAGCATCGAAATCGGAAAAGTCGCGACGGTTCCACGGCTTCGCCTTAATTTCTTTTCTTTCGAAATTTCAAAATGTAGAATATCGTCGATGGATCGGAAGGGAGCAGCGACCTACCTGTTCCAGGCTTTCGTTCGATCACATCGAGTTAAGTGGCATTGCTATCTCGACGAAGAAAATGAGAGACGCGATTTATTAATGGGCAATTACGCGGCGAGTAGCTTGCATTTTCAGACGATTTCCGATGATATCTCGAATAGACGGTGCTTTAACGCGAGATTAGAATGGAATGGAACTTTTGCCTGCCTTGGAGATATTTGAAAATCTTCTTGCCGAGATACGCGTTGTTTATCGCAGGAAGCATTCGATGCACGGCTGCTTGTGACGCAAAACGCAACGCGCAACACGCTCTTGCAAGCACGATCGAAACTTCAACAACCGCGCGCTATCGCGAGACGCGCGAATCGCGTTACGATGGTCATTTTCGCGAAAATGACGAATGCAACGCGTAAGGCAAAGAAACGTATGGGAAGAAGGTGCGCGAAATAAACGAAAAGAAAGGATTCAGGAAGTACGTTACGCGAAGGTTTCACCCGCATCCGTATGGATCGCTGCGCTCTGCCATCACGCGATTCAGTTGGATCATTTTCTCGAAACGTTATCCGAGGAATCATCTCGCGAGAGATCGTCTTTTTCTAAAAGAATCGAATCGTTCGCCTCTTTACGACGCGTTTGTTCTCTGACGCGTTGCGTGCTGCTTGCAAATTAATTTTACGTAAACTCGATCGATATCTGTAGAAATGTATAGCTAGAATACTATAGATAACTAGATAGAAATTATTTAGTATCGCTGAGAGGGATTTTACTTTTAGCCGGAATTCTCCTATCGAGAGTGCGCCTCTTCGCGATAAACCATCCGTGAAATCTCTCTCGATTTATTTCTTCGTGTTCTCTCGTAATTCCCCTCCGTAGGATTGCAATGTTCGAAATAACGAACGATCGGCTAACCAAACGAACAAAGTTCGAGAAATATGGACAAGCGCTTTTCGACGCTTCGTAAAATATTCTCACGATCGAATCGAGTCGTAAACGAAAAAGAAAGTGGAAACTCGTTGCACGACCGCCGCATTTCAATCGTAACTCATAGGTGCATCTTGCTCGAGTGAGATTTCTCGTAGCGCCAAAAAATTGACCAGTTACTCTTTCGATTTCCCATTAAATGTCCTTGCCACGTCGAACCGAACGATAAACGAAAAGGAAAGTGGAAACTCGTTCCATGACCGCTGAATTTCAATCGTAACTCACAAGTTCATCGTGTTCTAGCGGCTAGAGATCGTCGCATCTACGTCGTATCTCGATGATCCCTTGAACTAGAAAGTAATCACGATCCTGGAGAAAGAGAGAGAGAGAGAGAGAGAGAGAAAGAGAGAGAGAGAAAGAGAAACTGCAAAGTCAGCGGAGCAACGTGGTATTCAATATGCGATTATTCGCGACCAAAGTATCAAGGACGGAAGACGTCCTTTGATAAATCTGTCGTTGAGTTCTTTTTCGATATTAAAATTTTGATCATTCGACGAATCCAAACGCCTCGCGTAATATGTACAAATTTTGGCAAAATGATCAAATCTTTCCGACATAAAATATTCGAATATTTCAGAAATTAAAACAAGGAAATTTCGATCCAATGCAAACTATTCGAGCAACTTTCCTGAATGAATACAAACTAAGCTCGTGCTATCGCTAATCGCATTTCACTTTGCCACATAAATTAAACTATCGACGCGAGACTTCTGCCGACAACTTTCAGAAATCCACAAAGCACTCTACGCAAAACGCAAAAATTCTCCTTTTGCCGACCGAACGTTCCAACTGGCACCAATTTCGATCCTATGAAAATCGATGAAAATCTCCATCCGCGGTGCAACTAATTTATCGCGTATTGTAATCGATTTTGTGCACAATGTTTAATTGCTTCGAGGAACTCGCTAATTTTGATTAATAGAGGCGTTTAATCGGAGACTCGCCACTTTCACTTTTCTTACAACGAACCTCTTTGCCATCGAAGCCGTACGTTACGAAACGAACGAAAAAATCCGCATTTTTTCTTCATCTCCTTCGACCCATCGCCGTTCGAGCTTTTGGATTTAGGTCGGTATCGGGTTTCAATGGCAATGATTAGTCATCGAGCAACTTACGTAATAACGTCTCAGAAACCCGGAGAATCAAAGCAAATACAGTTTGATTTGCCGAACAGATCTCAGACAGAAGGTGTCTTGACCAAGGTTTACGCTTGTGCCACGGTACAAAGTGTAGAAAAAATAGTCGTACTACTACTAGCAACGTAAGAAGTGTTTCCGTCGATTAAAGTAGCAAAGTTTGTTCGATATTTCGTAATTTGATTTTTATTTGTTTTTCGATCATCGCGTTTAATTCCAACTTACAAGATGTCGAGGTCTTGCTAGCTAAATATCGAAAGGTGAAGTTGAAGGTGCAAGGATGTAAAACCTTCCTTTTTCTTTTTTTTTTTTTTTTTTTTCAAGGATTTAATCTCTTAACGTACATTCTGAAAATCAGTTACTCGCGTGTAAGCTACATACGTGACAAAATCCACTTTCTCTTTCTCTTCGGTGTTGCGATATGGTTGCGGGTTTTGTTCTTTCAGGAAGCCAGCTCCACTGCGCTATTACGAAACACCATCTTACTTTACGCGTTTTCAAATTCTTCTTCGAATCTCGCAACTAGACCACGGATTTGTAAAAATTCGCAATGCGATATCCAAGTTTTCGAACGGAACTCGGTTCGCGCTTGTCACTCTTATCACCGTGCATTCTCGCTAGTTTCTGCTGCAAAATTAAACGTATTTTATCCGGAATATGTGAAAGAGCACGGGAAACGCCATTGCGTAGATAGGGTTACACGGTGGATGGTAGCGAGCACATGGTTTCGTTGCGCGCCAACCAACGGCCACCGTTACGTCCGATATGTAGGTCAGTGTAAAGGCCGTATGCTGGAAAGCTATCAATCCAGCGGTGGTAAACGATGCACGCTATTGTAAACATACCTGCGCCAGAAACTTATTTTGCTACGTGTTTACGCGCAATACGTGCTAAGGAAATAGATCGATTATATGATAATATATATGACAAAGCATTTCGTTCGAAGCCTTACGCGTTTCCCTTAAAGAAAAATGAAGAGAAAAAAAAGGAAGGAAAGAGAAACGAAGGAAAGAAAGAAACCGCCTGTTCTACGTTCAAACAAACTGCGTCGATCGTTATTATCGATTATAACAAAATCTAACGTTTCGTAAATATATCTAGAAAGAGCAGAAACTATCAAAGTATGTAAAGTAAGTATAAGGCTGCGTGAAAACGATAATACTTCGAGCAATTCGAAGAAACGACTTTAGTCGATTAGAAGCAAATTAATTAACGTTGAAAAATGCAAGATACGCGGTGGAACGCGAGGCAAGGTAGTAAAACTGAATACAGAGTGAAATACAAATTTTTGAAAGTTGCACGAACCCGGCTGATTTATCGAGAAACACGTTTTCTGGCCAAATACGTCTTATTGTGGTTTATCGTTGAAACCCATTTGCCGCGGTGAAACGCTCCATAAAGTCGAATTCGCCCACCTGCTAACGTTTTCTTGCCTTTCCTTCGTTCCCAACAGCTCGAACATTGCCGTTCTCGTGGTTTGTGGCGAATGTTATTATACTTATTGTAATACACGCATTTACGAGCGCTCGAGAGTAATTTCGTTACGCAAGTTGATTTGTAATACGCGTTACAAACTTTATTCTCGAACGTGATTAATATTTTACTATTACTTTCCACCTATCTTTTACCGCGGTTCCTACTTTTACCGCGTTTCGTTATATCGCTATTTACCAAATTTTCCTAAAGAATTTTCCCAGGGCAATTTAGTACACGATACGTATGTTTCGTTATATCGTATATATAAGCAGCCGATTGCTTCCAATGTATCGTAACCGTGCGAGAACAAGAAAATGGCCAATTATTCCCGAGGAATCGGCATCTGTACGTAGCTTCGTCGGAAAGACGATGGCAATCACCTTGACATTTACCGGATAACCAACACGATCGATTAATGTCGCGGAAGGCCGACAAATCGAGTTGTATAATACCGGGTGAGTCATAGACGCATGCCCATGCTCGAGGACTTTGAACAGTGTATCAACATACCGAAACGAGTGACAAACGTTTTACGAACGTTTTAAGCGGATGTAATGAAAATCGCGATCCTCCGTGCGAAAGTAAGTGGAAAGCGTAGAGCGACGCGTTGAGACAGAGTCGACGCGAGGCTTCGTAGGTACGTTTCGGAGCGAGCGACGACACGCGGATATCGGATCCGAGATCGATCGATCGCGGATCGCGAACAGAAACGAAAAATGATTTACCATTACACGAGAAATCGCCCTCTCGCAACTTGCACCGTGATTAATCGCGCTCTACACCCTGTACGTCCTGTAGAGCCGTAAATACTTTTGTTCGTCGTCGTTGCAAGGTCGTCGAATTCGACGAGATTACAGCGACGCGTGTCCGATATAATCGCTGAGTAAGCGGACGTGAAATCGTCGGGAAAGTCGAGCTTAGATCTCGTCTGTGTCTAATATCCACCATTTGTTTTATGGAATTCCGTCTGGTAGTCCTCTATCTGGCAGTTTCCAACTAATTCTAAATCGATCCGAGCGAATCGAAGTAGAACGTTCGCGGCAAATCGAGTCTCGTTTCTTGCGCTTTTATATAATATATTTAATAACAGGATAGAAGGTTGTTGCGAGCAACGACCGTCCGAGACTCGTTCCACTTGCGGCCGGTACTCGAGGCCGTCGCTGGCTACCCCTCTCGCCACCTTCTTTCTCGATGTAGGCTGGATCGTTCCAATTAAAACCGTGCAACGTGACAAACTATCGTTAGTGTGTCGACTCGGTGCACGTGAACTTGAGAGACGAAGAAACGGTTTATCGCATGCTGTTGTTTGACCTCTGGACGGTCAAGTTTTTTCAAAAGTTCGAACCACTCTTGCGGAAACGAGCACGGGCTTCGCGCGGAACGCGGCTTTGCCAGAAATATCGCAATTTTGCTGTCGTAGGATTTTCGCTGCCGACGTTGCGAATCGTCTTTTTACAAAGCTCGACTTATTTTTACCATCGTCGTTGATCGTATCTTCTTACCTTGCGAGAAGCAATCGAAATCGATGCCTGTTCGGTCGTCTTCGATGGAGATTGATTAGCATAAAAAAAGAAAAAAAAAAAAGAGGCAACGAAATAAAAGATCTCGACTGTTCGAAAGAGAAGAGAAACGCGCGTGGAACCGCCGAATCATCCTCGTGACCTAACGCATCGTACCGCTGCTAGGGAAATGCTTTCGATTTTTATTTACGACTAACGTAATCGAGCCTTTCTCTCTCTATCTATCTCTCTTGCCTCTCGTCTCTCCTGTTCTCGTATTTGTTACGCGCGATTATGTAACACGCGTGGCCTGAAATTCGCAGACCAAGGAATAAATTTCACCGCCGCGCACCTCGATTCCGACGTCGCAACGATTTTTCCATCTTTGCGTAAAACGAGACTGCAATGACTCGCGTATCGCAAATACGTTTCAAAGTCGGCGGTCGACTGTCGCTTTGCGCGTCCAAATGCGGAGAACGTCAGGGATAAATTAGCGATTACACGAGTATTTCTAGTATAAGTGGTCTAGTATAAGTGAATACGTGGCGATTGCTTTAATCGTTTACCGTGTAGTGGAAGCATCCGAATATCTTAGATCGAGAGAGGTATGATTAACAAACGTACCGTTTTTCCAAGTATACAGGCTGGCTCGTTTTAACCGATCCACGAAAATATCTCAATGAACTTGTCTTGGTGGACGTGGCATTTCGAGCTTCGTTCTTTTCCTTCAACCTTCGTAAGGTATGGAGATCTTACTTGTTTCGGTCGCAAAGCTGATAAAACAACAACTATCCGTATCGTCTGGTTCGTATTTTTCAACGATCGGTACGAAACGTTAATCGGAATTATCAAAATTGATCGAGCTCGGTTCGTAAATTAAACCGGTGGAAGCGAATTGTTGTAAAATAAATCGAGGGAAGCGAAAAACGCGTTACTCGAAGCTCTGCGGGTCGTGAAACGTTAAACGTGGAATAGAGTCATCGATCGGAGTTGGGCTTAATCGCAGCCGTTTGTTTACCTCGATCGAAGGGAAACGAGGAATCCATTGTGCGTGCGATGGCCACTTTCACTGCTTTTCAAACTAGTAAATACCGATTCGCTGCAGCGCGGCGCAGGATACCACGTGAAATTACACCACCGAAGAATTTCAATTACCTTGCCACCTCTTAATATTAATTGCGCATCCTCGTGGAAACATTTGAAGCAATTTGCGATTTGAGAGAGCTTGCGCGTAAAAGTGACGGAACAGGTAAATTACTTTCACTTATGCGGCCACGCACGCTCGCTTGCAACGAAAACGATCGTTACTTTGTATCTAACGATAAACCGAACAAGCGTCGAACAATACCAATCGAAATTTATATAGTCGATAAGAGAAACCGCGATTGAATTACGGTTCCTATTTCCCGCTTAACGATGTAATTCAGTTTTAGGAAATTCTATTATCCAAGCGAGAATAAACGATCGATTTACGTCCCATTCTATATGAATTATTTAGGGACACGTGCAAGTTCGAAAAGCGTCGCTATAAGGAAAAGAAGGCTGTAGTAATCGTCCTTTGAGCATAAATACGCTTTACTTCGGCGACCACGCGCGTCGTTATACTTCCTGTGTAATTAGTTACGGCCACGATACAATTTAATCGAACGTCGGACAAAGTATCGCTCGGATGCAGCTCGAGTCGTGGAAAAAGAAAAAAGAGAAAAAAAGCCGTGCCACTTTCGCAAAACTTTTTCTGCTCGGGGAACCTGGATTATTCGAGAGGTCGATTGTTCGGCTCTCGTTTACGAGCTACGCCGAAACCTTGTCCGCGTTATAAGAATGCGTATCCTCGATACGACTTTACTCGGCTGCGAGCGACCGTAATTCGACCGAGGAGCAACTCTTTTTACGTTGCGTTTCAGAGATTACGCGATGCAACGACGACTTTCGGGATTAAAAAGCGATCGGATAAGAGATTATAGAAATTAATAGCTAAATTCCACTAAATCTAAAGATCGTAGTAGGCCTGTGAATATTTGAAATTTGATTTTTCGCTAATACCGATGTAATCGCAAAGAAAACTAATTCTTCTAGGCTTCTAGGCTTGTACGCTGGTTGAAAAGAGTTGGAAGATCGGTGCTGGCTATCGAAAAATTATTACTTTTCCATCTATTTCCTAGCGATTAAAAGAGAAGCGTAACATCCGTATTTCCTTCGTTGTAATTATAAAAGGACGATCGTGATCTCGAATCCCTCGCGCCACAAGGAAATTACCATGTTGCGTCGCGACAATAACGAGAGAATTGTCATTTCCATAGATAGACCATCGTGTAATTGCAACAGTTCCGTCATAGTAGGTGATCGCTATTCGGATAAGCGACAATTATATACGAGTATGTAATAACGACTTTAAGGTTTAACGACGATAAGGTTGCAGGCTCGGTTGCCGACGAAGGGTTAAATCTGTCGACGTTTCAAAGTGGCAAAGTGGCACGAAGAAAGTTTCATTGTGCGTATACACGGTGGCTGACGGAAATATCGAAACACTCGCGTGTTGCTACAACGTTTGTAGCAACGTATCGCGCGTGTCGTACGAAACTTGCCGAAATTTTCTTAGCCTCGAACGCTGTTATACGAAACGATCGGTTGGACGCGATAAAATGGCATTAGCTGCCCTACGTGGCGTCTGCTTTCGCTGCGTGTGCCGTTTAGACGACTTTCTTACGGCGCGACGCGTTCTTCGTCCTCGACAGAAACGAGAAAGAGAAAAGTCCGGTTGAAGGAAGCAAACGGACGAAAAAATGGCACCTCGTCGATTCGGAAGAGAAGAGAGAGGCGTGTGCAGGAAGTGGTACAGCATTGCCGGAGGGAAGGACGTCGAATCTAGGTCGCGATCGTGTTCCTCTCTTCGTGTTTACGCAGATATGTAGGCACCCAGTGGTTCTCGTTCGCGCCAGTCGCGCAGCAAATATTCCTGTAATATTTGCGTAAATATCGTTGACCCGTTTCCTTCTTGTACGATCGACGCAAACAGTTCTGTGTATCGACACCGGATGCTTTCGCCTGCTCCGTATTTTCTTCCAGGATTTGGTCGAACCGAACTTGGTAGGTGTCGATGGTCGCGTTGATTCCACGGCATTGGTCTTAGGAATTTGGATTTATATCGTTGAAAACCGTCTTCGCTGACATTGGTAATCGTAGACGCGATCGTTTTTAAAAAAAAAGGAAATCCGCTGTACGATCGATTCGAGAAGAACAACGGTGCTGGAAACGTCTTCGAACTTGCAACGCGTATTTTAGTATTTAGTATTTAGTATTTCCGTTCGCGATCGACATATTGTACCTTATATATTATAAAATGTAAAATAAAACGTCGGTTATTGGCTGACTCGTATCGGATCGATGATAACTTGTATTAGAATTTGTATTAGAAAAGGAAGAAAAGTTGAGAAAGGGGACGAGTGGCGGCGTTAAAATTCCATCGACCGCCACAGAACGAATCTCCGAGTAAGTAGGAGCGTTAGAACGGTTTTCACCGAGATTTTCATCGACCTAATTCTTCCTCGGAAATCAGGCCGCGCAAAGAGAACTCGCACGATCTCTAAACGACGCTGCAAGTTCGTTAAAAGTCGTTTACTTTCTGCAGTAACATCCGGCTGAGCATACGGCAGGGAACGTAATTAGAAAGCTTCGAAGAGGAGTTATGGCATCGTTCGCGTTATCTATCAACCGGTAGAAGCGTATTTTATAAATTTCTACCTATCGACTGCGCCCTCTGTTTCGTATACGCGGCTGTGTTGAAAGTAGTATGAAAACGGCCTGTTCGAACTTCGAACGATTAGGAAGAGTCGAAGATACGTATGGTACAGTGGCTCTCAGGGCTTTCTAATCGATTTTCAAGCAACGCGTGAAATCCTCGCGAATTACGAATGAAATTCGATTTACTTATTTATGTACTTTTATGTGTCTGTTCTATTCTACGTATACGTAGAAAGAATAGCCAAAATCGATACAAAATGTGTTTTGCGCGACGAAGACGGCACTGTGTTCAAACCCGAATTCGTTACACTTAGAAACCGGCTGGCAAACCTTGCGATTAATAAACGTGCTTTCTTCGTAACGCGCCTAATCAGGATTATAGCGAACCTCTGCGAATCTACAAATTGGATATCCCAGTTCGTTCAATCGGTCTCGTATTATCCTTGGTGCTTCAATTTATATCGTCGAATAATTTATTCGCGCGATTTGTTAACAGCCGTGAACCCTTGCGTATCGTTCGCGTCATCAGCTCCCGACGTGAGTTCCACGTGCTCCGGTTACGTCCTCCCTACAATTGTCCTATGACACGATATAATTCGATACAACTTGGCGCTATACGCTTTGACCAACTGATACCAACTAACTAACAATACGATATCTAGCTTTAGCTAGATTGGCTAGATTGGCTAGATTGGCTAGATTGGTCGAAACTCGGGTAAAGTAATCGAACGAATCGAGATAACGACTCGAGATTTCGAGATAAGTCTGGTCTTTAATGAACTTTCCTTCGCGTTTCCATTTTTACGACGATCGATCGCCTCGATTCGTTTTCGACAGTCGCAAAACCACGACAGTTGATAGTTGCGAATCACTGGGAACGCTGGCGCCGCGGTTACACTCTCGCTTTCGAAATAATAATTATTTAATACTGGAAGTCGTGGTGAAATGCGAGCGACCGGTTTTTGGCCAGCCTCTTTGGTCCATCCGGTACCCGAAAGCCAACCTCCGTACCTCGATCCATGGGACAGGCTTTCCATAACAAGCAGCGGTATCGAAAGCATTTTCGAAAGGGCGATCCCCGGTCATCGAAAATTAGACTGGATTTTACGTAACGGGACCGGGTAAACAGACTGCTCGCGCTGTTCTTGCATCTAGCGATTTCTGCGGGGCTCCGCGCGATCACCACGGTCGTCACATCGTCGCCAAAATTACGCAACATCGTGCCCGCTCCCGCTCGTTTACTCCGTAATCTTTTATGCAATTTTATGTTTTCGCCAAGAGCTTGCGTTCGTTTATATCCATCGTACTGGTTGCAACGATCTGCGCGTTGAAGATAAGATTTACATATATCCACGAACACGTGCCGCGTAAGGACGAAGAAACTACAATAATAACAGACGAACGGAGGAGTCGGCATCTACGCGGTAATTCGTTTCGATTACTAAGAATTATGCACGAGTACTTGGCATTGTTGCTATAACGTGTCACGACCTCGAGAATATGTTTTCCAGCAAATTTCCGCGCGTGACAACGTGGCGTTTAGATTCTACGGTCGGGGTTTTAATCTTCTAGCTTCCGAGGGAAAACAGTTCAAATTGATCATGGTTTCTCATTTCGACGCGAGAATTACCATTTAGCGGAGAATACGTATTTAATCGGCCGGTTATTCTCCGTTCAACGTAGGTGACGAGTATTTGATTTTTACGGATCGTCTTCTCACGGTTCCGAGATCTCGAGTTACGCAATGTTTTGTAAGTAAACTTCTCTGTCCAGTTTTCTAAATTCTCAAATCATCTAAACCACTCGCTGGTCGTTATAATTCTCGGCGCGACGCGAAATCGACACCACTCGGTGGATAATTTGATAGAGCGGATTGTCAACAGGCTACTGTTACATTTTATCCAGAGTTTCCTTTCGCGGTACCCTATTATTTTACCATATTCCACGACTACGCGGAACCTTGGGACTATCGCGGACGGATCGAGCGAAGCGTCTGATCGTATCTCGCCAATTCTACTTAGGCTTCGCGAACGCTTCTACTTACGCTCGTTCGTTTGTTCGTTCGGCTCGTTCTTTTCTGGCAAATGAGATTTCTTTGCGCAGGTACGCTGGTTAAACGAAAGCGGTGTCGATCGATTAAACGCGATCGACGAATCAAACGATTTCGAGATAATACGTATAAATAGAGAGAAATTTAGGCGGACGTAATCCTCTCGAAACGATGACTCGGTACAATTTGAGTTAAAATAAAATAGAATAATTGGGAGTGGATCGAACGTTGATCCAATCTACGCACGAAAAATCCCAATTTAATCTTCGCGAACGGTGTGGCAGTTTTAAGGCACGTTTGAACTTGAAGCCGAGTTTTCTCGACGAAAAAGATCTCTCTCGCGATTCCTGACTCCTTTCATTGCCCGCACGTTAATTAATTAATCTTGGGTCGAAGGAAGCGTTTGCAGCTGCTCTCCTCTAACGATACGAGGTCTAAATCGATCGTTCTGTTTCTGCTGCAGGATGAGGAGGAAGAAGCAAGGAGTCACCGAGGGCGGAGAAGCGTCGATTCTGCTACTCGTCGCATTGACTCCTGTTATCTGTTCCGCTGGAATCCTGGACCCTTGGCAGTGGGCACGTAGCGATCGAATCGACGTCAACATTCCTTGGTTGCCGTGTAATTACATTTTGTCAAACCCGATGTAAAAGACGATTCGGGCAACCGTTTCGCTTTCTATATTTTATTTATTATCATCGTGATTTTATTTCATTAGTCGAGAACGAGACACGATGCTACGACGAGCTAGGGTGCCTGAACATAACCAGAAGCTGGTATCACCTTATCCATAGACCGCTCAACGTCTTCCCTTTACCACGAGAAGTCATCAATACGAAATTTATCCTATACACGAACGATAATAACGTCGAAGTGAGTAAAACAGTACATATTTACGATTATAATTCTTTCCAGTCGACTAATTACTACTAAAATTACAACTTGCGGTTAGACCTTTTTAATTCGTAACGCTGTTCGCAAGATTTTCCGATTCTTTTTTTACCGAGTTTTGTTTAATGGAATATTTTGTCCGTCTCTTCACAGGGCCAGACCTTGTCAGCCGCGAAAGACAAGTCAATAAAACGGTCGTACTTCGATCCGAAAAGGAAAACAAAATTCATTATACACGGATTCATAGATACACCGCTCAGCAATTGGGTCAACGTAAGTGAATCGCCTCTTCGCTTCGCTCTTTCGCTCTTTTCATTTTCCTGTATTAAGGAAATATTTTTTATATTAATTTTATATTAAGGAATTATTTTGTTCGAATAGTAAGAATATTCGCGCGTATCGATGTTTGGAGTACGATGTATTTCATAATTGAAAATTGATCGTGAAATACGATTTTATTAATTTTTTCGCGCGTCAAGTAGTAGGGGCGGTAAATGTTTCAAATTAATATATATTTGATAGTTAAAAGTTGATACAACGGTTGAAAGTTTATTTACATGTTTGATACATTTAACGATAATATTTCCTAGTTTAATCGATTTACTTGCATTCCTATCTAATCCGTTGTCGAATCGTCGCCACAGGAAATGAGAAACGAATTATTGAAGCACGACAACTACAATGTCATCATAGTTGACTGGGGTGGAGGAAGTTTGCCGCTTTATACTCAAGCAACCGCCAACACGAGACTGGTGGGCCTCGAAATAGCTCATCTCGTTAAACACCTGCAGGTAAAATGAATTTCGCGAACGAGCAAGCTAGCTGCTCTCGGCAGAATCGTTTTTTTTTTTTTTTTTTCTGAAAAGAAAAGAAAGAAGAAGAAAAGGAAAAAAGTGACTTTATAGCACGTTGTGACGTTTAATCTGATTCTAAAGCAAACTTTTAGATCGCTTAGGTTCGTTTCTAGGTTTTATCGCTTAATTTACGTAACGTTGGTTTACTCGCACTTGGACAAACTCGTAATGTACGTGTAGCATATACAGCGGATACAAAAAGTATTTACACGTGATACGAATTAATTAGTATCATATGTTGTTATATTCTTATTATTTATTTGGTTTGTGTGATTACAAGATGCGAACATCTCTAAATACGTATTACGATATAAAACGCTATGAAACTGAAATGTCGAAGCTCGTAAAAGAGATGCTGCATTGGAAGATAAGAAAACGAAATGGAAAGATCAAAGTATCGTTTGTTGAAACGCAGACAAATTATGGACTGGACCCAAATGACGTGCACCTGATCGGACACAGCTTGGGGGCACATACCGCGGGATATGCAGGAGAAAAGATGGGAGGGAAGGTTGGTCGTATTACGGGATTGGATCCTGCAGAGCCCTATTTCCAAGGGATGCCCAGTCACGTAAGACTGGACTACACCGACGCCAAGTTGGTCGACGTCATTCACACCGATGGCAAGAACTTCTTTTTCCTAGGTAACAGAAAAATATGTTAACGTGGATACCTACTGATCCCGCTCTTCTAATCCGATTATTAATAATTATCAACTTTGGTTTCTTCTTTCGCTATTTCAACGTTGAAAGTTGAAACTACGTATATGTTACGTTTGTTAAGACGAAGCGGTTTTTACTTGGTAAATTCTACCGAAACACAAAGTACGGTATAAAAGTTGAAAAGTTGAAATAAAAAGCTGAACGACAAGCAGGATTATTGAACGAAATAAAATCTTACGGACTGCGTTTATTTGAATTACGAGCAACGCTGTAATCGTTCTGTTTATGCAATCGTTCTATATTATAAACTAACTTATCGCGCGACAAGGGCTTCCCGGATATGGAATGATTCAACCATGTGGCCACCTGGACTTCTACCCGAACAATGGCAAGGAACAGCCAGGATGCACGGATCTCAGCGAAACTACCCCTTCCTTGCCTTTAACCCTGATCAAAGAAGGTCTGGAAGAAGCGTCGCGAGTACTGGTTGCCTGCAATCATGTGCGTTCCATAAAACTCTTCACCGAGAGCATCAACTCCAAGTGCCAATACGTGGCCCACGAGTGTTCCAGTTACGCCAGCTTCCTCAAAGGCGAATGTTTCTCGTGCAAGAGCAACAACAGTCTTAGTTGCGGTATCATGGGTTATCATGCAGACACCAGTCCAGCTTTGGTTGGAAGGCAGGCTATGGGACAGGATATTCTGTCTCTGCTCGGGTCGAAATTCTTCTTCGCCACTGGCAAAGAAGATCCTTTTTGCAGTGAGTGTTACAAATATCTTCACCGTTGGATTTCATCGATTTTTTAAGCCCTCTATCGATATTTTCGAATAATTGCGATTACGATTCGGTGTATATTCCTGCACGGACTTGGAGATTCCTTCTACCTTAAAGCATAGCTTCCAAAGAGAAGAAATCTGCGTTTCTAGGAAAGAACCTGATTGAATGCGAATTCGTCGTTTCGGACGTCTTAGAAATATTTCAAAGCGAATCTTAGATTCCATCGATCATCGTTTGAATTTTATCGATTCTTGCTGGAACGCTTCTGCGCTGGATCGAACTTGTCGGGCAGTTCCGAGCGTAGGTGTCGCGCAATTATTTATTATTATGAATCGCGACAGGCTGCTTTCACCCTGCTTATCGTCGAGGAAAATTGCTACGTGTCTCGAAACTAATTTAACCGTGCCCTACATAAGAATCCGCTAGAAACTTGCAACAGCCATTCAGCCGATCGGATAAAATGCAAATGATTTTTTCACGACCTCGAAACGATTTTTAATTCTTTATCGAGAAATAGAATCAAAGTTACCGAATAATAATAGGATAACTGATAAATAGAAAGATGGAATTAACGAAAATGAATAACTTCGTTTTTAAGTTATTAACATGCAAATCTCGATTACTTGTCAGGGAGACATTACAGGATCACCATCGATCTTGCCCGGCCACCGAGTGCAGAAAGTTGGGTCCAAGGCTTCCTGAAAGTCACTTTTCACGCGGAAAATGACGTTATTCGAGACATTGATCTCACACCTAGGTAATCTTCGTGTATCTCTATAATTCTATTAAAATTAATTCCATCGTCTCATTGGTAATCGAACGCTTCATTTTGAAATATTCCTCGTAAAAGAGGAAAACTACGATAAATACACCGTTGCCTATCGAAATGAAACCACGAAACGATAAATAAAGAAAAAAACGAATAGGAAAGGTAATTTGCCGTAGATACAGACATACAAACACGATCTCATCCATACACAGAGTGTTAATAGTGTTAATGTCAGTCTGACACTCGAAGGACTTATAGTATTCTCACCTATAGGAGTAAAACGATGTCCAATCGAAAAAGCACGCGATCTGCATATCGAAGAAATTTGAGACGATTTTAGGGCAGGCACGCAGCTTGCGGCGCCTATTCTCGTCTCAACTTGCTACTTTCGCATACGGGACACGTGCTTTTTCATGGCCTCGCTTTCGCGATAACTACGTTGAACTTAATTGGCCAACTTTTTGCTTCTTTCATTCCCGCAACCGTAGCGGTTACATGAAATTGGAACATGGATCGACAGTCCGAATGGTCGTCGCTCATCCGGCCGGTGCATCCGGTGAACTTGGGAAAATTCGACGCGTCGAGCTTTCATGGACCTACGATATGGACGTGTTACAACCGAAGTCGCTCTGCTTCTTCTGGTGTAACGATCGCCTCTACGTCAACAGCGTCACAGTGGACGTTATGGAAATCCCGGGAAGAGGGTAAGCCAATTACCTTTCAAGGTCAGAGGCGCCGGGTATTTTTCCTATTCCTCGACATCCACGTCACGCATACGACGTATGTTCGTAACGTTGACAGTGTACACGATGTTCAACATATTCAACGTTTAAAGTTACACGTAGTAATTTAATAATCGTATCGACTCGTTTATAACATTATCTTTCATATACATACATCTTTGTAAATTTGCATACGTTATTATATGCGCAGGAAAAGAGAAGCAGACTTCACCAGCAGGCTCTGTTCGGCAAGTAGACAGGAGTACGCAGAAATTGCCAGCGGTTCCACCGCGTCTTTCGTCGACAACTGCTGACAACGTCTTCAACTTAATTTAACATGCATCTGAGTACAACGTGATAGTTTGCGGTTCTCGTTCCTGTGAAAAGTATAGAAATTAAAGTGCGATCTAGTGCATATCTAACGATAAGAATCAGCAGCATGAATAATGAAAATTATGGCAGAGTCTACGAAGATCGACTGAAACCTGTATTTCACAATGATGTATTTCATTCAGAATACGTCCACGAGTTTTCGTTTAAAAAAGAAGGAAACAAGGCAAGATTCGTTTCGACAAAAAATTTATTTAAAAAAAGAAAAAAACAACTGTAACTGTACAAATACATATATATACATATATATATATATATATATATATATATATATATATATACACATATATATATACATATATATATACATTTGTTTATATTTGTATATAATAGCAATTAAAAAAAAAAAATAAAACAAGTTGCACGAGTCACAGGTAAAAAAAAATCGTAAACGATAGTACATACCTATCTTTCGAAAGCGAAACACGAAACCACAATGGAATAATTTTCATATATCGTAAAAAGAAGAATATTTTGAGAAACCTAATATCGCCTTACATATAGTACCTCGGAAGAATTCGCATTTCATTTCTTTTTTATCCTGTAAAGTGCGGTGCAATATGATTATCGAATTTGCGATGAAAATGATATACATACGTATAATAATATATAATGTGAGGAAAGCCGACGCGCATCTGCTGCAGTAATTAATTACCATCGATTACTTTGTACATCTTGTATATATGAAATTGGATAGATATAACTAGATAATGCTAGTGTTAGTGTAAAAGCAGGTAATCGTTACGAATGATCGACGATGGCGATAACTTGCTAACGCAAACATTTTTTGGCTCGTGTGTGAACTGTTATCTACGTAAACTTCTATACAATATTTACATAAACAAAAATACCGTCCGTTGTAACGTAATAGCGATAATCACTTGTGATATTTCTCTCCTCTTCTGTTATACATATAATTTAAATACTACGTTTAAATATATAATTTACTGGTAACACTTTCCTCGTTAAAAATTGTACAAATCGGAATAAGCGGTCATTTGTAAATAATACGAGTATATGTATATCTTGTACTGCGTATTGTTCAAATATTTCTAACATTAAAAATCATTCTATATGATATAGCTCAATGTAAAATATAAACTTATTATGCCTATATAACGACACCGTTCTGATTAACAAATCACGATGCTCCATCATGAAAAATACAATCTTTCTCTGTTTCTTTCTTTTTTATCTTTTTTCTTCTTTTCATTTCTTTTTTTTCTTTTTCTTTTTTCTTTTTCAGGGCTTTTTCACTTTTGTAGAGAGGTCAATTTTCAAAGGCTACAGGAAAAGAAACACACTTGTACAGCTTGCTAATCTTTTGCAATGTTTACTCCTCGATAAACGTTGTACACGTGAATTCGTCGCTTATACAAAAAAGATCATCGCGGAGTGCAGCTATACACGGTAACACATGATTTTTTTTTTTTTATCTTACACGAGATTCAACAATGATCGAGTAAAAAAGCCGTCCGCGTTTGTTCAACGCGGTAACAAGGGTTGGTAAAATATATAATATGAATATATAGCGATATACATAATATAATCTAATAATCTCTATCTGTATAACATATAATCTGCGTATAAATAATAAATAGAAAAACGAGGAGCGGGGAAAACGCGGGTGTGATTAGCTTGGTAATAACTTTAGCACTAAATTACCATTACGAACATCCACGGATCTATGGGGCCATCGTGTGCGTGTGCGTGTGTGTGTGCGTGTGTGTGTGTGTGTGTGTGGGCGCGCGTGTGTGTCTGTGTGTGTGGGCGCGCGTGTCTGAGAGACAATGAGAAAAAAAAGAAAAGGAGAGAAAAAGAAAAACAGAAAAGTGAGAACGATAATAGAGAAACAGTGAAATAACTAACAATACGTGTGAATATACAGCTGATTCATTTGGCATAGTAGTCTAGAGCGTTCCTTTTTCTAGCGCGCAATAGAATGGTCAGTGAAGATCATCGACCCAAGCAGTTTCTAATGACTCGATAAGAGTACGAACAAAAGCCATTTCTTTTCGTGCATTTTCCAAGATCACGCGGGGATCTTGCGAGGTACAGCGCAGTATATTTGGTGCCATCACCATTGCTAAATTGTTTGCATCCATTTTAGTACGGGCAACGACTTCCGGCCTGGCGAAAATCTGCAACAAGTATTTTATACATTGTGGTAATCCCGAATGAAGAAACGAGAAACTAAGAGAAACGGGGTCACTCTACAGTGACCTCGTTAGTTTCGATTAACCTCCTCTGACAAATTTACGGCAAGAATGACAGTTGATCGTTCGATTAATACCGACGATTAACGTTAAAGTTCCCTAATGTAAATAGGGGCGCACTTTGATTAACGATTCGCTACTTTGACAGTTGAGCGATAAGAATGCGTATCTTTAATAATCGATAATTCATAGTTCGCATTCAGTAATCGTAGATAAGTAAGACTAACACTGATAGCTAAGAATACCAACCTGAAGGAATCGTATTAGATGACAAAGAACACGACGATTCAAATCAGGCAGACGATCTACAAGCGCGGCGACATTGGCTGCGGAAGCTTCGGCATCATCGTGCCTCATCGACACGCATTCCGTGTAAAAGGAATCAGGTATCAACGGTTCGTAAAGCTCTCGAACCCATAATTTTAACAAAGATGCGGGTGCATGAGCATCTTGAGAAGCTGCCAAAATCGTACCATCCTCGAACCTGTCCAGGCACGACTTTAAAGCACTGACCTCGTCCGCGTCCGCGGACACTCTGAATATCCCCTCCGTCAAGATACCACCTCGAGCAAGCACTTGACGCGTCAACGTGGTCTGTATCCATGGTAACTCTCGATTTGGGAATCTGTCTCTCTGCAGGGCCATTACTTCCGATAACGTCGCCCCAAACATGGACGCCCGGAAAATCTGAATCTATGATTAAATTAAAAGCGAATGAATGTCCATTTCATAGTATGAAGAAATTTACGGTAACGCTGTGTTGGCCACTTGTAAAATGTAAACAAATAAAATAAGATATAAGACAATAAAGTAAAATAAGGTTGCGTAGTGAAAGGAAGAAACATACTCTCGCTTGATCGATATCTTCTATAGTAGCCTTGCGAGGCTGTCGCTTGCCATGTGCTCCAATTCGTTGTAAACGACGGCAGGCGACGGTTGCATAATGACTAACTTGCACGTGAATCGGCCACTTGGCCACTTCCGAAAACTGAAAATTCGGATCACGATGTCTGTTCATATAGCCTTCGAGATAAGGCTCGAACGTAGCGCTGGGCGGCACGAACGCCAGACAGACAGCCATCAATTCCCAACCTCTACGTAAACTTTCTTTCCTTGGATTCTCTGTAGTTTGTCTACATATCTGGACGTATAATTCGTCCCGTAATGGCGGCTTCGAATACGCTGTATTCACAATGTCCATAGCTACACTGTCTAATGTCATTCCTACGTTAGCTTTCCGATCGCCCATGTACACTTGCACCAGCCTAAACAGATTGCAGGCTTCCCGTTTCAGTAACTTTTCACCATCTACGACTACCAGCATTGGCTGTGGTATAGGATCTTTAGACCAACTAAGAATGTCGCGGACGCTGAACTTCTTCCGGAACAACAATCTCAGTCCCTTCGGCCGTCCGCAGTTCAGGTTAAGATTGTCTTGTGCGTATTTCTCGATGTCGCCACCGCCCGCGCTGTCATCTCGCCTCGCCTCGTCCACGTCTGTGTTGTCCACACCGATACCAACGCTAGGAACAGAACTTATCGCGGTAGACGGTGGAACTGGCGGCTGTCTTGCAGTTGCTGTCACGGTTTCTCTTGTATCGGCTTGCGAGGCGATATTCGGTGGCGACGGTGGTCGTACTTGTGGCCTCGTTAGAGTGTCAGCAGTATTGTAATACGTCGCTAATCCAGCAGTATCGTAGTTACCCAAGTCTACAATAATAATATAAATATCATTTCAACGTACTGAGATACATATTTTTACGAATATAATTAAATCCACGTTCCTCTTAGTTCCTGGATAAATAATAACTAACCTGCATAGTGATCTTCGAGGTATTCTTGACTGGACGAATCACCTTGATTGCTCGCTGCTTCGTCATCCGCAAATTGATCGTCGGAATCGTCATCGGCTCTTCCACCAATACCTTCGCCTCTTCCACCCTCTTCGTCCAAAGAATCGTCACCTTCTTCTACTAACAACGGATCCCCAAACTTGTAACAACCTATAAAATTATTATTTTATTATATAAACGTATTATTAATTATCTAAGGTACAGTTATGCTTTCACTATTGTAGTCGTGCCTGAGAGTTTTGCTTGCTGAAGAATATAATGCTGAAGCGGCAACAAATGATCGTCGTCGGGTAACAGATTTCCATAAAAGCACGGAGGTGGACTCGGATTACCATTACTCCTCTTCTTTTTACTATCATCTACCTCTGTGAGCCCTTCTGTTTCTTCGCCCACAGCGCTATTGCTGCTACTATTACTGCTATTGCTACTGCTAGTATTACTACTAAGCCTTTGTCTAGGTTGTTCGTGACTCTGACTAATAAGATAACGCTCGTGCATAGAATCATCGTCCCTATCTCTTCTTCTTGACTGTTGCTGCTGCTGCTGCTGCTGCTGCTGTTGCTGCTGTTGCTGCTGCTGCTGCTGATGATGATGATGCAATTGTTGCAGCTTTTGTTGCTGTTTCTGCTGCTGTACAAAACTGTAACTGCGAGCCAGTGGCTGCGGCATGCCTTAAAAGATATAAGAAAAGAGAATGGATTAAAATACAAGATACTGATGATTAATTAATTTTAAAGGAACATGAATTATCGTCGTACTTACAATCCAACGAATTGTTACATGCAGTATTCCTTCTATATTCTTTTTCTCTATCACGCTCTCGTTCTCTTTCTCGTTCTGCAACCTCGAGGCTTCTCTGCTTCGACGTATTGCTCAAAACGCCCACGCCTCTGACAAGGCTCTTCGAAGGCTCATTTCTTTCGGCTAACATTGCGCCGTACATATCTCTAACATTCGCTTCTGAAAGCGACACCGAACATCCATGATGCCTTCTACCTATACTACCAGTATTATCTTGCTTATTCATATTACGCGGATGCATGGAACTTGGATAAAAGGCTGAAGTGTTTGTTTTGTCCAAACTATTTACTCTTTCCCTATGATGAATTTCCCTTTCCCTATCTCTATCTCTATGATAACGATTACTGCTTTCCACCAGGGAGCCATACTTCTCACCCTGTGATTTATAACTATGACTCAACTGAACTTCTGGCGGACGGTACGGAGGCATCTCTTGCCTAAATCTAGATTCCATCAATGACTCCCGATATGGCGAAGTACTTGGTTCAGGACCGTACGAACCTCTACTACTTTCTCTACCTACAGCAACAAAACGGATTGAGGTAGTTTCTTACTTCCCCTTTTGCATTCTGTTTGAATGAAGATTATTACAGATCTTAATTTTTTAACGAAACTTAACTCACATTCTTACCATTTTTATTCTTTTCCAATTCTAAATTCCCTGCCCTACCCTCGCGTTGTGAATCAGCAAACGTCTTCTTCTTAAATAGGGGAGTACTAGTTGACAGTGACAAACCTAATGGAGGTGGTTCACCCAACGGTACCGATTTCTGATTCTTCACACTTTCTAAAGTGCCACTCTTGTGTCCCCTAGCTTCCAACGTACCGCTGTGTTGCCTGGGCGAAGATTGTGCTTGAATTGCCGGTGCCTGGGCGACGGAACGATGATGATGCCGAAGAGGAGAATCCAACAATCGATAGCCAGTCGATTCCAAAGACGTGCGACTGTGAGAAACAGAACTGTCACTAGATCGACCAGAATCCTGAGAATGATTATGCTGACGTCGTGTTGTGGGCACTTCGTGATGCCTATGATGTCTATTATTATGATGGTGGTGGTGGTGATGATGATGCCGCCTTGAAGATGGAGATGGAGAAGGGGGAGACGTTTGAAGGTCCACGCCAACACTGGATGTTCTCGTTTTATTTACACTACCACTTTGCTATAATAAAAGGTAGTATAGTTCTATGCCGATCGTTCTTTTAGCATAAAGACCGTAAGGCGAAGGACTTACCAACGAAGAGGATAAATTGGAACTTTCTTGATGATTAAACCTTGTTAATCGGCTAACTGAAGGAGTTTGTGTCTGTGTTGATACAGACTCTTTCTTTCTTGGCTCGGTTGATTTCTGAGTATCGGCTCCACTACTACTTGCTGGTTCTGTATTTTGCTTTAATGTCTACAATACGACAAATTCTTATAATTCTTTCTATTAAATGTAACGTCGATACTATTATAAACAAAGTAAATAACAAATATAACCAAATACTCCTTATTTATCAAAATCATTTAAAGTTAAAATATATTATCTACGCTAGGAAATAATAATGTGATACAAGCGAACAAAACATAAAATGTTCTGAAATGATTTTCATGCTTTCAATATGGTATAATGTATACCAGAGTTTTTCTCCTAGCTACAAACAGCTATTTATAGCTGTATGGAGAGCAGACAGCTTGCTCACTTATATCTTCAACATCCTACAGGGAGACAACATTGATGTATAGAAAAGCTTCTAAATCATTATGTCTACACATACCATGGAATTTGTATCCCTGAGAAGTCAAACGCTATGTTCAGTGAGTAAATATACGCAATGTCAACAGACTTTTATCAGTAAACGGAATTTCAAATATTCAAGAGGCCCGCCTAATTTTTTGCGCACTATGACAGATATTTTTAATGCTGTATCACCGCCGTTCTAAATTACATATTTGTTATCAAAGTGAATCACTCACCTGAAGCTTTGCTAAAGGAATGATGTCGCAATCACTTGGACGGTGCCACACAGTTTTCTGGGATGTCGCATTGTAATAATAAAATCGTGAAGTATTTTGATCAAATAATTCCCACCATTGATTGTTATCTGTCTTTTTCCTATAATAAAAAGCGGAACAATGATATATACATATGAATTCCTAATACTTGAGAAACTATTATTTAAGTTACAATCCAATAAATTTCATCAAGTAATATAAAACTATTCACTTTGATTACTATTAAATGTAGGTTACAAAGAACATTAAGATTCCATACATGTGTCATGTAGAAATCTTGTTAATTATAAATGCTTCCTATATCATAAAAGGAAAAGCTTACATGACGATAACTTTCACCAAGCTGATTAGATCAAAAAGACGGTTTAATCTTTTTAGGCAACTGATTATTTTTCTTAATGAGGAAATTGACTTTGTAATTCATTGCAATGTAATTCAATGTTAATTATATCTTGGAGCATTTACTTATAAAAGAATATATATATATATTTCTGTCTTACACTGGTACACCAGGTGGAGGATCCCATACACATTCTCCAGTTGTGAGATTAGCATACATATGCTCCTTGGTGCGAGGTTCTATAATTTCTACCCATTCCATTCTACTGCAATATTACAAAGGATTTTTTATTTTAAACATATAAATAATTACAAATAACACATATTAATTTCATCGAAATAATTTATCGTAGAGAAATAATTGTATTGTTCTCTTTCAGAAAATCTCTTTTTTTTCTGTAGAAAATTTACTTAAAAAGATCTACTGTATAGATTAATAACAATACTAAAATAAACATTATTAAAAAGTATACAAGCGATATTTAAACCTGATAAAATCACTAGTGCACACATTAAATCATTAAAGCATGTGGGATGCACACGAAGATAAATTTGTTGTTCCTTTTTATTACTATAATTAAAAACTCTAAAAATAGTGCGGCAAAGTGAAAAAAAAAAAAAGAGAATATATATATATATATATACGGTATGTTTAATGCATGGATTAGATCGAGGGGATATTATATACAGTACATTTAATGACAACCGGTCCAATACAGTTTTAGTAAACCGAGAGATAGAATCGCAGCGGATTAGCCATAAGATATAAATAATTAATCGATAGCATTCTGTCAAATTTACGGGGCAAAAATGGGACACGAAAACGCTTTATCGAAGTTTATTTTCCTTAGTTAATAAACATCGTAGATAAACTAGAAATCTCTATAGTGGAAAAAAGCTTTGGTTCTTCTAGTAAAATGTTCGAAACAACGGGGAAGTGCAAACATTTAAAAACGAGGAAAGTTTCGTTGTAATAAAAGGGTGTCCACCCCCCCCCCCCCTGTAACCATAAATTGATAGGAATGCTGGCTGCAATACGAGCAACCGTCTGATGTCATGCTATCCGTTTAATTGACCGAAATAGGCAGCAGAAATCCATTCGTGCATAGTTGTATACAAAGGAGCGGAAAAAACGAAAGTGGTGAAAGAGACAGAGAGGAAAAGGCGACACACGCATGACTTCGATAATTCGTACATACAGGGTGTTGCAGCGGCTATGTTACAATCGGCAATAGGGTGATTCTACATGAAAAAACAAGTCGATAATATAGAATAAAATTTATTCATATGACGTTTCGTTTTCGAGAAAATCGAGGTTGAAAATTTGTCAAATACATTTGAACTTGGCCAATTCCGCATTGAATAGGAGTAAATAATCGGCAGGAAATTATTCTATATGTGAAAATAAGCGAAAGATAAAGAATAGTATATGTTCATAAAACTTAGTAAGACTTAGTAAAACTCATAAGTAACTTTTTAAGTAAGTAACTATTTTCTTGAAAACGAGACCTGGACTCCACTTATTTTCACAAGTAGAATAACCTAATGCTGATCGTTTTATTCGTACCTAGTCTGTAATTAGCCAAGTTTAAGTATACTTTATAAATTCTGTAATTAGTTTGTTTCCAGAACGAGGCATCATACCAACAAATTTTGTTCTATAGTTTCGAATTGTTTGTTCACGTAAAATCACCCTATTGCTGATTGTAACACAGTTGCTGGAACACCCTGTATACATGAAATACGAAATTGTTAAAATGAATCTTGTTGAACTTAAAGACCCACCCAGTTATGTATATTGATAAACTTAAAAATCATTAAGAGAAACACTATCGTGCGTTCGAAGAATATGACGAGGCTCTCTGCGAGAAAACTGGGACGGGTCACTGGGAAAAAAATTCACTATCGATCCGCGAAACATAGCCACTATATCGCAGCGATGGTACTTATTTCCATTCCCCTAGAATCGAACGAATTTCATTCTTACCCGTCGGAAGCCATCGCGAACAATCAATCCGTGTATCAGCGAAAACAAAACACCTCACGTCACTCGGTGAACACTTTGTGACACTTCACGAGCGCTGCAGTGACACTTCGATGTCGCAACGTCCCATTTCCACGAGCACGAGCGACGCAGCCCCTTCATGGCAGCCCACCGGCGGCCATCTTTTTTTCTTCTGCGAGTTTCAACGTTCTGCCACTATAGCGAACAAAAACTTACTTTATCCTAGATTCCCGACATATCGTCCCGAAGATGCGCTCGAACGCTCTTCTCTAGCGCTTCCACGTCTGTGAGTATTTATTCGCGATTCGATTCGCGATCGGATACTACTCACCGATGATATATCCCATGCATCGTAATTTATCTTGCCTCCTTTTTGTTTGTTTGTTTTTCCTCTTCTTTCTTCTTCTTCTCTTTTTCTTCTTCTTCTTTCGGTTATGTTACACTTCCCGGACTTCAGATGAATATCGATTGATTACTGGGATGGTCTGTGTTGCTTACATCGTTGGATAACTATAAATACAAGACTAGACACTGTTCGTAAGAATCGACCGTGTTTTGATGGTTGACATCTTTGATAAAACTGTTATCTATTCGTAAGTGATAACGTATGTATGTATTCGCGCAGTTGAGGTTAGAAATGCTCATGGTCGTATCTTTACTCGTTTGAACCATGTTTGAGCATAGTGAGTTGCCCCCAGACTCGCACTTTCGAATGGTTTCTTGAAACTTTGGATTTGTTTATGACTTGTCATGTCATTTTAATTATTCACATTAATATTCGGACACAGCACACTATCTCTACTTACATTTGTTGCTTTGTATAAGAGGGGGTGATTTAAATATCGTGTTGTTTACTCTATGAAAATATATGAACCATTCATTGTAGCTTGAAAATATGTAAACAATTTCTCTCTAACAATAACATTTAATTTTACAGTAGGCTTAAGAAAAAGAGGTTGTCCTCCTTATTTCTTAAATTCGGAATAGTCCTCTTTATACCTTTTAATAGTATCCGCTATAATTAGTAATAATAGTTATGCAATTTCACGATAACTTTCATCCTTTTTTCTACGACAAATTACAAGTTGTGTTTTATCAAAACTAGTATTCTTCCCTTTTCCTAACATGTTAAGTTTCTCGATGTATCATACAAATATTCGTGTTAATTTCTTTTGCCGTTTATTGTACAAAATAACTATATAAAGTAAATGTATTCCGCAGTTCAAAAGCGAATCGTCTATAACTGTCCGCAAGAATCTGTCCGATAACGATAACTGTCTATGGTTTATCTCCACCACCGAGGAGGAGGTGGTTCCCCCTTGAAACAGTGACGCGAGTAATATGACACGGCAGTGGCTTCTCTTTAAAGATCTGTAGCGTCTTTGTATCAATAAAACAACATTAATGCAACGATAAAACTTTTTTATTTAAAATTTTCCTCTCTTCGAGACTTCGGGAACAGTTTGCGAACAGCTTGCGAACAGTTATAAACTTTTAATAAAACCAAATTGAATTTTATTTAATCATTAATATGAATCACACTATTAATATTAATTAGTAATAATTATTTAAATTACATTGTAATTAAATTCAGTTGCTCGGATTTACGAAAAATGCTGATACTGTTAGTTTTAAGATTTATTTGTTAACGACAACGAACGTTTAAGGGTCATTGAAGGTATTGTAGTTATTACTATAATATACTGTTAGATCTAACATCGTTTTGGCACCTTGAAGACAATTAATTGTTCGTAGACGTTGCTAAAAAGTGAAAATTTAACTAAATACCTATTGGTTAACATGTTAAAGACAAATCATATTGAAAGCAAAATAAATGTAATTATCTACGTAACATATATATATATATATATATATATATATATATATATATATATATATATATATACATCTGCATATTTTTTCTCATTAAATAATTAAATGTGAGCCAAATTACATCGTGTTTGGTCTCATTTTAATCAGGAAGATCTCATCAATATGTTAATGAAATTTTTATTAACGAAAAATTGAAAATAAACAAATTTCCTTGTTACACTAGTGTTTCGTCACCGATATACAGGTTTTTAATTTTGCCGACTAATCTTATTCATTCGCTGTTCTTCTACGTCTGTCAGTGTCGGCAAATTACAAACAGTTTGAAAATGGAATCTTCTATTCGCTAACTGTTGCGCAGCAACCTAATCCTGAATACTTATAGATGGATAATTTACCCAGTTCAAAGTGTTATGTTCTCTTCTTTAGATGCACAATAAGAAAAGAGATTTATTTACACTATCGCAAGTATTTTTTTATCCTAATTCGCCAGAATCAAATGCAAACGACATCTGCACTATTTTACAACAACTATATTGCAAATTACTTTAACGTTCCTTTTTCTATCGTCTAGTGTCTAGAGCGTATCACGATAACAGTGCATCAGAATTTTTCATTTATGCATTGCAAAAAAGGATGATATCATTCATTAAATCCGAGTGACGTACTTACAGTAAGTAGATATTCAAGATTTAAGGAAAAGCCACAATTATTCATGATGCTAATATCAACCTGTAACTTGTAACCTTTTTGTATATAAAAAGTTTTTATCGTCTTGTAAACAATATTTATTACATTTGGGTTCTGTTATTCGATCTTTCTACCATAATCGATGTTAAATCCTATGCAATTATACGCTTGTAACATTGTATATACATGTGACATAAATTGTGGCATATATATATATATACACACACACACACACACACACACACACATTATTGCCTATTTCTTATTTAGTACATAATTAGCAATTTTCAAATTACGATAGACTTATTGAATTTTCTCACAATTATAAACTATGTTTTAATCGTCATTTAAAAAATCGTCACGTAAAAATTTAATAATTTCTTTTCATTAACTTTTATATTTCATTTTTAACAGTGTCAACGCTATCAAAGGAATAAGTAACATATATTTAGACTGAGTGCTGTGATATAATACCGACAATGGATCAAGATGTATTAACAGTCTTAAAGCTATTAATGATAGGAGAATCAAATGTTGGAAAATCAAGGTACCTATTTAAAACGATAAATTACTTTTTTTTAATGCTATGTAAGTTGAGTCAATATATTTATATTATTGTTATTGTTGGCAGCATACTTCTTAGATTTACTGAGGATGAATTTCATGAAAATATGCAAAGCACAGTTGGCATGGATTATAGAACTAAACAAGTCACAATTGATGGCAATACAGTGAAACTTGCAATTTGGGTTAGTTACCTCAGTGTATCATAATTTATATTTTTTATTTAATGGAATATAATATATTCGAAAATTATTGCAGGACACTGCCGGACAAGAACGTTTTCGTACTCTAACACCTAGTTACTACAGAGACGGTCAAGGCGCTATATTAGTGTATGATGTTACAGATAGAGTTACTTTTATGAAATTAGAAACATGGCTTAACGAATTGAATACATATTGCAATAAGACAGATATTATTAAAATGGTAGTGGGTAATAAAATAGATTTACCAAACAGAGAAGTAAGCACTGAAGAAGGTTTACAATTTGCCCGAAGACACCAAACCCTATACATTGAAAGCAGCGCTAAAACGGCAGACGGAATCAAATGTTGTTTCGAAGAACTTGTACAAAAGGTATAATCATTTATTTTCTTTGCAAATTATTAATTCTCATCTATTAATATTGTTTGTAGATAATACAAACTCCTGGACTTTGGGATCGACATGCCCTCCTTAAATCCGCAGCGTATGGTAACGGTAATATGGGAGGTGCAAGACATAGAGGTCAGAGAGGGATACAATTGGCAGATGAGTCTCAGCCACACGAAGCACATACAAATTGTTATTGCACTTTGATTTAAATGATTGTAATATAAAATTCTGCCAGTGATAACTGTAAAAGAAACTATAGCTTGAATATGGTCTAAACTTTATTCAAAAACTAGATATCGAAGAGTGAGATCATTGAAAACAGAAACGTGAATAATAGTATGTCACATTATATTGCTTTGTGTATGTTATGGGAAAAAATATTTTGTACCTTATGTATCAAAGATAGATACATACATATACAATGAGTTTGCTTCTATCTTCTAATTCTTTGTTAAATAGTTAAATTTTATAGGTATTTGTAATACAAAATTTATATTCATGTAAATATATTATGCGTATGCACATAATTTAATGACTAATAAACATCAATAGAACTGCAGTAACGCCATAAACAAATATGGTATCTTTAAATCCTGTAGAAAACGCTTTTGCATGTGCTGCAGCATTTATAGCTTCAATATTTTCTGATCTGTTTTGTTATCATGATATTGATTTGATTTTGATATTTATTTGAACAATAAATAGGTAAAACGCATATCATTACATATGTAAACAAAATGTATTTCAATATTACGTTAAATATGTTTATTTAATGTTCTGCATTTTATATGATTATATTTTTAAAATGTGATCAAATAAACAATAATTATCTCATACATAAAATTATTTACTTAAAATTATTTTAATGTATTTATCTTTATGAATAAAACAAATTTCTCCATTTAAATTGCGATAGACTAATGTGATATCTCACTCTGTGTGACACAAACAGTTGCCTGTTAAAATATTTGATTTTAAACGATCATTTCATGTGTCCTGAAAATTAATTTAATTTATATGTAATTAATTAAATAAAACAGTTATGTTATTCGACCGTCTCAGAAGCTATGAAAACGTTACTAAATATCCGCATAATAAAAAGTAAACTAAGTTACAATATTTCAATTATATCTGAAACAACTTTTAAATTGTGAGGTACATCTCTTGCTTAGAATCAATTAATTGTTTGTAGAGAAATTTCCTTTGAATCATGTACAACATTATCATCAAAAGAAATTTTACACACAACTAAATTGGATGTTGTCCTAACTAATAAAGGACTTCAAATATATGGAACATGGAGCACAGAAAAATTACTAAAGTTATTAACAAACAGACTTAAACAATGCATTCATGTGCAATCAAATACACTGAAAATGATTTCTAATGGAATAAGTGATAAAAGATTATGGATCACTGTCTATAGTGGCTTATATAGTATTAGCGTTTTAAAGGAATTAAGAATGAAAGGTGTCTCTATCTATAACATAAACTAAAACAAAGATTATATTGATTTAACTCCATTTTTAGGTATGCCCATATACAGCATCATAAAAGCGATGAAACTGGGCCTCATCAGTCTTAGCTATTGTGAACTTCTTTATTTTAGAGAATTTCATATAGAACCACATAATCTGGAGTTCAAAGAAATGTGGTTCAATACATTTAACGACAGGCTGATTTTAAATTTAAGACCTACAGGTTTAAGTGAAATAAATTGTTGGAATATTATCATATATGGAGTAGTACTTCAAACTCCAATTATTCTTCGCCATTTAATTTTAAGTGGCATTGATGTTCCTGGTATTTTAAATTGGCAATCCCCCTTTAATTTTGCGTCATCTAAAATAATTAAATTTTTGAAACACATTGGAATAGAAGAAGATGTCATACAATTAGTAGAGCAACATGGAATCGATGAAGAAACTGAAGAAATGTTAATTGATTTAGGACTTGACGAAATGGAAACAAAATTTTCAATTACGGAGGTTTGAATACAATTGTTTAAGTTGTTCTATATACCATACCTGTTGTGTTAATATTTTCTGCAGGAATTAATATGTGAATGCAATTTAACTATATTGGAACCAACCTGTAGTTGTCTGGAAATAACACAAGAGAGTTGCAGGACAAATAGCTCTAAAAGCAGTTTCAGTTTTCCTAGTCGACCGGATTGTTACCAACAATATGCTTGTCGATGTCACATCTTAGCAAAAAATGAAACAGTACATGAATTAACAGCACAGCAAAATGATTACTTAAGGTAAATGATAATTGTTTGATATTAAGAAATATTGTTTTATATCCATTCTCTAATTTCCTATAATAGACAAAATATCATGGTACCATTATCATGGGCGGTGGCTAAAACTTTAGAATACAATCCATCGGATCCAGTACATTTCATAGGATATAAATTATTGCAATGGACTTGCAACAACATTTCTCAAACGGAGAAAGACAAGCATCAACAATTAATTGCATTATCTACTATAAAAATGGATCATAAACTTATTGTCAGTGTTATTTACAATAATTTTCAATGCTTGAAAAATAGTTCCTTTATTTCAATAAAAATAATTAGTACAATGTATATAATATCATATATATATATAAATATAAAGCATTAATATTCTTAAACTAGGATAAAAAACATTTAGAAAAAGAGGGATTAATTAAAACTCTGAATCAAAAGGCTATAATAAGAAATATCCCTTGTAATATTTGTAAAAATCATCAAGAGTTATATCGTATTGAAAAACAATGTTGGAAATGCGTATGGAGACCAATTAGAAAATTAGAAAGTTGTGAATTTCCTGATATATGCAGTTCATGTAAAATCAATGTATCAGACGAAGATGGCAATGCCTGATTATTATCTTATTTGGAGCATCTTAACAACTAATAAAAATGTCTATAAAAGAGATAGATATTTAAAAGACTCTTTAGAAAAAGATTCTTTAAAAAACTCGTTTATTTTGTAATTTGCCTTGTACATTTGTTCCAAGATTATTGAAATGGTGCAGTGTAATTCCATGAAAGTGTTACATGGAACAGAATGGAATGAATAAGTATTAAATTCATTTCGTCGCAATACAAAAAAGACTCCAAATACATTGTGGCAGTGAATCTAATTACAGTCCGTCTTAAACATATGACATTATGTTACATTTGTATGGATTTTTATATTACGTTATTAGCAGTTCTAAAATAAAATTATATATAAAATTTCGATTATATTCACTAATGATAGTAATGACGTGGATAGCCTTAATTATAATACGTATACATGAGTTTTTATAACATATAGCGTCCAAAAGAATCGCATGTTTAATTTTATTACAAGATCCTCTTTTGTGATTATCCTATATGGTACAGTAATTAACAATATATATCTTTTTTTCTTGCTGAAATTTTCTTTGTCGAGTGTAACTGTTAAACAATTATTAGTTTAAAATGTATGATAAACAATGCTGGTTTTTTGAAAAAGCATTGTCCTTGTTCGTCGTTAGATAAAATAGGTTTCATGCTTGCGAACATAAAAACGAATGAGTTTATGAAACATTCTCTATATGTTTATCATAATAACAGTCATTTAAAGCATAAAATCCGCGTTCCTTCTCTGTATAATCGCATTTAGAATGTCCCTGTACATAGAATATAAGAATGATTTCTGCAGATTTAATGATTCAGGTACTACTGTAATGAATCAATGATATAGACTATTTGTGTTGTAAATACATTTAAAATGAGTAATAAAAGTAAAGGCAGTGTTTGTTAAATTCCATAACGTGTCTTTTTCTCAGTTTCCAGCACTCTTTTTCATACGTATCAACTATTTCCATTCTTGTTAAAGAGATAGAGAAAGCGAGAGTGAGAGAGAATGAGGGAGTACTTCAATAAAATAGCAAAGTATCAAAATATATTTTTGTTATCTATATGTTTGGTCTATATCCTGAGCTACTAACAGAATGGGGTTCCCTATTATGATAAACTTTCCTTCATATTATTAAGTAAAAGTGGAAGTACAAAGTAGAGAGTAACAGTTAAGTCTATATTTTGTATGGACGTTTTTCGCAGTCTATTAATAAATTGTTCACAGATCTTTCAATCCTTCCTTCAAGTTATTTAAAACAACTTGGCTTAATTAAAGGTAATAATGTTTTTTTGTTACAATTCGGTTTTCTTTCTTCTCCGTTTCCTTAAATGTAATAACGATCGCGATGGGGTGAGTATAGAAAAAATTTCCCAATGTGTCGACGTGACAATTCGATTAGCGTTTACTTTATGAGTAATTAAAATGTAAATTATCCGATTTAAACGGAATATACTTGAAGTTTGTTAATTTTAGTCTTCTCTTCTTCGGATTCGTCCCGACAAATCATAAGCGTATGAGAGAGACCACAGGTAACAGCAGTAATGTACAAACCTTCCAACGCTTTCACTTCCATCGGGGTAGTCGAGGACTTACGCATTTCACCGAAACCCTGTAATTATTCATTGAAGAAGAGGAGCTTAGTTTAAAAGTCTGCTAAAGATTTCTCTGTTAAAAGATTTATTCGTTATACAATTATTTACCAATTCACCGAAAGTAGGACTAGCGCCCCAAGCGATAACCGAATCATCCGCCGCGACTACTACGCTAGTCTGAGAACATCCGACGCATCTAATTTCCCAACCAGACAAATCCTGGATCGGTTTGGGGTACATATTTGCTTCTCCCGTACGTTTCGTTTGTCCGAACATCAAGGCTGATCCGTGCACATTGATGGCAATGCTATAAGTACTACCACAATATATAGCCCTGACACCACGAGTAGGCGGCTCCAAGAATTTAATCAAACGAGGCACTAGTTCATCTCGTTGCTCGTTGTGGCCCAAACGACCGATACCTCCGAATCCCCAAGAAAATGCACGATTTTTGCTATCAATTGCAACAGTATGATGGTGCCCACAACTGAAGTCCGTGATCTCAACACGATCTAACGGCGTAACATGGCCATCCTTTGCTCTTTCAATGTATAAAACGATTCTCTTAGGCACTTTCTCAAAATGAAACGCCATCTTCGTATTCGTTATAAAATATTTCCCATCTGTGTTATGGCCCAGTGCGCCGTACTCTGGGCTTCCGAATGAGTGCAGACCACCTTTAATGTCTAGTATCATCGAAAAATCTGCACCACAACCCACTTTCACTATCGGCGGCCCAGAATACTTTACTTTAGTGGCAGAGACAATGCAGGCATCGGATTTCCCAACGCCGCATTGACCTAGTTTATTGTCTCCAGCGGCAAATACGATGCCGCGACTTGTTAAAAATAAAGTATGATTGCGGCCGCAAGATGCTCCTATAACTGTATGACCTTTTAATGCTGTGACTTCTGTAGGTTCATCCCGACGTTTCGTATCACCAACACCTAGCTGACCTGCAAAAGTTATGTCATAAAAGTTTCTAAACAATCTATTTATAAAATGTGTATGTGTATGTGTGTAGAAGTAGAAAATTATATTCTCATGAAATTAGTATCAAATAAGAAATTTGTTAGTCCAGTACCAACAGAAATGATACGACTAAACAAATCTTGCAAACTTTCAATTTATGTGAATCACATTTACTTACATAGTAATACTTAATCATAAGATAAGTTTTGTTTACCTTTCATTCATTTACCTTTATCATTTCTACCAAAAGCTAAGCATCTATTATCCTCAGTAACAATAATACTATGAGAAGCAGCTGGGCCAGAAGCAACTAATCTGACTCTAGCGCCATTTAAATTTTTGAAAGTATGTGGGGTCCACAAACTACGCCCTACATTAACTTTCACCCCTTTCGGTGGAGCTTTACGTCCTGCCATGTCCCAGTTTGTCAGACCACACATTAATAATGTTCCAGGCTTACCCCATCCTCCCTAAAATAATTAAAGAATCTGAGGATAAAGAATTTGTCAAATAACAAAATACAAAGTTCAACGATTATAAATGCCAATTATATGTAAGCTATGATCATTATAAAGAATAAAATCATTGTAGTTTGATTTTATCTATAATTTTATAATTAAAATACATCTTGCGGAAAATGAACAGATGTTCAGGTATCTTGGAGCAGTAGTATAGAGGAAACCCTTACCAAACTGTATCATGCTTATCTCCATAATTAAAAGATAATAGCAGCCATTTAACATTTATAATTAACAATTATGTTTTGAGGGCTACCAATCTTATTTTCAATGATCTACATTCAAACTTCCAAATTCTGCTTTTGTCACATTATGTTCGTGATAAAGGCGTCAAATAAATACGGTTAATGCTGTTTTCACAGCCTGGATTATCACGCTTAACATTGTTACACTATGCACTGTTGCACTTTACATTGCTTCGTCTCTAATTTCTTGATGAAACTAACTGCAATGTTAATGAAACATCAGGAATCTTTTCATGATAGACAGCACTTGCCCAGAAGTCTCAGTGCTAAATGCAGCAATGTTAAGTGTACACAATTGGTGTTTTGTAAATTAAAATGTTATAGACGAAGAACTCTAAACACACAGTTTTGCATGGGTTTCCCAATTTTCCAATTCTTTAAAAATCTGGTGGTACGGACAATCATCAGTTTACGATCTTTCCTCTTATGAAATGAATTCTTTTTCATTGAATGTATGGCTGTGAGGCTTATCAGCGTCGAAATGCCAATGTCGCTTTCTCACTCATTCAGACACCAGTCACATCCAGACTGCCTGGGACAAATAAGTATATGAAAACGATGAAAATAATTTCACCTCAGGCGGTGGCAATTCCGGAATACTGGAGACATCGGCAAGATCATCTTCGGCAGCGTCCTCACCGTCGGCATTCGAGCCGGTCTCAGCGTCATCAACGTCCGAGTCGTGTTCGCTCGAGATGTCCTCCTCGTCATATTCAATCTTCCTTGATTTCGCGCGGCCTTTCTTCGTCGCCGGATTTTTACGTTTAGTCGACATATCGGCCGAATCTCCTTTATTTCGAATTTAATCCGTCTCAGGGGAAATTAGTTATCGCGGGACGCGCAATACAATGACATTAATCGATGTAATGGCGCTGAGACCTGTACTGTTCGACAAACGGACAACAAAAACGCGGCCACCTGGCGCTCAAAAATCATAATAAAACCATGCTCCAGTGATAAGTACAAAGCAAACTCAAGTTTATGATTGTAAATCGCTGAGAGCGCGCTCCGTGGTCCACTCGTTTCAAGCACACGGAACGCGGGAACCGAACGATCATTTTCCAATTGCGCGAAAATTTAAATCTCGCATACACAATAGAAATTAAATGCACTCGAAAATCTTTAATTTCCTCATACAATTAAAAATGTTTTATTATCGTGCTAGCACGATAGAGATAGCCAGTTTGTGACTGTTAATTAATTTATTGATTTGTTTGATCTTGATCATGTTTAATGATCAATAGACTCCGGACTGCTACATATTCTTATAGTTTTACGAACATATCTAAAGAAATAGATTTTCAATAAATATCTGTTTCATCTACCAAATATTATAATGAACACTTTATTCTGGATATTTTACACATTTTTGCATGCTGTATGTATGTATGTATGTATTTATTTAATTTTGACTTCGTGATCGACGAACAGGCTTGATTTATAGTATTTTACATTTATGCAATTTTGTATCTTTAAATTTCGTGAAAATTATATTCTTATATTCCAATATTTGAGAAATTAATATAAAAGCGAATTAAAATTTTGGGTAATAGAATAATTAATTTGTACATTGACAGTTGCATATAGGAAATAAGACGATAGATTGTTAATTTGGATCAATTGAGGATTTGAATTGTCGTCAAATTTGTTTATAAATTGTAATATCTTATCAGTACCGATCGAGACATCATGTCCGATTCGCTTGAAAGCAACGTCATGCTTAATTCGCGTTATTCTTTGAGTGACGCGATTATTCCGTCCGTTTCGTAAGTTTGGATTCTTTATATCCGTTTCAAATCTGAAAAGTCAGTCAGTTTGAGAAAGTATCTACGTCCTCAATTTTACATTTAAGAAAATTATGCTCTTTCTCGAAATATAAGTTTTCCTTTCAATTCCGAAAACTTCGAATATTGTGATAAAATATTTAATTATTTAAAGTGGCATTTATTTTACTGTGATATATACGTATATTAAATATAAAACGTTAATTAACTTTAAACACATCAAAGGAATTGTAACCTATTTATTTCGAACGTAACTTGAGGTATGAGTTTGCACAAAATTATATTATATTATTTTTATTATATACATTTCTTTACATTTCATTATATTAACCAGTTCTTGTTGTTTATATATGTAGTTCTTTATTTACTAACTTTTTAAAGTTTAAAGGTTAGGGGCAGTGTATATAGTTGTAGAGGTTATAATTTATTTATATAGGGCGACACAGTAAGTATACCTAACCCCAATCAAGAGGTGGTTGATTTTTTATGGAAAAATAAATCGAAATGCAGGAATTTCCTATCATTTTTTGTAAACCAATCATTTTTCAACCTCGTTTTCTTGTTATGCAAACATAACATCTTCAATAATATTTTCAATATTAAATTATTTAATTGCATCCATTATCGCTGCTTTTATATTCATCATTTAATTTCACAGATATATTATGTTATTTTTTGAAATTTATTTATAAAATTACATGTTTGAAAATGTATGCGTGCATGTAGGAAGCGGATGTATGTGTATGTGTATGTATATGCGCGTCGGTACGAACAGCGACGAGTCGAAGGTGAAAATTATTGCCGAATTTTTACCGTCGCAAAAATAATAAAATGGGAACCGGCTCGTCGGCAATGACGGCTAAAGCCCGGAGTCTGAATGCGTAACCGTCATGCCGATCAGCCGGTATGTAAACCGGTGCAAACGGACCGACACGTAGAATTAAGAATTGAATTGTCGAACAAAAAAGAAAAAAAAACCGAAAGTCAAAAGTTGCGCGCGGTAAGTTTGATCGTGTTTAATTTTCAACAACGAAAACGTAAGCGGATCGCGATACCGAGTGTTGTAGGCAATCGTGTTAATTAATATATATGTACTTTTAATTTTGACTACATTGTACTTTAATTTCAAACGCGATCTATCACTTGTGTTCGTACTGTGAGAACACCGTTTTCCATTCGCTCCTTAGCCTACATATATTATAAAGTATGATATAATTTTCATTGCAGATATTCTTCGTAAAAGATGGAGTTCCCACACCTAGGAGAGCATTGTTCAGAGAACAGCTGCAATCGATTGGACTTCTTGCCTCTTAAATGCGATGCATGTTCTGCAATCTTTTGTTCCGAACACATATCATACAATAACCATAGCTGCCCAAGTGCTTATAAAAAAGATATTCAAGTTCCAGTATGTCCACTTTGTAATGCTCCAGTGCCTATAAAACGTGGTGACCCTCCAGATATTGCAGTTGGGCAGCATATTGATGACGAATGTCAATCAGATTTGAGAAAACCTAGCCAGAAAATTTTTTCTAATAGGTAAAATAGATAAAATTTTGTTTAGATAAAATTTTATGTTGTTTCAAAGGTGATGATTTTGAATAATCTTGTAACTGTTGTAAAAAGCAGTCAACTGATTTTTAAATAAATTTTTTTTCATTCTAGATGCTCCTCAAAAGGTTGTAAAATTAAAGAAATAGTCCAAGTACGTTGTTCCGATTGCGGTAAGAATTTCTGTTTAAAGCACAGACATCCAACGGATCACGCGTGTATAGGCCAGGAGGAGATGATACGGAGAAAACGGCTCGATGCCGTAGAAAATAATATGACAGTAAATAGGAGAAATGGCGAAATCTTCAAGAATTATCAAGGCAGTATGAGCGAAGACGAAGCTCTCGCGAGAGCTCTCCAAGCTTCGATGCAAGAGGCAAATACTGCTAAACAAACGCTCGAGGCTGTACCTTCTGGAAATAGAGATAGGTGTAGACTCTCGTAATTCCATACAATTTAATCTTAATTCTATGCAAACTTTTGCAATCGCTCTAAGATACGTTCTTCAGCTGCATAAATGTAGAGAAATTGTTATATCTTTCAGAGATTTTCTTGCGATAAAAGCAATCTATTGACTATAAATTTCCATATAATTCAGCTTAACGTATAACTTAACCATTGAACTTTCTATATCAATATTTAAAGAAGATAAACTTTTAAGGTTTATTCATAGATCATTTCAATTCATAGGTATATGGACTGTAACAGTTATACCTTTTGTACAAATGTAAAATATATATATGATATTAATTAATTACAAAACTCAACATTGCACAATGTTTATATTATAATAAGATTGTTTTAATCTTATAGCGATCTGAATAATCGTTAGCAACATTACCTGCCGAATATGCGTGATTTTAGAAAGAATATTAAAGGGCAGCCTCAAAGAAGAGTGCCTTAATATTATGTAAATCTAAAGTCCAGTAATTTTCATCTTCTTTACATAATTTCTTCCTCCAAGGAAATTTTTAATTCCCCTATCTTAATTTATGTAATTGGTCTAAATATTAAGACCTTTAGTGTCTGATTTATGGTTCCTTATTTCATGTAAATTGTCATCTATGGACTTATAATAATTAGCATTATGGAATCACCATCAAGAGAATCCTGTAACAATCTCGTGAGCTTATTGTCTTTATAATCAACATATGTTGTAGAATTCTCTGATTGAAATATGATATATCCTAATGCTAATAAGCTTTTACTTATATTAAATCCATCCTTAAACTTTGCACCAATTGCTTATATCTTCTTATTACATCCAGATCCAGCTAAATCTACTAGAAAAAAAACTTCCTCATTATTTTTGTTAATATTACTTTCTCCTTGTTGATATATGTATAAAATGAATATATTCTGTGACTATGAGTGTCGTGTGCATTCATTGCGGTTTGCACGTCCTCTATTTCTTTGTGTCAGATAGACTAATACTTTATTGCTTTGTAACTTCTTTGTCTGCAAACCGTATTAGTCATTTGACAGAGGCATGCTCAGAATGTGCAACAGATGCTACCACAATAAATGCATCCTTGTTTTACAAAGCTTGCAAACAAAGAAGTTACAAGTGAAATAGAGATATTGTGCAACAAGTATTGCAGACAATGAAGTTACAAATGCAATAGAATGGTGCCTTAGTAGACTAGCTTAATTTTTGTTAAAATGTATATTCAATTTGTCACGATTTTTAAACACATAAAAAACAATATTTCTATTATTCAAATATTTGTATTTTTATCTGTTTTAATAATTTAAAGACAATTGCATTTCTTGAATATAAAGACTTTCTATCTTTCATCACAAATACAATTTGCATTTGTATTCTTAAAAATAATTTAAGACAATTTAGATTTTAATTTAACAAGAATCCTATAAAATACTTGCATATTTATTAGCATAAAATGTAAAATATGCAACTCACTATCTATATTTTTAATTTTATCTTTACATCTGAATATTGTACTCAATCCTAGAAGAAAATCAACTGTATCAGAAAAGAGAACACGAAGATAGCGATTGATATTGAAATACTTTATTAATCAGTTTTATAAATATATATATACATTTAAGAATTATTCGAAGATTATAATAATTTCCTACTTAATAAATATTGTCAAAATACCTGAATCTTAGGTTTTTCTTAATAAAGTAAACTATTCACTTATACAAGTATATGAAACCAAAATGTTTACACTTCACTTGTTACTAATCTACAATTAAATTTACATTTGAGCTGAGTGAATTAACATTTTTTTGCAACAAAATGTAATATTCTTTGTTATGATTGCCTTCCTATCATACTGATTTGATTTTTATTTATACCAATTAGATAATATAACTATGATGAAAAGATATACATAAGGCTATGTAATAAAATAATTCAAGTATTTCGATTTTCTGTAAAGTATCCTATAGAAGGTGTAGAGTACATGTTTAAACGAAACTAATTTTCGTAACTATTTTAATAAATAATTACCATCTCTTGACTATACCACACGTTACAATAACCTTGAATTTAAGATAAATAAATAATGTATTTTTGTCGAAACTTCTCGGGATTTCGTTTAATATTTTTATCATATCTGAGATACGCCATAAAGTAATATAACAGATGGCCTTATTGGCAGAATAAATAATTCCTTATTTACCAACTTTTCCTAACTTGGTATCCGTCTTAGGATTAGCTGTGACACTCTGCACACGAACAATCACTTCATTAATTTTTGTTTGCAGATTTCTAATATCTTGAATATAAAGAAGAGCAAGGATTTTAGCTGCATTCTCCACTGCGGTCTTCTTCAGTTGAAAACCAGGATCACAATTCATAATAGGGAAGGGTTTGCCTCGAATAATTTTGGAATTTGGATTCCTTAAGCATTCGGAATTTAATCTTCTTTGTACTAGTTTACTGCAAGCTTTTAACGTGACCAAATGATTCGGATGTTGCGGAATTCGGAGCAGTTTTGCCACAGAATAGACCCCATTTTTAAATTCATTACTTTCAACTAGTGGCCATGAAACGGTGAAGATAACGTGTTTATAAAAGTAGGAACATTAATATTAACAACTTTCAAATTATCAAAATGAAGCATAATTTGGAAGTTTATCTGCGTATTTGTCAAAACATATAAACACATCAAAGAATAAAATAGAAAACTAAAAAATGTAATTACTTTATACTTTAACAACGTAACAGATATTAATAAATTAGGTGAAAGGCTACGAAATATAACATATATTTCATAAAATACTTTATAATATTTGTATACAGATGTTTTATCATTCTTATTACTGTTAAAGGTACAAAATAGCAAAACAACTAAAATGCAAAATATTATTTAAAAATAATCAAATATATAAAGTTGGTAAAAAATATCTATATTATATATACTCACAGTCTAGGTTGTCAAGTGGATTTGTGGACTTAAGATGTGGCACCAGTGCTTCCTGTTTCATTTTCAATTTCATTTCTTTTACATTTATCGAATACTGCTCAGCTGAAAATTACAATTAATGATTATGTAAGAAATTTCTATTTGAATCTCTGATTTCATTCATAAATAAATATTTACTATTATTCTCTGCCTCCAACCAAATAGCACGTCCAATTAGCCATTCAAGTTGATCCATGTTGTTACTTGAAATTGGACATTTAACATCCTCACAGTATTTGGCAAAAGTTTTAGGCCAACTTTCACTTTTTATATCGCGTAGCTCTTTTCGATCTTGTATACTATACTGACGTATCTTTTGTTCCTCTAACCATAATGTTACTTTACGAAAATGTTGCGGATCTGCAACATTTTAATAATACTAATATTTAAAAAATAAATAAAATCTTATAAAGAAATCTTATAATTAATCTAAACGAAAATAATTACTGAATGAATAAATTCTTTACCAAGAATTACATATTAAACATGTAAAAACGATTCAGTGACGGAGAAATTAGACTATCATAGGTTTTTTAAAAACTAATATAATATTTTCTTATCACAAGATATTTAAATATAATATATTATGCAATCTTAAATCTCTATGTTAGACATAATTATAATAACTATTCTAAAAAAGGATAAATTATACCGGTCATTATAACCTATAACAATATAATGTTTTTACGTTAATAATAAGATAATCCAGGTATTTGCCTGTCATAAACATACATAAAAGAATGTGAAATATTCTTATTTAAATTTCTGCAACTTATCCTGAAATGAATTTATTTATTAGAACAAGATTAATTTAAAGTCAAAGTCAAATTTTAAAATTACGCAATTATTAGACAAATTCTAAAATATTCGAGAAAAATAAACATTCTTCTCGATGTAACTCGTTTAACGAACATGATTTCGAAAATATTAGATTTTATTAGTGATAATATCAATATGTTAAAATTCCTTGTTGATGCAGATGTTAAATACGAACCATTTATATTAACTTTGTCCCATTCTAAATACCCGAGTGCTTGTAGTCTTCTTTTAAACATATTGGATATCTAAAATATACAGAAGTTCTGCAAATTAAAGGTAATAGAATTTGCAAAAAAAACCACAATTTTACAAAGACTCTCGATATACTGACACTACACTCATGCTATATTTAGCGAAGCCGGTGAACATAAATATACCATATACCATATACTCGATTCACTTTTCATAGTATTTATCTCCTATATATAGCATCAATAATATTTCAACAGATAATTCTGATGAATAATTCTGCAGTTAACTGGTTAAATTAGACTGAAATAAATGCTGTTAGATAGTACTATTTATATTACATGATATTTACAAAAAATATATAATTAAATACAACGAAAGGTATATGTACACTTTCAATAATTACCATATAATGTATAAACCGTAATATATCAGAATAACAAGACAAAAATTAATTATGTTTCCTTAATATTCAAGTTTCATATCCTTTTCATAATTTACTATCATTCCTGAAATATCTATAATAGAACACATTTATTGTATACAGAAAGAGAATTCCCCTCTATTATACAGGCAATATAATATATCGAAGTATATTATATATGCTTTTGATAAGGTTTAACATTGTATCCAATAATACGCCAGATGTCAGCACTAGTGCAAGTCGAAAATTTCCGCAATGAAGTAGATTATCTACATATCGAGGACTTCATGAACCCGAAGGTAAAGTTGAGTTGCGCAGGAGTGTTGCGCAGTCAGTCAAGCAGAGTCCACTGGCGAAAGTAGTGGGGCTGCCCAGGAGAAAGATGGCCGCTACCAGCGAGGAACCGAGTGTTATGGAGCCTTCTCAGACTAATTCCGGGCAAAGTCAGTCCATTGATCCACTAAAGATGCTTTATCCGATGGTAAACGAAGAGGAAACACCGCTGCCACGTTCGTGGAGCCCCAAGGACAAGTACAATTACATCGGCCTCTCCCAAAACAATCTTCGTGTTCACTACAAAGGTACGTTTCTCATTTCGATCCTCTATATCTCTCAACGACTTTTCATTTTGCCACCCAGAGAATTCTCGCGGACGATTTTTAACATTGCCCGAAACGAAGGATCGAGGAACGATCCCGGCCAATAGGATTCGAATTCTTGCTTGATACGGACGAATCGTTTGACGGAGCTGTAATATCGATTGAAAATGGCAGGGCTCCGTTTCGCGTGTGTCAGCGACCTAAACAAAGGAATCAGCTGATCGGTCATGGTCTCTATTCGACTTTCTCTCGATCGCTCGGTTATTATTTCTCTATCGTGTGTAAACATTTGTTTTAAATAGCAAGTGGATCGAGATCCCTTACGATTAAAGTGTCGGGGTTCTGGCGATGATTTTTCCGGATATTCATGAGAAAAATGAATCTGCGTAGAGAAGGCGCAATGGCAATGACAGCTGCGATGTTTGAACAGTTACTTTTCTCTCTCCTGCTCGCCCACAGCTTCCACGTATTTACCCTCTCTCGCGCACTCGCTCGCGAGCTCTTCTTCGCTCCTGCTCCCCCCTGGCCTCTCGTCGTCAATCAGTTTCGAAGTGGACGAATTTTTTCACTGTTTTCTACCATTGGTATTTATTCGTATTTATTATGTATATATAGATGTTGAATAAATCCATGAAAATTTCGATGAACGACAAGAATCGTGTTATTGTTATTGTTGTTATATCCTGATTTCCAAATTAAGGTCGAAGCTGTCTAAATATTAACTATTATGTGTTTGAAAAAGATTGTGTTAAAAAGTAGCCAGAAGGATCTTTTTCTCTTTAAGTAAGAAAAGAATCTAGGAATTGCGTTGTACTTCCATTTAATTAATATCGAGTGATTATTTGTTTCAGTGATTATTGATAATGCTAGGAGTAATACTTTTAGATTCATAAAATGAATACATATTACTGTATATTGAAAGGTACGAAGGATAGATCAATCGCAGAAGACATATCGGTTAGTAAATAAACTGTCAGTAAAATGTTTTATATTATGATTTCATTGGCTATATTAACAAATTAATGTAAATGTTTTGCATTTATGATAGATTTGGAAATTTTCTGCAGCAAATACCATAAATTAAAATATATTATTTGCATTTTTAGAATTGCACTTTAATAACAAATTGAAATGAAATTTGTTCGGTTATTATTCACACTTGATCTTTTTCAACTATTTATTCTCTTATTTAATATTTTTGCCCTGTTTTGCAATTTTATATTCGTTCTTTGTATGTAGATTATAAAGTGGCTTTCAAATCCTTTGTGAACAAGTACAGACATACTCAAAGAAGATTAAAATATAACAACCTTAATTCTTTTCCATTTCCGTTTGTCACAGAGATTGTCTGTCAAGATTATACTAAATCTTTGTTTTAATGAGCTATTGTGTTGTTATAATTAAAGTAGAAACGATTAAGGCTATGAACTTTAATTACTTATAATTTATACAATCGTTCAAAGTACTGTTAATAGCTGAATAAATGTATTTAATTTGGTATGTAATTTGGTATGTCGTTAATATGAGAAAGTAATACTACAACAACATCAGAAATTATATGTTTCTTCAACACCGGAATATTAATTGCATCAAATAAGTAATCATTCATACAGTGAGTCTTTGCAACTACGAGGAAATAGCATTGTAACATATCCTATTCCATAAGGGAAATAAAAGAAGTGTAATGAATTCTTAACAGTGTATGTTATTTTGTTACTATCGGCCATAGAACTTTATTCTTCCACAATTTCCATCTTTACATAATAATATTTAAATTATTTGATGGAAAAAATATCTTCTTTATCTTATTATTTAGGATTTCAAATATTTTATGATTAATGTTCAAATATTCGAGATTAAATATTATAATATTTCAACCAAATTAATTGACTAAAAACTAGTTTCATTTCTAATCTATCTAATTTATATATTTTTCTAATCATCTAATTTTTTAATGTAACATTAGTCTTATTCGTTCATTTATTCAACAATTGTTTAATCATAATTGATAAAAATTTTAAAAACTAATATATCTAATAAATTGCATAGAAACAGTTTCCAAATTCTTTAATGAAAATTAAAAGATATAAAAACATGCAATTTATACTTCACCCATCCTTCTTATTTTCTCATTTCGTCCGTGTTACCGTTTCTTTCTTTCATTTTTCTATCTTCCATTTTTACTATCTTAAATTGTCTTTGCATTGTAAACATTTTTATGGTTTTTGTTTTTTTTTTTTTTACATATTTATCGTTCTAATTTCTGCTCAATGTTAAAAACAATACTCTATACAAAACTGATTCCAAGTAATTAGCAGAAGTAAGACAGACATAGAATTGTTTAAATGTACGTCGAATAAATCAAGAAGACAATTTAAACACGGGAAACTGAACTTCATACTTCTCTGTTACAATTAAATCTAATTGCAAACTTATTTTGAAAAAATCCGCGCTCTCCAATTTAATTCATTAATCTTCTCGTTGACACAATTAGCATTCACTATGAGAAAACCAGTAACTCTGGAAATGGCTATATATGAAATTGAACAAATTGACAATAACATGGAATGAAATTATCACGAGATAATATCCTCGTAACTATTCCATTAACGAAATCCGAGCATCAAAACATCAAATAATGACTATCGAATTAAATTGTTGCAGTATTCTTGTTAATAAGGCCATTTGGATATCGTCAAATTTAATTGACCGTGGCCACACGTGCGTTTGTGTTAGTGCGCTCTCTCGTCCGTAAGCGTGCTAATCCAAACTCATTAATTACGAGCCTCTTCATTTTTCGTTAACATCGAACATCCCAAAGGAAAACGTACAGTATTCATTGACGTAGTTTAGAAAATAAATACTTGTTAGCCGTTACGATGTTTAATAATAAATATTGAGAAAATACTCTGGAGTTGAAGCGTTCGTCGGTATATATCGCATTTGCCTTTCTACTTTTCCAACTTTTTAACATGTTTTCCTCATTTTGTTATTTTAATATCCGTTTTAATAATTTCGCTCGTAATTCTTATTGTTGCCTGTTCCAATAGCAAATCATAACTTACATCCTTATAAATCCTTATAAATAAATATAATTACTAATCATTATTATGGTAATATTTTCATTCTATTCTATTATTCTATTATTGGGCTATTTAATATTGGGCTATTTACCATTAAATTGTTAACTCAACAATTTCATTCGAGATATTCAAATAGCCGCAAGTAGCTTCACAACATTCACAAACGTATGCATTATCGATTAAGTAAATCAGTGTGTACCTTTGTTTATTATTCGTGACAGACCGTGCGTTCTGTAAATTAATTTGGTACATCGATGTTTACATAATTAACGTCCGATTATTTTGACGCAAAATGATGCGTCACAGCCAAGGTTCTACGATAGCGTTTTGTTAGACGCGTTAATAATTCTTTTGTACTTAATTATATGTGAAATGGGTAACTGTAGGTTACTAGGTCGACAAACTGCATCGCTACATTGCAAGTGCATGCAAGATTAGCGATTAGATTGTGACGGCCGATCACTTCTGTTCTCGAATTTCCTACCCTCGTGATTTTCCTCGTTGTAGCTCGCTTCCTCTGAACTTATATCGAAAAGAGAGACGGAAAGGGATCAATTATTTCGTAATGTCTGAGAATAAATTTAATTTTTAGAAGATAACTTATTATTTTAGGCAATTATTATATTATCTTACTAAAGTATTTCCTATATACTATATCCATTATATATAATTGCAAGATTATATTTATTTCGAAAAACGTTCTTTCATTTACTACAATTCTCTGCATATAAAATAATTAATATGATGTTATTAAGATATATATTTTATTCGAAAAGTAATGATTCTAGAATTAATATTCAATATTCAAATAGTTTTACCATGTCCTCCATTTTACTTCCCTAACCTATTTTCCCACCTAAAGTTCTTAATAAAATTCCTTCTAATATATGAAGCAATTGAAACACGAAATCAATAAACAATATCATACATATACACCATTTTAGGTTATGGAAAAACTCACAAGGATGCCGCAAGTGTACGTACAACGCACTGCATACCAGCAGCTTGTGGTCTCTATTATTTTGAGGTGAAGATCGTTAGTAAAGGCAGAGATGGTTACATGGGAATCGGCCTGTCTGCCCATGGGGTGAACGTGAATAGGTTGCCAGGTTGGGACAAGCACTCCTACGGGTACCATGGCGACGATGGGCACAGTTTTTGTTCCTCTGGAACAGGACAACCTTATGGGCCCACCTTCACCACAGGAGATGTAATCGGATGTGGCGTAAATCTTGTTGACAACACTGCCTTCTATACGAAGAATGGACACCATCTTGGTATCGCCTTCACTGATCTTCCGGTTAGTAGTACATACAAATTGAAGGGCTCGTAACAAAGCGAACGTTCATCCGCGTTTGTCTTCCTCCAGAAGAGCCGAAGCTAATATCTTTAATTAAGAATAACGATTTATTGCACGACTTACTAAATAACGATTCGTCGATCATTGTTCATTGTATATTTTACAGCCAAATTTATATCCAACGGTGGGCCTTCAAACTCCAGGAGAGGTAGTCGATGCAAACTTCGGACAAGAACCATTTGTATTTGACATCGATGACATGCTTAACGAACTCCGCGTCAAAACAAGATTGCAAATTATAAACTATCCCACGCCAGATCACGGACAGGGCCAATGGCAAGCAGTCCTCCACAAGTGAGTTGGATCTCTTTATTTTCCTTACTGTCGTAAATATTATTACGATATGATCGAGGTACAAGTTTTGGGCGTTTCATGAAAGAAACCTACCCATTGGGGGATTGACGATTGTTCGCAAAATTCAGCTAATTATTTGGTTACACATGATCATTAATAGCCGAGTTGACCAGTACTTTCATGAATATGCAAACTAACTTCCATTGTTCTCCAAATTGGTCGAATGAACTGAACTCACAGCGCGTGATTGAAAATTTAATAAATTTAATAATTGCGTGCATAGTGCATCTTGTGTAATTTTCTACTACGTCAGTTTAATGTCGAATGACCTTGTAGACATGTATACTTATACTCTGTCGCATAATAATATGTACATGTTAAAAGTATGTAGACTTGGCGCGTACGTCGAAGATTTAGAATAAAATGTTTGTTTAAATATGTCGGAGATGAAAGGACATCGAAGCCTCCCCTTTGGAACTTCGGGATAATCCCCTGATCTACCGTAATCTAGAATCTACCGTATCGTAGGCGTAATTAAACAATCGTCGTCTTTCGATCCGATTGTATTTGTTCGAGATTTGTGATAGTGAGCTTGGGCTCGAGGCGACAATTAATCGCCGAACGTAGCCGCGGTCAACGGCTCTCCTTAAAAGAAAGATTTGTAGCGGCACGCGACAGTAAACATTCCAACGGTTTCTGTCCCATGGCTCGCCACACGCAGATCCTATTTCTCGGGTATGATGGTTACCAGATGCCGACGCGTCTCCATAGTACGCGATCAGCTAGCCCGACGGCCGTTATAAACACTTAACATCTAGTTGCCTAAAGTCCTTCAAACGGACAAACAGTCTTTGTCCCAACTACGGGAAGATAGGAGAGACCTATTTTTCAACGAACGGCGTCTCCCTCGAGGGCGGCTAGCATCTTTTTCTAACCACCGATATGGAGATTGACCAATTAGCAGCAACGCCAATTTCCCTTACTTTCTGAACGAAGGCGTTTCTCGACGAATCCGATGATCTCGTGTCCTTAGACACACCCCATCATAATTTTCCTCCGCAGCATCATCGCCACGCAAAGTCATTCTCTCGTGAGGTCCTATTAGCGAGTTACTTTGTGTCTGTACGCTCGGTGGATATTCCACGTTTTAACAAAGAGTTCGACTTAGATATTGCGAGCATGTTCATCTATCATCCCGTTGACCGCGGATTCGTTATTGAACCTAAGATCATTGTCATTAGTTTCTCGAGTATCTAATTACCACGGTTACTTGTCCAATTCTATAATAATCGTATTTGCACTGGTCAATGTATTCTCTATTGCATAACGACATCGTGTAGTCCGAACGAAGATTCGTTTCACGCCCCTAACTCTAATTCTAATGTAAACCCGACAAATATATTACGGACGTATAGTAATTCATGACACAAAAAGGACGATTTCAGAAAATTTATGCACCAAGCTCTAAAAGATTTTGTTTACTTCTTCCTCAGAATGGTGTCAACATATTTGGTCCATCATGGTTACTGTGCCACTGCCGAAGCCTTTGCCAATAGTACTGGTCAGGGTTTCGAAGAAGATCTTAATTCCATTAAAAATAGACAAAGTAAGAAGCTAATACCGTTGTTCTTTTCTTTTTTTTCTTTCTTTTTTTCGTTCCTCCCTTTATAAGAGGAATATAAAAAGATAATATGCATTGTTTCAGAAATTCTAAAGCTGGTATTAGCGGGCAGAATGGGAGAAGCAATAGAATTAACCAGTCGGCTGTATCCGGGTCTCCTCGAACGGGATCCGAATCTTCTTTTCGCCCTCAAATGTCGGCAGTTCGTTGAAATGGTGAACGGCAGTGACTCGGAAATCACACAGAATTCCAATATCAATCAAACTAGTGTTATACAGTCTACGAAGGCTTACACAAAACCCTCAACAAATGGCAATGTTGAGGAGATGAATATGAACAATGCCATGAACGGTTCGACCGAACAACAGCTTGTTAATGGACAAATTGAAAACGATGTAGATATGGAAGAGAATGTTATAAACGGCATGAAAAGTAATACCGAAAACGGCTATCAAAATGGTGATTTGAATACCAACGGGTATAAGTGTCAGAACGGGGAAGACGTCGATATGGGTGAGATGTTATTGGGTTGCTTTTTATTCTCTTAATCGTGTTGCGTTTGTCGAAGTCATTCTTAGGGAAAAGACAAGAAATTTGAAGTGAAAGAAGACAATGGAACTATATTATTAAAAATTTCTGTTTATTAAATTATTCAATTTATATATCAATCACCTAAGAAAAAATATCGCAGTCCAGTTACATCTGGACAAATATTTACTAATTTGTGAAATATTTAAAAACAAATAATTTTCAATTTTAGGATATCTTCTAATGGCAAATAAATTTTTATTTGTTCCCAGAGACCAATAGTGTTAATCAAATTCAGCAACAACAGAACGGTAATTGCAATATGGAAAATACATCGAATAAGAATAACAAGAAACAGCTTTGTGGCGGGGATAAACAGGCAATCGAAAAGATGTTAGAATTCGGAAGGCAGTTATATTCCCAATCGATACATTTGCGACAACAGCACGGAAAAAACGAAAGCAATAAAAAGATGCTTCAAGATGCGTTCAGTCTTCTAGCCTATGCAAATCCATGGAACTCGCCGGTTGGTTGGCAACTCGATCCCCAACAGAGGGAAACCGTCTGTGCGAGACTCAATTCTGCCATACTTGGTAAGAAAATTACAATTTTTAACTATTGCACAAAGTGGTTGTTAAGTTGCTTATTTAATTAGAATGATTATCTAGTAATATATTCAAATTTAATAATAAAACAGCATTTCTAATGTAAAGTATAATTTTTTTTAATTACGGTAGAAGCTAAAATATTTCTAGTCTGTGTGTATATTCACGGTATCTCATGCATTTAATAGTAACATTTTTTAAATCAACATAGCCGAATTTTATTTTTAATTTAGTCTTTAATTCTAACGTATCTTATCACGTATCTTAGTTTCACGTATTTTATTCGCATTCTAACAATTTAATGTCGATCATCTGATACTTCTAGAGTCGAGTAACTTGCCACGACGGCCACCGTTGGAAGTGGCCGCGTCTCACGCGAGAGAATTGGTACGGCTAATGTCACACGCTGGTTTGGGGGCATGCGGCTTCGCGGTCGTAGACAATATCATTCAATATTGACGGTGCCTACCCCTGCTGCCACGTCTGCTTCTTCTGCCGGCTCGAGTTTGGTTAGTAACTCTCTTACACGTAAATTACGCATCGATTAGAAGAAGCTGGGGATAGTTGATACACGTTACTATCGCACACATTATAGAAATCGCCCTGTAACATAACCGCGATTTATAGTCGTAGTTCTGTATCAACGAGGAGAAAGTGAACGAGAGAGAGGGAGAGAGAGAGAGAGAGAGAGAAGGATTGTCCTACGTTGTACGTTTCTAAATTAAGCCACTACCTTTGTGATAAGAAGAGGATTATACATCCCGTGGCCCGTTCAAACGATCACGATTTTATTGATTTTGTTCACTTTTGCTGATAATAAAATGTCCGTTCTCTGTGGATTGAATAAAGCATTTTGATTTTTGTTCACTGCTTCGCCATTCGAGAAATCGGCTCTTTTCATTTGTTCTCGTTCTTTGTTCTCCCAATGGAACTGTAATTCCCTATTTTTTTCTTGCAATGAATAGCTATTACTATAATTTAGATTCTGTGGTTAAAACAACGATGAATTATCGACGTTGTCCTCTGTTGGATGAATTTATGCGAATGAGAGAGTATGTTTCGCTTCTTGGATTTTTGTAAAAGAGTTTCTGGACGACAATAACAAAGTTATATTTACGTTGTTGTAATTGAGATATTGTTATTATTAAATATGCAGAAAGCTAGTCACCATTGTAAATCGTGCAATTTTTAGCGAGGGTGATGCTTTTTCGAGATTTGTCAAGTTGATATGTATCAATTATCCCCGGACTTTCGACAGGAATGTTTCCGCATCTTTGTACATTTTTACTTCCGATGTAGATAGCGACTCGTTTAACCATTCACATAATTTATGACCATTTACACGTGTATCTTGTAAAGAGAACGGGATAGTGTATGGCTCTTTAGTTGACATCATTTTTGTAAACTAGCTTTAACATCATTTTCATGTAACTGGTACATACACATATATTTGACTTTATATATTTTTCTAAAATTATAGGAGGTTTTAAAATACAACAACGTCTCATTGAATCACTCTTTAACATCCATACAGGAATCGTTTTGTTTTCTCATGCGTTAAGAAAGACGAAATTATATATATTTTCTCTTGCTTTTCTCACTTGATTTCATAAATGGTGCTGTAATTAGAGATTAAGATAATACAGGTATTGTGAATTCGAATTCTTTGTATCTCTGTTCCTGCGGCAATAATGGAATACATATAATTTTGTGAGGTTAAGTGCTTTACGAATTTGTTTCTTGATGTAATTGTACCAACAAGTGTTCTTATTGCGAGAAACTATTTTCAAATTCTAGGAAAAGAAAGTTATTGCAATATTCAATATTAACGAATAGATTCTAGCGTTATGTTTGCGCATATTTTCCAAACTATACGTTTTTAATAGCTTTTCTGATTTTTCATTGTGGTCAAGCTGAAATGTTAATTAAGTATACATGGAAAAAGTTATGAATATTTTTCCAAAATTTTATATTACATTATATTATATTATACTATATTATATTATATTATATTATGTTATGTTATGTTATATTATATTATATCATATTATATTATATTATATCATATTATATTATATTATATCATATTATATTATATTATATATTATTGTATCATTTTTTATTTTAATTTTCACAATACTCATTGTATAAAAGATAGCTTGAAATATACATTAGCGATTTAGTTTTAAGTTCAATTAATTTTTTAATGTTTTAGCAGCCATTTATTTATCGACATTATGACTTTTTCGAACATATATGAGAACTTATGGTATGTAAAGTAAATAGATAAACGCAGCTCGACAAATTTATTTTATAAAAATTAATAATTAATTAGAATAATATACGATACTTGTTGGAAAAGATTTTTAAAAACTCTGATTTTGCTTTTTTATTATGTCAGGATTTGTGGTAATCCTAAAAACGATATAGTAATTTCTGTATAAAAGAAGCAAAATCGTTATTGTATATCTACGTCATCAATTACATTTACTTTGGTCAAGCTTTAATTAGAAACAAAAATGCAACAATGAAAATACTATTGTAAATATATTGTTGTAAATTGTTTCGACCAGAAGCTATACAAAACTTTGTACAATTTTATAATGTGAAACTTGACACGTGTGAGATATAATTAAAATCCATGAATTTCACTTTTGGTGCGCAATATTTAAATCGCGTTGAATCAAATGTGCTCATGCGCATCTGCCAAAAGCATAAGTATTAATAAAACGAAAACTTTTTTAATAAAACCTATATATTTTAAATATTCAGTATACAAATGGAAATTTTGAAAATCAACGACTGTATAATCATCAGTGGACTCAATTTTTTGAATAATTAATTTTTTGTATAATAAAATATATCTAGGAGCAAAAAAGAAGTTGAACAATTATTATCGTTAATTATATAATACAAATATTTCTAAATTGTGTGAATTTTTTTTTTTTTCTTTCATTATAATGATCATGAATATATATAGAAAAATTAAATGTTATAAAGTATATTAAGTACCTATATGAATGTACGTATGTATGAAGATGAGAATTTTTAAGGATGAATGAAAGCTTTAAACTATTATTAATATAACAATAATACTTTATTGTCAATATTTATATTAATCATAAAGATTTTTAAAAATATTTTTCATAAAATTCACTTCTGCCTTCATAAACATCTCCTGTGCTTGTGTCATGATTTATATGCAAAAAGAAAGTCAGTCATCTGTTTGATCGTTTCATTTATATAGAAAGTACATTGTTAAACTGTTACTATTATTTCATCCGTTAAAGAATAATTTAAAAAATAACTCTATTTTTTATATTTTACATATTTTTGCGTATTATCTATGCTCTATGCATTTTTGCTCCTTTAAATTTGCACATTATAAGCACGTAAAAATCTACAGTCTAGTTATGACTTGCTAATCAATTTCTGAAATCATAAAATTCCTTACATCTCTCTATATCATTAGTCAAATTATAAGAAAACAGGCACAAAAGTCCAAAAGAAGTCAGTCATGTTGAAAGAATCGAATGTAATTGGAAATCGTGTCGGAAACGTGTGCTGATATAGCGATCCTGTTTGTTCTAGGATATGGAGACGGAACGTGGAGCAGATAATATTTTTGCAGCAACAACTTCGCGACATCGCGTGCCTCTTCAGCTAGAGTCCGGCAGTTGGCTCTCTGGCTCGATCTCACACAGCTACACCTGACACACAATCGTCTAACATAATATACACGCTCGAGACCCACCAAAAGTAAACAATGTTACATGGCAACGTGGATGAGAACGAAGATGATTGCTAAATGATCGTTATTCGAAGAACGATGAACATTGATTGAAGTTTTCCAGAGTCCAAACAAGAAAACTGCTTTAACGAAATGAAGCACGAAAAAGAAGAAGAAAAAGGAGAAGAAGAAGGGAAACGATCTTGACGACCACGAACGGACGTGTAGAGAGGAAATAGTTAGAATTAACAGTCAAACTTAAGGCAAACGAAGTTCCGAGGACGTAGATGGCGCTGGTGATGTAAGAAACATGAGGGAACATAAATACGGTATTGAGGCTGGAAATGAGTTCGTTTTCACTATAATAAAGTGATTTTGGACATGGAAGAGATTGATGATCGAAGACGGTGAACAAGCTTGAGGCGGAGGATGACGTGTAAACACCTGCCAAGACGATCCTTTTCTCGTTTCCTCTTTCTAGCCCTGTAACTTACCATCATCTTGAGATTGTTCCCTCGTTCCCATAATAGATCGAGTCGTTTTCCGCAATGGGACGTGCTTTCGTATTTTCGTGTAATTTATCATCAACAGACGATGAATAACTCTCTTCAGGTGGGTTTCTAACATCATTCATCCGGCCTTCCTTTCAATTAATATTTTCCTCTAAGTTTCTCGTTTAACCTCACATTCGTTGCTCCTATTTTACGTGATAAAATTTCCATTCATATTTCACGAAATTCGCAGCTCATTCTCTGCTGTTTCGATCTTGTCAATTATAGATGTTTGGCTAAAAGTAGCGACTGAAATTTTTGTTCCATTCAATGTTCAGAATTATTGTAGCACTTTTAAACGAATTTTATTTTATTCAATTTTTTAGTGCACTGCCTCCTTGTATATTCTGTTAACTTTTTTTACGTTTGCTTCTTTTTGTGATTAAAATCTCTGACACATGATTCGTCGCATGATAGCTGACAACCAGTCAGCATCGCTCTTTTATTGAGAAAATGAACGAGAAAAGAGTCTCGTCGATACAACTACGATTAATTAATCCCTCGTCGATTATTTTGATAGCCTTTCTAATCGTATGGTCAACGAGTCGATTTTTGTATCAATTGTTAGCTCTTAGTGAAACAAAAAAGAAGGAAAACATAAAACTCAAAAGGATAATATATAAATAAATAGGAATATTCTCCTCTTATAATTATCGTAAATTAAGGTTAGAAGTAACGTGAGAATCGCGTTCTCTGTTCGACGATCGTTCTATTTCCACCTGATTTTCACAGCAAACGACGGAATTAAAGGAAGGATAAAGCAATAATCCTTGACTTTTAACTATTTTCTTTCCTCTATTTTTTGGTATTAGTTTCTCCCTTTTTTTTTTCTTTTCGTAGGTCGTCTTGTAAATTTTTATTATTGTCTAATGTTAGAAAATCGATTTAATGACCGTTAAGTATCTTCGTTTCAATTTTATTCGCCCAACGTTGTAATTAAGGAATACATTGTGTGATTACGAGAGAAAATTTGTAAAAAAGGAAACCAAAGAAAAAATAGACAAAAAAAATGACAAAGAGTGTGTCGAACTTGAGCGACGAAATTAACTAAAAAAACAAATGGGAAATTATACGAACCTGAATGATTGTAAGTGGTCGAAGATTATTGGAGTTATATAGTGAAAATTAATAAAAGTTGTATAATTAAACAGAACGTTGTAAAATATGCGGTGTTTTATATTTCTATCTTTTTCTCTCTAGTGATTCATTTGTTTAAAATATTTCTTTCTGTAAATTTTAATTAACTACTTATAAATGTTTGTAAAAAAATTCGAAAGTTTCGATTAGACATAACCTGTGGTTTTAAATTAAGCGGGTGGAAAATTGAAAATTTTTATACTTAGCATTAACGTTGAAGTTTAGTAAATTAAAATAGCGATCCTCTCGATTGTATAAGTTTCATTAAATCAATTAGTAAATTGATTAGTATAATTATAGAAATGAGATTTTATATTAAAAATTGTATAGAATTTGTTAGTTCGAATTTTTTTAACCAAAACTAATCGTCTCATCGAAATCAGAATTTCTTTATAGTTGCGGAAGAAGGTAAAGAAATAATTAAAAAGATAACAATTATGCGAATGTAAAGAAGATTTTCGGCCATGGAACGAGGGAACGATTGTAACAGTTTATAACAAAAAAGTAATAGGAGGCGAAGTAAGAAGGTTGCGACGAAAACTGAACACACAACTGTATAAGTAACAACAATAATAATGACGATGACGAAGTTGCAAAAGAATTACTCAATTAATTAAAAAACAAAAAGAAGGAGCATACATACATATATATATATATATATACATACACACACACACACACGCGCGCGCGCGCGCGCACACACACACACACATGTATTTATATGTATGTATGAAACAATCTTGTATTCTACGATAAGTAATTGTTTTTTATATGCGACATAGTATATTATATTATATAATACGCGATACGTATATATACATGTGTATGTATTCGTACATGCAAAAGGTATATAAACATGTATATGTGTGTAAATGAAACAAAAAGAAGAAAAAAAAAACGAAAGAATTAATATCGTATGAACTAATAGTGTACGTGTGAGATTTCAAGGAAAAAATGTTTATTAATTCATTTTGTATGTGTGTGTATATGTATAGGGCACACATACATATCTCTGTATGTATCTCTGTATTCGTGTCGTTCTAGATACATATACGCAAGCATAGCAACTGTTTGAAATTTGAATTCATAAGGACGAGTGGATTCGAGTGCGTGCGAAAGAGAGGCTGAGATTAGTTAAAACAAATAAGAGAGAAAGAGCGAATGCTGTGAGCGAATTCGTTGATTCCGTATGACCGATGGAAGAGGAAAAAAATACAATTTGACGACTTTTAGTGTTAAACGTTTTCTGTACTATAGGTAGAGAGCCACGAGTATCTTGCGAATAATACAGTATGATTTGGAGACATTGTTCGTTGAATTCTGTTTCTGTCATTCACTGCAACAAAAACCCTGCAAACTTTTTCTCTACGTTCGCTTTTCTTAAAGAGGATTGCAAGAGGTATTTTTCATATTTTTTTACTAAGTAATGTATAAGTTACGAAATTTATGGATTATATTAATTTATATAAGAAGTGATTTTATTATTTTATTTTTTTACAATAGTATGTTTTATTAATGATTAGTTAATGTTGGTAGGGTTTTCTTTATTTCGTTAAGAATAAATTATCGACGTTGGCGTCATCTTGATTCAGTTTGACGTTCTTCAGGAATTTTAAGGTATCTGTCACATGTTCCTGTAACATTAATCCTAAGAGAGAGAGAGAGAGAGAGAGAGAGAGAGAGAGAGAGAGTGAGTATAATTTGTACTTCTGCTCTTCGGTATTGATAAAATTTCTTTATTCGTAGACTAAAGAGATGTACGGAATGGTATTTTCAATATTTGATTTTTGTCTAAATAGGTTCATTAGCATCGTCATTGGTTTCTCAATCTTTTCCATTATTACATAATTAAATAATTTATTTTATATATTTAAAGTTATTGATGATCTCTATATTATCCATAATTGATATTACCGGTTTTGTTAAGTTACCACATGTTGATCATCTTCTTTTAACTTTACCAACATATATATAAAAATTAAAGTATGTAAATTACATTTAAAAAGTTGAATTCATTACAATAAATGTCGCCCAATAGATGTATACATTCAATAATACATAATACTATTATACTTATAAGTTATATGGAAAAGAGCATAACATCTAAAGAATTCATAGAACCGGAAATATGAATTGCTCCTTAAATTTATTTTATCACGACCAAATGTTTCATAAAATATGCAAATAACAAAATCAACGCTTTTAACGCTTTTAACGCTTTTAAATCTGGAAATGCTAATAAATTAGCAAAAAGCTAATAGGTCGTGTCAGATGGTTAAAAGTCATCATATTTTCGTCTCCTGGATGCCAGGGATCTTTTTGACGAGTGTCAAACGTTCATCATTAATTCTTTTTCAACATGGTCATATTTACTATTGAAACTTTATTCTTGGTTCTCATCGTTGAGGTATTATATATATGAGATATGTATATATATCTCGCAAATTTTTGTGCAAATTTATAGTTTTATAAACGTAAGTAGAGAAATAGAATCTATGTTGTCGTACAAAATTGGCTTTATCTATTAAAAATTACGAATACGTTACTTTGGATATTTTATGTATATCTTAAATTTCGTATAATCGCATAAAAATCCACGTACAACGATAGTTTGCGAATTTGCCAAATCCGACGCATAAAAATTAAAACCTGAAAATGTCCCTTGCATAGTGGTAGGGAATCGTGGTAGGGAAAATTTCAAACGGTCGAGCGCGTTTTCGATCCCGCGGGGCATCAGTCGATTCTCGCCTCGAATCTCGATGAAAATCCCGCGCATGCGTGTTGTGTGATTTCTCCTCGCCATCCCATAGGCACGGGTGGTGGGGCCAGTCGGTGGATCGATCGACGTCCCGTCGAACCTCGCGGCCGTAAGCGCCGCTGCGCCTCTGGGCGGGGCGAGAGGGCGCTTCAGTCGTGTACTGGAGCCCACCAGGGTCGCGTCCAGCACCTCGAACGCTTCGGAGTTGCTCGTTCGCTCGGGTCTCTCTCGTTTCTCTCCATCAACCTTTCGAAAAAGAAAAAAGACACTCCTCGTGTCTTTAGGGGCTGTGTTCTGAACTAAACTTCGAAATAGACGCGTGATCCTTCAACGCATATATAAAAAGCGAGCGAGAAAGAGAGAAAGAGAGAGAAAGAGAGAGCCAAACGTGAGAGCTTAGTTAACATAGTGTTCTATCTCCGATTCGAGATATCCTTCCTTCGCTCGTATATACCCTGTAGTAGTAGTTCGAAACTCGAGGATCGTACTATTCCTGTTAGTACTATAGTTCCAGCGACGCGGATCAACCAGTGATCGTTCCAACGCGGCGCGGCTTGTATCGTCCTCGAAGACACGAGATCGTATCCGTACCAGGATATTTCTGTTTCCTTCGAATCGCTCAATTAATCCGTGGATTCTATATAGTTGTTCGTACTCGATCGTTCTCGTCGGTTTGAACATTTTATTACGTTCGACTGTTTCGGTTCTTCGAACGGAGCCGGTCGTATCGATTCGAGAGGTGATACGGGCGTACATAGATAGAGATACACGCATAGTGAGACAAGTGAGATATACATTGGAGAGGTGTGTAAAAAGGGTTTCGGAAGTATCCACGGGGAAGAGGTGTCTATGTACGCGACCGGAGACACGGAGAGCTACCCTGGTACCTAGCGGACGACGCGGGGTGGCTTCACCAGTGAGTCTCAGCTTTACGCCCTTCTTTTCGCGAGCTGATTCACCGTCACGCTTGCTTTCGACGCTTTACAATAGCATTTCGAGGTCTGTTCGCGAAAAGTGATATTTTATTGTTAATCTTGATCTCTCAGAAACCAAATTGATCGATTTCATTCTTTCTGCGGATTGTTCCGTTTTATTGCACAGATATGTGATTTAATCGCCACAGTTCATAAGAATAAATGAATTACAGTCACCATGAAGTGAGACCATTTTTATTTGAAAGAAGCGTATACACTATTTACATGAATATAGGTATGGGATTAATAGTCAATTTTTAAGAATAACCGAGTCGTAGACATGCATAAGAACATCTTTATATATTATATAGAGGGCATCTCTTTTGTTTAACATTAAGTAAAATATATATAAATTTCGAGTTAGATAGAGCATATATAACAGTAGTATAACAGTAAGATATTTATTTCCTAATGTGCAAAAAAAGGAAATACTATTTTGTCATAGAATACATTGACTTTGTAGAGAAATTTTGTGACACTTTGTTTTAATGAAAATGGCCTTTATATAGGGTTTACATAGAATATCGTGGGTAACTAATAGCGACTATACCTCCATAAGTTGGTTTATTATAAGAAAGTGACATGTATGATCTTGTATATTTTCTAATTTATGGAGTTGATCAGTTTGGCGTCTGAACGACTCACTTAGTATTAGAATTGAAGCAAAGAAATCAGAATGAAAGCTTGAAATCACTACGTGCTCCATGGAATCTAGTGGTTAAGAATGCTAAATTTTTTTACTAGGAAAGCTTTTAGAAAAATATCTATCGGCATAAAGAAAATTTCGACTGATTTTGAATTAATGACGAGATTACCTGAAAATTTGATATGACTGATGATGACTAAAAGAATGATTTCAGGCTTTCGACCGGTAGTGTATATATGAAAAAATATATAGAGTGTCCGATAACGTGCAGTACTAGTGAACAGGGTGTGATTCCCCGTAGAAAAATAAATCAGTAATAAAGAACAAAATTTTCTAAGACGAGATGATCAAGTTTGAAAATATATCGAACATACGCGAAATTGATTTTTTGTTGAAGCCGGAGTTTTATTTTACAGAATTATATTCTTCATTCTCGATTTATTTTTGGTTGTAAAATAACCACTTACTGATTTTTTAGGTGTGAGTGTGAATCAAATATATGTATACTTGACAAATTTTTCAATTCGATTTTCTTGGAAACAAAACTGTGTTAATAAATTTTATTCTTTATTTTCGATTTATTTTTGCATGCAAAATAACCTTCTACGGATTGTTTAATAGCAAATATCCTAATTTACGTGTATTCACAAGCTTTTCTTTACCCTTGATCTTCTCGAAAAACGAAGCGTAGAAATATTTTGTTCTATATTTTCGACTTATTTTTCCACACAGAATCTCCTTCTTACTATACCACAATTACCGAGACACTGTGTATAACGAGTATTTTAATTTGAATAATTTTACATATAATATAATGTTTCTGTATTCTATGCAAATTGTACTATTCTTTATACAACACTTCTTGTACCATCCTAACCTCACTATGACTATAAACTTCAACAAATTATTTCAATCTAATTAACCGATTATTCAACAAATTTACAAAATGCACATAATATCAAATTTAATGTTTAGATAACTGCGATTTTCTAGAATAATCGTGAATTTCTTTTTTAATTCGAAAGTTGACATAGGTTATAGATAGGTTATGATTCGATATGTTTCTATATTGGGACACGATTTTATAGAAAACGGTGTTGCGAAGTGATACATCAATATTATGATTTGACTATTACGCCTCGTTCAGTAAATATAATTGACGTTGCATAGATGTTACGTGTCGATCTGTTTCTGAATAGGATACGATTTTATTACGAAACGATGTCTCTAAGTGCTGGAACGTATCAGTACCGTGATTTGACTATTATGTCGAATGGGACAGTATTTTTCAATGTTCGATGTGCTGTTAAAGCGTAATTCAGCTTTTAAAGCGTAGAAAGTTTCAAGTACTTTTTACTTCAGTGTCTCGTTTTTCTTATACGGTTGGTATATCAGCTTATTCGTCCACCCGATTTTCAAACATTTTCGATATAAAATGGTTTTTAGTTAATATCGAACAATAGCGGTTTTAGTTAATATCGAATTTTACTCTATTATAAAATATTATACATATTTATACGTATGTGAAATAAAGATATTATATTTTTGTTAATTTATTTCTTCATTTTGGATCGAGTTTCCTTTCTATTTTTATCTTTTAAAGAAGTAACGATTGTCTTAAGATGAATCTTGTGGTTAGAGTCGAATGGCAAATCTTTAAAAATGGGTAGAACACAGTGGAAATGAAAGATAGTTAATAAAAATATGAACGTAAGTTTATATATTTAGAGCGTTTCCTGTCATTATTCGCTCTCCATTATTTCCAAGCGAAACCAATTTTTCACGAACTAAAAGATAAAATATTATTTTCAATATGAAGTAAAGATTTGAGTAGCGTTCGTAAACGTTTTATGGCTCTTGTGTTATCTATTGTTCTCCAAAATATTACAGCGGTAAGCGGTATACAAGATGTTTTAATAAATGAAAGGAATAACAGAAATTTTACTATATTTCGCCATAAAATTTTCTTTTCTCTATAAATGTGTAATATTTTTTACAAAAATATAATTTTAATATATTATGTAGGTATGCTTGTCTTGTAACAGGTATAAAATGTTGAGTGCGAAACTCGAATTCTTTTCTTTCTTATTCTACGTAAGTTTATACCTTCTGTCTCAAAATATAAAACGTTTTATCTTTCCTTAGAAGCAAATAACAGCGTACATATTAAAAATATCTTATGGAATACATGTCTATATATATATATATATAAGGTGTTCCTGAAACGTCGAGTACTTTTCTTTTCTACTTGTTGCAAAGTTTTGTTTTTTGCGCAGTGAGGAACTTTTTTCCTTGAAAAGATATAATAACGTAGCATAGCTGCTTATATCTTATGCGGGCTATTTCAACAAAATTGCAAAACTTTCTTCTTATTTTATCTTATCTGTTTCGCGAAAATAAATAAACATGGATTTTTTGGAAGTACGGAACATACTCTGCATTTTTCTTAAAATCTTCAAAGAAAAAAATTGATTTATTTTATCGATTAGAAATGGTGCACGAAGTGCATCATGACGACTGTACGTGAATGTATCTGATGAAAGCCATCCAAAGTTGTTAACACGTTGGCTGTCCATGGTGATCATCGGTGACACGCGTCACCCGGTCCGGCCCGGTTCTTAGAATAATTAAAATAAAGTAAATTTCATGGATTAACAAATTTTATAATATAAATTATAAATGCGAATGGCATTAGATAACATCGTCAACAAATAAAAGCGCGTAAATATCGCATGATATTTTGTAAAAAATAATTGGTATGGTATAGCATATTTCAATTGGGTAAATTGGGCAAATGTCCAGGGCAAAATATAGAAAATTTGTGTAGTAACGAACATGTTAAAAGTAATGGGGAACATGTAGAGTGTCTGAAAAGGAAACCTGCATTTGGATCGAACATTTTTTCGCTTTCGTCCACGAGAGAGAAGTAGTTCTTCCTTGAAAACGAAATCCTTGAGTTGAAATTCTGGAAAGCATGCGCCACAGAGGTTAGAGACTGAAAAAGCGGTTTGGGAGGCAGGGGGAGAAAGAAATAGAGAAGGATGGTGAAACGCGACATTACCGATGTTACAACGTTTAAACGTTTAAACGTTTGCCTTCAAGCCGAGGCCTCGTCCCCTTTTCGAAACTTCCGAAAAGATGCTTTTATGTGACGGATCGTCAGGCGAAAGACGCGTTTTCTTTGATGGCTCGAAAGAAAATATCGCCGGCAGCGCCAACTACGAACCGAAAGACGTCCACGATTTATTATTGATACTGTGATTCTGAATGAGTTACGGCTCGATTACGCGCCCCACCCCTCTTCGACACGTGAATCGAATCTTTTTTTTCTTTTCTTTCAATACATATAGTTAGGTTACGTTCTTTTCTTTCACATTTCCACTAGTTTCGTTTATAAATCATTAAATTATGAGTGAAAGAATATTGTTAGTAATCTTAGTCTATACAGTTACTAGCTTTTTCTAAATCCTCGAATTGTAAGAATAGTGGAAGAGTATTATCAATAATATTAGATTACATAATGTGTATAGTAATTATGTATATAAATATATATATATATATAAATAATGTATAATTACTGATATAATAATATAAAAAATGGAATCGAATTTAAGACAAGTAAAAGAAACAGTAAGTTAAAGTTGACAAATGGAGATTTCTTTACTTAAATGAACACATTAGCGATTAAAGAATCTCTCTTCGAGTAAAAAACAGCAGATGTCTCGCGTATGTATTAAAGGCTTTGCCAACACCAACAAGTGGTAAGAAATAGTCCAGTTTCAAATCTTTTTATATATAAAAAAATATGGATTTTTTAGAGGACGGTTCAAAAGATGGATTGATATTTTCTATAATACACGACAGGTCGTTTTATTGTTATTTAATTGTATGACTACGATACTTCGTTATAACAATACGTATGTTAATTGCTTGAAATTTTCGATCATATTAGAAACAATAAAATTTAATGTAAATAATACAATAGTATGGAACAATTCTAATTTACTTATTTATAATAGTAAATTAGCATTGTTCAATCTTATAACAATAAACTACCATGTGCTGTAGAATAATAACGAGAACACATTATCTCGAAAATAAATATATTTTCAACAACGCGTGATGACATACGCGTACGTATGTATGTACTGTTGAATAATTAATTATATCGCGTTACAGGTTAAGTGATTAATCTGGCAACTTACATCATCGACATTTGGCTTCGCTTTATTGTTACGTCCTACGTACGAAATTGCATATTTTTACGATTATGTGTCGAATATTTGAACTTTATCGAATAGCGATAACCGGGCAAAATTGGCTGAAAAATGGGTGCATTGGTACGCGTCGATACGTGTTGCCGTTCTAACGTGGCTAATTGCAAACGACGTTATCAACCTAGAGTTCGTTTGCATGCTCGATAACTTTTCAGCGCGATGAGTAATTTGTTTGTTGCGTTGGTAAATCTGACGATGCGTTTTAAAGCCTATTTCTGCCTATTTCTGCCTATTTCTGCCTATTTCTGCCTATTTCTGCCTATTTCAATTTTTCTAAATACGCATATCGTAATCATAATGTCTTTTACCAAATTTTCTATACTATTTCTATATTTCTTCGTGAAATTATTCGAAATTATTCGAAATTATTCGAAATTATTGTAGCCGATACGAATTCATAATATATTCGTTTTGAGATGTATTTCAATTTCGTGGAAAAGTAATATCTTTCGAACCTTATCTTATTACCTTATGCTTATTACCAAGCAAACACCACTATATCATAGTCGTAGTAAAATACAAGTAATTCTACAAGTAATAGCGAGTTATTGTTCGTAATTAATTATTATCGAACATTAAACTTTATTCCGTAGAAAAATATACCTACTGTAACCTTGTATCGTACAACTGCGCCATTGAATTTCACTCTTTATACCATATGGATATATCGTCACCTCGATATCTCCGGGACTAAACCGAAGTAACGGCCGTAGTGACGATTGCGGTTCGTTTTCTGCAATGAGATATCACGGTTCTTCGAACTTCAAAGTCTCCAAGTAGGCTCTCAACTCCGAAAGCTCGTAGCCAGATAGCAAATGCCTTATCGTTAAACGCGTGAAACACGTTCCCTGACCGGCCAGAAATAATCGTTTGAATAGCTCGATTAACACCCCTTGCCTTACATATAACAGAGCTGTCCAAGCTTTACTTACCCCTCCTACTCTTCTATATCATCTTCTGTTTTAAGGTCGAGATAGAAGAAGAGGCAATAGTATACCCCATAGTACGAGGATATTTCAGGCAAGGTGATACAGACGACAATATCTTCGACTCGTTCGCTAGATACTACATATATACCGAAATATAGTTTAAAGTACGTTGCTAAAATAAAATAAATAAAAGAATATATTAACTCTATTTAAGTATTTCGTTGGATTCATTTTTAATTAACTTGTAGCAAAAGAAATTTCAAATTCTCGATATAATTAATAAATCTAATTGATAACAAAATACAATTTCATCGAATGGTCATCGAGTATATGAAGGTAATTAGTTTTCGCACATACTTTACCGAAGTTGAATTTCAATGTCGCTTTTTCCCCCCGGTCTTCTCCCGGTCTTTTCATGGGATTGCAGTTTGAACATAGTCAGCGAAGCTTTTTAATTACGATTCATCTCGAAATTCGTTTCGTTCGTTTAATTATTTAATTAAATTAGTCGGAGGTGAATCAAACAATTTTTAACCGAAAATTATTCGCCAAAGGTGTCTGCTTGTCTGACTGTTCTACGCTTTCGTAGAACAGGAAACTTGCAAATTCAGAGATCGCGAATTTGCTATAGAAATTATTTATACTATAAATTACGAAATGTATGATTGAATCGTAATTGATAATAAATAAGATTGAACAAGTAGCTATATACGTTCATTTAATTCGTGAACACACATTTTTTATCTAATAAACTGGAGCCAATTTTGAGATCTCGATTCAGATATTATGTTTTCGAAAGAATAAATATAAAGTTGCGCGAAAAGCGATTATGAAATGAAATCCCAAGTTAGGTATAAAATAGAATTTATGACTTAAGATTTAAATAAAAATTCTTGGAGGGAAACAAGATCCCGGCTGCAAGAAGAACCCGGTTCTATATTCCTTAAAATAAACCTATAATGACATTCTGAGGCATAAAGGATTCACGATAAGATGGAAGTTAAGGTAGTGACCCGAAATCTATGTATGACCTGGCGTGTATAGGTTAGATGCAGCGAAACGATTCGATCGATTTCCAGGGTACATTAGCTCCCATTATCCTGTTAATATTTCAGCGAGAAAAACCGCAAATTGAATCTGTTCTTTTCCTTACATTGTTGTTTACCTCTTTCGTCGAGTTATCATTTCGTCCGAATCGGAACAGTTTAACGGTAACGAGGGTAAAAAGAAACGAACTTAAGGTTACCTAACTCTAGTTGGTTCTATGCGAACTGATAACGTATTAATTAAAAAGAATAGTTATCGTTATTACAACGTGTAATATTTTCTATATTATGTGACATTTTCGCGAACATACGAACCTTACTTTCGGTTCACTATGTTTGCAAGCTTATGGCACGAGGTAGGTAAACAGGAAAATGACATACGGTTGTGCAAATTTGTAGCGGATAACTGCATACAAAGCGTTCGCTTCATCTAGAATATATCTCTGAAATGTATCTTTGTCGACGATTTTAAAACATTTGTTTCGTCAGATGCTATTACGAATGAAAATTTGACAAAATATTTACAGTGCAAAAAGTATGCGGAAGATATTTTGATCGATTCGATCGATTCGTACGTAGATAAGTTATATGACAAAATAGGACACATGTGAGGAATAATATGAAACAGTAGCTGTTTACGTATTGGTTTATGCAAATTCAGATTTTTACCATTACGAACAACAACCGATTATAATAAAAATCAAGATCATACAAGATTATAATAAAGGAGATAGAATGCAAATAAATATTCGCATTAGTTTATATAATGCGTTATTTCGTATATATTAACATAATTTTGCATATCATTTACATTTTGTCTATCGAAATTTTAGCAAATTTTTAGCAAATAGCAAGATATTCATACGAGCAAAAAATATAAAGCTACAATAATAGAGGGTTATCTGCGCTTTCAATGCTCTTAAAAATACGTGGTATCAAGCGTAACTGTTTTATTAGTGGAGTGTAGAGTCGCGAACCAGAAGCTTCCTCGTTTGATAACAAGAGATACATGGTAGTAAGCCGAAGCAAACAAAATGAGAAAATTAAATGTCCACGAAAACTTGATTCATTCCTTTATATGTACATGTACGATTATAAATATAAGTTTAATCGCAATAGAAGAAAATTTTCTTATTCTTTAAGATAAATCTTACGGTAAACACGGTGTAATCGAACACTGACTATCGTATTATAGTTCAATTTTCCTATTTAGAGAAGAGAAATAAACTGAAGTGAAAAAGAATATATATATAAATAAAACTGCAAATTTCCATTGTTAGAAAGCTAGTGCTCGCGAGAGGATTAAACAGTCTTCTACCCAAAAATTGATATTTTCCAAGCTAACAAACTTGTATCACCAGCAAACGCTATTACATCGTACTTAAACTTTTCTCTTTTACAATTTAATATAACACAGAGTACAAAAATATAAATGAAACTTTGAATTCTCGTTGTTACAGAGCTAGATCTCGCGAGAGCGTAACCTCGTCCCAGGGTGGCGGGCTCCGTCAGCAGGAGGCGGCGAGCGTCGCGGAGCATCAGCTAGTGTGGAAGAGGCGAGATAGATAGATAGATAGATAGATAGATAGATAGATAGATAGATAGATAGATAGATAGAGAGAGAGAGAGAGAGAGAGGGAGAGAGAGAGAGAGAGAGAAAGAAAGAAAGAGAGTGAGCAAGTGAGTGAGTGAGAGAGGGAGAGTAAACGTGACGAAGAAGACGAAGACGACGTCGTCGGGGTGTTGGTGTCCGAGGGTGGCGGCGGTGGTGACGCGCAGGAGGTGGTGGCGGCGGCGGAGGGTGGAGGCGACCGTGGAAGAAGCTACGACTCCTGCGACGTGAGTCGCGAGCCGTGCTGGTTGGGCGGTGGTGGTGGTGGTGGTGGCCACGAAGAGGGTAGAGTAACGGTTTCCTAGCCGCCGAGGGAAAGGTAGAGGCTTGGTGGTGGCGTTTGTGAAGGCAACCTGTGGCAAGATGGGCTGCGCCATGTCCGCTGAAGAGCGGGCCGCACTGGCCCGTAGCAAGCAGATCGAAAAGAATCTGAAGGAGGATGGTATCCAGGCTGCTAAGGATATCAAGCTGCTACTGCTTGGTGAGTTTATTTACATATGTACAGACGGCATTTATATTTTTAGGTAGCAATGATATAGATAGAGGAACTCGAGGTAAGACGATGGATGGTAATGGTCTCGAGTATATGTACATTATACGAGGCGTATTCGGGACGGTTCCCGAATTCTAATCGGCTATTACAGAAAAGCAGAAATTTGTTTGCAAAACCTTAAACTACTACTCTTAAACTACTACTTAAAAAGTGATAAAAGTTTTCATCATTGTAGATAACGTTTGTCATAACGGGACACCTGTATCTCTATCCTCGCTTCGTATTGTTATTTATTTATTTACCATACCTAGCTGCCCCCCCCCTTTCAGGTTTGGACGGACTTTCCGATTTGCACTACGTATCGCCGCTTCGTAGAACGGTGTCGCCTAAAGTGACACCCGGCGTCGACGTAACTCGAGCAACTTCACACGTTTTCAGACACAATTTCGTGGGGCAGGAACCGTAAAATTTGTGAAACACGAATGGAAAGTGTCAGAGTTGCATCACACCGGTTGGAATTTCCACAGATATGCACCCGTTGGCTACCACCTTAACCGAGGTCCTGGCTGCACGTTCAGGCGCCATCGTTCTCTATGAAGCGCGGGTAGAAAAATCGGTGCCCTGTTAGTGCCAGCAAGGGTAAAAGAAAAAGAGGGAAGGGAAATAAATTTCTGCTTTTCTTTAATAGCCAACTGAAACTTACTTTCTGGATACGCCCCGTATCCATACATCGCGAGTAGGTTCGAACATTTTAATACTTAATAAGTACAGTAGAATCCCGATTGGCCGAGTAATTGCAGAAAGACCCGACGATCCAATATTTCGGACAATCGAATGACAAAATTTGTGCTTGTAAAATATCTAAAGTAATCGGAATTAGTATAGGGCTCTGTACATTATAAATGAAGAAAAGTTAAATGCATGTATAAGTAGGATGTCGAGACTCGATGTTTAAATTAAATTATACCGAGCCTAAATTAATCACGGTATAAATAACGAATATAGATCCACTAAAGAGACAGGTGTTCGTTATGTGATCACCGACTGACTGGCCATTCGTAGCTGTTTAAAGAACACCTTTCTAATTACGATATAACCGTTAAGAAACATAATAAATTTAGTCTTTTTCACGAACTGCGTTTTTCTTAACCGAGCGAGCGTGTGACCAAAAGATGCAAACGTAACTGACAGTTGCTACGAAAAGTTATATTTGGCACGTGGTTAGATTCGTTGTAGCATTTATGCATTAAACGCGTTCAAACAATTCGTGCCAATTAATAAAATTGAGCGAATTCGTCTCCGGATTACTTGTTCTGGGCCCGGATTAAACAAAATCTTTGTTAAATGTAATTACGTATTTTTAATGGGGGCAACGTGTCTATTCGAACGTTAAATATAAAAGTTTCAAACGCTATAAAATTGAATAGATTTGCCAAAGCTTCTTTAATCTGAACATTTTGTACGATCTTCGTATAATAGCTTAATAATTTTCTTAAATAGTATCCAAGCATATCTTTAAAAACCTTCATCTTCTTAATTTATATTACTATAATAATGATTGAATACGTCGAATAGGAAACGCTGAACGATATAATTAATCGATTACTTAATCCGCGAGTGTTGCGAGAAATTTCGTTCGATTCGAAGGAATTTCAGCAGAGAGCCCTGCGATTCGAGTATCTCCGTTAATTGGTTGGCTGTTCTCGTAAATTCAGTTTCTGCCCGGCTTTGTCGTTTGTTTTTAACGACTGGTCTGGATAACGTGACTCGAAATTAATGAACCAGATGATAATTGGTGTGCAATTATTATCGCGGACGTGCTCTTGCAAAATGCCTGATTCCGATACAATCGCGTTACTTTCGCGCCAACGAGGAATTCATTTCCTGGAAAATAGGGCTTTTATCTAATTTCTATTTGTTTATTTGTATACTTTTCTCTGTGAAAAGTGACAAATGCTTTGTGAAAATCGGAGAAATCGCCAACGTTAATTTATACTCTACGATCGTTTCGCGTTCGGCGTTATTCATTTACGAAAGAATTAATTCCTTGAAATGTAAGATTTTTATTTATGTCTCTTTCTTCGCAAGAGTTGTTAAAATTAATTGGCTATTCTATAAATTATCTTATTCGCGGTATTATCGATTAGTCGAGATATTAATTGCCTAAGAAATGGAATTTCGTCTATTTTGATAAAAAATGGAAGCGCCAACTTAAACGTAAACCAAGATAGTGAGAAAATAATGATCACGAGAGAGAGAGAGAGAGAGAGAGAGAGAAATGAGAAGAAAGAAATGAATTTGGGAGAAAAAAGTGCCGGCTTTCCGGTTGTTTCACGCGTGTTATTAATCGACAGACAGAAATTAAACTCGCGTTCGAATTAGAGAATGATATATGTACACGGAGTAGAGAGACTGGGAGTAGAGAGAGCGACCGTGTGCGTTTCCTGCAGCATAAATGGGATGAAAATACTCGTGGAAGACGCAAGCAAAAGGAATGACGTCATTGGTAACACCAATAAACAGGACCCAGATTTCCCTCGGATAATCTCGGGTTTGAATACCAAGCAGAAAATCAGGAATTCTTTGTTTCTGCCTCGATCGATCGAATTGTGAGAATTTTCGTAAATCGATCCTCACCCGATGCTTCAACATCTGCGCGTTAACTCGCGTTAACTCGCGTTAACTCGTTTGGTTGCTTCGACCTATTACTATAAAATACTTTTATTACATTTACATTTTATATTTGCTACATAAATATAGCTATTGCAACTAAAAGGAATATTTCTATTAGATATCGATACATCTACAACACGAAGTAACGAAGATTGGCCATTTAGTTAAGTTAAATAAGTTGTGTTTAGCGTTTGAATGAAATTTATATCGAAATTAAGAAATTAAGAAATAATAAAAAAAACTCTATATAAGAAATATGGATTATCAGGAATTTCGAAAATAACGGAGTAACGAGTATAACATTTACTATAAAAAGTAGCTTGATGGAGCAGGTTTAATAAATCTGTTATATCTCCAAGCTCTTTATCGCTCAAATGTCGTATTAAAAAGAAGAATGAAATGAAAATGACGATTAAAATCGTGATCGCAAAGACTCGATCGGATCTAGAAATAAGTCAATTGCCGAATTAACTACCTAGCTTTTAGCGATGTAAAATTAGATTTGTATAGACCGATTCTCTGTATTTTTAGCGTATTGTATTCCAGAATCTTTCTTCGTACATTTGAACGAGACTGGTATAATGCTTAAATCTGAGAAGTTGTTCAATTATCTACTTTGATTCTTATCGCAAACAATTATTGCCACTAAAAATCTTTCAACGTTCCTCTTCTATAACGAAATTCTTTTCCATTTTAACAGAAGCTTGTAATTAAATTTTCAAAAATACAAATTTGCCTGAAGGTCCATAGTCTAATTGTGGCTTTTATATATACGTGTGCATATGTGTGTGTGCATATATTCAGAAAAATATAACTCACGTATTTAGAAAAATTTGGAACATCGTTAAAGTGAAAAAAAAGAGAAGCTTTATCGGAGAATAAGGATACGTGCAGATAATTTTCGTAGTATTACGAATTGTAAATTGGAAAATAAGTTTTCAGTTTGTTAAATACGTGTCTCTATCGTCGTGAGGAATACGAACGACAGTACGTACGATCATTGTTTCCAATGACTGTAGCACACGAACGATAATTTATTGGCGTTCGTATTACACTGTGCGTCGATCACGGTGTTGCCTAGAATCGTAAAATTCGTATCGTTCGTGATAACATACGTAACAACAAATAGAGTGAAAGCAAAACGAGGATATCGGTAATATTAACTCGGAATAGCGATAAAAGCGATAGGGTATAAATAATGGCGCCGTTTACGATAATTGCGTTTTCTGAATTTATTAAGTATCGCTCACGATACGCGCGCGAGCGCGCGCGCGTGTGTGTGTGTGTGTGTGTATATATATATATATATATATATATATATATATATATATGATATGTATCCGAATAATTTCACGTAAATTTTCTTTTACAAGTTATTGTTTTCTCATATACAACTTTCATCTCTCGTTTCTTAGCTTTCTCGCTGCTTTATCAAGTCACCCTCGTAAAAGATGCTAAGCGTTCGAAGGCTTAACGAATGTGAGAGTTCTCGTGTGAGAATAAAACCATTTGAGTAAACGATCGTTTAATTAGTTTGAGTAGTACATACGCGTTATGACAAGTATGACACAGTGATAGTTTCGAGTATAACCGGGCTTGAGTGAATCAGCTTGATGAGTTCGTGGCATCAATTTGATGACGCAATTGGTTTTATCGTCAAAAGTACGATTTTTAGGGATTCTTTTTTCATATAATAGTTGGAAATTTTGATTAAAAAGCAGAAATTCCTCCTCTAATTTAGTATCGTTACGTTATCGATATAACGTAGTGGATCAAACAATTCTCTAGTTGGATTCCACTTTTTTCTTTTTTGGAAATCATATTTATAGAAACGTGAATTTGCATAAATACCTGTATCCTAATTCTGAGAACAGAACAAGAATTCGAAAGTTGATAAATTCACGATAGTTAAGCTTCGACATCCCGAGGATGTCGTCAGAGTTGTTTACGATGTTGAGACATGTCGTTTCGCTGTGTGCCAGATTCGAGCAAAGTAGAATCCGACCGGTTCCAGACGATCGACAGAAGTAGCGTACGTAGTAGACTGAACGGCTTCCAGATGAAAGAGCTTTTTAAAAGAGGGGGAGAGACTCGCCACCCATAAGCAGGAAAACAAGTTCCGCTGCCACAGTGTGCCACGTCATTTCCGGGCCGCAGCTTCCGCCCGTGCGCACTTCTTTCCCTGTACATAAATATTATGACACTTGTGGGCAAAATGAGATAAGCCTGAAAATTTAGTAGGAAATTATGGCCAATTCTTTAAACCTTATCCTACCATCTCATTTTGAGATATCGGGCTATTAGTTTTTCCTACAAATCGTGTTCTTTGATTTTTTATTTTTTCAACAGTTTCTTTTTCATTTTCGTCTCCACAGTTTTACAGTATTATACAGGGATAGATAAATCGACTCTTATGTTGCCTCGGTAGAAATTTCGGTTTCGTTGTTTCTTATTATTATTTCCAATCGAACGAAACTGACAACTTTCATCGACAAAGATCTACTAATATAATAAATAAAGATTAAACGAACGAAATGAAATGAAACGACCTATGAATCACCTACTATCCAGTGACGTTAGCCAATTATATTTTTCTGCGTTTCTTACCGATTCTACGTTATTCATTATACGTTTCGAGCTTACGTTATTCTTTTCAATTTTCAGGTGCCGGAGAATCTGGGAAAAGTACCATCGTTAAACAAATGAAGTAAGCAGCTAACAAATTTTTTAATACGTTTATGCAAACTCGTATCTTTACGAAACTTTACTTTCGTACTTTAATTACAAAATCACATGTAAATCGAGTTGCGTTAACTTTTTGTACACGCATACTTGTACATACACATACATACAAAATATGTGTGTAAATTATTATATCGAATCTTCTGCAGAATAAAAAAAAGTTTCATTAACGCTATAACAAATCGGTTGTTCACCTCGAAAAATCCGTCATTTCAGCGTTGAAAGACCAGCGACTGGTAGAACGTGTTTGAAATCTTGTTTTGCAGTCAATGGACCCATTCATGGTGTCCCATGAACAAAGGCATGCGTGTTCAACTGCGGAGAACGTTTCTGGATTACTAATTTACCGGCGACTTACTAATACAAAAATGCCTAAAAGTGTTCAAGGAGAAATAATTATTATGAAATTCTAATGTAGGAACGAAGTTAGCTTCGACTTTCAACCACCTTTACTAAGTAGAGTTTACTAAAATGAACAACGTTTCGATATAACAATTTCAGTAGAGAAATCTAAAAATAAATAATACGTAGAGTACAACTTGATAATAATTTTTCTCTAAACTATCTATATTATCGTAGAAATCCGAATAAAATTAATTGCCTGTCACCATGAATATATGGATGACTTATGCCGAATTGGCCTTAACAAGATGTCCGTCATTTATTTTCCCAGAATTATCCATGAAAGCGGATTTACACCGGAAGACTTCAAGCAGTACAGGCCCGTAGTGTACAGCAACACGATACAATCTCTAGTCGCTATTCTCAGAGCGATGCCGAATTTGGACATCAACTTTTCGACCAATGAACGGGAGGTAAGTTGAACCGACACTTACGGTGATCGGGTTCTCTTTATCTCTCTGCTGTATTCTCTGGATCGTTCTCGACCGAATAGTACTCTTAGACAATTTCTTAAGCGTCAGCTAACTATAAAGCAATGGTTACCGACACCCGTCATGGTCAAGATCTTTTTTTTTTCCAACATTAAAACACCTTGTTTTCGTTGAAATGAAAACAAGATCGAAAGATTCTAGAAGCAGGGCCGAAGCAGCACACAACTCAGACACAAACGCTCAGGACACTCGCAGACTCGTGTCTCCAGCAAATACTCTTTCGAAAGGAGACATGAAAAATTGAGTTAAGGCGATCGGTTCGTTAGACGAGTGACATAATTGGGAAGAGGAAGATTTGCAGTACATATATAGACTTGCAATATATATATATACATATATAGACATATATATACACGATTAAATAAAAACCGAATCAAGGATTAATGGATAAGCTTCGTAATTTCTTCTGAAATAGAAGTAGATAAGAAAAGGGAAAAATCTGCAAAGTTACGAAATAGACAGAGTTCCGTTAGGAAAGCGAAAGGCGGAAGTAGGCGGCGGAAGCGGTAGAAATTAAAGGGTAAAGATTAGCGGTCTGCCGGGAAGTCAAAAATTATCGATAGCCCGAGCACTTAAACGATCGATGCGCATCTCGAGCCTGGTTCTGAAGCACCCTCCTCGGCATATTTACCGATCGTGCAGCATCGCGGCTGCGTCGTTTACCTTAGAGCCAATAAACGAGCCCCTGCCTCGAAAACAACGAGCACGATGGGTTGCCTCGAGTGCCGATTGATCCGGCTCCTCGAACCCAGTGTTTCTCAATCTCATCTCTCTTCGATAGGCTTCCCCTTTTTTTGTTTATTAATAATATTTTTCTTATTAGGCAATATGAGCTGATTGTTCCCTCCCTCCGCGCCCCGCCCGCCGCCCAATACCATTTCGTACCATTTTTATACTTTCGCTTTATACTTAAGCTTTATGCAAGCTTTTGTAGTATTTCTGGTAGCTTGGAATGGCTTTGGTCAGATTCGTTCCGTAGTTATCACGATGCGTTTCAAGTATCATCGCGAACCAGTGTTTTCTTCCAGTGGTTTTAATAAATCAAAATGCTTTTCTCTCGTTAGATATGAACGTGCTGCCGAAGCTCTCCTCGTACTCGTTAAATATTGCTAAAGTTTGATCACGTGTGACAATACAGACTCTTTTCTTTTCTTTTTACACGTCAAACCAAATCATTTCTTTCAAATTTATTCTATTATTACGATCTCTTCCACCCTCTCCGCTTTTCTATCTATTAAATTACATTGTCCAAACTCGTATCAACGGTAACACCTTCTCTCTTATAATCTTTTATCATCTCTGGTATAATCGTTATTTCGAAAAGTTCTTTTTATATAATTATATTATTATACGAAGCACGAACGTATATAATAGGTATTTCTCGTTAGATGAGAAATACATAGACAACGTTACAATTAAATAATACACTTCAGGTATAAAGAAAGGAAGAAAGAAAGGGAACAAAACACAATAGAGAAACGTATGTTTCGCGGTTCTAAAATCGTTGAAGGGAAGAGCATAATAAATACTGGCACACGTATAACGAGATTTATGTACGTCGTATACACCTCCACTTGCTCGTCTTGCTACATCTTAAGTGTTTAAGTAGTGTTCACTTGTTGAAGCATTTGGCAAGGGCACATTCGAAAAGAGCCTAGAGTGCACATCCACTTCACCATTTCAACCTAATTTGGATAGTACTTGCGCTTTTTAATTAAGTCGTATAAGATCGACAAATTTTCTTTCCCTTTCTGTATTTTCTTTCCCTTTTTCTTTTCCATATGAGTAAATCGAACAACTTCTTCGTACATGTTTCTGGCATAACATTCAACTGATTTTAATTCCTTTGATAATTTCTTTGATAATTTCTTTGATAGATCGAAATTAATCCACGCGATCTTTGTAGCCTTAACAAGCAAACATCGGTTAAACAAAAGAAAAATACAAAATATTGTTTTAATATTGGAAAAATATGCCGTTATCGGTGTTTATTTTACAATAACTGCTATATATGTATTCTGTAAATCGAGTTAACTTGAAAATTGCTTATCAGCCGGACGCGAAAATGGTGTTCGACGTGATCCAAAGAATGGAGGACACGGAACCATTCAGCGAGGAGCTTTTGGCTGCGATGAATAGACTTTGGGCCGACAGCGGGGTCCAGGAATGCTTTGGCAGGAGCAACGAGTATCAACTCAACGACTCGGCGAAATAGTGAGTAAATTTGTCACATCCACTATTTACCAATCTATAACTTTTCTAGATAAAATCTAGAGTTTGCAAAATCTTGGAGAAACAGCCCTAGCTCGAAGGTAATTCATCAGTAACATCAGTAATGTTTCATTGAACTTTCAAAGAAATCGATCCATCATCCTCGTCTCTAAGACCTCAATACCGTTTCTACTGACAAAAAAAAAAAAAGAAAAAAAAGTTCAATTATTAGATAGAAGAAGATGAAAGATGAAATTATAAAATTGATAATAGTAGAAAAAACATAGAATAAGAAGAAGAGGAAGCAAAATATTAATTCCGAAAAAATTCACAAGCGTTGACACGTTTCTGAATCTTACGTTATTATATTTCTATATATTCGATTTTCTATAGTTTCTTGACTCGACCATCGACACGGTTTTATTATAGGGAGAATATTTACAAATAAACATAACCCAGGGAGAATCTGCCAAAGTCCTTGGTACCTCTAACGCCTAATTTGGAGTAGATCCAAATCTAATAGAAACTGAAGCTTCCACGGCTCCATTCATATTCAACAGCGAGACCTGCCAGCCACCAAGAAATTAATTACTGTTTGGCCGGAGATCAGTAATTTAACGTCATTTGTAATTCTATCGTTTCAGTATACATTACACTCGTACTATTTATTCAGGAGACGATAACTTCTAATTCGAAGAAAACCAATAATTAACCGTAAAGAATATTAAAATCGAGGAATTGGAAAACGCAGAAAATGAAACATTTCCAATCAATTTACACTATTACAAATTTAATGTTTTAGTTCGTAAAATCGAAATTCAAAAAGATTTAAATTCGTCCTTTTAAATACTCTCTCTGCGTTCTAGAAAAAACGTGTCAAAATAGAACACCTTGCTTTATTTTGCTATTTCCTTACACGAATATTTGCACGATTACCAGTTTTCGTAGAAAATAATTTTCAAAATTTTCAAGAAGATTTGTATTTTTCCGCCTATATTAAACATAAAACCCAAATATCCTGTATTATGCAGATTTATTTTCAAACTTAAGTAAATTTACCAAACCTGTGTGCATAATAATATTTTAATTCTAAAAGCTGATGTGACGCGTCACTGAAAAATATTATATCCAGTTGAATATTGAACTGCCAGCACATAGAATACGCAAGCACAATGGCAATGATTCCGTGATGAAGACAATAGATGGCGATTAGGTTACATCTAATCCATCTAGAAAGCATGACACATCCTCGGAGATAGTAATCTTGATGGTAGTAACATTATCCGTCGCAAAATACGTGTCTCTATGCATTTAAAATATTGTCTTTTTATCAACAAATTGGTAAAAACTTGTGATTAATGTATAACTAATTCAGTTTATGTTAGTTAGTTATTAGTTAATTATTAAAGTCGGCGCGTAAGTAATGATAGAAATTATTCATTAGATTTTCGCGATTGAACGAGGTAGGTACTATGACGTCATATGGCAAATTGTTTAATGACCAGTCTCTGTTAGCAACCTGTTGTGTCCTGATTATAGTGTGCGTAGCAACAAGCATCGAACAGAAGGGTCACGATTTATTGCATTACTCCTTTGCGGATATTTTCGTATGTTTTCTAATGCATATAGACATAAAAGTACTATTTTCTTCTGTTAGTTATCAACATTCATTAGAAATATTAAATTACGTTACATAAAAATGAAAAGATACAAATTGTTTTAAATAAAATAAATAAAATAACAAATAAAAGAGATTATAACGTTTTCTAAGGTTAGAAGAAAATTATTATCTGATAATTTGATGTGTTAATCTCAGTTTGAAATTCGAATTTAGATTTTACAAGATACGAAGTAGATAGATTCAGACATAACTACAACTACATATCGGGTGGGACTAAATTTACTATTTATTTGACTTATGACTTAAAACGAAATAATTGCTTGGAAAAAAACAGTAAAGCATGTAAAATGAAATTTTTTAATAGCTTCTCTTTTCTTTTTTTATTATAAAAAAAAAAAGCTTAAAATCCTCTTGGAATATTTTTATTATTTATATTGCGCCATTTTTCATAAATAAGGTTCTGTGAACAGTACATCATAAGATCCTCGATATTGAAAATATACAAATTTTCTAAATTCGCACTATCAATACATTAACAAAACTACGTGCCCCTAAATATACAGAGAAAAAGTTTATACAAACAAATCTGCATAGTTTACAATATCCCAAATCATATTCTCCCAGGAAAGTAAATTTTTCCAAAACAAATTGTCAATACCCTGGTACGCGTAATCTTTCTTTTGAATCTCCAGAAATGTCCCTATATGTAACATTAATTTCAATCCAGACGATCGTACTCGAATCGAAGAGAGAGAAAGAGAGAGAGAGAGAGAAATAAAACTCCAAATTGCTCCAAAAGTCCGAACGTTCTGAAACGTAAGTAGATCTAACCTAAAAGCTTAATTCAAGTTTTACCTATCGTAAACCACCGGTGGACACAGCACTCGAGACGAACCTAATTTCGCCAGGCAATGTAGGCAATAAAAAATAGAAAAAAAAAATAGTGCAACTGGAGGGATCCGAGCATTCTCTTTCGTCTTTTTTCCCCTTTTTCTTTCTCTCTTATTTAGGTTCAGCGGCGTATTGATCGTCAATGACGTCACGCCACGCCCGTGTCACGTGGCCTAAAATGGCCGCCGACACCATCCCCACCACTCTTTCTTCTCTGCCTTACTATGTTCCCTCGTTTTCACCCCCCAACCCCAATTGTTTCTCTTTTCATTCTAATACCGCTGCTTCTCTTTCTGTTCTCTGTACGATCTGACAGAGAGAGAGAGAGAGAGAGAGAGAGAGTAAAAGAGAGACACAAGGAAATATGTGTGTATAACGATACGCAAGAATGTTGAAGCACAACGGGGTGGAACGTACAACAATAGGGACAAAACATCACTCGTTGTTGGGAAATTCGTAATAATTGGACACTTAATAATTAGCAAGCAAGACGAGGAAAAAATGGGGTTAGGATAAAGCGAGAAAATCGGGTGCAAGGACACGAAAATTCTGATAGGTCTCCCGGGAGGGAGATTTCATGAAATTGCCAACTTTTTTATTTTGTTCTTGTTAATCTACCAGTACCCTGTTTTGGGAGAACATTTTTTTTAGAGTTTTATTATATTTTAGAATTCTCCTTAACAATAATGATTATCAAGCATAAAGTCTTGTCGTACGACTGCTTTTAACAATAATAATTAAATTAGAAAACGAATGTTATAAAGTAATCGTTATACTTTTTATTGTTTGTATCATATGTTTTGAAGCGATTGTTTTATATCTCTTGACACTTTTGACTTTTCTATACATATATCGTTCGATAGAAAGATTTCAATATAAGTATGAGAGCGCTAAATGTATTCGATCACCCCATATATTTAAACTACTATACCTTATGCCTTATGGTTGTAAACGCTAGTAACCGAAACGCGGGTGATCTACGATGTTTCCGAAAAGCAACTGGTGATAAAGTCACGTTACAACTCACGTGTATAGGATGTCTGCAAGTGTAAATATGAGATTTCTTAGAAATGTAAGCTGTTCCTTTCTCGGTTATTGGTTATCAGCGTTTCGAGTTATTGACAACGAAAGACGATCCACGCGTGTAAATCTAACCTCAACTAGCGTTTTGCATACATATTGTACATACATACTTACTTACGATGGTTGCGATTGCGGATCTATTGTGATTATTATTACCATATATCGGATATCTTATAGATAACGATGGACTCTAATGCTGTATAATTGCCTTTTATTCTTTATATTATTCTATCATTATTATATACTACAGATATATACAGATATATTTGTCAACTTAATTATTACTCGACATTCAAATATATTAAATATTTTGTGATAAAACATTTAACATTTCAAATATTGGATATTAATATCCATTTGTGATATGATTATTAATATACTTTCAATATTCTTAATCTACTGACACTAAATATTCACATTTTATAGTAATTAATCGACACGGTAACATAAGCAGAACAAAATGACAAGGAATTATCGAACAACGCATGGTAACGTTTTGCTGTTTTATATTAATAGCGTGCCATTTTTTCTGGACACCCGATATCGATCAGCCTGGCCGATATCTGTACGCGCGAGCCACGAAAACCAATATAAAAACCATGCAGCGCGATAAGATGAAAGTGCTTGTGCCTGGCTACAAGTGCATCCAACTTTGGCAATGAATGCTAAATCACAAGAAGTGGGAAAATCGATCGAACACGATCTCGGTTACGACCTGAATTTAGAACGAGGGGAATGTCATTTACTCTCTAGAAGTCTCTGGAAACACTTTACACCACGTGTGAAAGTGTCATTTAAAGTAGATTATATAAATATCTTAAATCTTTTAGGAATGAAAAGTTAACCAAAAATATAGTAAGAAAAAATGATAAAATACTTTTTCAGAATAATTTCCAACACTTTTTCTTATTTCCTTTTATTTCTCTTTAAATATGCGTATATAATTAAGAAAATGGTTCTCTGGATCGTTTAATCTGTGATATTTTGAAGAATTCTCTAAAAATATAACTAACGGTCCTGCGTTTTGCCTTGAAATTCCAGTTTCCTGGATGATCTAGACCGATTAGGGGCCAGGGATTATCAGCCTACGGAGCAAGATATTTTAAGGACCCGTGTTAAAACAACGGGAATAGTCGAAGTCCACTTTTCTTTCAAGAATCTTAATTTCAAGTAAGTACCCGGGTCAGATGTTTATTCGCGTAAAATGCACAAAAACGATTCCGATAATACACGTTAAACATAATAAATGTTAAACATAAAATTTGCATACGTAAGAAATATTACTAACCATAGCATTATCCATATTATTGATCTTTTGCGAAACTTGATGAACTTATCGTCTATTTTTAAAGGACACATATCTTTGGACCTGACAGGTTATTCTCCTTTTCAACTATGTCATATTAAAGTGCTCTCTTATCGCCACCAGATGGCATTGAAATCGTACAATGGAGGAAAATGAACTTTTAGATAGAGTATCGTAAAGAATAGTTAATTTAACAGAAGGATATACTTGATACAATTATCTAATACGAAAATGAATACAATACAAAGAAACAAGGACAAGAAAGTAAAAGACTGACTCGTTTTGATCAAATCCTTACGACCAAAGGTGGATACAGGTGTAACTTTATCAACACCACTGATATGAAAGAAATGTTATCTTTTTGGAGATTTTAGAGTGTACCGACAACAGACAGGAGATTGTTTTCTATTCCGCGATCGAATGATTATTCCTATCTTGTATGCGCATAATAATGTATACAATTTTGTTTGTTCTTATTAACGCAATGTAATACACGATGTACACAAATTTTGCGAAATTGTACGAAATATCTACATATTTACTAGTAATTTAATCCTTTTAATCGTAAATTAATTATAAATAGCGGTACACCGTAGTAATATAATTTTTAGATAAAAATATTTGGAGATTCTGGCATGGTAACAACATTAAAAATCAAGGAACATATTGCCACGGGGAATATCGTTAACATCGATCTCAGTGGTTAAAAAAAGAAATTGAGTAAAGAGGCAGGAGAGGGGTAGGCTAAAGGGAGAGAGCAATGACTTATGAATGATTGAGCATGAATCATTGGGATGACAATTTAAGAAACTGAGCACATGCATTCCTTCTTTCAATTAATGTCACTTTAAGAAATGTTTCTTTGTAGATATATTTCACACTTATTTATATCTATTTACATAGGTGTATAATTTACATTTGCATTTAGCTTTCTTAATAGTATACTAACATTATTTATATATAATTATGTATTTATATAGAGATATAATTTACATTTACACAAATATTATATAATTAAAACTGACAATTTATTTTGTGCTTCACAATTAGAAAACTGAAAATTTGTATTATCGTGTTATTTTTCCATTGTCTTTAAACACAATTGTGTGTGCGTACGTGCATTGATTATTCTCTTTTTAATAAAATTTAAGAGAACTACATTTAGATAAATGTAATATTGTTTTTCAATGTTATTTTCTATAAAAATGTAATAGGAGGATAGAAATATCAATAAAATCAGATTGACATGTTTCAATTTGTTAATTAATTGTCCAATGAATTTCTGAACCCTTGTTCATCGATATACCATTGCTTCTTTACAGATTGTTCGACGTGGGCGGCCAAAGAAGCGAACGTAAGAAATGGATCCATTGCTTCGAGGATGTTACCGCGATCATATTTTGCGTTGCGATGTCCGAGTACGATCAAGTCCTGCACGAAGATGAAACGACGGTAAGTATTCGCACTTTTTTTTAACTAGTTTAATTATATATTAATGTGATACGAGATCATAACGTATACACAAAAGGACAGGTGATATTTCACGGTGCGACGGTGAAATTCGTAACAATAGAGTAATTGAAGAAGCCAAGGGAAACTAAACTACACTGATCTCCACTTACCATATCAAGAGTTTTGGAACTTTATAAGTGAACAAGGGAATTCTAAAACACATACAAGTTTCCAGAGTCTTTGGATTTTCAAAAAAGTCTCCTCTTCACGTTACGATAGGTGTACGATATACGATAGAAATATACATAGTATATGTATCATGAACTGTAGACCCTTTCAAAGATAACATATCTACGATATATTGTAATGTTTTATTTTCTTTTTTCGCTAAGAAATTACTAAAGAACGATTAATATTCGTATATTTTTCATTTTTCCTCGTGCTAGGTATACTTTGTATTTTCTTAATAATAACGGTAAGAAAAATTTACTTTATACTTGCACTGCATTGCAGTGAATTAGCCTGCATCAAAACTCTCGAGTTCACGCAATGAAACTTGTGAGTTACGGGTCCATTTGGCGTCAAATCATTCCCGAAAACTTTCTCACACTTTGTTATGTCTTTGTTATGTATTTCACCAACTGTTATGCTTTATTTGATATTTTTCTTGAAGCTGTTGAAGAATAAAGTACTTCTTACGGTGAAATATATTTAACACTTAATAATTGACAGAATCGTATATGAAAAAGGTCCTCTACATTTTTTTCGTGCCATTATATATATATATATATATAATATATATAATATATATATATATATGCACACGCTACTTATGGAGATGCATATGGTGAATCCTACGTGGGAAGAAAACGTGATAAACTGCAATTGTTGGAAATTAACGAGTTCTCGTGGAACGACCCCATTGATTAACCCCTCATTCTTCAATCCACTGGAATGATTTGCTATTTACATTATTTTACAAATTTCTTTCTATACCTTTATTTTTCATGCGTACATGATATTGTTATATATCTTTGGTCATTAATTATTATTAATGTTTGCATGTTAATTATCTGTTATAGAATCGAATGCAAGAAAGCTTGAAACTGTTCGACTCAATTTGCAATAACAAATGGTTTACTGACACCTCGATTATTCTCTTCTTGAACAAAAAGGATCTTTTCGAGGAGAAAATTCGCAAGTCTCCGCTCACCATTTGCTTCCCCGAATATGCCGGTAAGAAAATATTTTTCACATTTATATCCATAGAATTTTGTGAACGAAAAATTAAAGATTAATCTATTTCCATGTCGAATGCACGCTTTCACCATCAGTATTAAACTTTTTTTTTTTTATTTATTGCGAAAATTACAGTTGAAAGATTTTATATTTTACCCAGTACGTATTGCATTTCGGTAAAAAGAAATTCGTATAATTTCGAAAATTATAGCGTAATCTATTAGTGAAGATCATATGTTACATGTGGTGTAAAAATAAATGCGGCAAGTTCTCATTGTTATAAAAAGTCCGTAGTCTGTTGCTGCCCTTGGAATTCCTTCACGCCCCACAAGAGAGCTACATCCTCTTGTTTGAGGTACACTGATCTAAATACGTATCGTTCGTCGTATGTCATCCATCTTCCGAATTTTCGCTACGAGTGTGAACATTATTTTTAGCTAATAGAAGCTGAAATTGTAAAATAAATTAAATAATTTCAATTTTGATTCTCTTTTTCGCTTTCCTTTCTTCTTTTTTCATTTTTACGTAATCGCGAAGGTTGAAATATGTAAGAAATAACATAAAAGTGATCTTTCAAAGAACATTCAAAGACAAAAAGTTACAATTTTAAACGCTATCCATTCAAATATTATCGGTTTCTTTTCTTATTTATAAAAACAAAACGTTCATTAGACAGAAAAGATTCTTCCAAATCTTCCAAATTCAAAGCAAACCAATTCAAATTGAAAATATTCATTTACCGCAACCCCCACCCACCCCTCCAATTTGTCTCACTGAAGAAACAAAAAATTTATATTGCAGCACATTCCTTAACCTCTCCCGTCTGAAGAAAGCAAATCTAAAACAAAACTTCCTGCCAGATGTTACCAACCTCGTTCGTAAGGGTTAAACTTTCAATTTTTTAAAGAAATTCCTGAAACAGCCACTAAGAAAACAAACGTAATCCAAAACAACCAAATGTAATCTCTTCCCGTTTTTTTTCTCTTCTCTAATTTTTTTGTCTAATTTTTTATGTTTTGATCGAATAAAGGGCGTATAACAAAATTTAGGAAAATTTGTCGCACAAAATTAAGAAATCACGCATGCCAAGAATGATTGTTTCTTATTTCCTGAAACTTAAAAAGCTTTGTAACGATAGGGAAATAGAATAGAATACGAAAGAATGGCCTACGCCAGTAGGTTAAATGAATAATAAGGAAACGTGTCTGTCTGACCGCAGGGGCGCAAGAGTACGGTGAAGCAGCCGCGTACATCCAGGCGCAATTCGAGGCGAGAAACAAGTCAACCACTAAGGAGATCTACTGCCACATGACTTGCGCTACTGATACCGACAACATTCAATTCGTGTTCGACGCAGTCACAGACGTCATTATCGCCAATAATCTCCGTGGCTGCGGTCTCTATTAGGATAAATATTGCCGTCGTGGAGCCGATCGACCGACACACACTCACACTCACATGCATAAACACGACAGACATGTATTGCGAGAACGGGGGAGCGCGTGAGAATGAGAGACTGCGAGATTGTCAGGTTGCCGAGAGAAAGATCGCGTGACAGAGGGGGAGAGAACGGCTGAAAGAACGGGAACGAGAAAAAGAGATACACCTATGTACCACCGCTACTACTACCGACCACCTGCGGATACCTTCTCGACTTTTTTTATCAGACACCTCTTTGTGCCAGCTCTTTCAACCTTTCTCCTTATCATATTGAGTGATTCGAATGCAGTTGCACAATGTTTATGCAACGCTATGCATTATGCGCTGCTAAAGTGCTGCTATGTAAGTAGGTTCACTTGTACAATTCCTGAATCCTCTCGCATAATAATTTAGTAATTACTATATTATTAGCGAACCGATAATTCATCAGTTATATAGGGTTCTCTTCTATCATTTTTCATTGAACGGAATGATCAAATAACTTATGATTTGCAAAATCTGATATATTTCATCAACAAATTTCTTACCATTTCTTACTATTTCTTATTATGCAAGGATAATCTGTAACTTTTGAATTGTAAAGTTTCACCAATAATATTAGTTCAATTGCCCATGGTGATTGAATTAAGACCACGTGAAATTTTCAACGGTTCTTATTGTTACCGAGAAGTGTTAGCGAAATCTTTTATGAGAAAGTTAAAGGCAAATGAAGGACGTCATTCTAATTCAATGAACAGGGATTGTAGAAGTTAGGAACTTCTCCCTGAGAAAGATTTGTCAGATTACTGACTGATATTATAAAAATAATATCTGTTGTAGAGTGTTGTTAATAAATCGCTTCTTCCAATTGTCTTTTGAGGCGAGCAGAGAATCGTGTAGGGACTTTTAATATCGGCAGCATCAAGAATGTTTCTCTACTAGAGAAATTCATCTTGTGATTTGAATTTTATGTCTGGAAGAGAATAGAGAATAGCTTTCGGCTAATCAATCCTTCGAGCTAAATACATCTGGATTGAAATTGCAGTTATTTACTATTCTGCTTTTAAGTACTGAATCCAATCTTAAAATGAATCTCTCAATAAAGAAACGTTCTTTTCTACATCATAATCAGATTTGATTGCTGTATTAATTGCAACAGAGGACTTAACATTGCCTTTACTCATTGGTCATTTTGTATTTTAAACCGATTGTGACTGAGTCGGTCTATTAACGTTGGACAATCTATTAAACCAATACCGAGTACTGTGATCGATCTTTTTGTTAACTGCCAGAACTGGTGAATTTGTCATATATAAAAATCTATTTTTGCGTCGATATTTGAAACTAAAAAATTATATACAAATGAGTGAATTTCATATTTTAAACTTTGTTAAGATTCAAAAGCTTGTATAATATTACTTGTTTACTTAAAAAAAATTATATGGGTCAAAGGGTCAATAGTTAAGTCCTTCGTAATCAAAAATATGGAATTAAGGGATATGTTGAAAGAGGGCGCACAATGATCAATCCAGATTTTTCATACATTTCGCGGTAAATCGCACAAAGACCAATCACGAAGCACACTCGAATCTCGAGATCCTTCATCTGATTTTATTGTAAATTAGGGAAAGAAGAATATAGTTATCTGTTCAGGTAGAAAATTAAGCTGAACAACAATTTTTTAACATAGAAAATAATCCTAGTTAATAGTTTAACTTGAAAATTTGTTTGATAAAAGAAATAATTTCTTTAAAAATTGTTCATTTGACAAACACTTTAATTTTCTACCTGGGAAGAAACGATTTATAAGCTAATAATACAATTTTCCTTTTTCACGAGTAGTATAATAATATTCAACTATTTTAACTTTAGTTGAATAAGCATGTTACGTTCATCGCCGATCGCACAAGTCGCGCACAAGTCGCGCACAAGAAACCGACGAAAAAAGTATATTTTTCTCTCATACAAAATATTTTCTATTTTCCGTGCAAATCTACAATTCCTACATCTGTCGGATACGTATAATATTATACTATTCGGTTTTCGGTCAGTTCCTTTCGGTTAGAAAACTAAATAAAAAATGCGCTAAAATTGTGTAAAAAAACATAAACGCCGTATAAACGCCGTTGATCGAAACAAGCGAGATTTAAGCGACACCATAAAAACTCGATAGATAAGGTCAGAATAGTGCAAGATTGTCAAAGCATGCAAAAAAAAAAAAAAAAGACGTGAACATCTTGATGCGTAGATATTTAATTAAAATTCGAATTCCGATTCGTCAAACATTTTTTGGCAACGATTCGAGCAAGATTCGTAACGCTATGGACAAATGGCGCACCGTGCATGAGAAAGAATTCTTCACTGTTTTTCCCTTAAATTGAATCAACAGTTTCGTTTCGTTCCATTGTCACGCACATTTACGCGACTGTACGCACACGATCGCACAATTACACGCAACGACGCAATCACACACACGTACACACGTTACACGTATATACAGGGTATTCAGAAATAGGTGGCCGAACTGTGGTATAGTGTAGAATACGATACCAAAGTTTGGCCACTTATTTCTGAAACATTCTGCATAGGACATACGTTGAAGTGTTTACATTTGCGAAAAGTGTAAGAGGTTCCACTCAACGAAGCTAGGATCCTTGAATTTCAGAATTTTCTTCGTACGATTTAGTTACCTTCTTACGCAATTACGTTTTACGTTTCTTGATTAGGTCAGGTGTGTTTAAGGAGCTTTCAATTATTCGATGAAATCTTAATTTCGTATTAAGTGATAGTAGTGTTTTTGGATCGACAGAAGCCGTGTCTTTACACTTCTTTTTTCATCGAAGCAGTCCTTACTGACTTTAAAACGAATATCAGTGCAGACCGAAACATTCCACGTACAGTCAAACGCAGTTCCCCGTTTTCTATTTTTCCTTGGTTCGTATTTAATCATCGCACAATGTACCAATTTTCGTTTTTTTTCTTTTTTTTTTATAATCTTTCTATTTGAACGACTTTTTATTTTTGTTTTTTTTTTTTTTTTTTTGGAAAAGATTTCACTCTCTTTTCCGGAATTGCAATTGCGATTGAAATGAGGAGCTGTGGCAGAATTTTTGGGAATTTTTGTAGGAATCTTTTTACCAAAGATATTTGTTTAAAACTTTTATATAAAAAATATCATATTCTAAATTTATAATTAACGTTTGTTGGGATTTTTTAAAATTTATTTAAAATAGTTGCAATTGCAATTCATCGCTGTTCAATTGTAATATAAATTAAAATATCGAGAAGTGTTTGACCAAAAAGAACCAAAGAATCGAGTAGAACAATAATTACAAATGTAAAGAAAAAAGAAAGGGAAGAAGGAAGAAAGAAAAAATATTCTCAAAATTAATCTGAATTATGTAGGCCAAGGCCAAGAAGAATTTCACTATTTTTTCTTTCGGCGATTAGTATCAAAAGAAAGAACACCTTTCTTCTACGTTTCGATTTTGATTTTTCCTAATCTTTCTTTTTTTCTCTTTTTGTTTTTATACGTCGATTTTTGCGAATTATTTTTATATCGTTAGTTGGATCTAGAGGATAAAAACAAGATTTAAAAAAAAAATAGTATTACTGTCACCGCCGTTGCCATATTACTGTAAAAGTTAATATATAAATTTTAGGGCTATCGATTATAATTAATTAAGTATTCCTATATGTAGTAGCCATAATTATGTATAAATAAGTACGCATATAGAACTTCTAGTCAAATAGAGAACGTACTAGCTCGTACAAAAAGAAAATGTGTAACGATCGGGGAAGTGATTGCTTTGATTTATTTCTTTCGCAGCGAGGATTTTTATTACTCTTAACTATTATTATTAATTTTCAGTTCGTTTCAATATCTGTAATCGATAATAAATTGACAGGAAGATGTAGCTTTTATATTTATACTTACACTATCGGTTAGAATATTTGAGGCGCCAAATTTAAACTAGTGATTAACGATTTGATTGATTTAAAAGAGAAAAGAAAAGTTTAAGTTTCAACCGACAAAGAAGAAGCAACCAGTGAAATGAAAATAAAGGATAACGATAGATTGTAAATCGAGATAATTGTAATACGTAACGGATGTGCAATTTCGAATTTAGAAATTGTAATTCAGTTATTATTATAACCGCCTAGGATAAATGCAATGAATTAAACTGTGTATAGCAGTGATCGCCTTGATATTCTTCATTCTTGTTGGTTTTTCCCCGATCAGGCTCGCCAGTAGCAGTCGGAGCTGCTAGTGAAATTTCCCTATATTTCTCGAGGGTTGCTTCTGAATTTGAAGAAATGGGAAGAGTCACATTCATGAATATTTCTACATTAAAATTTCTGTATTTATCGTTTTCATTTAAATTACTTATATTTTTTTTTCACTTATTTCGTTCGTTTATTTCAATTTTCTTTTTATTCGCTTACCAGCGTGAAATTCAGGGATTTTTAAGGAAAAACCACGAATACCTTTCGATTTTTGCACGACGACATATTTCTCGCCTTCGGACGCTTTTTTATGCCATAAGCTATATATTGTTATTGTTTTGTAATAAGCACACACTCTCATCCGGCTAATTATTGAACTATGGCAAGTCGCGATTTTTCAATCTACAACTTTTTTACCAGCTCAATCAGTTAACTTAACAGCTACCGATATATCTTCAACAAAAGAAATTTCAAATTTTGAATTTGCATTTGAAAGATAACAAAGGAACAAGAAATTACTAGATTGTGGATCGAGAAATCGTTATCGTTGCTCCTAATTATCGAGAAGCAGCAGTTCACGGTTTGTAAGTTCCAACGAGAATTAGAAACCGAAAAAAAAAAAAAAGAAAAAATAGAATAGAATAAAAACCTACAAAAAAATACGAAAGGAGTTTTAGTAAACGGGATAACAACGTACGAATTATAAATTGCGAGACGAATACTAACGAAGTAAAAAAACAATAAAAATCATCGCGAGATAAGAAGAAAACGTTCTTTATAGACGAACTAACCAAGAAAAAGTTAACAAACGAGAATAATATTTCTCACGAGGGCAAAAATAAAACTCTTATTACGAAGAATATCGAGTACGAAACGAGTGATGTGTGGGCGAAAGAGGGAGGAAGAAACAAAAATGGGTCACGAGATGATTAGAAAACGAAGGAGGTAAAAATTTTAGTAGGAGAACGAAGAATGAAAACGGTATCGCGGTATATGTAGAAATAAACGTATTTGGATCGATAAAATATTACTATCGATCTTTCGAAATGCGAAGGATATGCACGCAATATGAAAATAAAGAAAGAAGAGAAAGAAAATAATTGACAACCTTAGTGTGCAACAAAATTAACTGTAATTCAGTATTTGAACGTGTCGTCAGGATTCCTGGGTGGGGGTAGATGGCCACGTGGTGGGGATAGATGGATGAGCGAGACAAGTACGGGAGTAACCAACACTAGTGTTATTATTGTAATTGTAACGATTAATGGTAACGTTCATAATCTTATCGAGTAAACGCTAAATGATAATAAGATGACGTGGATGGAATAAAAACATAAAAATAAATACAAAAAAATAAATAATGAAACATTGCGGGAGGAGTACTATCATTCTCATGATCGTGAAATGATTAAAAAGTAATGCGCGAAGCGGAAAAAAGATCGTTTCGTAAAATCATCCGTAGACCCGACGAATCGACGCCGTTTCTTTCTTATTACTTTTACCTTTTCATTCTTTTATTGTGAAAAAGAGAACAAGAGAGAAAGAGTGAGTGAGGGAGAGTGAGTGAGGCACATTTCAGGCAAGGGGGACATTTTTGGGGGAAGAGGAGGGAAAAGTTGCGAGAGGAGGATGCTCTCTCATTATACATATATAAATATATATAATTATTATGTAATAATTGTCCATACATCTTGAAATGTCGAAATAAACGAACAAAGAAAGATAAGCGGTTTTTATTGTCACATCACGCTGTTTTATATATGTATATGCAAGAATGAATAAACGGTTGACTCAAAAGTAGCAATCATTCTTGTCGTTATAAGTAAGTACTTATATACCTGGTGTTTCGATTTCTTAATATAGTATTTCTCTTTTATTGTTGCTGTATAATCTGTGCAGATTTTTTATAATATTTTTACGATAATGTATGATTATTAGAACCAAGCGTAAGTTAATGTCTTATGTATTGATATTTTTGGTAGACGTTGGAAAGAATCAAGGATCAAACATTAAAAGCAGTATTTCTCAAATTTTTATGAAAAGAGTCATGGACAAAAGTGTAATTTTTGTTTAAATGGAAAACAGTGATGCTACAAAAAATGCTCAAAAAAATCTTTTTAATTATCGATAACCATTATCGATGACAAGAACTGTTTTGGTTACTTGGTTACTAAGTCGTTATTACTAAGGCGTTATTATTATTTTTCGTTTTCCCTTTCCTTGGCTTATCGTCAGGGCATCAACGATACGCTCTGAACAACTTATTCGATTGATAATGTCGCATGCGACACGAAAATGGTATAGGGAGTCAGACCGATCAGGTGACTGGTAAAACAGCAAGACGTCGGTAGGCTAATGTCACAAATGTTACGTCTATCCTGTACCTCGTCGGTGATATAAGAAAAAAAAAGTGTTCACGGACAACAATTCTAGTTGTTTCACGGCACAAATGCTGCATCATGTGGTCAACTTAGCATATAGCAACTTAGCAACGAAACTTAGCATATACAGAAACCTATGTACTATATCAATGTACTATATACATCAGAATCCTTCGTACATAACGATATTTTCTTCCAATTATTATTAATGTAATAAGAATTACAGTAATTTACTATTTCATCTGTTTTCTTGATAAACTCCGTCGATAATGAACTTTGATCAAATGAATGTTCATTAGCATTAGTTAATAATAATTTGTCTTACTGGATAACAAGTAAATCATAGATTGTCGTGTAAAATCCGAGAAGATAGATGGGCTACTCTACGATCCAAATAATTGGAATCGTTGAATCGTTGAATATAAACATATAGGAACATTTAACGAAATACATACAATTTTCCTATCTTATGCTAGTTATTTTTTTCAATAAAATGATATTATTTAATTTTCTTATCCTTCTGAGACTAATTGTGCAAGAAAAAATATACAAACCTCTCTTATACAAATATTCATACATCTTTTAATGTCTACAAGTTTTAAAGAAAAAATATTTCATTTTCATATAATATTCTCACAATTTCTTAAGTTGGTAATATCTACGTAGAGCTAAATGATAAATATTAAAAGACAGGTTATACCTCACGTGTTCTTTTTCAAAAAGGTTGTAAGCAAGATTTGCGATTTCTTGTTTTCTTCATCTAATTCTCTTTGTATAAATAACATATAATATAATAATATATAATAATAGATGTAATAACATATATAATAATATGTAATAACAGAAAATGTAAAGGTTGTATAGACGAAATAAAATATCACGTTCCGTTTAATAAAAATATCAAAACTTGTTTAATAACAATCGTGGCATAAAATATATTAAAATGGGACGAAAAGCTAAGTTTAATGATACAACTGTGTCGAGTGGTCATGGAAGAAAAGCAAAGAAGCAAGGAGATCCAACATTTCCAAAGGGAGTACTAGGTATGCAGAGAAATTTATTTATGCATATACATATACCTGAAGTATGAGTATATATATTGCATATTGCATGAGTATATAGAGAACTAATCATATAACTTTTATCTAGTAAAAGAAGGAAAAGAGTTAAGTCATAGACAGAAGCAACGAGCAAGGAAAAGATTATTAAAGAAACAAAAGTTAAGTGAAAAAGTAAGGAAATTACAGCAAAATAATGGCGAGAAGGTGGATGACGCTGTAACTGAAGACGTAAGATTTCTTTTTTTTCTCTAATGATGAAGTCTTAACTTATGTGTTATATATATATATATATATATATATATATATATATATATATGTATATATATATGTATATATATATAAACATAATATAAAATATATATATATATATATAAGTACACAACAACATTAGTAAAATATACCGTTCTATGTATTAGAATATAAAAGATATCTCAAAACTATTAAAAATAAAGAAAACGAAGAAATCTCTTAAAGAAGGACCAAGAAATGACAGTTTCGGTCGTAAAAATGATCAAATGCAGTTTGACAATGATATTAATATATCTGATAATGAAGGAGTAATACAAGACAAGCAACAAAAGATTAAAAGAAAGAAATTACTTGACAATGACACAGAGGACGAAACTGATAAAGGATCCAGTGACAATGAAGAATATGGCCAAAATGGAGAAATGGATTATGAGGAAGTAGATCAAAGTGAGGAAGATGGTGATAGTTCTAATAACGATGATGTTGATCTACTTCCTATTGAAAAAGCAAATAAGAAGTTGAAAAAGAAGCAAGAAGAAGAACAGTGAGCATGTCTTATTATTCTATTAAACTTTTCATTTAAAATCTAATTAACTTCCTCTTTATTAGAAAGCTAGCAGAGGAGGAAATGCATGATATGACCCTACAGCAATGTGTCTTTACTTTTCCCACTAAAGAAGAGCTTGCAGATGTTACTAATCTGAAAGATGTACAACAACGTATAAAAGACGTTATTATGATATTATCAGATTTTAAAAGGTTGCGCGATATAAACAGGTATATGTCTTAGGGTTAAAGGATTTTATTTCATCGAAGAATTCCAAGGAATTGTACACTTTTATCTTTCTTGAAGATCGCGTACTGAATATATGGACCTTCTTAGAAGTGATTTATGTACATACTATAGTTATAATAATTTCTTGATGGAAAAATTGATACAAATATTTCCACTGGACGAGTTATTAGAATTTTTGGAAGCAAGTGAAGTCCAGAGGCCTATGACGATACGAACGAATATATTGAAAACACGTCGTCGCGACTTAGCTGAAGTATTTATTGAATGAAATATGTAATAGATATCTTCAGTATCCTTTAATTTATCATGATATTAATATTTCAGGCTTTGATCAACAGAGGGGTCAATTTAGATCCTATTGGCAAATGGACAAAAGTTGGATTAGTGATTTATTCGTCGCAAGTTCCTATGGGTGCGACACCAGAGTATTTAGCAGGACATTACATTCTTCAGGGTGCATCTAGCTTCTTACCTGTTATGGCTTTGGATCCTAAAGAAAACGAGAGGGTTCTTGATATGTGTGCCGCGCCCGGAGGAAAATCATCACACATAGCAGCGCTTATGAAAAACACAGGTGTACTCTTCTCGAACGATGCAAACGAAGAAAGGATAAAAGCAGTTGTCGGCAATTTTCACAGACTTGGCATCACGAATTCAATCGTTTGTACTTACGATGGGCGAAAGTTACCAACAGTAAGTATTAATAATATGTATGAACACGTCGAATATATGATACGGTCAAATCAATTAAAATGTATAATTTTCAGGTGATTAAAAGTTTCGATAGAGTATTATTAGATGCACCATGCACTGGTACTGGTGTTGTTTCAAAAGATCCAAGTGTTAAAACAAACAAAGATGAAGTAGATATACAGCGTTGTTGTACATTACAAAAGGAATTACTTTTGGCGGCTATAGATTGTGCTAATGCACGTTCGGAATCCGGTGGGATTATCGTTTATTCTACGTGTTCGATTCTTCCGGAAGAAAATGAATGGGTTATTGATTTTGCTCTTAAGAAACGTGATGTTAAATTAATACCAACTGGACTAGAATTTGGCGCCGAAGGTTTTACCAGTTATAGACAATACAGATTTCATCCTTCGTTGAAATTAACCAAACGATTTTATCCCCATGTGCATAATATGGACGGATTTTTCGTAGCGAAATTAAAGAAGTTCTCCAATATTGTTCACAAAAACAAAGATGCAGAGGAAGAAACTTTTGATTAATGGTCGTTTTTAAAATAAATTAATATTTTTATAATAGTTGTAATATTTGGGAAAATGCTGTGCAAGCAATTTAAGTATATTAAAAAATATATATAATTTGTCTGTACAAGATTTTATATTTTACATTAACTTTATATATAAATTATTTCCATAGTTACAGTGTTATATTTCAGATTATACATTGCTTGTATATTAATTAAAAGAGTAAACAGCCATTTTAATCGTCATATAAAATAGTCGTAAAATTTTTATACTCGGTAAATTTATGAGGCCTTTCCATTAATGGAAAAATATACTTTTTAATTCTTTTTCACATAGTTTTTTCACGTCATCTGAAATAAAAATTATTACTTACATTTATATAATTTTATGTATATACATACATACATGTACAACGTATATACCTTCTATTTCCATTATACTTGCACTTTTTTGTTGAATAACTACAAAAAATTCCCTCAAGTTCGATAACTTTCCAACAACCCAATAATCGCTCATAGTTTTTATAATTATCTCTCCAGCCTCTTTTAATCTGAAATTATAAAAAAAAAGTGTATTCTATTTGTAAAATAATAATCTTACATCAAAACATTATTGTGTTATGTACTAACTTATTGGTGTCATTATATATATCAGTGATAACTCTCAACACTTCGGGCGTTGTAAGCACATTAGAACATCGCCTATTATCCGGATGTATTGTACTTTTATACGCTAAATTAAGTTTATTAAAATACAGGTACTTGCAAGATTCCGACGAAACTATTACGTGTTTAGCACATTGTTCTGCAACCGAACTAACAAGTGTAGTTAATTGTGGGCCAAGAAAACTATCCAGGCTTTTAAAGAAATCTATTAACAAACTTGTTTTGCCTGTAAAATAAGCACCCCAATTTTAAAGTTTTTGCATGATTATTTCAAAAGAAGAGAAAAAGAAGGGAATGGTACTTACTGTCAACAAACAAACATATTGTAGCGCTTAATGCTCTGTAAACAACTAAATATAACGACACCGGTTTTGTAGAATAATTGATATATACTTTAGGAGATTTACCAATTAAGCTTGGTTCATTAATACTAGATGGGCCAGTGACAAATCTATAACATATATATATATATGTATATGTATATATATAACTTATTATTTTGTTATATATAGAAGATTAAATTATTTTGCATGTACTAACTTTCCATAGTGAGTGGTAGTAAATGGTGAAGGTGAATTTCTAGGCATTGAACCCTCGTGTAATTCTTTTTCAAGATGAGCTGGTAAAAGCGTACTTACTAGATAATTATAAACTACTTGCATATCCTCCGGCTCCAAACCACTCCTAAGTGATAACGGGCATTAATTCTTTAATTGTTATACATATATTACATTATAATAGTATGACAGCGTTTACATTACTAACCACACGACTTGATCGTTGTAAAGAAATGCAGTATATTTCACTTGAGAAAACATGGCTTCTACAAGATTCATAAAACATTGAACCCGTAAAAATGTTATTTTGTCAAGAGGTAAGAATTGTAAGCCTTGGAAAACATCCAAAATATCACTATTATTCAACTTTAAAGACATTAGATACTGTAAAAAATACATGATATTGAAAATTATATCGAAAAATACAGAAACAGTACATTTTAAGAATTCCCCTTACCCTTGAATAAAAATGTTCAAGTTTGTGTTTTAATAACGTTATCGACCCACAATCAGGTTCATTAATAATGGTGTCAAATGATCCCATAAATAGTCTAAACATAACATACGCTTGCTTCAATATAGATTGACAAACACTGCTAGAAACTTCATCGTATTGATATTCTGTATATTTGTTACCATCTTTCTCTTTCCATATGTAAGGTACACCGACAATCTATGAAACAATTGAAATCTATGAACAAATATTCATGAATTTTATATGATATAAAATATTACATGCTACATTCTTTTATACATTTTCTGATAGCAATAAAATCTTACCATCACCATCCAAAAATTTGATTCTGGTTGATAATAAATTTGACGAGTTTTATGTGTATGACAATAATCGCATGGTTGACCAGGATTAAATGATCTAAAAATTTGAAATGCAAGAACATAATCTTAATATTGTATGTAAAGATAGGAACTTTAGAATCTAGAAAAATATGTTTATACATACTGCGCAAATTTAATAATTGCTTCGCTGAGTCCTATATTTTTAATTTGAACATCTAAATCTCTTTCTGGATAATAATAGAGAATCTTTTTTTCTTCCTGCATGCAAAAAATACACAAGAACACACTTGCATTGTACGTATGTAGTGTGTAAGAATTTTGTAATTTTTGTATGTAAATATTTTATTGATAAATTTAATTTACTTGCCTCTCCCTCTTTTTTTGCATATGTGCCATTGAATATATAAAAATGTTCTAATGTAACCTCCGTTTTCGATGACATTTTGACAAATAATTTAAACAAAAGATATTTAGCCCTTTTTTCATATAAAATGCAAAAACGTTACCACAATAACTTATCGATTTAAACGCTTATTTGCGTTTTCTTTGCTGAAACATTTTAGCCAACAAATAAAGAACAACTTTGAACAATCAGTATGCAGTTGATAAATTATTTTGAAAACTTAATACATAGATGTTGAGGTGGCAGCACGCTTTATTGTCACCAGTGTCATGTGATATATGATGTGTTTCTCAACATTAAATATTATATACGTATAGATTTTATAATAAAATTAAATATATATTACACGTTATTTATATTTATTATCGTTTATATTTCTCTGTAATGTTAATTTAAATAGGTAAACCTTTATGACTTTTAACATACAAAAGATCAAAATACAAAAGATAATATCACAGACAAGGCTTCTTGTATCATATTTGGTTTACGAGTAATTGCTATTTATGTGTGTTGTCGGGAGCATGTTATAAATTAACAGCCTAATTGTTATAAATGAATAGCATGAACGTTATAAATAGACTGCGGATTTTTATGCATTTATAGGAAATTTGAATGTGCAAAATTACATAGAATATACATAATATGAAAAAATACGTATGTAAATAAATAAAGTTTAAAGTACAGTGCTTTGTATAATACTCGATAGGTAAAATAGTTTTCTACCGAGATTCTACTTTTTTAAGCATATTCTCAAATATAGAACTTCCATAGGAATTCACGGTCTAGTTATAAATGAATAGCTTAAATGTTAAAAATCGATAATTTAAATTTTATAAATTAACTGCCTGTATATCTGTTTTATTGAATGTTTTGCCAAAATACAACAAATATTAAAATATATATCAACATGAGTAAATTAGTTGTAGATTTTTCAAATTTTGTCATGATATTAACAAAACTATCGTAAACTTGAATTATAAGAATTAGGGACATGAAAATCTTTTCGTATTTATAAAAATTTTCTTCCGTAACTACAAAAACGTGTAATTAAATAAGTTCGACTAATAAGTGTTACATCTTGGCGACATTTCCACGAATGCGAAAAGCCCACGAAACTTCTATCGATAACCATGTAAAATCGAAACTCGTGTTATTCGATTATAACGAATTTCACGTATTACGTGTACAAAACTGAACATAACAAATTTGTCGTGATGTGGGTAATGATTAAATTTAGATAACGCACAGTAATGAGCAACATGTGATAATAAAAAATAAGGGCGAAGAGTCTGGAAAAGAAATTGGTCTTTAGGTGTACAGAAGATCGTAACGATACACCAATGGCCTATCAAACTTTCCGGCAGGAGTACATGCAAATACCTGTGGTGACACGAGCTTACACAACAGCTTGTGTCATCACGTCTCTTGCTGTGGTTTGTAAAATGTTCTTCTCATAAGATAGTTTCATATCTGCAAAATGCCATTTTCAAAATGTAATTATCAAATTATTTTTATTTTCCCACTTTAGCAACTAGATTTGGTATCACCATTTCGATTGTATTTTAATCCCACGTTGATCATTGAACAATATCAGGTAAACAAGTATCTATTAATTATTACTCCTTAGCTTCCTATCAGCTTTGCGCATTTTACGATTATTATCTTTTGTAATATAAATATTCTTTCAGCTATGGAGATTGATAACTACATTTTTATTCTTTGGAAATATGGGTTTCAATTTTCTTTTCAATATGATCTTTACTTATCGATACTGTCGAATGTTAGAGGAAGGATCGTTTCGCAGAAGAACAGCTGATTTTGTAATGATGTTCATTTTTGGGGGCATATGTATGATTGTATCCTTTTTAACACTTCATTTATTGTCTTTCTCAAATTACAGATAAAGTAAATATAACTCCAATATATTGTATTATGTGTAATTATCCTAAGCTTACTATAGACATTTGCATTTTTTGTTAATTTGTTATTCCTGGGCCATGCATTGACAGTTATGTTGGTTTATGTTTGGTCTCGGAGAAACCCATTTGTTAGATTAAACTTTTTTGGACTTTTAAATTTCCAAGTAAGTTTTTAATTTCTTATTTTATAGAGGGAAAAAGAGTGAATTGTTTTTAAATGTATTTTTTTTTTTATCAATAGGCACCATATTTGCCTTGGGTGCTTCTTGGGTTTTCTGTACTTCTTGGTAATACAATTTGGGTCGATCTAGTCGGAATGGCTGTGGGACATATGTATTACTTTGCAGAAGATGTATTTCCGCGTTTACGAGGAGGTTTCCGTGTTCTTAAAACTCCACAAATACTGTAAGTTACTTGGATAAAAGGGTTATCATTACAAATTATATGTCGTAAATGCGATATTATCATTTGTTGTTTGTTCACAGTAAGACTTTGTTTGACGCACACCCAGAAGATCCAGATTATACTCCACCGCCTGAAGATCGTCCTGGTGGATTTAATTGGGGTCAAGAAGCCAATATGCAATGATTCTAAATTCAAGGTCCTGCTTCCAAACCATCTCTTACCAATTGGCATATCAAGTAAACTTTTACACTGCTACATATACAACATTGTTCCTTGATTTTCCCAGTCACTAACAAAAGTACTAAACATTTGCAGCCTTGACATTATGTGACATGTAATGGAAAAATTATAACAAAGATAAGACTTCCAATTTTCTACAGGGGTTACAATTTTTCTACAAAAAAATTTCTGTATGTATCTCAGAATATATTATGCAAGTAACATACATAAATGAAAACAGTATTTCTCAGATAATCGACTATATTGTGATATATTTATAGCGCTTACGATTTTCCAAGAATACAAAGAAGTTTCATATTGATAACATATACGTTAAAAACGAAATATTTTGGGGTATATCTGTGTTCATTAATTAACATAGATTGTATCAGATATAATTTGCGAAATTTCTATATTGTATAAATTTTAAGATATCTATGTGAAAACAATGCAAACTGTCCTACTCTAAATTTTCTTTGAAACTTCATTTTAGTAAGTATTTAATCTATGATAAAATTCGTTTAAATACTGTTTTCGTAATAATTATATTATGCACAGCATGAATTTTTACTACAATCTTGTGCCTGATACAATATACAATTTTAACTGAAAATAGAAAATTACAACTTTTAGATTTTTGCTGTGTAACATTTTGTTAAACAAGAAAGGACTCGTATACTAGAGTATAAAATACTATTTTTAATGTTTGCAGAAACACAAAATTGAAACCCCTGATTCAAAAAGATTCTATTGTAAAAATCTTACATAATCGAATGATGTAAATACTTTTATTTATTCTCCTGTTATAAATAATCCTCCAGTCTTTTTTAATTATGTAATAATACATTTGATACCATGTCTGAAGATATATAATATTGTAAATAACAGAATACATCACAGTTTCTTTTTTCACGGGCATTTGATAAAAAATAATATAAAATATAGTGTTGTTTAATTTTAAAATAAAACATAAAATGGCATTCCCTTTTTGTGATGTTTATAATTTGCGAGTAAGAATGGAAAAAGATACTAGTAAATTAACGAAGACAGTTGGTAGTTCATAGGTAAATGTAGTTGTTTTCATTTTTCTGTTTTCTCCTAGTAAACTAATGACCTTTACCGTCAATTGATTGCTCGATTCAGAATTTAGAATATCATATTACATGTTATACTGTGATGTATTCATATTACTTATCAAATGATTGCATTCTACTATATATAATAAAACAATACATTTGTTAAACTTAGTATGACAATGTGTACATCGGCAAAAAGCCAAAGTATTACAAAGAATTTCCACTTGAACGATTATGTACTACTTACTAAGTAGAGGGTAGTTAAAACTGTGAGAGACTTGTGCGTGTAACTCGCGTCCTTTTGGAAAATAAGCGATGTTCTGTTGCTAGCGCAATTAAAAATATATCTTATACTCTAAGTATACTGTAAGCGTGGAAGTTGTAGTTATATCGTCCAAAAGAACGCAGTTAATATACCGAAGACTTTAACAATTTTAACTGCAAGAATCCAGGCCATGAAAGCCTCGGGGATTTAACTAGATAGTATCCCTTTTGTAAATATTAAGTAAAACTGTTATTTATATGACCATTACGATGAAATAAAATGGTTCAATTTAGTTTGAAATTATTATTGTATAAATTCATGTTATTAGTCTATACATAGTAGTATAAGAGATCGAATGCATTTAATTCTCAATTAAACTTTAAATACATTTGTTCTTACATGAACATTCGTGAAATTTACTGTAATTTTTTGAATATATAATCACAACGAGATACATAGTTTTCATTCATAATACATTACAGTGTTGCATTATTATGTTATTGTGCCATATGATATGTACTGTTACCGTCCGCAAAAGTAACAACTTTTGTAACTTCTTGTTTGCATATATTTGAACAAACTTGTATACTTACATGCAAATTTTTGCTAGTCAAAAAATGAGTTTAACCATCGATGTTCTTTTTGAAAAATAACGTTTTTTATAGCGGTTATAGAAAAAATTAATTAAGGTGGGAAATGATTTACAAAACCATTTATTTAGATTTAAATAATAAATGATTATCATAACGAGATATCATGATGTATAACTAGGTACATATACGCAATGACATGGACTATAATACAATGATCAAGACTCTATTGTACATACTTTATTATATTGCCACCGTTGCTAAAAGCACTGTAATGTCATCTGGTTTACCACCTAAAAAATAGAAGAAACATGTTTTGGATATACACATTAATGTTTATATTAGTTTTGTTTATCCTACAATAAGTGAAATGATTATCCTATTTAAACAAATTAGTAATAAAATCCCTTTTGAACCATCAATGTGTTTACTTTGAGAGATAGCTACTTGTTTGTTAGAAAATGAAAAAAGGGAGAGTAAAAAACAAGAAAAGAAAAAAAGGAAAGAAGGGAAAGGGAAGAAAGAAGAAGGAAAAAAACAGCATATTTGTATAAGCTTTTTATTCTAGATGTAAGAATGAAGAAGTAGTTAAAAAAGTACAGAAGGGAAATTGCTTTGTTACAAAGTTCTTACCAAAGTAAACAACATTCTGTACATGCATAAGATATATAAGAAAAATTGTGAAATGTATGGTACGAATAAATTGAATATATTTTTTATTAAGAACTATGTGTTTCTATAACTGGAAAATATTAAGACTACGCATTCGAATTTGGCATTCGAAATAATTATATATGGTAGTTTAAGCGTCGACATGGTTTACATACCTATAGTATCAATTCCGTTCTCTCTAGCACTTTGTGCAAATGGAGACATAAATGCGCCGTCAAAAGCTAAACTACGAGCCATCCAGGCTATCGAGTTGGCAACTCCCTGTATCTTAGTAGGATCTCTTTCTCCTTGAACTTTACGCATTTCCGTGATAAGTAATTGATCAGGCACATTATCAAATACCCCATCTGTTGCTAAAAGAATTACATCACCATCTTCAACTCCAAAACTCGAAGTATCCGCAGATTCTGGACTATAATTAAAATATACGATATTGTAAATAGAGAAGTACGTTAACGAGACAATATATTAAATACATAATGTAAGTTGACAATGTACTCGCAAAGCATAATACCTGTCGCTAAGCACCAGACCAGAATGTCCTGGAGGTGGAAGAGACAACTGAAACGGGGTATTAAAGTAGTGTTGTTGTTCGGAAGAACGATGAACTACTTCTCCTTTTCTTACAACTACGAAGCCACTATCACCGATATTAGCTGCACAAATGCTGCTTGTTTCTTTATTGAGAACTATAACGCATGCAGTACTGCTACCTGAAAAAGCCACACAACACATTACATTAATCGCATTAATGTAACCTTGTTTCTCACTTTTCCCTGGAAACATAGAATCTTCACAAAATATGAAAAAAAAAGAAAAAAAAAAATGTGTAAACCACAAGTTGCTTCTAATACCTAATATGGGTTGTTTACTTTCTAGTAATTCATAGTAACTACGTGCTAATAAACCAGCTGGTTCAGAAGGTTTGAACCTGCCCATAGAGACCAGTCTTTCACAAGTTCTCATGAGGAAACTAGAAAACTCTCCTGGATCGATTCCATAATGCCTCCATCCGCCTACACCATCCGCTACGCCTAAAAAGGTCGAAGAATTGTAAAATTCTACTAGACAAGAAAATGTCTAATAGCAATAGTCGAGATTAGGATTCTTATGTTTTACCGAAATGTTTTTCTTTTTGACAGAGAATCGGTATCGATGGATATAATTGGAACGACAAGAAAAAGTATAAAACGTAAAACATCTAGGAGTTTTGCAAACTATCAGTCATGTGCGAATACAGGGCAACGCGTTGCAACGATAGGACTGTTTTTCCATGGGTCTGACAGACTAACATTACCTATTACTTCGACAGTCTTGAATTTGGCACTAAACCAAGCATCATCACCGAACTGTCCCTTACGTATACGTCCTCGTGTAAAATCTTTCGGAAAACCACACACAGCCGAAATGAAAGATGCTTCGCGGCGTTTATTCACGTTAGGATCAGCGCACGCTGTATAATTTGATATGCCATTCCATATCGTCCGAGACAGCAGCCTCCCGGTCCAATAAATGGACTGCATTGTACGGTGAGGCTCAAACTTTTGTGACGCACATCTTTATTAACTAAACGACGAATCTGCATGAATCGTGCAGTCAATTCACAAGTGTATCGGAGGCATGTTTTGTTGTTTTTGTTGGAGGTGCATGTAACATTGATCAAATTTATCAACTATTCGCTTTATCGCACTTGGCATCGACCACTCTGTTCTCGAATTCCGATTCACGCGAGAAGAAACGAAGATCGGCGTGACCGCGATTCCAATTGAAATTATCTCTTGGTACGATGTAACCCGAGAAAGTACCTACTGGTGCTACAGTGCTTCTAGCTAATCGACTTGAACACCGTTAACATTGCACCTACATACATAACAACATATGCATGTACATAATATATGCTTCGCATCCGACTTCAGACTGAGGTACACGGGAGGTCTGATAAGAGCAAGCTCCTAATGTCGTCAAATGTGCTTTGCAAATCGACTGCTAAGTCAAAGAGCACTGGAATCTAATAGGTATTTTCATTGAGTAATTTCTAGTTTTACATTTAACGCCATCCTTGGGTGAAAACGATAACTACGAACGGGGTCGTTGCATGCGAATATCGCGAAGCGAGAAAGCTTAGTTTCGAAACGATTCGATGTTTTTCAAAATTACATATTAAAATTCGAATCCCCTCGAATAGAATTTGATAGCTTGAAATTTCCAAAAGTCATGGAAGTCTTGTCGATCAGTGTCGAAACTTGTTCAAAGTGATTCGGACTGTTTGTTGTTCAATCCACTAGTAGACGAAGCTTAACAATTTGATCGAAAAGCTTTCCGGCTTAGTAAACAAATTGAGAAACATTTGCCGATCACTAAAAACCTTACCTAAAATCTTCATCATATCACCGCGAGAGTTGCCTGTGTTCCTATGTATGTATGCGACAGTTTTTCCATCATATCCAATTGTTGAAAGATGAACTTTTTGTAGCGAGATTGTCGTTAAAATAGGAATTAAAGAGCAAATTAAAAGATCATTCGCCAAAAGAATTGACAATTTTGTAAAATTTACGAAGAGATAAAAAGGTAAGTGTCTTTGAATTTTTAATAGTAAACGAAAACATACGTATTCACATACGTAAGAGAAAAACAAGAAGGTAGTTTTTGTTTCTGCTACAATATTGGTATCACGTTTAACCGTTGCATTAAAAATGTCACCACTGTTACAATTACTATTTTTATTCGTAGGAAATCGGTTTTGTCGACACGATACGAATTAATATGAAATTAAAAGTTTAGATCGCGATCGATAAAAATGAAATTAGGTAAAGAAGAGCCTGAAGTTGGTTACGCAAGTCGAAGAACGCCACCTGCGATTCTCGAACAGTGGCGGGTATCGACAGTTCCACATGTGGTGTCGGCATGGTTCACGAATGACGAGTTGAAAGTTCGATTTGAAAGAACGTTGTTTGAAGAAAAAGAACAGGTTTTTGCTCGAATTGCGTGGAAATTTCAAGATCCGTAACAGCTTGCAGCGAATCAGTTACGATCGGTGAGTGTGTATTCGTTGTTTCTATTTTATTTTTATTTTTTTGGGATTGATCGTAAGAAACAGGAATCGATCGATTGCAAGAAGATTAGAGGGGGAAAAAAGGGAGAAAAGATAGGCTGGACTCGACTAATTTCCCTGTTTTTCGGATATCGTACAATCAACTGTAAAACAATCAACTATAATGAGATTGTAAATAAGTTGGGAATAAATATCCGGTGGGCGGGCGAGAGAGTGTAAGCCAGAGTTATTAGTTTTGGAGAAAAGCATTTATAATACTATTCAAAGTGGAACGTAAGCCGAGGACGTATTAGATTTTGGATATACTACTGGATTAGCTAGTAGGATTTCAGTTAAAAGAGCGTCTCAGTAAAAGAGAACAATGTAGAATATCGTAGATATCGGTCGTTATCCTGCTTTGACTAAAATTCGTCCTACACTTTTGAACCGATCCACCGGATTAATAGTCCAAGATATTCTACTTGGAAAGGGGGACATACGAATAACAGCGATGCGTTTCTTCGAGTAAATCGTTTTACTAATGTTTATTAATAAACATTTCATATAGATTATTTTAATTCATATAATTTAATACCTGTTTGCCGTTGTTTTTGTTGTTCTTGATGTTGCGATCAATAGTTTATCGTTATTTACACTATTCAGTATAAAATGCGAGTTCAAGATTAAATCACACCACTATGTTTTATAGACACTATCTGTCATCGATTAATAATTATCAATGCTTGTACTCAGGAAAATGCGAAGGGGGCAGTAGGGCAGTATTTTCGTTATCACTAGTGTTGTTGGTATTTAATTCTTTAGGGGAACCATTATTTATGTTACAATCTAGACTAAAATTATCGTCTAGTGGGCATTTGTTAATATTAGGCAAGTGATTAACATCGATTCCACGAACGTCGGGGAGCTTTTGTTGGTGGGATTGAGCATTTTCAGTCTCGTCGTTATCGAGACCGTTATCAGTGTGGGGTGGGGATGGATAATAGCCGCGCTGCTGTATTGGCAGTTGTTCCACCGGCAGTTGGTGGTGTTGTTGTTGTTGGTGTTGACCTTGATGTTGTTGCGACGACGGCTGCGGCGGCGGCGGCGGCTGCTGCTGCTGCTGCTGCTGCTGCTGGAGCTGCGACTGCTGCGCGTGATGGTGGCAACGATGCTGTTGCTGCGGCTGTTGACGATGCTTTCGTTGAGAATGATGCAGCTGTAGCAACTGCACCGTGCTACCAGTCATTGCAGGTGGCGGCGGTGACGGCGGCGGCGGCGGCGGCTGCTGTGGTGGCCGGTGTTGCACTCCGTCCACACTAGTCCGTCGGGCTAGTTGTTGAGCTTGAATAAATGCATCACTAGAAAATAACAAGATTACACGAGCCCATTGGATCTATTCCACGACCACTAATGCTGCATACACACGCTGCGGACACGCGGATTTTACCCCGCCGATAAGCTTCTAATCCTTCTTCCCCCTTCCCACGCTTTAAACTTACCTTTCATTTCCCTTTCTAACACACGAATCCGCGCGTATACAACTGAGCCGTGTATGCACGCGTTACCGATTTTCTCAACCAAGTTCAATGCCAGAACGTCGTCTTCGATTTTCGTGGAAGCGGAGATCGAAACGGTGCCGAACATAATAACTGTTTCAAACTGTTCGATAGTTTTCTCTTTCGAGAGAAGAGAAAACTATTCGTACGATTGAAACGTAGAAATAGAAATATCGATATTCTCTGTGTTATTAAATATATCGAAATGCACGTAATGGTGTATTACATTTAATATTATATTAAATCAATAGTATACAAATAAATGTAATTGTGCAATGAATGTACATGAATGTACATTATTTATTTGGATATATCTAACGATATAGAGAATATTGATTTGTTTATATCTACATTGCAGCCGCACCAACAGTTTCGTCCCTCATTGTATATCGGTTCTGAGTGAAACAGTTACGGGGATCGAATTGTATCTGCTGTGGATACACAGACAGAGTTCTTGTCTATATCGGTTTCGATTTCGGTCTCGATTTCGGTTTCGGTTTCGGTTTCAGTTCTTTAATATTATATCGGCTCCATATCGGCTTTTATCAATTCCCCCGTTCTCTCGAATTCCCAATTCTTCTATTCGATATTTTAAGATTTATTATCTTTAAAACTTTATTTTCACGAATTACTTAAAAAAAAATTTGATCGAAAAATGATATTAGAACTGTTTTCATGCGCTGCGTGGGAGGATAACGCGTGCGTACACGCATCCATGTGTTGCGTAAAGAGTAAGCTTTCTCTAGCTATTGCGCACGTGCGAAGCCTTGCAGTTGCGGCTACCAACGGTTGCACGTGAAAAGTATGTACATACATATACATATATAGAATACAGAGGTAATTCAAGTATCGTTTGGTAGCTTTGTCGTACGATTAAAGCGTAAAGGTGATGATCGATCGACGAGGAAGGAAATCTTCAGATAAGGATAAGTGCGGCGTCGTTCTAGCGCGTCTTGAACCGCAGATAACCGCCTGTCGAGTAAACGTAGACGTTGCTTTTTAAAGAGATTCATTGCGGAAAAGAAGAGAGAGTCGCTTCTAGGCTCGTCGAGTATCGCTCGTGACTCGCAAGTTTCCACTATCGCCACTTTGCTTGCAACAACTTAACTCGGGTTTCTGGCCATTCGCGAGTATAAATAGAAATAACAGACGTCTCGTACGTAATTTGCAGCACATTCACAGCGCATTGCACACAAGCAACTAAAAGGATAAATTAGCATGCGAAGGTTGGTGTGTTGAATTTTGTCGAATCCGATCGTATCTTATTTTCCCGCTGTCATGTGGAAACTTTGGAGGCAACGGTACAATTTTTCATCAGCTTCGGGACACCTGTATGCTTTATGTGCTTTTATACCGTGATTGGTTCTTTCGATTGTGCTCGTTCAGTGACCTCGAACAAGTACATAGTAGCTGGCTAAAAACGGACTTGCAACTCTCGTTATACGTATGTAGAGATGTAAAAGCCCGGAAGTATGCCGAGTCTATTTATATTCCGTTTCGATCGTCGGACGTTGAGATTTCTCTGGTCGAAGATTGGGATTTCTATTCGATCCGTAAAACCCGCGTAAATTCGTAAACCCATCGAGCATTTTCGGCGAGTAGCTTTCACTCGGGCATGCACCAATCCTTATCTGAATACGCGTTCATCATGGCGATGGGGATTATACGTACTCTACCGTTCATAAGTAACCGGACACTTTGATCGATTCGAAGCAACGCTTATAATCTTTCTATCTGACAATACAATTGTAAAATTAAAAGATCTAAAGGCAAAAAGTTGGCGAAGCAGCAGAATAATTTTATAAGGGCTAAGAAATATATAATAAGAAACATCAGCACTTGATAACGCATATTGATTTTCAAAGATCGATTAAACCGAGCGATAATATGTCGTTATACGTAGATTATATACGAATAGTATACGATGATTATAAAGGATAAAATTCGTCCATGATTTTACGACTGAAATACATCTGCCGAAAGATAAGCCAGTGTTCGGATACTTTTGAGCGTTCGGACACTTTGAGCGTGCGATCACAGTCTGTCTACATATGCACGCTACCGTGCGTAAGTATTTGAACAGTTGCAAATTATTGCAAATATAAGCTATAAAATATCAAATACGAATATATAATGGCCGAAGTAAAGCTGTTTCATTTATTTGTTTCTGATCTCATCTCAGGCAACCATATACACACAGTTAGTGGATATTAATAAAAACGATGGTTGGTGTTAATTAGCATAAATAAGAAAAGTAGAAAAGACTTTAAACGTATTCGTGGGACGTTGAGATGTTGCAACTCTAAGAATTTCTATAGATTCGATCACGTGTCAGCTATTTATCAGAGATACTAGGTATATCGCTTGTTTCAGTATCGATTTATGGGAACCGATTCATAGGAACAAGTAGAGAATTAACAGTAGAGGAACGTAACGTTCTTCTATCGTAACGTTGAAAATATACGGAAAAATATCGGTCTTTCGATATTTTAAAGCGTTTTTAAAGCGAAGCGTTTAAATACTTGTGCACGGTAGCGTATGCACGTGTATACGTTGGAACTTGGATACCCAACGCTAACCGCGGAACGCGTTCGGGGGAACTTTCGTAGGATTGCCAGGGGGATTTGCACGGATCTCTTTACCGAACGTCAAGCTACCAAGCCCGTGTTCGTATTGAAAAAATCTGCGATACCTTTCGCTATCGGGCGTTTCACCCCTAGTATTCGAGCCTCTGTCAGGATCGGCAGTTGCATAAATACCCTCCTCCTTGTACATTTGATGGGAGTGTTGAGAGTGCTGATGGGTGCCGTAAGGACTTCGAGACGATGGCTGACAATATCTACCGTAGGTATCGTCACGGCCGCGGCTACATCTTCTGCTTCTACGTAGGAAATCGGATCAGTTCCTTGACAAGTGTATCACATTTTTTTTCTTTTTTTTTTTTTCAGTTTTCCTTCACGCACGCGTTCTTTTCTATTTCTCTCTTTTCGTTTTCGTTTCTATACGGTTCCTCCTTGTCCGATCGTTTCGCGAATGTACGTTCGCCTAATACCAAAGGGTCCCTCGGACGATCACAGAAAACGATCGATAGACATACGTATATTGCCAATATCTCAAGGTTCTCGATATTATCGTACGTGTAAAGAGACCATCGGAAAAACTACTTCCTTATGCATTTCTACACTTTCTTATTCTTATTATTTTTCTTCTTATGTTCACGCATGTCGGCAACAGGACGACTAAGAGAAAGTTCCGTTTCGATCGACGAGGGAAGCAGCTTTTCGACCAGTTCACCCGAAATACACGATTTCGGTTAGCCGCGATACGCAGCTCGAGAAGCGTTATATCTTCAACACTGGTCAGTCTCCTTTCGGTCTTGACGGAGTAAAGTGCATATCGTTTCTCATTTCCGAATGCAAAAAAATTCGAAAGAGATTGGAAAACAGATTCGTAGCTACTAACAAACCATTCAAAAGCGGATTAAAAGTACGGAAGAAGTAAATTTATATTTATCTGAAGTTTTCGATAAAAAAGACGAACATTTCTATTAAAAGAAAAAAAAGTTGCTAGAAAGATGGCAGAAGGTCATTGATTAGATAGAAATCGACGGTACATCCGTTCTTTTCAAAAAAAAAAAAAAAAAAAACAACAAAAACGCGAACCCATTACGATCGATCTGGTGCGACGATTTACACGTACAATAACGTTAAAGAGCCTGAAATATCGACGATATCCGTTCACGTATCGATGATCTGAGGGTTCATCGGCTCTAACCGAGCCGAATCGAGAAATGCGTGTTCAAGTTGCTTCGAAATATCCCACAAATAATCGAGGTAACACGAGAGGGACACGGTATAAACAGACTCTGCATGTAAAATTCGTGAAAGCTGCACGTGGTCGGCGATGCAAGTCAACGTCGCCGAGATTTTACCAATTATCCGTGTGATCGCGCGTTTGCCTGTAACGTATAACTAAGCTAATGCTACTATATCCAGACGCTTGTTACGTTTGTCTTATAGCTGTAATATGCTGTAATATGCTGTAATATGCTGTAATATGCGCAAAGTTAGGAAGCAAAAATACGTATTGGCGAGAGAAGAAAAAAGTAAGCAACGACGCATTGATAAAAATATTGGTAAGTGAGTGAGTGAATGAGTAGGTAAGTAGATGCGACGGTGAGATGCTAGCGTGTTATAGATGTGTTATACCGATCGAGTTACGTTGACGACGAATAAATGAGATGTAAGTAGCACCGTGAAGCTATACTTATCTTGTCACGTGTGTGTGCGTGTGTGTGTGTGTCTGTGTCACTTATATCAGACCGATAGCTACAACTAGCTAGATAGCCGATTTATCCGTTTTTTTTTTCTCTTAGTACATAGTACTCGCGAATAAGTACATATACACGTACTTATAGCTCGTCCAAGCTTTGCAGCTATGTACGTTGAAATTTCCTCGAGTACGAGAGATTTTATGCGATATAGTTGTAAATGATTTGGCGACCAAGTTAAAAACAACTCGGTCGCGATCGTGGTCAAAGCTTCGTGAAAGAAGAGTGTATCGATCGGATCGAATGACACGTAATGCTGGTAGAAGCGACGAAAACGTCGAGATGAGAACGTAAAGCATGGCGAAGCGCGTATTTCGCATTAGTTCTTACCCTTGGGAGGACTCGCTACAAACAGACGAATCTTTTCTGTAGGGACGATCAGCCTCGCTCTCGGACATGCGCATATCCTCGGAGCCGCTCGGACTTCTGTTTCTAGTCGTGTGACGCTCCAGCTGCTTGATTAGGTCTTCCAAAGTGCGTATGCGAATTATACCGCAAGTCGGCATATGCTCCTCGTACTCCTCGTCCGTTTGGTTGTCGATATGCTTTACGATGTCTTTGCGATACGAATCCGTGGGATAGCAATCTTGCAGAGGTTCCGTTAGCATTTCCGTAAGCGGTTCCGTCAGAGCTTCGTCGTCCATCGGATTTCCGCCAGTCGATGTCGTTCCCGATGTTTCTCGTTGATTCGCCGCCATTCTCAGTGCCTCGATAATGTGCTCGTGATAACCGTTCAGTTGATCCAACGTACGCTCCACGTTAGCTACCGCTCCTCCTCCCACACCTGCTCGATTTTCGTCCTTTTCGTTAATTTTTACCCTTTGTACGTATCTTACGTGTATTTGCAACACGACGTACGCAAACGGTCGATGCAACCAGCTGTATCAGTTTGCGCGCTCGGTACAGCATTTTCGTTTTCGTGCAATCGTTGGCATTTTCAGTTAGCTTTCCGAAGCATTGGAAACGCTGTATTAGAAATTTCATCGGTTCGAGCTCGTTGCATCTGCCCTTTACGTTTCGGCTATTGGTTTACTCGGTTGCACGACTATCGATCATCGCAATACCGTAACTACCGTGTTTCTTTAAAATTCCCTTGCCACGAAACTGTGGAAGATTGTTCTGCTGTAGATCGATGAACGAGACAACTTCGTCCGCTCCCGTATCTCCCTCCTCCTCGCTTATACCGGGCTTCCTCACCTGCGATTTATGCTCCCTGAAAATGTCGACGTGAAAAAACATTTGATCTCGTTGTATCTACTCGATGAATCCGATTCGAGCTAATCGGAGAAGACGAAACGTTCATAGGTTCGGTGTATTTCAATACGTATGTTTACACTTATTACACTCATTATATTCCTTCGTTATCGAAATCGGCGATGAGAAATCGGAATTTCGTTATCGCACACCTTTGAACGTCGAGTCTTCGATTCGACGTGACCGTTTTTGCCTCGCAGAAACCACCCATTTGGTCGCACTCGCGAAAGGCTCTCTTTAAACCGGTGCAGTCTCGTAGTTAGGGTCACGTTCGTGTTTGTGCCTCACTTTTAATCGAGCTATCGATTAAAACGTGACACGAACGCGAACACGACATCGTGTCTTTTCCTTTGACTCTGGTTAAACGCGGAGAATTTTGACAAAATGTACACGCGTATCTTTTCCTTTTTCGTCCGAAATGAATCTGCTTGCCCTTTGTCGATAGTTTATTTTATCGAAGGCTCATCGAATCCAGGCATGCTTGAAGCGAACGGTACATTGGAAAATTCTACGTTTGATCCTTTGCTCGCAAAACACGTGACAAAAAGTATGTATTTCGTCCTTCTTTTTTTCTATATTTTTTTCTTTTTTTTCTTTTTTTTTCTTTTTTTTCTTTTGTATTTCCAAACGATTACACAGCTGCGGTCGGGGCGTTCTACGTTAAACTATGCGAATGCTAAAAAGTAACGACCGAAGCATGCTCGGTGTATCAAGTAGGTACATGTTCTGTGATCTGTAATTGCAAGGAATTAGTCGTTCTAACGAACTAGTAACGAAAGTCGATGATTGTGCGGCGCATTCGAAAGGAAATTGCATGCAGTGCAAAGATGAGAAGACATGGCGTGTAATATTCTGTGCATGCACTTTACTCTTTTCTACTCGAATCGACCACAACGTGCGTGTCGAGAGATACGATAGAGCAGACGATGAATTAGGCTTGCTGAAATCAGAAGCGTGTCACACGCGTGAGAATTAATATGCAATCGCGTTACAACTAGATTTCCCACTCTTTCCAACGAAATATCATAATACCGTACAGTACCAGCTACCGTGAAAAATATAACGGAACGGAAAGTATTACAAGAACGTTGCGAAAAGTCAAGTGGTCTTTGTATACGAGTTCCTACGTTGGTTGGACAGATGAGCGAACGAATTACCAGCTTAATCTGCTTAAAATCGTTGGTAGAAAGAAATCGAAAGATGCCCACCTTGAACGTTGTAGAAAATCTGGGCCAAATGCATCGTGCCGTTATGCGATATCAAAACATCTTTTTTCAACCGAAAATCTAAAGGTAAACGGAAAGAACAAAATACACCCGACAAACGAAAAGACAGTCCCTTCATCGTCTCTTTGTGTTTGCTTTTCCAATAATTGTACAAAACGTATCGCTACTACTGCATTCCTAATCAGTGCTGTTAAACAATGTCACGTTCACAAATCCATCTTACGTATCGTGTACTATCACAGTGTATCTCTGCACGCATGTACAGTGTACAGTGGCTCGCGAAAACATTCGTACACTTTTTTCCGGATATATATTACGTGTGTTATACGAAACGTTAAAAAATCTCATTACCACACTATTATGGCTACTATCCAGATCCAACTACTACCCAACTATCGTAATTATCGTAATCGGATAAATTTCGAACGGCTCTGAAAACGTATAGAGAAGTCGCGGCGAGACATTCGATACAAATATACAGACTAGTCCAAACGAAGCGTTACGACCAGTTTTCTCAGAAACTAATACGAAATTTAGTTTTTTTAATTTTAATTCGATGGCAACACGCAGCAAGGGAGAAAAAGGGGCATAACTATGTATGATAAAAGAAAAAAAAAAAAAAAAAAACAAAATAGTTGGAGTAAATGCGATTCAGTCTTAAGTGTAAGAGATATCTGAATGGTAAAAAATTAGTACCATCTTCCATTTATAAAGATCTTCCATTTTTACTCGCCATTTAGCTCGCCTTGCAAAGATGTATTAGACTTGCTGCACCGCTTAGTTATACAGATATCTTTGTTAGATTCTGAGAAACAGCTTGTAACACCACGTTTCAACCACTGTGTATATTTCCTAGAGATTAGAAAATTATTTAAATAGGCAATCATCCGTGATACTAATAAGTAATACTAAAAAAGAAAAAAAAAATAATTAAGACCTAATAGGTCTCGGTGTCGAGCGGGACCGTCTTTAACATTTCAATTGATCCAATAATAAGCGATTGCTTACACTGCAATATATACGGTATATCTTGCAACATTTACATACATACATATGTACGTATATCGTGGCTGTAATTCTTAACTGTTCTCTCTCTCTCTCTCTCTCTCTCTCTCTCTCTCCGTCTCTCTATACTAGTTGGAAAACCAAGGAAATTGTAATTCAAAGTTTACAAAGTCTAATTAAATTATCGTGCCGAGTTAGGACTTGAAAGAATATTCGTTGTTTTCTAAGTAGAATTATCTTCTTATACCAATCAGACGCGTGTGGATCGGTTAATTACTAGGAGTTGACGGAAACATGGCAGCTGCGTCTCGTTACAGTGCCAATAAAATTTCGATACGTTTTATATAATACAATGCGCACGGTATTAATTTAACAGTTTTCTATGGTACGTGTACGAATACTTTTTCGAGCCACTGTCTATCTCTGTGTACACAGGTATGCACGTGTATGGGTGTGCGTATGACGTAGATGTTTGTATGTAGTTGTGTTTGCCTCTGCACGCGAAAGATATTCAGCTGAACGAGCTCGACGCAAGTTGACGCTCGTGAGCGATATCTTTATCCGTGCGGATGTAGCAACGTTTGCGACTCATTCCGCGAGCCGAGCATCTCTGCTCGCTTCGATAAGGTAAAACGAGTCAGGCCAGCGAAGCAAAAGTTTCCAAGATCGCAGACTTTGTGGTCGCATTCGTATTTGAGCGGGCGCCCTTTGAATTCTTTCTAGAAGCTGGCCTGTCACGTTTTCGACGACTAGCGTGTTCCAGTCTTGAGATCATCGATCAACTATATGGTGACATAACGGCGAGACACATGAGACTTACTTGACTCTTGGCCCGTCTGCGGTGGCGACGCTATTCGGGGGTCGAAACACCACGCGCTGGGTCTCGCCGCGGCTAGAAATATACTAATATAGGCATGCCGCGGGTATTTCACCACGAATTTAACCCCTTGCGGTCGGATTCGTC